>NC_142065.1:62710538-63353753 GCF_059756535.1 Pantherophis guttatus
TCCTTTTTTCTTCCCTTTCTTTGCTGAGAAGATAGAGGCCTTTCTTTGACTTGTAGAATATTTCAGCAGAGCGATCTTGTTTCCTTGCTCTCTGATTTCCCCACTCCTTGCCAGACCCTTGCAGTAGAGCAACCAGTAGAGCAACGAGGCCCAGCTTTCCTCCTTGGTCAGCATATTGGGCAACCTTAGCTTCAAGCCTGTCTTTCTGTGACCAATCCTCATCATTTTGCAGCTCCTTCCTGAAGAGCCTGACTTAGCCTCAAAGCAGTGCCCAACCTGGTATATGAAAGCAAGCAAGGGTTCCAGAGTCACTTGATGCAAAAAGAATGGCTTGGTTCTGTTTCCCAGCCAACTAGATTCAGGTATTGCCCAAGAGACCTATGGAGCTGAGCCATTAGATTAATTTATGTGACCACTATTTCCAAGTCACTGATTCTCCTGAAGTGTTTCTGCAGCAAAAATCCAAATGTCTGTTTAACCTTGATCAATAAAACAACTCTACATTCCTTCCATTTACTTTTAACAATCTTGATTTTTAGTCCTTCCACATAATGTCCTAGAACACAAGTTCTTTACATTTTTTCTTTGTCTCTTCTCAAAAAATTCTTTAAAGCTTTAACAAGCCTCTTTTTAAAAATCCAATATAAATAAATCCAGTTCACTACTTTGATTTCTTATTTGTATATCCTTTTTAATTACTAAGATACCAGTCTATTTCAGTTATATGTTCAGTGTAGCATCTTTTTTCATATCATTTTCATTAGACAAAACTTCTTCTTCTTCTTCTGTAACATCTTTTAAAAAAATATCTATAGAGGCAGAAACTCTTATCATTAGGGTCTGGGTCCATTGTTCAAAAATGTCCTTTATCTTTACTTCCTTCTGGTTTTCTCTGGTGTCTAACCTTCCAAGTCTTACCCTTTCATTTTTAAAAAAACAATTCAAAACATTAAAAGCACTTTTCCACAAGAAGGACTTTTATAATTAATTTCAAAATCTTACTTCAAATCCGTCTGGACCCTAGTTCATTTGTAACTTTCCACAATCAAATTTCTAACCATGTTTTTGCTATTTATTAAAAAAAATCAAGCTCACTCAGTATTTTTAAACTGGTACGCCCCAAAGTTCCTAATAACTAAAAAACAGTTAATAAGCAACTGCTGAAAGTGATTAGAAAAAGAAGTATGTGAAGCCAATATCCATAAATGTGTGGCCATGGTTTGAGCTTTCCCTTGTGTCCCAGAGCTCTTCATTCACCAGAGACCACTGTCATGCGGTATCCTAGTGAGGAGCAACTGTGCACTGATGATGTTACCTAGTTTGGTATTGAAACGTTTGCAAGAAAATATCCAAGGTTAAAGAACTCCAAGGACGCTCTTTTTTTCTTTTCTTTTTTTTTTTTAATCCTGAGCTACAAATATTTTCCTTTATGAATGAGCAGCAGTTGTCTGGAACACTCGCATATGATTTGAAGACCTCTTCTTGTCTGGAGAAGAATTAGGAAGACCTGAACTACTTACTGGGTCTGCATTCCACAGTAGTTGTTGGATCTGCTTTTAGTGGAGCTGTTTCCAGTTTGTCATTCCTTTCTGAAAAGTTCTTTCTATGTCAGTTTCAATTAGCCAGGAGTTTGAAGGAACAGAACCACAACATAAAAGGCACTTTCTTCCAAACGCATGGTAATAAGGACCCTTCCACAAAAAATCAAAATTGGCCTGGTGCTGCAGTTAATTATTAGCAGCCTGCTATAAATAGTACAATTCCAATTTTCTAATTCCTCAGATAGAGTTTCATTATTACTGAGCGCCATCTGGTGCTCTTGTTATGCTGTTCCACCAACAAAGACAAAAAATGATTATCAGCCATAAATGAGGCAAAAAGTCAATTAAGTAAAGAATTTCATTTTCTGAAACAAAGAGATACGCATCTATTTGTGCGCTATAAATGTGACTTTTTCAGGAATACTTTCCACCTACATAGTTTTCTCTATGAAACTCTAATAGCTAATCTAATAACTCTAGTAGTTTGCATAGTTAATAGTTATCCAGCATGAGTCACTGATTGGCTTGATTTACAGATCTCATCATTAATTTGTACTTTTTTCTCATAATGTATAACTGGTTAAGTGAACTCATACATCTGTGCATATGCTATTTTCCACATCTGATGTCACCAATGTGACTCTAACTGTGATGGACTTCAGTATCATATTCATATTCAGTGTCATATTCATGCTTAATATGTCCAACACACTCTGTTTGGGAAAGATTGGTTCATATAATCCACTCCTTTTATTTGTGGCAAGCCAAACAAAGCATACCAGCTATTCAGAGATGCACACCCAATGTGTTTTATTCAGTGGTGGGTTGCTCCTGGTTCTGTCCGGTTCTTGAGAACCAGTAGTAATAGCAGCGGGAGGCTCAGCCCACTTGCCCAGACGTCATAAGGTACAATCTGCGCATGCGCAGATGCTTCTGCACATGCGCAGAAGTGCAAGTGTGCACACGAGCGAAGCAAATTCCAGTTGCAAACTGGAAGTAAAGGTAAGTAGAACCCACTCCTGGTTTTATTCATACCATGATAAAAGCAGGTTAGAATCCTCATGGAGTGTTTCTCTCCAGCATCATCAAATTAAAAGAAATATCAGGAGAATTTATATATAATGTTTAGGTCCATGTACATATTCAAATCAAATCAATCTTTATAATGTTCATAGACTAGTATATGTATCTATATAGGAAACAGATGTGGAGGAGGGATCTTTTCCAGCTTACCAAAACAGGCACAGGAAGTGGAATAGGATTTGGGGAAAGGTATCTCCGGGATTTCCGAATTGCAAACTTTTCTGTAGGCAAGGATTTCCCTGCTATTTTCAGTTTTAAACTAGGCACAGCCCTGGGAAGAAAAAAAAGAGATACACATTTAAATGATTTCCTGTATGATAAATGTAATCTTCTAAAAACTAGAAAAAAGAAAAACTGGAGAAGTCAAAACAGAACAGGAAAAAAAATGATATTATTCCTGTATTATATAACAAAAGTATTTTGTGCTACAGACAACCAAATTCCGTCTACAGATTGGAAGAATTGGAAGAGGTACAGTGAATGGCCTTCCAAGAAGATTTTTGGCTGACAATGAGCAGAGTGACCCAAACAGAAATTGTTCCTGCCTTAGGAAAATGCCATTCTCTTAGCTCAGAAATTACCAGCAGCAGGGCAAGTATATGATTAGCAGAAGAACATATACCCTTTACTGAATAATTATGACACGATTTAGTTCATAACCATGAATAGAATATTGCATTAGATCTCCCTTAACTTTAAAGAAGATGTAAATATAATATTCACACAAGCGCATAAAATGACAAGTTTAGTTTTAAAATGTGATTGAATAAAAGAAGTTTTTTCCCTCTCATTATCAATCACTATCTTCCATTCTGACATCTATTTTATTCTCAAAAATCTTACCTAAATAGCTCAACTTCATCATCTCCAAAAGGCTTATAATCTTTTGCCCCAAACATGCTGAGGTAGCCAGCTTTCATAAATACATAAGTAGCCTAAAAGAAAAATAATACTTTTGAGATATGTTCATGTTATCATCTCCAATACAACATGCAGATCAATAATGTTGAAGCCAGAAAGGAGCAGAAAGTGTATTATTTTCTAGTAATGGGGAAATAACTATTCTTGTCAGCAAGAAAACAAAGGTAGCTAAGTAGAAGAAGAAATGGGCAGGGGAGACAGAACTGATTCAAATTCCTTTTTAATAAATTATATATCTATTGATCTGTATATCATATGCTTGGTAAATAATTATGACTGGATCCTTATGAAAACAGCCCATTATAATGTTGCCTTAGATATTATATTGCTGAGGAAAATATTTTTTTTTTACAGAACTCTGAGAAATTCTGAAGTGTAATTCATTTGCTCACAAATCAGCTCTGTGTAATTTTATATTCTCTTAATGCTGGTGTATATTTATATGCTTAAAAACACAAAAAAGGACCATAAGGTTATACTACTAGATTAACGGCACTACTTTTTTACATAAATATTCTACCAGTATGTTATTCCTGGGTCCTCTCCTTACTGGAATTGATAAACGTTTGGCCTTCATATACACAGACTTACATTGCAGAACTTATGACTAAATCATTTACCCAGTCTCATCAAACATTGTGCTTAGAATGGGAGAAAGATACCCATGTGGAGGAAGGCTAGTTTGAAGAAATCATAATGGGATTCTTATTTTTAAAAGAGGAAACTAAAAACCCCTGGAAAATAGTAAAATGTAATTTCTATATAGCCAGTTTTAAGATTTATGCCAGGGAGGATTCAAATTTAATTTATGTGGCTTATTTGGTCACTTTAAAATAGAAGTAATCACATGTAGTTGCACAGCAAAAAAAAAAATTACTCTTGACTGGAGATTTTAATTCAGATTTCTCAAATCTAAGAAAACAATTCACTTGCATTTGTAGGAAGACAATGATCAACTGTACTGTTCATGGGAATAAAATAAATCTTTGAAACTATCCATTCACTGATTGGGTTCACACATCATATTAAGACATTTGGGTAGTACTCGACTTACGATCACAATTGAGTCCAAAGTTTCTGTTATTAAGCAAAACAGTTGTTAAGTGAATTTTGCCCTATATTACAACTTTTCTTGCCACAGTTGTTAAGTGAATCACTGCAGTTGTGAAGTTAGTAATATGGTTGTTAAGTGAATCTGGCTTCCCCATTGATTTTGCTTGTCAGGAGGTCTCAAAAGGGGATCGCATGACCCTGAGACACTGCAACCATCATAAATACATTGCAGTTGCTAAGCATCTGAATTTTGATCACATGACTGTGGGGATGCTACAACAGTCATAAAGTGTGAAAAACAGTCACAACTCCCTTTTATCAGTGCTGTTGTATCTTTGAGTGGCCACTAAATGAATGGTTATAAGATGAGGACTACTTGTATGTTATATATTAGGAAGCATTGCTATAAAGCAAACTGAACATTCCTATTTAAATTGCAAATACTATTTTGTATTAATTAAAAAAGAAAGTTAACCACTACTGTATGATAAAGTCAGCAGTACATTCTTAAACTGCCCTCCAGTCCAGAAGTTATGCTATTTTATTTTTATTCTGCAGAAATCAGTCAAAACTACTTTAAAGATGTTCCGGAATACATTTATCATCAGTGATATAATTTTGTAAGCAAACATGCATTGATTTTTGTCAACTGCAGGTACTCCTTAACTTAGGAGCACAATTGGGACCAGAATTTCTCTAGCTAAACAAGGCAGTTGTTAAGTGACTTGAGACATTTTCTTTTGCCACAGTTATTAAGCAAATCACTGCAGCTGTTAATTGAATTACGTGGTTGTTAAACAAATTCGACTTTCCCCATTGACTTTGCTTCTTGTAGGTAGCTGTCTAGGAATGTTGCCAATAGTGATCACATGACCCCAGGATGCTGCAACCATCATAAATACATGCGCCTGAATTCTGATCAGATCGCTATGGGGATGTTACAACGGTTGTAAGTGTGAGCACTGGTTGTTAATCACTTTTTTCAATGTCACTGCAACTTCAAACAGTTGCTAAACAAATGATTTTAAGTCAAGGACTATCTGTAATCCTGCCCACATCATTGTTTTAACTCACCTTTGACCAGGTATTCTCTTTGCTAAGCAGATCTGCATAGATATATGCCATCTTCCACTGCCGTTTATATGTGAAGCACCACATCAGTTCCCAGTAGCACATGTGATGGAACTGCTTCCAAAGCTGCTGGGCTTCACAACACTCCTCAAACCTTCTGATGGCCTGAAAAAGCAAAAACAAATATAATCCCGACTGGTAACTTTAAAATATGTTTTCCAAACATTTATTAGTCTAAGAAGCTAACACTAATGTCCTGAAACTATTACTGAGAAAATAAAATACAACTGTGCGGGAAGATAATATAAAGAAAGTACATGGTATTAATAATTTCCCTTACAACCTGGCGTTATTTATTGATTGCTTTTTAAATTTATTCCACTGATGCTTCCAGCAATTCTGGGTAATATACTGTACATACATAGTTTTTCAGCATGCTCCTTTTATCTTCACTGCGATCTTGTAAGGTAGGTTAAATTGAAAGAAAGGGATTAGTTTAAGATTACTTCATAACCAAGTGGCATTTTGAACTTGTATTTCTTAAATCTTAAATCAACCATTTGCTCCTAATATTATTAATTCAAATCCATTGCCATAGAAATGTATTAATGCTATTTGCCCCATTTTAATAATGCATGAACTTCAATGTTTCAGTTACTTATCGTGAGTGTGTGTGTGTGTGTATTTGCAGACAAAACAGCTCCCAGAATAAACCACATGACCGAGAGAGACAGATGGTGCAAAGATCACGGATTGCTGCTGCCTTGTTTAGATAAGTTCCGATGCAGCAGTATTAGCATTATTCTCACTCTGGCATGCGTTGTTGTCAAGTCAAAACTGCAAAAAAAAATTTTTTTTACTATTTTTGACTACCAGTTATTACTGTCAGATGTGCAAATGTACGCAGTTGCTAATCAAGGATATAAAATAAACAAAAATTAAATAAATATTTTTTTTAAAAAAAGCAGTAAGATAAACAAAAATCTACATAGTAGGATAGATTAGAATAGCAATACTGCTCAATAGCACATAAACAGAGGGAACAGATTGAATTAAAATATTAGGCAAATAAAAATATTTTATCAGGCATAGGGGAAAAAAAAGACTTTGTGCCAATACTTCTATATTGTTTTTTAAGGAAGGGTGTCTGTAAATATTTGTGATAAGGAACAGTTTAGAGAGTTTCTATCATTAATAATCAGGCTAACTAGCCGGTTCCCTTTCTAGAATCTTGCTGTCATTTGTTTTTATTTCTACCTGAGTAGAAAGTGTAGGTGGGTCTCTCTTTCCCTCCCTCCCTCCCCCTCCCTCTCTCTGTTTTTATTATAATACAAGTAATAAAATAAGCAGTTGAAAAAATAATTTAATCACAATTACTACTAACTGAGGGAAACAACAAGAGAAATAAATAAAGAATCCTTTGTGTATTCTTCATGTAATACCTATCTGTATTTTCACTGCTAATTTTACTTTCTTTTACCTAGGTTTCTGTTCTTCCAAGATTTTGGGTCTGAATTCTTCAACCCAGTTGTATGAAATCTATTTTCTTAGAGTGTCTGCTTCCACAAGGCATCCAATCAGGACTCTCTGAGAACAAAGCAATTCCTAACTTCCTCTCCCCATAACTCACAGTTCTCTCCCTGAGTACATTGGGAAGACAGTCTCTACATTCCTTAAAAGACTCCCAACTAGCCAGCATGCCAACTATGGGACCCCATGTACAGCTGCTCAAAATTAACAGTACCTTTAATTCAGTGATGAAATCTGAACTGGTTTACTACCGATTCGCTGGCTGTGCATGCGCACTGCACACCAAACGCGCACTCATGCACGCATCCGCAGTGCCCACCATGCGCCAAATGTGAGGTGCGCGCGCGTGCACAGTGCACACCAAAAGGAGGCATGGGGTAAGTATAACAGTGCACGGGGGAGGTGATCAGCTATGGTGTGCGATCTTCGGAGCTTTTTTTTTTTACTTTAAAAGCATTTTTTTACAACCTATTTGCCCGAATAGGTTGTAAAAAAATGCTTTTAAAAGTTAAAAAAAAAGGCTCTGACAATCACAACTGTGGCGCGTGATCGTCAGAGCCTTTTTTTTTTCTTTTAAAAGCATTTTTTACAACCTATTCGGGCGTAAAAAAAAGGCTCTGATGATCACGCGCCACAGCTGTGATCGTCAGAGCCTTTTTTTTTACATTTAAAAGCATTTTTTACTACCGGAGAACCAGTAGTAAAAAAAATGCCTAAAAAGTAAAAAAAAAAAGTTCTGATGATCAGCTGAGCAACGCGCGATCTTCAGAACTTTTTTTTTTACTTTTTAAAGCATTTTTAACTACTGGTTCCAGAGAACCGGTAGTAAAAAATGCTAAAAAAGTTTTTAAAAAAGTTCCAACGATCGCACGTCGCTCAGCTGATCGTCTGAACCTTTTTTTTTTACATTTTTTACTACCGGTTCGGCAAACCAGTAGCCTTTTTTACAGTGGTGAAATGTAAAATTTGTTACTACCGGTTTGGCCGAAGAGGTTGTGTAAAAAAATGCTTTTAAAAGCCTCTGATGATCCCAGCTGAGCCGTGTGATCATCTGAGGCTTTTTTTTTTCTTTTAAAAGCATTTTTTCGGCTGAAGAGATTGTAGAAAAAATGCTTTTAAAAGTAAAAAAAAAGCCTCTGATGATTGTGCGGCTCAGCTGGGCATGGCGGGGGGCGCACAAGGATTATTGCTATCAGTTCTCCAAACCACCCACCGCCATCGCTACCGGATTAGGCGATCCAGTCCGAACTGGGAGCATTTCACCCCTGCTTTTTTACTACCGGTTTGGGTGAACCGGACTGAACCGGGAACATTTCACCCATGCCTTAATTCCCTTACACTCCACTTCTTCTTGTGAACATAAATATTTTTTCCTTAAACTGAAATAATAGCATGGGAAAGAAAGAAAAGCAGATTACTCACTCCATCAATATTGCCTCTTATTGTTTCTATTCTCCCTGCAAGAAACAGGAATATGGCACCCTAGAAGAAATCCAAGAGAAAACATTAGTTTTTGTGTAATTTTTAAAATATGAGGTCCTGCATAAAAGTATTTGGTAGATCGACTTATATCTTACTTTTGGATATCGAATCAGGTAAGGTTTGAGAAGTTTCTCTGCTTCTTCAACATTTCCTTTACCTGTCCCTAGATTAATTGGAAGAAAAAGTAAAATAAACTGAAGATAGATTGGTAGCCCACGTCCGGCTGAATTATTAAAATGAAACAGTAAATGATGTACTTCTAATAAAGTAAAACTCCTTTTATTGGATTTGTATAAACAAATGAAAAGGCTTGTTGTTTTCACAGACAAATACTTTGTTTAACAATTTATAGAGATACCTAACTTGTTTCTCACAGCTCTGGATGGCTAACAATACATTTTAAAAAACCCATAAAGAAATCCAAAACAAAAGTGGAAAAACTGTTACAAGAAATAATTAAAACAATACTCAATGTGCCATGACCCACAAAAATATTTATTTCAAACCACATGCAGATAGTCCTTGATTTATGACCATGTGTTTAATAACCGAAGTTATGATGGCATTGAAAAAGGTGACTTAAGACTGGTCTTCACATTTACAACTGTTGCAGCATCCCTGCGATCATGTAATTAAAATTTGGATACTTAGCAACCGGCTATGTATTTTTAGGATTGTTGCAGTCCCAGGATTATTTCTGACTTTGCCAGTGCTTTCAACAAATAAAGTCAATGGGGGAAGCTAGATTCACTTAATGATTGCGTGATTTCTTAAAGACTATGTGATTCACTTTTATGACCTCACAAAAATGTCATAAAATCCTGCACAATTCAATAACCGTTTCACTTAGCAACAGTCATACCAGTTTCAATTACGGTTGTGAATTGAGGACTACCTGTAGGTTAGACTTACCTAATGTCCTCATCCCAGCCAGAGGGAAGAACCAGATTTTAAAGGCTTTCCAAAAGGCCAACAAAGTTCTAGAATGCAGATGCCACAACAGAGAAGGCACATCTCCTGACTCCCATTAAATTACATCGCTTCACAGAAGAGACCTTGAACATGTACACTTAGTCAGAACTGGGAGGTAAGGGATCCGACTAGTAATCTGATCCTGTACCATACAGGACTTTTTAGGTGATAACCAGCAAAAAATGTGAGCTTCATTTTGATGGGAATTCAACAAAACGGAAACTATGAGCAAAAAAATCCCCAACCCCACTCCAACTGATGCCTCGAATCTGCAAGGCCTACTCCCTAAAAGGGCTTTGTTACACAAGCTCAATGATCGGAACAGTTGTTAAATCATAACTTTAAAAATTATATGAGGAGGTCTTTTTTGCTTGTAATAATTATGAGCGTAATAGTTGGTCCGACAGAATTAGAAGCAGACATAAATATTGAAAAGGAACCCTAGGAAAATAGGGAAAATCTTGCTTTTGTTCTTTTTTCTCTTTAGCAACAACTGACATGGCCTCTATTACACACATATGCATACATACAAATACTTTAAGCAATGGAAGATTCCCTGCAAGACACCAGGCAAAAAATTGCTTTTGCAGAGCCACTATTAAAAGGTTACTTGACACATATTATGTCAGCCATCAGTCTAGAAATTTTATACACTCTCTCTCTCAAGGTCGTATAATTTGGATGTGGCTGGGCAGAAGATACCGAGTTTCATTATAGCGTACAGGTAGTCCTTGACTTATGACTACAATTGAGCCCAAAATTTCTGTTGCTAAGCGAGACATTTGTTACATGAGATTTGCCTCATTTTACAACCTTTCTTGCCACAGTTGTTAAGTGAAATCACTGCAATTGTTAAGTTAGTAACACGATTAAATGAATCTGGTTTCCCCACTGACTTAGCTTGTCAGAAGGTCACAAAAAGTGTTCACGTGACCCTGAGACACTTCAACCGTCATAAATGGACGTTGCATGGATCACCTTCGCAAAAAAAGACTGATGGGAAACAGGAAGGGACAGCAAGAGCAGCTTCAGAGGGAATGATTGACACTCAGAGGAACAAATCACAAAGTGAGCTACCGAGAGGGAGGAATGTCTGAGCAGCGAGTCAGGAAATTATGAATCAGTTGCCAAGCATCTGAATTTTGATCAGCTGACCATGGGGATGCTGCAATGGTGGTAAGTGCAAAAAATGATCATAAATCACTTTTTTCCAATGCCATTGTAACTTCAAATGGTCATTAAATGTACTGTTATAAGGCCTATTTGTATTTACTGTTCTTTAATTCTAACAGTATTTCACGCTTAAAATAATTTCAATGCAGCTATATAAATGTGATGAATTTGATGAATAAACCATATCCATTTAAAAGTGGCTTTCTGAAGATAAGGACATTGTGAAGGACCAACTAACCACACCTGAAGAATTCAGAATTATTTTCAAATGGTTAATTCATTAAAATAGTTAAAGTTTGCCATGAATCTGAATCTTTCCTATTTTGGATTATTTTAAAAAGTCAGTTTTAGAGAAAAAAGGAAATCCTACCTAGCACAAAGGTCAGGAAGGTATGATAGCACAACAGTAGCAGAGTACACAGCAGAGATCTAAAGCCACACATTGATGCTCCTTCTTGAAGTTGCTGCAAGCCATATTTCTGTAATACAGACAGATAGATAAAGGGTTACAAATTAATCACATCTTAGCTTGTCTTGTCTCTTCTACTGTAAGGAAACCAAAAGATTAGTATCTCTCAGTATATCAACCCTGCATCAGGTAATTAGATGACTTACACAGCTAGCCTGAGAGGAAATACCATCCATTGTAAGTTGCCCTAAATGTTGATGATGTAATATAGTCCTCTCTTTCGTGAAATACGTACCATATAAACAAAGTAGTGTTTGCACACAATCTAAATCATGCTATCTTTCTACTGTAGGCGTGTAGCTGCAAAAAATTGCTAAATCGTGATCCATTACATTTATGCAATTGATGTCCCATAATGTATACACATAAACTGTTGTAGCAAATGCTTATTTTATTGGCTTATTTTTTCTGACAGGAGATTAATAATGAAAAGCTCTAGAATCAAGCTTGATTTCTTTAGATGGGGGCTTAACGACAAATGTTTTTTTTTTTTGTTATCAATGTTATTTTAGCATTTTTAAAAAAGGATAATTTAAGCAAACTAGAACCAAAAACATAACAACAAAACCCTTAAAAATTGTTCTTCAAAGCAGCAAAACTCAACATTAGAACAATCCAGAAGAACTGAAGAGAAATTCATATCAATTTCCCAGGCAAAGTCAATAATAGATTTGGCAGAATAATATGAGCTATATTTAATTATAACTTTAATGTTTAAATAGTGTTTTGTCAATGCATATTGATTAGGTTAAAATTTTTAAATCTCCCCTACATCTCTCCATGTAAAAATCCACCATGAATAAAATCCGAAGATAGATGGGAAGAAGGAAATACTGGAATGCCACAGAATAATTACAGAATTAGGAACTTAATGTGTCAGAAGAACTGATACTGAGTGGTTTTCTTAAGTAAAAAGCAAAATTAAGCTATTTAAATAATAGATTAGCAAATATTAAAATTGATGAACCTTGAGAATTCACTTGCTCAGTATTTATAGAGTTTTTTTCACTATCATTTCAAAAATTCACCTCCTCCTTTCATCATAAATAGAATTTTCCTCTTCTAAAACAAGGATTTGCAATTCTTATGTTAATTAATAATAATAATAATAATAATTTTATTTCTATACCGCCCTTCTCCCGAAGGACTCAGGGCGGTGTACAGCCTAATTAAAAACAGAATAAACATCAATTTAAAATAATTTAAAAGTATTAAATAAATTTGGCTTAATTTAAAACCCCAAAAATTTAAAACATCCAATTTAAAATTATGTTGCTAACCCAGCCTGGCGGAACAATAGGGTCTTGAGTGCGCAGCGAAATACCCGGAGGTCAGAAATCTTACGAATTTCCGGGGGCAGTTCATTCCACAGGGCTGGGGCTCCCACAGAGAAGGCCCTCCCCCTGGGTGTCGCCAGCCAACATGACTTGGCCGATGGCACCCTGAGGAGACCCTCTCTGTGGGAGTGGACTGGCCTGTGGGAGGCTATTGGTGGCAGAAGACGGTCTCGAAGGTACCCGGGTCCTATGCCATGGAGCGCTTTAAAGGTGGTGACCAACACCTTGAATCGCACCCGGAAGACCACTGGGAGCCAGTGCAGTTCGCGCAGGAGGGGTGTCACGTGGGCGCAACAGGTTGCACCCATAACCACCCGCGCGGCCGCATTCTGGACCAGTTGGAGCCTCCGAGTGCTCTTCAAGGGGAGCCCCATGTAGAGAGCATTGCAGTAGTCCAACCGGGAGGTAACAAGGGCGTGAGTGACTGTGCGCAAGGCGTCCCAATCCAGAAAGGGCTGCAACTGGCGAATCAGGCGGACCTGATAAAAGGCCCCCCTGGCCACGGCCGTCATATGTTCTTCTAAAGACAGCCGTGCGTCCAGGAGGACACCCAGATTGCGATCCCTCTCTGTGGGGGGCAAAGATTCACCCCCAATAGTCAGCGATGGCACCTGCTGACTATATCGGGACGCCGGAAGCCACAACCACTCGGTCTTGGAAGGGTTGAGTCTGAGCCTGTTCCTCCCCATCCAGACCCGCACGGCCTCCAGGCAGCGAGACATCACATTAATTATGTTTTGGGGTAAGTATCCCAGACAGCTAATACAAACTTGGATTAAAGAGTATAAAATTCAATTTTCTGTTAGGATTTATTGAATTATTTGGATATATCTCTCTTTTCCTTTCTACAACAGTTTCTCATCTGTAAAATAAGTATAATCTATATCAGGGGTCCCCAATCCCCAGGCCTTGGCCTGGACCGATCCACGGCCTGTTGGGAATCGGACTGCACAAATGGTGGGCAAATATGCTAGCACGTGAAACTTCATTTGCACAAGCGGCAGGTAGGCTTACGAAACCATCTTCTCTCCCCACCCCACCACCACCACCCCACCACCGCTGCTGCTGCTGCCAGTTTGCAGAACTGGAAAGGTTGGGGACTGTTGGTCGATAGCCATTTAGCAAAGCTAAATATTATTAAATGTGTTCAATTTATGACAGGCTTTTGGAGGGAATAGAACTGGAATTGTAACAGTTTTGCGTACAGTACATTATGTATTTATCCCACCACTGAGCTTAAAAAACCCATGGCACTCCCAATGCCTCAAGCATCTTGTGGCCCCATCCTTTGATATCCACATCCACATCCACAGAGCAAGCATTAAAATCCATGGGAAGTTGCATACAAGAGAGACCTACCATTTGCATATGTAAAATGTAAGCGATAACAAGTACAGTTGTGTACCGCTTATAAACAATAATATATGAAGTACAGGTAGTCCTCAACTTACAACCACAATTGAGCCTAATATTTCTGTAGCTAAGAGAGACAGTTGTTAAGTGAGGTTTGTCCCATTTTATGACCTTTCATGCCACAGTTGTTAAGTGAATCCTTGTAACTGTTCAGTTAGCAACACGGTTGTTAAGTGAATCTGACTTCCCCATTGACTTTGCTTGTCAGAAGGTTGCAAAAGGTGATCACGTGACATTGGACAGTGCAACCATCATAAATATGAGTCAGTTGTGAAGCATTTGAATTTTGATGACATGACCATGGGGATGCTGCAACAGTTGTAAATGTAAAAAACAGTCATAAGTCAGGTTTCTTTAGTGCTGTTGTAACTTCAAATGGTCACTGAATGAACTGTTGTAAGTGTAGGACAACCTGTACTCTTTGTCACTGAATTGTTATAGATTAAACACTTGCCTCATTTCCAGAAAACCCAACAAATTCCAGTAATCGTGCAATCCTTGTTGGTAACATAGATAGAGTCTGGAGCAAGGGCGAGAAAGAAAGAAAAAGAAACAGTTTGCCATCACTAAAGTTCTCCATTAGTAAAAAATACTTACAATCTTTCCATTACATTGCAGTCCATATCCATTGAAACAGCCTTTCTGAGGGTGTCTCATCTTCTTATTCTTTTATTATTCTTAAATACAGCACAAGTAGAGCTTGACTTATGATCATAACTGAGGCCCAAATTACAGTTGTACATTGTACATCTGTAAAGCAGGTCGCCCTGTGATTTTATACCTTTTTGTGGTTGTCGTGAAATGAACACTGCAGTTGTTAAGCAAATGTTAGTCATTAAATGAACCAATTTTAACTGTGAAGTGGGTTTTGCCAGAAACTGGAGGTAAATGCCAGTTTACGGCAAAAAACGTAAATCGCAGTCATGTGACTACAGGACACTACAAACAGCTATAAATATGGGCTGATTGCTGAACCCCGAAGTTTGACATATGACTGTTGGGGGAGGGGAGCTAACATCAAAACTTCAAACTGGGACAGCTTTTGGGGGATCCATTATAACTTCAAAAGGTTCCTAAGTGACCAGTGATTAAGTCAACAGCTATTTGTATTAAAATTTCCTGTTACCACTCAGAGCCACCTCAGAGAGACTATTTGGTGGAGAGAAGATTGTACAAAGATGTCAAAGAAATAAGTTATAATATGCTTATTTGGCTTCTAAACAGTGGTGGGTTGCTCCTGGTTCGCACCTGTTCAGGAGAACTGGTAGTAGCGGCAGCGGGAGGCTCTGCCCACCGCCCAGAAGTCATGAAATACGCTCTGCGCATGCGCAGAAGCGCGAGCAAACTGGTAGCAAAGGTAAGTGAAACCCACCACTGCTTCAAAGCAGTTAGAACTGAACAAATCACAAGTAACCTTGAAATAAAAAGATGGGTTATAAATTCAATAGTAAATGAGATAAACTCTTTTAATACAGCATGATTTGTGAGGAAGCCTAGTGTACTCTGCCATACAGGACTGCTCAGTAGAGGAACCCAAAGATTTTAATCACTGCTTTGCTTCAGCATTGCTCGTGAAGCACTGTAGTGAAAGAAATTCACAGATGAAGCATATAGAGAAAATAACAGGATGTGTTACAGAGGCAGCATGAAAAGAACTGTTGCATCTCTGTAACAAAGTAAACATTTGACAATTTTGCAGCTGTTAACTGATGAGCTCCAAGATCTTATATGGCCAATATCAATAGGATCATAAGTACTGGTTAATAAAGCAGTCCCCTTACTAGGTATATAACAATATAACAAAGTTATCCTGGGAATACCTGTACTGAAAAATACTTTATAAAGAGCTTTAAAATAAAATACCAGGGAAATAATTTCTTCACAGAAGTATTATTTTTCTTCAAGCCTTTTAATAAAAAATATTTATCTAGATCTAAGCTAACTAAGGAGTTCTAGAAGAGAACTTGTTCGGTTGTGTATATTCTTTAATGCAGGGAGTATTTACTTTATATCCATCTGATATAATTTTGACATGTGTTACATATCTGTGATGAGACAATTCCAATATAAGGCCTTCATATGAAAGAGCCATTGCCCTAAATTACATCATGAAGGACTATTTGCTCGTGTTCTGCATAATATTAATATCAGAATAATTGGTGCAAAGTTAAAATAATTCAGTTTAAAAAATTATTAGAAATTCAATACATACCAGATTAAATGCTCCAACTCCCAATTTTACACCGACTTCAAAATGGGGATGATTTTCTCCTTTAACATAACTGCGAGACTGTATTAGATTCTCCAGTACCCTAGCAAAACAAAATATCTCATTATAAACAAAAAAGTATAAAAATAAAAGCAAGCATACAACTTTTTTACATAGAGC
This sequence comes from Pantherophis guttatus, assembly GCF_059756535.1. Taxonomy (NCBI): domain Eukaryota; kingdom Metazoa; phylum Chordata; class Lepidosauria; order Squamata; family Colubridae; genus Pantherophis; species Pantherophis guttatus. The sequence goes on from NC_142065.1 coordinate 62,726,973, forward strand.
AATTATTAAGGGTCGCTAGTAAAAATTAATTTTGGGTCTCAAACATGGTGCATGTTCCATCAATAAGCAGACATCCTCCTTGGCACTTTCCTGGTTTCCTGGATCATCTGATTTTTAGAAAGTGAATGGAATATTTCAATTTTAACATGAATTGCAAGCTAGGATGCTGCAAAAATCAAGTGTCAGCCTCTATTATGTTTTTCATTTCCACAGGATCTCCATTCTATGGAAATAACAGTGAGAACAACTATAGGCCAATGCATTACTTAGAAGTGCAGTACTGCAGGCTACTTCAACTGACCGTTAGCTGCAGTTCGGCAATTCAAGCCTGACTCAGCCTTCCATCCTTCTGAGGTCGGTAAAATGAGGACCTGGATTGTTGGGGGCAATATGCTGACTCTGTAAACCGCTTAGAGAGGGATGTAAAAGCACTATGAAGTGGAATATAAGTCTAAGTGCTATTGCTATAGTGAATAGATGTCATGCTACCGTTTTGTGAATGAGAAAACTTCCTGTAGCAATTTGGTGAACTACTAGCCCAGACACAGGAAAAAAACCTGATGTCATTTGTAAACAAGCAAGATACACATTTGGACCTTTTTGGTAGAAGCTCCACAATATGAATAGACCAGACTAGACTAGACTAGACTAGACTAGACTAGACTAGACTAGACTAGACTAGACTAGACTAGACTAGACTAGGACAGAACAGAACAGAACAGAACAGAACAGAACAGAACAGAACAGAACAGAATTCTTTAGAATAGATTAGAAGCAGCAATGGCTTTGTGATAATTTGATTGTGATTTTGACTGCATCAACTTTTTCTACTTTAAAATCGGTTGTTTTATTGCTATATTTTTCAAATTATTTTATGGTATTTATTAAGTGCTGTAAGTCTAGTGAGAATTCTAGTATAACATATTGTACTTAAACACATTAAATAAAAAGAAATTCAAATAAATTAACAGCACAGATAGTCCTCAATGTATGATCATTCATTTAATATTAGCTCAAAGTTAAAACAGTCCCCGTAACCCATCCATAAAGTTATGACTGTCACATGACCCCTGCAGTCACATAATCTCAATTTAGGTGCTTGGCAACCAGCCTGCATTTGTACCAGTTGAAATATCTTAGAGTCATGTGATCATAATTTGCAACCTTTGCAGACACATCCGAAAAGCAAAGTAAATTGGGGAAGCCAGGTTCACTTAAACACAGTATGATTCTCTTAACAACCATAGTAAACATGGTTGCAAAATCAGATCCAGTCATGTGATGCTTCCCTTAACACCCAAATCAATTAACAACTGAAATTCTGGTTCCAAATGTGGTCATAACTCAAGGACTACCTCTAGTATTAAGAAGAAACTCAGGAGGACCCCTCCCTGACTGACTGGGGAATAAGAGGGAAGGGAGGAGTAACACAATCAAACTTGCAAGAAATATAGTTCTGGTCTTCCTGTGAAGTATGTTTCCTGATCTTCTCTACCTCAAAGGACTAGGTGATGAGTAAAAACATTTGCTTTTCGGAAATATTTAGAGTAATACAGCTTGTCACTGCAAAAATATCAATTATCAAATAATTTCAAAAACTACATACCTGTATATTTGATAACTATTTCTTATTTTGATGCTGCCTTTCACAAAGCTAATTATGCTTTCATCCTAAGAAAAATAGAATAGATTGTCTATTTCATTTATTAGTCAATTAAATACTCTTGCTTTAGAATTAGACAGTGACTAATTCTGAGACAATTAATTGGCAAATTGCTAAAACTCACTCTAATTGTAATAAAGAAATTCTCCCACTATTTAGCTATTTTGAAAGCACACTATGAGAGTTACCAATCTCATTTTGATAAATCTGATATATTAACAGGAAGTTGAATTGTTCCTTGCTAAAACATACTAAGAAAATACTCAATTTATTCAAAAAAGTTATCATCAAAACTACACACATAAACAGACCCTCTAATATGGCTTCAGCAAATTCCCCTACTAAATTTAAACCATAGAGTAAGAACATAACTATCTTATACATGTTTACTATAAAATGATACCATTCAATAGGCTTTACTCTTATAATGTGAGATTGACGCTGGTAAATTGAAAAAAAAACCAAGAAATACTTAACTTTGAAAACCAAATATCCTTGGAGCTACAGTTACTATTGTAGACTTTATGGGAGAAATTATGCTGACCTTGTTCATGGGCTTTATATTAAGCTCAGAAATACCATTTATTAATATGAGTTGCTAGTTCACCTGCAAAAATCTAGAACTTTAACTTATTCTTGGGTTTTAAACCTGCAAGATTCTCTCTCTTTCTCTCGCTCCCTCTCTCTCTTTCTCTCTCTCTCTCTCTCTCTCCCCTCCCCCCCCCCCACACACATATCTTTCTGCATCCAACTTTTTGTGGTCTATTTTTTTTTCAACCTACAAAAAACAATAATGGTCTTCCCTCTTATATAAGAGCCGCGATGGCACAGTGGTTAGAGTGCAATATTGCAGGCTACTTCTGCTGATCACTGGCTGCCAGCAGTTTGGCTGATCAAATCTCACCAGGCTCAAGGTTCACTCAGCCTTCCATCCTTCCGAGGTGGATAAAATGAGGACCCAGATTGCTGGGGACAATATGCTGACTCTGTAAATCACTTAGAGAGGGCTGTAAAGCACTGTGAAGCGGTATATAAGTCTAAGTGCTATTGCTATTGATATATCTCAAATACACTTCTTTCCTATATACTGCCTCAGCATCATTTCCTTATCTCCTGCAAACAAAAGTCAGATGCCAAGAAAGAAGATGTTTGAATTGAGAGGCAAGCCATGCAGCAGCAGAATGGGTAATTGTGCTGTATACCTTGGCAGGGAGGGAGGCATCACAATGAAGAAAAAAAAAAATCACTAGCCCGGACAGTTTTCCTTGAAATGAACAAACGCCAATTTTATTAAACTAATCCACTTATGAAGCTTATAAATTAAAACATGAAATTCACTTAATAATTATGCATTAGTTGCATATAAAATGTCATAAAGAACATAAGCGACGTTTTTAAAATATTTAAAACAAAAACTCATAGATCATTGCATCTTTTGCCATTCTCACATTCCCCTGACTACCTTCACAATACTGGGTCCTGAAACAACATCCTTACCTGGAGAAATGTAAGAGCTGCTCTATGAAGCAAGCATTCAGCATAACAAATTTCTGCATGAATTTCTTCTAGAAAAATTTTAAAAAAGAGAAATGTTTCAAAGTTTCTCAATATAACGTAATTAGTATCAATGTTGTAAAAAACTTTTTTTTTCAAGCAAGAAACTGAAGGATCACCTATTGCCACTTATAATGCTAAGAGGCCATCTTCAGAATCAAGCAAGTGATAAGAAGATAATATTGAGCAGTCAGACGCAAACTCATTGGTAGCTTGTTCATGCAATGAACAAGGACGTACATTTAATTTCACAGTTACTAAGATTGTTGGCCAAGCAAATACAAATGTAGCCAAGGAAATGATTGAAGCCTGGATAATGGAATCCTTTATCAGTCAACAGGAGTGGTAATTTACCACCAGCTTATTAAGTATTTAGGAGCTGAGGATTTGGCAGCACAAGGAAACAACAGCCAATGACTTTATAACCAGCCATCAACACCCCAATCAACAAATAAAGAGCCACACACAACCAGGCACCACATAAATACTACACATAGAATAGGTCAAAGCATGTATTCAGTTAGAGAGAAGTTCCCTGAGAATAGGCTCCAGCATGAAACTGAAAGCTCAGAAGATTAAACCTTTGGTCCCAGTGACCCACCCAGATTGGATCCTGCAGTCTTAACAGAATAAGAGAGTTGGAAGGGACCTTGGAGGTCTTTTACTCCAATCAGTCTGGAAACCATATACCATTTCAGATAAATGGTTGTCCAATGTCTTCTTAAAAACCTCCAGTGCTGAAGCACCCACAACTCCAACACTGGAGGTTTTTAAGAAGAATGTATGTATGTAACTGTATTCTCTGACATCCAAATATCTGTCGGGGCTTAATTGACTACAGTATTTTGTTTTCATCAAGGACCATGTGGATTATAATTTAAGCAAATTTTCCCCACAGCAAAGTCTTTATCACCCACATATACAATCATAAGAAATGCAACTGTTTCCCAAACTTAGACATATAATGCAACATCTGAAGCTTATAGTAATTCATCAGTTATATCAACAGAATAGAGATAGTCGACGTAAAACCAAAATTGAGCCTAAAATTTAGTGACAAATTTGTTAAGTGAGTATTGCCCCATTTTATGACTTTTCTTGCCACATTTGTTAAGTGAATCGCTGCAGTTGTTAATTAAACGGTTAAGTGAATCTACTTTCCCCATTGACTTTGCTCATCAGAAGGTCACAAAAGGGAATCACATTATTACATGGGACACTGCAACCATCATAAATATGATGCAGTTGCCAAGCATTCAAATTTGATTCACATGACTTTGGGGATGCTGTAACGGTCATAAGTGTTGAAAATGATCATAGATCACTTTTTTCAGTACCATTGTAACTTTGAACAGTCACTAAATGAACTGTTGTAAGTGGAGGACTACCTGTAATATAACAGAGTGCTGCTTGCTTACCTTCAGTTAATTGTTCAAGATTCTGTTTGTTCACTAAATTGTTGAAAGAGTTTGCTACAGAAGACTTTTTCCGAAACCTAAACAAAAATTATAAAGGCTGAAGATTTAAAGTATACTTACAATACTGTAGTTAAGCAAATAATTCAGAAATATAATTGACACACATTCTGGAATGCATAATATTGGATGCATGAATTTCTGACTTTTCTCAAAACCGAAATATATTTTCCAAATGGATTGAATTGATAATTCCCGACAACTATAGGAATGATGACTGGTGCTAACAGGAATCCTAGTTTAAAATACTGAGCGTAGCAGATCTGTAATCTTCTCTCCTGTAGAGAAAATGAATCTCATAGGTTAATACTATATATATGTTTACTTAGAAGGTAAATCCCACTTAATTTGTTGGAATTTAGTATTTAATAAAAGCACACAGAAGTTTATTCTCAAGTCAAAATATCACTTGTCTTTTTCTTCAATATTCTTGCTACTTTTTTTCACTTTGTAAGTTTCATACTTGTTATAGGTAGTCCTCAACTTATGACCATAATGAAAGCTGCCTATTATGGTCACACATCATGACAGTTGTCAAGCCAGTCTAACTCTTCTTTTTTATTTAAAAAAGGATAATGTGAAAATATTACAAAGCTATGATGGAGTAGAGCTCAACCTTTATGGATCCACCATATATTTCCTTCTTGTCTTCCTTGCCTGATGTCTTTGATTTTACTTGCTAATCATTTCCTAACTCTTTCCTGTAATTTGCATAATAAGATTTATGTGAAAGAGAATAATATGTATATATACACGCTACTTGCAGGCTCCTTAAAAAAGACTGCTGGGCTTTTTAAATATGTTTCCAATTCACACTATTGTAAAGGACATGGTGGCTAAGTGGCTAAGATGCTGAGCTTGTCCATCAGAAGGTCGGCAGTTCAGCGGTTCGAATCCCTAGTGCCTTGTAATGGAGTGAGCTCCAGTTACTTGTCCCAGCTTCTGCCAACCTAGCAGTTCAAAAGCACGTAAAAAATGCAAGTAGAAAAATAGGGACCACCTTTGGTGGGAAGGTAACAGTGCTCTATGTGCCTTTGATGTTTAGCCATGCTGGCCACATGACCATGGAAACATTTTTGGACAGCGCTGGCTCTTCGCCTTTGAAATGGAGATGAGCACTGCCCCTAGAGCCGGAAATGACTAGCACGCATGTACGGGGGGAACCTTTACCTTTAATAGCATCTTAGAGAGCCAGCTTAATCTCTATAGTGATTAAGGCACTAAGCTAGAAAATGGGAAACTGTGAATCCTATTCCCACCTTGGGCAGAAACCCAGCTGGGCTACTTTGGCCAGTCACTTACTCTTGGCCCTAGGAAGAAGGCAATGGCAAACACTTCTGAAAAACTTTGCCAAGAAAACTTCAGGGACTTGTCCAGGCAGCCTTCAAGCACTGGACATGACTGAACAGAAGGGGGAAAAATAGCATCTTATGTACTAGTATAATAATTGCATTGTATGTGCTTACTTCTGACATATAACTTGAGCTTCTTCCATTGTATTTCCAGCATTCAATATGTCCCTGGAGTCAAAGGTCATCATGGCCTGAATTTCCAAAATGGTAGCATAAGTCAGAGCATGATACATGCTATCCTTTTTTCTATAGGAGAGAAGTTAGAGAAATATGTACACAAAGCCCAAAGGTAGCACAAGAAAAGAAATAAACTTGTCTTTAAGAATGTACAGGAGCATTAAAGGCAGTGCTATCTCAAACTGTAAAATCTATCCTATTTTATAAATTAAATTTCATACTGAGAAATCATATCTATTTATTTTAGGATACAGTGTTGAGATATCATAGAGGAAAAGAGACTAACAAAATATTACAGATACAGTTTTCCACATGAGCCTGATGCCTAAAGAATGGTTTGTGTCTTTCTTTCATTGTATTCCTAATAATATGCTTGAAAACAAACAGACATTTCTTTTCATTCTACAAAAACATACTGAAAGGCAGACACTTTCACTAAAATCTTAACACAAAATGCCATTTTTATGCTCCCCTTAGAAGCATGAAGGGGATGAGGTTTACATGTTGCTAAAGGTTAGTCTTCCCTCCAGGATTTCCTGTTTATATATATTTTTTTCAATTTAGCATGCAATGTTTACAAAACATTTTTTAAAATGCTCTTTTTAAAATTTCTGTAGATTTGCGTAATAGATTTGCTTAATTTCTGTATGTCTGTCTGCCTGTACTGAGTCACAATGGCTGATCTAAAGCATTCTCAAAGAACAGCTGCAGTATTTTTTTGTTTATCATTCTCTTTGATTAGTTTTCTAATATGTTCATTTGCTGATAAATTACTGACAAGAATTACATAATTTACTGCACTGACATATGGACATCTAGATAGTTACATGATAAAATTGGAAACGGCAGGACCAGAAACTGGATTTTACTAGCCACAAAGAATATAACTACAGAGACTAATCTCCAGATTCAATAAAACAGAGGCCTGTCTAAATTTTCTTCTCTGTATTTTAAGTGTTCTCTCTTCTTCTCTATTAATCCTATTTTCCCCTCTATGAATCCTTTAAAGAGTCCAAAAGATGCCGTTCATATAATTTATTCAGTAATTTAATATCCCCAAAGGGTTGCTCCAGTTTCTTTCATGTATCACTCCTTAATTTGAAGTAGCAGTGAGATTAGTGTCCTTGCATTCTGCAATGTTCTATTTAACACAGATACCAATAGGGTAAAATGTTAATTAAATGAGCCTCTTTAAGTAAAGGAAAGGAACATCCATTATCTGAAACACTTAATTACGTTAGTTACAGCACAGTCAGCTATACTTTGGGGAACATCATACACTGGGAAACAAAAGATGGGCTTGTGTGATTCTTAAAGAGGTCTTGAACTGAAGCTAATTACAACAATCCCTAAAGTATATTCCCTATAACACAAGCATTTCCGTATCATACTGATGGCACTATAAATTTAAAGTTGTTATTAGCCCATCAGTTCCTTTTAGTACAAAATATTCTTAACACAATATTTATATTTTAAAATAGTGGCTGGATAAACAAAAATGTATAAATTAGAATAATGCACATTTTAATTTATAATTATAGAATATGCATAATATAGAAAGCCTATTATGTCCCTTGTACTGCAAGGCAATCAAACTGGTCAGTCCTAGAGGAGATCAACCCTCACTGCTCTTTAGAAGGCCAGATCCTGAAGATGAAATTCAAATACCTACTTTGGCCACTTAATGAGAAGGAAGCACTCATTGGAGAAGAGCCTAATTCTGGAAACGATTGAGGGCAAAAGAAGAAGGGGACGACAGAGAATGAGGTGGCTGGATGGAGTCACTGAAGCATTCGGCGTGAGCTTAAATGGACTCTGGGGGATGGTAGAAGACAGGAAGGCCTGGAAGAACGTTGTCCATGGGGTCGTGATGGGTGGGACACAACTTCACGACTAACAACAACATTATGTATCAAATCATGTATCTTGTTTTGTTTTTGAAAGTTTACATTTTACTATTTTATAAATTGTTATGTCTGTGTTGTATGCCTATTACTAGCCTGGTCTTGTATATTTTATTTGAATGAATCAGGCATTTTAATGGGGAGAGCTTGTAAATAATAGACTAAAAGAAACTCTGTTGAAGGTGAAAGTAGAGCTTGCAAAAGGCAGTCTGCTACTCAAAACTTTTTTTTTTAAACAAAAATTATGTCAACAATGTCAACACACAATGACAACCCAATGCAAACTGAAGAAACTGAAGAAACAACAAATGTTTTCTTTTTAGGATTAAAAATTCACTAGGATGATAGTGTGATGATGAAATAAAATTATATCTGCTATTTGGGAGAAGGCATGTTAGAAATCTAGACGAAAAATGAAAGTGAGACATCATAGACAATAAAGGAATGTTTTATGAAGGCCAGGATTTTCTCAGTTGCAAGACTGGCAGATTACATATTAAAATTCATGAGCAAATCTTATCAGGTTTGATCTTAAGCCTGCTTTCTCCCCATCCAAACCCAAATAGCCTCTAAACACTGGTTACAGGTAATCCTCGACTTACGGCCAAAATTGGGACCAGAATGTTTGTCCCTAAGCAATGAAGATGATTTAAACCCAGTTTGATTTTTTTGCTGCAGTTATTAAGCAAATCATTGTGATCATTAAGCAAATCTGGCTTACCCACAGACTCTGCTTGTTAGAAACCAGCTGGGAAGGTCACAAATGGTGATTATGTGATCCTAGGACAGTGCAACCAATATATACAATTTGCTAAATTTTGATCACATGATGGCAGGGACCCTGTAACTGTCATAAATGGAAGGACTGATTGTAAGTCACTTTTTTTAGCATGATCATAACCTTCAAATATCATTAAACAAATGGTTGTAAGTCAAGGACTACATGTATTGACAGCATTATATGGATGACCCAGGTTGGGATGTATAATTGGGTATCATCTGCATACTTACGGTGCCAGACTCTAAACCAATGGATGAACTTATCCAGTGGTTTCATGTAGTTATTAAACAGGAAGAGAGAAAGCATCAAGCTCTGAAGCTCCCTATAGATGAGGCACAACCTCCCTCTTTCAGTTAGCACCTACTGAAACAAACCACATGGGAAGGGAATCAAAGAACATAGTGCCTCTTATCCTGATATTCCCAGTCAGTCCAAAAGGGTATCCTAGATTGACAATATTAAATGCTTCTTAGAGATCAAGGAACACAAGGATGGATACACACCTCTATCCAGATTCTGCCAAATATTATCAACGAGTAAAACCAATGCTGTACCTTATTTAGACTGAAATGGGTCTAAATAATCTGCTTCCTTCCAGATCCTCTGCAATTTTTGTCTCACCACCTCCTCAACTAAAGAATGGACAGTAGTTATCCAGAACTGTTGTGTTAATGATTCTAGGGGTGGGGGAATACCAACCCATCCTTCAAGAAATGCTGGAGCATAAAAGAGGCTGAATTAAGAAATCCTTGAATGGTGGTGCTGGTTATGGTTCAGAATTATGGCCCTTCAAGATAGATTTGGGAAGTCATAAACTTGGCTTCAATTTGTTTTTAGCAATTATAAATTATTTTGTTCTGAAGGAAAAGATAAGAACCGCCATTGCTTCTATACCTCATATATTTCAGTAGATGTGATTAGATTTTTCCTGCACTAAAGTACACCACTGATATAATGAAGCTAATGTCTATTTAAATTTATCTAGAAAAGAAGACTTCAAAAATACATAATAATAAAATATATATCTTGTTCTTGATAAATTTAATGTCCATATTTTCATGCAGACATTCCAATCAATATTTTTACTATCATCAAGAGCTGCAGTTTTTTTCTCTCTCTTGTATCTCCACAGGCAATCAGCCAAAATCCCCAGTGGCAACAATATCCAACGATCTAATAAATGGGTTTAATGTTTAAGTAATCACAATCTAATAAGCAAGTTTAATGTTTACTGCTGGCTGTTTACTAAAATGAAAGTCTCAATCTACATTTTACATTTGTCTCTCTTTCATGGCATCTAAAGGACATTTCTATGTTTTTATTTGATAACCACCTGCCATATCACAAGATGTTTTAGTTATCAATCAGAATTCCATAAATTCATAAGCATTTGAGCTGTGGTGGAGCAGTGGTTAGAATGTAGTACTGCAGGCTACTTCTGCTGACTGCCAGCTGCCTGTAATTTGGCAGATCGAATCTCATCAGGCTCAAGGTTGACTCAGCCTTCCATCCTTCTGAGGTCAGTAAAATGAGGAGCCAGATTGTTGGGGGCAATATGCTGACTCTGTAAACCGCTTAGAGAGGGCTGTAAAAGCACTGTGAAGCATTAGAAACATCTAAGTGCTATTGCTATCGCTATTTGACAAAGTGAAAAAGCCCTGCCTCAAGGAAACTATTTTGAAAGGCTGCAAAAAAACTTTCCATTCCATTCTTTCCTATCTTACCTAGTAGATCGAACCTAACAAAGTGATAACATCTTCAGGTTAGATGTGCTAGGTAAGATAGGATCACCCTATTTCCTCAATCCATGCTGATGAAGTCAAAGATCCATCAATTTAGAATTTACAGTATTCCGGCACAGAGAAATTCTTGTATCAAATTCTTCTAAATCTGTATGTGCAAGGGAAAATAAGAAGATGGGCAAGTTTGTAGCTATAGAAATAATCTTATTTCTACTCCCTATGACTTGTTTCTATATCAACTGATAAAATATTATGGTACCAGATTTAAATTAGCATATATTAATTAGTGTAATTAGTTGGAAATAGTGCAATGAGCAGAAAGGTTTTTTGCAGCCTTTCAAAATAGTTTCCTTGAGGCAGTTTTCAATCAAAATTAAACCAGTACTTGCATCACAACACAGCTACAAAATGAATATTATTATCCATTTAATTATTATCCATTTAACAATCCTCAATTTCTTCATACCTCTGTGCTGTGTAAAACAAGAGTCTTTGGCTAAAACCCCCCAAATCCAGGGTGATGCTATGATCTGATGAATAGTAACTAAAAACACGCTGAAAATATACTGAGCACTCCATTGTATCTATTGCAATTGCTGACCCCACTTTACTAATTATTTTTGGAATTAAATAATTAGAAAATATAAACAGAATAATAATTGACTTTCACAGAAGCATCTGTCTACATAATATCTGACCAAGAATTTCTGAAATACTTGTCAGATGTTATTCAGGTTCCTTATAAACATGAGTTTTGCATTGTTTTAAAAGAATGTTAGACTGTTTTTAAACATGGATTTGGTGCTCTGAAAGACTAGTAATCGTGTAATACTATTTTGGACGAACTACACAGAAGTTTGATTTTAAAAAAGAAAGTCAGGTTCTCCTACTTATGTATTGCTGGTTCTATTAATATTGGGGACATTACTGGTTTACTACTTCTTCTCACAGAGAACAGTTTCATGCGGCCTTAAATGCTGTTATTACTATGATGGGGGGAGGGGGGAGGCACTGCTATTTTACCTACTTCATTCTGGCTATTTGGCCACCTATGAGCTGTTTCCACTTGCCGCCAGCACTATTGTTCTGCTGAAGCATTAAGTCAAGGACATTGCTTTTAGTCACTATCAATAGTTGATTTTCTTCAATTTGTGTCCTTTCTTTGCACTTGTAAACTGCACTATTTTAGTCATATATTTCTTTCATAATAAGACCCGTGTTAGGAAACAGCCTGATCAGTCATATACATGAAATACTTCCTTGCCTGCAGACTACTGGGCAACTTGACATGCAATTTTTAAAAAGATTTTTTTTAAAAAAAGACTAAAGATGCCATTTCAATGATCCACTTGCATTGGCCCTAATGTACTCCATCCTATGCCAAGGACTGATTGAAAATTGTTCTCCTGCTAGTAGGTGAAGCTTGATAGGATGGGAAAGATTGGGGGATCCATTTACTGGTTTCCTTAATTTGTCTCACATTCAAACAGTAAGGACAGTATTAGACGGCAGAAGAAGTCAACATCAATCAGGGAAGTAAATTTTATGCCAACAGACTTTTCTGTCAGTTCAAGGACTTTTGGAAAGCACTTTAATGTGGCCATCTGGTTGGAACTCTTACACAAGGATAGTCCATTCCAGCTGCTCACATCCCTCTCTCTTGTATCTCCACAGGCAATCAGCCAAAATCCCCAGTGGCAACAATATTAGCCATCTGCAGTGTCATACAGAAACAAGTCAGGCTGCAGTAACATCCAACAACAAATTACTTTTCACAGCTTTGTTCTTTCAGGGATCTTGTGTCTCTCTGTAGCACAGCAGGTTGAGCTATGAGCCACAATGATGCTAGAACAAAAACATTCTCCTACTGTTCTGTTCTACATTTTTTTTAAAAAAAAAAGATGCATTTCAAACAGTATACATTTTAACAGTATAACATTCCTCAATATATAGAAACATTATGAGCAAGCATCAACATAAATTTCGTAAATATATTCAACAGACACAGAACAGAGAGTTAGATAACAACAGAACAGAACAGAATGCAATGCAATGCAATATTTGACCAAGTGTGATTAGACACACAAAGAATTTGTCTCTGGTGCAGAAGCTCTCAGTGTACATACAAAGTGACAGAGTAATAATAATCATAATAATAATGATACCAATAAGAGAGGTAATAGATAAGATGAGAAGGATAATAATACTACAGCCACACAACATGGGTCAATATATTTAGACATTTTATGTATCATGAGGTACAATAAAACATCTGTTCTTCCTATTTAGTCTTCCTTACCAATCCAATAAATTAATGAAAGCATTTAAAGCTATCTTCTCAATACTTCAGTATAGTTATTGTTATCATTTGCTTTTAACATTCTCCACAATATAACATGATTCATGTTTTTCCCCAGAACACACAATGTCAATATGCGTCTTCGCTCTACACCAATCAGTGACTTTCCACAGGTTCTGTATCAATAGAAACTGATACAGTACCATCCCAGTACGGTAAAGTATACCAAAATTTATATCCAGTTCTCCAGATTTATATATATATATCACTGTTTAAATTCTGTATAAATACCTTTTTAAATTTATTTGTATTTGTTTGCAACCAAATAGGAAATATAAACAGCTTCAAATAAGACACAGAAAATTCTCCCAGACAAAATCATAATCTATATCATAATCTAACTTTACATGTTATCATAATCGTCACCTTTATTGTCTGTTTTTATATCATTCAGTGTGTTTTTAGTGCATTTAACTATACGCAAATTATGTATTTCAAAATATGTATTTGAACCTTGGGAATATTGAAATATCCCAAAGTTTCCATTATTCAGATTTTTACAACACATCTATAGAAATGATACATCAGAAGAAATACATATAAAATGTACATATTTGAGAAAAAATATATCAAAAATGTTTTTTGCTTATAGAAAAATCAGTTTACAAATAAAGTACAGAAAGTATGGAGTTGTTTCAGTACATTTGGGATGTACACAGGTTAACAGATAATTTAACTCTGATGCCAAATTGATTCTAATAGATGTATTGTAAACCCTATGGTTCATATGCAGATTTGCAAACATGATATTCGTAAATTGCAACACAACAATTCTGTCTTAGAATATTACTGATATTGGGATACAAACATCTGAACAGTTTTATCACTGGTGAATAATTAAACAATAGGCTACCAAAAATCTTCACCTAGCAGTTCTAATTAATACTAATTTCTGGGAGCTCTAGTTTCCTAATTTCAAGAAAGTAAGGTTTAAAATTGCTAATTTTATAAGGGAAAATCAGATTCTCATTTTTCTATAAAAAGAAGATTTAAGATTTAAAAGAGAGGATGGTAAAATATTGAGATTTTCCATTTTTACTAGGATTCGGGAATTTTTTCCTTATTTTTTCTTAACAATGCTGTATGTATAACATTATACTACAATGTTCATGTTTCTTAATTTAAAATAGCAGGAGAAACATGTCATTAGTTCAATCAAGTTTTGGAGGAATGGAAATGAAGGGCCACCTATGTGTCCCTGTTGGCTATAGACCAGGGTATCTTTAGGGTCAGATCAACTACCTCAGAAGGATAAGCACAATTAGGCAATTTAAATCCATTCTCTTTAAATGTGCATCGCACACATGTAAAATGTTACTGGGCTTTGATCATCTGGTCAAGACCAGCATTCTGAAGTCACTGTCATTCTGCAGATTCCATAGCTCAGATTCCTCAGTTCTGACCAAAATCATTAATAAAAGCATGCTAGACCTTGAAGACAGCAATGCAATTTCATATTCAAATATTCTTTCTAGTTTGTCGAGACACTTGGAAGTGCATAGGGAGCATAATCTTTGAGACAACTTCTGCAATTAGGTGTAAATCTACTTAATACTATTATTATATGTTTGTCATATACTAGGTAGTTAAGGACACCTATTCAAATGTTTTGTTATAATCAATATACACTTCATTTAATATATCCATGCAATCCAGTAAATTACATTAAACCCAGGAGAGTAATTTACCAGAATTTATTGTTGACAAATCCATGTTAGCTGTTACTAACTGCTGTTACTATCAAAATGTTTGAAATTCTTAAGACATTCCTGAATCTAAATCCTATAATTATATATGCTGATCCTAACCAGAAGAGGGAAGATAGAAGCAGTGGCTCACTTAGTTTGTAGAGAAGCAAGGGCATCTTGGAACTTGTTATTCAGAAAGAAATTCACAGCTACCATACATTCATTGAGAGCAACATTCAGATCTGTTGTAGAACATCTGGGGAGGAAAAAAAAGAATGAATACTAAGTTTTCTGGCAGAATCAAGAAACACTTTGTGCATAGGAAAGCAACACGATAACGATCAGAATGTAATCTGCACAGATTAAAAAAACTTAATTCCTTTTGCTTACTTTAATGTCACATTTTATATACTGTATTTGTTTTACTTGTTGTTAATAGCCTGAAATGCTTATATAAGAACACAAGCTATAAACTTAATAATACAATGAAATGAAATATGGTCATTTAAAGCTGATTTACTAACCTAATACAGCAAGAGAGCCTAAAACTGCTGGAATCAATCTACATACCAGCTCTACTCTCACACTTCAAAGCAGACAGCTTCCAGCTGCTGAGTGGACAGATGTACTCACCCATTCTCAATAAATTGGCTGTTTCGGAAAAAAAGTGAAAGAATCTCTCAATTTGAATAAATTCTAAATGAATAGTTGGTTCCACAAATTTATCTCACAAGAAGATAAATATTTCTGCTTACTTTAAGAAGACAACAATTATACCCAATTTTCTGCTTCTTGCCTAGCATAACTACCTGTGCATCCTCTTTGTGAGTTTTTGGAATGCAGCTTTTAGTATATTTTCCAACTCCTTGAGCATTTCGTAAGACCACATTATTAAAATCTGGCAACAAATAAGATAACACCAATTTCTATTTTTCATTGAAAAAGATGAAAAAAAAATCAAGATGATTTAAACTTTTAGCAAGCATCCTCTAAACTCAATAATGTCCCTTTGATGCTAATCTTGTAGTTACCAGGTGCCAAATATAGGCCAAAAATGTAACTTCCAGATGCCTAGGGATTAACAGATTTATTTTCACATAAACTTCCATGGCTCCCAATCCACTTCATCAGATCGATGTCATCAGATCTCCAAATGGAACTTTAAACATGAAAACTAGCATTATGAATTGGTCCCAGAAGGCTATTGCCAATCAGTACGGCTACAACACTGTGATTTAAGATGTAACAGATGTCCTCCCTTAGTATGCTCTGTATCAGTTTTAATTTCTGATTCATTTTATAAGGCATAGAGTATTTTAAACATGTGGTGATAAGGATGTAACTGACTACTGCCAGGCTTTCCTGGACCAGGATAAGATACAATGGGAGCTCCAGTCTATACTGCTCTATTAAGGGTTGTAATCCAGGACAATTACCAGTCCTCAATGTGACCTTATATAAAGTAGAGCAGTCACTGGAACTGAATCAGAGCCGGACAATTTGAAACTGTTTCTTTGTCTTACTAAGATTCAACTGAGCATGAAGAAAAACAAATCAACAAATAAAAAAAAATTGTTTACCTATGACAGTGATGGCTAACCTTTTCTGGACCGAGTGTCCAAAGTGCGTACGTGCGTGAGTGAATGTGTGCGTGCACGCTGAACACCCCAAATGCAATGTGCCTGTGGGGCCCCGCAAGTGCTCCCCGTACATGCGTGTGTGCCCCCCCCCATGTACCCCATCCTGCGCATGCACGGCAGAGACCCAAAGACCAGCTGGAGGTGTCCGCGCATGCACGGCAGAGCTGAACTGGGGCAATGGCTCGCATGCCCACAGAGAGGGTGCTGCGTGTCACCTCTGGCACGCATGCCATAGGTTCGTCATCACGGACCTATGACATACATTCCCGAACTGGATGACTATTTTATAATACAATGTGTTGTGAAGATCACTGCTATATAATGAGAAAACAGGATTAAATTCTCTAACAGTTTTAGCTTTAGTTTTAGATGCAAAAGTGTCTTTATAATTTCATTTTTCCAGGATTGCTCTTGGAACAGAGCCCAAAGAAATTGAAATACTGGTTTACCGCATGCCCATGGGATGTTTAGATCCATTTATGCTTTTGTGCACCATAAGGGCACTTTAAAAGGAAAAGGTCTAGCTTGACGTGAAAGAAATTCCTCACAGCTCCTCCCTTCCCTATTGCTTTATACATTCTCCACCTGCTTACACCAATGTTACTGTGGAGAGAAAAGCAGAAATTTCCAGCCTAGGTTTGCATGTGTGTGTGTATGTGAATAAAACAAAAGAACATGAGAGAGAGGGGAGGCATGCAGATTTGGTTTCCAGATTTGGGCTGCTTGGAGACACAATATGAAATAAATATTTTAAGGAGATGAAGAGTATGTTTCCCTTTAAGCTAAATAGCTTAAGCAGTTGAAATCTAATAGAAATAGTAGCTGGCTAGATGTGCCTGAAATTACAGCAGGTGATATAGGCGCAAAGAAGGCCTTGACAAGGCTAGGAGAGTCAGCAGCACCTGAGGAGTCAAAACCAGGGATTATCCAGGGATTATCCAGCAACAGTCAGGCTTTTGAAGAGGCTTGTCAACAGATTTGGCCTGGGAGGCCAGAAACAGGCCAACAGGAAGGGCCAGGCAGTACAGAGAGTCCTCGGCTTATAAAAACAATTGAGCCCCAAATTTCCATTGCTAAAACAGTTAAGTGAGTTTTGCCCCATTTTACGACCTTTCTCGCCAACATTGTCAAGTGTTATGTCGGCATATTTACAGTTCTAACAGCCTCCGGTCTGTTGCCAGGCTTTGTGATTGGTTCTGGCGCGAGCAGCTGAAAAGGAGGGAAATCCCTCCCTCCTGATTGGTTGAACAGTTTCTGACAGCGGAGTATTTAAGCGGCTGTCAGACTCTGACTTGTGGGTTATTATTGTTGTAGTTGATTTTAAATAAAGTTGAGTTAGAGCAACCAAGCCTCTGTCAGTGTTTGCCCACATATTTTACACTGGCGACGAAGGTGGGATCGTCGTGAGGCGACGGTTGCTGATTACCAGGGAGCCGCTAGTAAGGAAATTCCCAAAAATGACATCGGGGCTCCCCGCGTTTACCCCATTTGACAGTGCGTCAGAAACCTGGGAAGATTACCTCGAGAGATTTGAGTGCTTTCTACAGGCCAATGATCTCTCTGAGGTGTCCAGTGCCAGGAAGCGGGGCTATTTCCTTAGCGCTTGTGGCAGAGAAGTTTTCGGGACAGCCAGGTCTTTGGCCGCACCTCAGCCAGTTTTCACAATGCCGTGGGAGACGCTTATGGAGAAACTCAAGCATCACTACTCTCCTGCCCCATCAAAGATCGCGCGGCGCCACGCATTTCATCAGAGGGCACAAAGAGAGGGAGAGTCTATAAACGAATACGTGTCAGCGCTAAGAACGGCTGCTCGGCATTGTGAGTTTCGGGAGCTGGATGAGATGCTCCTCGATCAGTTAGTATGTGGGGTGAGAAATCTGAAGCTGCAGGAGAGGCTGCTGGCCCGTCCCGAGTTAACTCTTTCCATCGCGCTGGACGAGGCGCGGGCCACCGAGATGTCCGCCAAGTCTGCAGCCGAAATTCAGCGTTTCCAGTCGGGGTCGGCAGGCCATTCTTCCGTTAATTTCGGGGCGGCAGATTTTGACGACAATGGGAATCGTGGCGATGATGTCAGCCGCCTCAAGTCCATCCAGCGCAAGACGTGGTCTCCTGCACCCAAGAATCTCCAAGGCTGTTGCTTGGGCTGTGGCGGTTCACACAATCGATCAGAATGCAAGTTTAAAACTGCCGTCTGCCGGCGTTGCCAGAAGCGTGGGCACTTGTCAAGGGTCTGCCGCGCCGTGTTTCCTGCCGCGTCTACCGCTGGGGAGCCGAGTTACAAGCGACAGAAGAGCGGGCATTCGGGCCGCCGTGAGAAGGAGAGAGGGAGAGAGGGCAACTCTTTCGCGATTTCCCAAGATGCTGAGGTGGCTGCAGTTGCCATCAGCCACGCATCCTCCCCGTTCTCTGACAGTAAGATTCACGTGACTGTCCAGCTGGAGGGTGTTCCCTGTAAAATGGAAGTGGACACGGGATCCTCCAGGTCGCTGATTGCTTGGCCCACACTCAAGGCTCTGTTGCCCACTATTCAGAAACGGCGGCTGCAGCCTTGTCACATTGTGTTAAGGGACTATCAGGGGAATGCCATTCCAACTTTGGGTTGTGGGTCTTTCCATGTTTCCTATGGGTCATTTTCGGGCCATCTGGCCCTTGTCATTGTTAAGAACAGCCTCCCTTCATTATTGGGCCTTGATTGGTTTGCTGCCCTCCATTTGGGTATTTCTGGGGTCCACTCCATGAGGTCTAATATATCAGATATCATTCTTCAGGAATTTGCAGATGTATTTGATGGCCGCCTGGGAAAATACAAGGGCCTCCCTATTTCCTTTAATTTAGACCCCCAGGTAGCACCTATTAGGCTCAAGCCGCGGAGGGTGCCCTTGGCGCTGCGGCCCAGGGTTGACAAGGAGTTGGATAAGCTCATCGCTCAGGGGGTCCTACAACCAGTAGAGCATGCCAACTGGGAGACCCCTATTGTAATTCCCCTGAAACAGGACGGTTCAATTAGGATATGTGCTGATTACAAGGCGACTTTAAATAGGGCCCTCCAAACTAACCACTACCCAGTGCCAGTGGTTCAGCACTTGCTTCACTCCTTGGGCCGAGGGAAGGTTTTCGCCAAGCTGGACCTAGCCCAGGCCTATCAGCAACTTCCTGTTGATAGTTCCACGGCTATGGCTCAAACAATCATCACACACCGGGGCGCTTTTAAGTGCAACCGGTTGCAATTTGGTGTTAGCGTGGCCCCAGGAATCTTCCAGAGCCTCATGGAGCGACTGCTCCATGGGTTAGGAGGTGTAGTTCCCTACTTTGATGACGTTCTGATAGCGGCTGCTGATCAGAACGACCTCATCCTTAAACTCAGGGCTGTACTCTCCAGGATCAGGAAGGCGGGGCTAAAATTAAAAAAAGAGAAGTGTCGCTTGGGGGTTTCCCAGGTGGAATTTTTAGGATTCCTTATTGATGCTTCTGGCATTCACCCGGCCCCTGCCAAGGTAGCGGCTATTAAGCACGCCCCTGCACCCACATCCAAGGCACAACTGCAAGCGTTCCTTGGCCTTCTTAATTTTTACGCCATTTTTCTACCGCACAAGGCCTCTGTTGCGGAGCCCCTCCATCGGCTCCTGGATTCCAAAACCCCTTGGTGCTGGGACAAGCATGCTGCCGCTTCGTTCCAGGCAGTCAAAGAACTTCTTTCATCCGACTCTGTCCTGGTACAGTACGATGGCTCGCTGCCTCTGTCCTTGACGTGCGACGCCTCTCCCTACGGGGTAGGGGCTGTCCTGAGTCATATTTTGCCATCTGGAGCGGAGGCTCCCATCGCTTACTACTCCAGGACTTTGTCGCATGCTGAGAGGAACTACAGCCAGCTCGACCGTGAGGCTTTGGCGGCTGTAGCTGGAATCAAACGATTCCATGATTACATCTATGGTAGGTTTTTTTACCTGGTCACTGACCATAAGCCTCTTTTAGGGTTGTTGGCTGGTGACAGGCAGACTCCCCAAATATTGTCGCCGCGCATGTCGCGTTGGGTGGAATTCCTTTCCGCTTACTCGTACCAATTGTCATACAAACCGGGTAAGGCTATTGCCCACGCTGATGCCCTCAGCCGCTGTCCGCTTCCCTTGCCTGTCGGTGACCCCGCCCCCACAGCACCAGTTCTTCTCGTTGATGACCTGCCTTCCCTGCTCACTGCGGATGATGTGCGGGCCCGATCATCAGTTGACCCGGTTCTTTCTCGGGTCCTGGATTGGGTGCGCAGGGGCTGGCCTGACAATCATGAGTCTGCTGAATTTATGCCCTTCTTCCGCAGACGCCATGAGCTGTCAGTCCTCCAGGGCTGCCTCTTATGGGGAAATAGAGTAATCGTGCCCACGGCCCTCAGAAACCAAGTCTTGGCTGGTCTTCACGCAGCCCACCCGGGGGTGGTGCGGATGAAGGCTCTCGGCAGGAGCTACGTGTGGTGGCCTAACTTTGACCAACAGGTCGAAGACTGTGTAGCTCGCTGCCGCACTTGCCAAGCTACTCGCCCAGCTCCCCCTGCTGCACCCGTGCAGGAATGGGAACCACCACGGGCGCCTTGGGCTAGGATACACTTGGACCTTGCTGGTCCCTTCCAGGGCCAGACCTTCCTAATAGCGGTGGATGCCCATTCCAAGTGGGTTGAGTTGTCCTTAATGCACTCCACAACGTCTTCGGCCGTTATTAGGGTGGTAGAAGGTTGGTTTGCGACCCATGGGCTACCTGATGTTATTGTTACGGATAATGGGCCGCAGTTTACTTCGGCACCCTTTCAGATGTTCCTAGCCCGTTTGGGGATCCGCCATGCTCAGACTGCCCCGCAACATCCGGCTGCTAATGGACAAGCTGAACGGGCCGTCCATTCAGCCAAAGAGGCTCTGCGTAGGTTAGGGTCCACCGATTGGCATCACAAGATCCACCAATACCTGTTGGCGCAGCACACCACCCCTTGTGCCACCACCAAACAAAGCCCCGCAGAGTTGCTAATGGGTAGGAGGCTAAGAACGACCCTGGATCGCTTACACCCAAGTTACACCCATGGCCCACCTGCAGGGACACGGTTTCCCCCTAGGGTTTTTGGGTTGGGGGAAAGAGTTTATGCACTTAATTTTGACAGAGACCCCCGTTGGCTGCCGGGACAGATTCTTCAAATAACTGGACCCTATTCTTATAGGGTCCTTCTCACCGACGGAAGAATTTGGAGGCGGCATGTCAACCAACTACGGAGACGGGCTGCAGAATTAGACACTCGACCTTCCCCTGACCCGTCAACACCCACAGCCTCGCACCATCCAGATAGTCCTCCTCCCAGACCGGAGGCCGGCCGGCCTCAACTGTCCAGATCGTTCGCGCCGGTGGTCTTACCTGACAGCTCCGCTCCGGCGGTGAGTTCAAGTCCTGGACAGGATCCACTTCCGGTTGAGCAGAAGCGGGCAGGCGAGGCATCGCCAACCGTACCAACAAGTTCACCAAGTATAAGACAGTCTGGGAGGCAGCGTCAACGTCCCGCGTACTTGGAGGACTACGAGTGCGCATTCCGGGTGTGAAGGGGTGTTATGTCGGCATATTTACAGTTCTAACAGCCTCCGGTCTGTTGCCAGGCTTTGTGATTGGTTCTGGCGCGAGCAGCTGAAAAGGAGGGAAATCCCTCCCTCCTGATTGGTTGAACAGTTTCTGACAGCGGAGTATTTAAGCGGCTGTCAGACTCTGACTTGTGGGTTATTATTGTTGTAGTTGATTTTAAATAAAGTTGAGTTAGAGCAACCAAGCCTCTGTCAGTGTTTGCCCACATATTTTACATCAAGTGAATCACTGCAGTTGTTAAATTAGTAACATGGCTGTTAAGTGAATCTGGCTTCCCCTTTTGACTTTGCTTGTCAGAAGGTCGCAAAAGGTGATCACATGACACTGGGATACTGCAACCGTCATAAATATGAATCGGTTACCAAGCATCTGAATTTTGATTATGGGGAGACTATGGGGATGCTACAATGGTTGTAAGAGTGAAAAACACTCATAAGTCACATTTTTCTGTGCCATTGTAACTTCAGTCACTAAGCGAATGGTTGTAAACAACACAGCACAGCACAGCAAAAGGCCCTCCTCCTTAGGAGGAGCCTGTGGCCTAACAAGAGGCCCCTTTTGGCAAGGCCAGCTAAAGAGGCCTTGTGGGAGCCATTTCCTGAAGAGACTCCCATGGCAGAAAATGGCTGCCAGCTACTCAAAAAGTGGAGATTGCTTAGACAGAGTTCCTAGGAAAAGATGGTGTGTGGCAGTGGGCTGTGGTGTAGGGAAGGCTAAGGTTAGAGCCAACACTAGGCTCATATGCTTATAGCCTCCACGGGCATTAGCTAGGAAGCTGTAGTTGGTTATAAAATTTGGGGCTTTCTCCACTTTACTCTAAGGTTGCTGAGATAGAGAAAAACTGCCTTAGAAGCTAGTTTGGGGAGAATTATGCATTTTGTATGATTTTGTATGGTTTCCTAGGGTAAAACCTTTCATAAGTCATTCAAAAGATGTTTTTGGTGATTGGGAGGTTAATTATTGTCAGCTGAGTTGAATGTCAATGGGCAACTACTGTGTCTTTCCCAGTAGAGTTGCTATGGAAAGATGAGGAGGTCACCTAGTTGCAATATCCTGAGGAAGGAGTGAATTACAGTGGCATATGATCTTGATTTAAAGGAACAGTGGATTATTTGTTCAGCACTCGTTAAAAAAAATTAAAAAAAAGCAATCTTGGAAATACACAAAATGACGTAGAGCCAACTGAAGCATTTTGGCTGAAGTCAACAAGCACAGTATTAGGTTATGAGGGAAAATTTATGGAATCCAGTCTCACACCCCACAGCCCCCCATTTCATTTTGTTCATGCAACGCAATTCCCTGCAGTTCCATTTGCACCCTCAAAATCTGTAATGAGACTAGAGGCACAAATTCTGCAGGTAAAAACAAACCATTAGGTTCAGCTCATCTTTGTGTACAGACCAGCTACTATATAAACAGGTTGATCTCATTATCTAGTCCCATGAAAAAAGGGCCTAACAGTTTTGTGATACTGAAATGACTTGATGAGCGTCACTCAGCAAAATATAGTCCACCAGTTAAATGCTTTAAATCTGGGATCAGTGATGCAGCACCCGTGGGTTATTTCTTAACCATCCTTTTAGAGTCGGCAAAGGATTTCTGCTCCTCCAGATTAGATTTAATATTAAAACTTTGGTTAAGTGGATCTTTTGCCAGCATCTCCCCACTTTTCTAATATAGCAAGTTTTTAAATACAAGGGCCTTATAGAGGAGATGGGAAAATTTAATAAATAGATAAGTCAATGTAAGGCATACCAATTTGAATACAGTTTTTTCACTGAATTTAACAGTAATAGTTTCACCTAAAATGGGATAAGTATTTAGGACAAAATTTTATGTGCTACTGCTTTACTTTGAAGTAAAAAATGTTAAAAACAGAAGACACAGCTTTTTATAAATTAAATCAAAATGGCTCCATTCTTTAAATGAGAAAATTCTTCGATTACAGTTGAAGCATATTCCCTCCAAGAGCCAAAACAATTTTAGCTTACAGAACAATTCCTCTCACCTGTCTGCTGGCTCAATAAAAGCAGACTATATTTAATAATAACCTTATATCTATATCTGTTTCATGACTAACAAAATTAGAAAGAAAACAAGAACCACGTCTCCCTTTTATGACCTTTTAAAAACTTATGAATAATGCAATATATGAACATGTGAAAATGGGTTCTGGCGTATCCTGCCTTTTACCAAGGCCTGTTTAACATTTAATAGCCCCACATCTCCTCTTGTGTGTTGCTGGCAACAAATTCAACCTAGACACACTCACCTCAATTAAGCAATAAATTAGACATGTGTCTTCCTTATCTCTCTCTGTATAGATGAAAGAATATAAGTTTTAATTAGTCAACCACCTCCAGCATGAAGTTTCCCCATTGGGTCCCCAAGACATCTGGCAGAGCCAGGTCTTAAGGCTCTTACGAAACCTCAGGAGGTGGGACCCAATCTCACCTCAGGGGTAAGATATTCCAGAGGTCAGAAGTCACAGCAAAGGAGGCTCTTCTCCTGGAACCCACCAGCCAGATTTTTTTTTGACTGATGGGATCTGCAATATGCCACCTCTGCCAGCACTGGTGGGGTGGGCCAGTCCCATTGGGAAAGACAGGAATTACTGTGGGAATTGAATTTGAAAGTAGAATTGGAAGGCTTTGACCAAACCATTGGCATAAGCACTATTGTTTAATTATACATTGTTTATCCCCAAATATCCTGAGGCTTGGCCTAGGGAGCTTTTACTGCCTAGTCTTGTGGCAGTAGTAATGAGGGACATCCCAGGGGTAAGTAAAAAAAATAATAATTGGTATCTGTGACTAAGCAACTCATGTAAAAAATGAGTGGAACTTTATGATCATGAATGCTATGTTGACTTATTGATCCCACCTGCAATACCCCCAATAATGTTGTCATGGATTACCAGAATAAGAGGAAGTGAATTTTAAAATATTGGAAGTCAATCACCTTGGTGGTTTTTAAATGATTAAAAGTAAAGGTTTCCCCTGTCCAGTTGTGTCTGGCTCTAGGTGGAGGTGTTTGTTTTGGTTCCTTAGATGAAGGAGCCAACATTAGCCAAAGACATTTCCGTGGTCATGTGGCCAGCATGATTATACACCGAGGTGCATGGAACTTTCCCACTGAAGTGGTACCTATTTATTCACATTTGCATGCTTTTGAACTGCTCAATTGGCAGGAGCTGGGGCAAGTATTGGGAGCTCACTCGATTGCACAGCACTCGGGCCTTTGAACCCGTGCTTTCCAGCTGACAAGCTCATGTCTTTAACTGCTGAGGCATTATGCCCCCTTATTAATAATTATCAAAACAATTTTCTCTTGAATCATTCCTTCCCTTCTCAACATGCACAGTAGAACTAGAACCCTCTTTGTCTATAGTACTTGCAAACTACTGTAGTAGAGCTTCCCTGTCTCGACTTCACATTAGCAGAATTTATATACAGTAGCTGTTTGTACCTAGTAATCTGCCATGTGGAATGAAAAGCAAAGCCCTGTACCTGTAGTTCACTTCACATCTCATAAAAAGCTGGGTTCCATATCTGAGCAGCAAAAAACTGGATAATCACCCGATGGCAGCAAAGAGCTGTTTTCTGTTCCACTTTGCTACCATCTGATGATTATCCAGATTTTTGCAGGCCATATTTGGTAGCTCTAATAAAGAAAATGGGCAGCAAACTTTTGTTCTTCTTGATTCTGGCTAGCACCAAACTGAGGTTATCAAATTATGCAGCCTGCCTTCCCTTAATCTTTCAGATATATACGGTATAGGCTTCTGTATATAGGCTTTTATGTGTCTTTCAGCCCCTTCTCCAGGATAGGGAGCGTGATTTTATAAAAGGCCACAACTAGCAGAGAGGCTTTATGCTATTATTTACTGATATGACTATGCAGTTTAATTTTAATAGTCTGAATCAACTACCAAGTGCTCCTTGAATCCAAATTCCCAGAAAGTTGCTGTGTTCATATGTTACAGTAGAAACAATGACCAATTTAATTACACCTCAATGCCTAGTACATTTATTATGACAACAACATTTATTAACTATAGTCCACATTATAATTGTCATGCCAGGCACATCCCAACAGCCAAGACTGCAAAGAATCCTCCCCAAATTTTATAGTTCAAGGTAATCTATTTTTTTCCCAGTAGTCCTACTTGCACAGCTTTGATTCTCTTTCTCTGTCAAATGACTCATCAAGAAGGCAATTCAAGATACCCTGGTCGTATCTATAATCAAGATATCTCTCTACTTAGCTATGATAATAAAATATAGGATTGTACTTATTTACCATCTAATAGGTAGTAAATGAAAATTTATCCTCTGATAGATTTTGAATCTGCTTCTGTATTTTAGGTTTATTTTTTAACACACTTGCTTTTTATTCTATACAATTTGCTTAGTTTCTTTCATCCCTATTTCCATAACTCTAATTATGGAATAGGACTTAAAAGTGGTCATTAACTGTAAGAAAACCATACTATTACCTTCTCCCCAGCCTATCTGACCAAGAAAAATACTTCAAAACCACAGGCCCATCTACATTCTCTATTAATACTAGCTCTTTAGATCTGCTGATGATTTCAGTTCATTTGTACAGTTGTCACCTTTCTTATGTGCATATGCTCCATACTTACATTATTTATAAGCAATGTACATTTGCCAATCATTAGACAGATCCAACTTTAGTCAATTAGCAATTAATAATTTCTTCTCAATTTGCAATAACAGACTGAACAAACTAACCGCACTCTCTCTGGGTTTGAAATAGGTCAAATAGAACTATATGCTATCTGCAAAAATTCAGCAATAGCTAGATAATAACAGAGGTTCTAGAAAACTCATTAAAATATGGTTCATTTTTGTATCAGTATAAGCAAAGCGAACATAGCCACAGTCAGCTTTCTGTAAGACATTTCCCTAAAACATTCCAAGTAGTTTGCAATCAGAAAGAAGGCCAAAGGAAAGAGGAGAAACAGCGCTCAATAATTCAAAATACAGCAATCTGTCTTCAACCTCAGCAAAGACCAATAATATGAAAGTTCAACTGGTGCTTATTCACAAAACCCATTGCTAACCGAAAACTTCACCGGTTGATTTTTTCTGCCTGCCATCATCGTGCTTATGCTGTTGAAAGCAAAAGGCATGAAAACTGAGGGAAACAAGCCATCCCCGCAAATAAAGGACCAACACCCCACCTTCGTATCTACCTAGGGTCTTTGGCTTCGCTCCTCCTTCTCCGCATGTGCTGCGCATCCATCGCACCCGGCAGGGAAGCGCTTGTCAGATCTGAACTGGCTACGAGAGATTTTCCTCTGAAAAATCCAGAGGGCGCTTGAAGCCGGCCTTCTTCTTTTCTCCCCAGCTTGAAAGCCAGTGGCTTGCAGTCTTTATAATAGAAACGTAGTTCTGTTATGCTTCGGAGCAACCCCTCCTGCCGGGTTGGACTCCACCTCTTCTAGCTTCTTCAAAGGGGCCGCTTCTAGAGGGATCGGCTACAAGAAAGTGCCGCTGTGAAGCGGCGTCTTGGCTCTTCCCTGCCCACCAACTTTGGCCAGGAGCCCCTTTGCGTCTGATCAGGGTGTGGCGCGAGTCCAGAGGGAGCTTTTAGGTTTAAACGCAAGCGGAAAAGACCCAAGCCAGGGTCTTAAATCAATTTACTGCGTGTCTGAAACGCCCAAGACTAATACATTCTTTCTTTTCTCTCTGTTTCCTTCTGGCTGGAAGGAAGACTGAACAGTTCCTGACTGGATCCATCAACCAAGAGGAAGAAGAAAGCGTGAGAGGTTTTTTTTTTTTTTTTTTTTTTTTTAGGAAAGATGGGTTCATTTAATTATTAGTGTTCTCCGCATTACATTTACAAGTTCTGCCATTGGGAGGGGAGGATAAATCCATAAGGGTTTCAACAGGGCTGGTTGGCAGGTAGCATAAAAATTAAATTCTCGGGAAGAACTTAAAAGTGGTTCAGGGAAAAGAAAACATGCAGCCATCTCTTATGCTGAATAGCAAATACCTAATGTATGAATTAAGCCATAGTTATTCTGTTTTTTTTAAAAAAATCATAATTTATCTTTTATGTGCATAGATACATACCCATCAAAGACAATTTTAATTGTTCAGTCTAGAAATTATTTTAGTTCTTCCATTTTCAGCAAAAAGTCTAGGTTTAGTATTCCATAAAATATCTGTCATTTTATCTTCCATCGTGATAACTTCAATATATAAGCATTTTATACACATCTAATAACCTTGCTGGACAACAAAAGAGTATCCTTTTGTATGAATTTATCTATCATAGATACATTATTTTGAAGTGGTTTAACAGTTCCTCTTTTTCCTTTCATAACTATAAATCACCCCAAGTTGTAAGGTTTTAATGATGAGGGTGGGAAAATTGTACTTTCAGGCTTTCAAAATTCTGTTAATATATCTTTTTCTATTGGGCACAGTGACTCAGCGGTTAAGACACTGGCTTTGTCAGCTGGAAACCCAGCAGGCAGGTTCGAGACCCAAGTGCCACGTGACAGGGTTAGCACCTGTCCTTGCCCCAGTTCCTGCCAACCTAGCAGTTTGAAAGCATACAAATACAAGTAAATAGTACCATTTTGGTGGGAAGATAACAGCGCTCTGTATGGTCATGCTGGCTATGACCGCAGACTTGTCTTTGGACAGCGCTGGCTGAATGGTCTTGAAATGGAGATCAGCACTGCCCCCTAGAGTTGGCAACAACTAGCCGAGGGGCCACAGGGGCTCCTTGCCTTTTATCTTTTTAATAAGATAGAATTATCTCATCTGATTCTGTTTCCTGTCTGGTCTGCCTATTAAGGCTAACGATCATTTTCGCACTCTTTAGTAATAAACATTGTTATATATATCAAATTTACAATCTGTAAAAGGGGAGTAAAACATTAAAGAGGCTTCCCCCCCCCCATGTTCTTAACACTGGTGCCATCCAGCACTCTGTACTTCTGTGATCACATGATCTTTTCAGAACTTCATGTTTCTCTTCTGTTTATCTCTTTAACAGTCTGTCAATCAGACTGTTAAAGCTTCCTTAATTAATATATTCTTTCTTTCCCACAGAAATATACTGTACATTATCTGTAATTTAAAAAAGCATTTTAAAGAGGCAATATTCCAAATTTAATTGTCCCTTTAGGCTGTTTTTTAAATTTTCTTATTCTAAGCTCCCAGTAAGACTTTTGCATTTAATTCTTTTAAAAAAATGTGTAACTGGCATTTTCATTTTTTAACTTTATTCTTTTGTGGATTGAAGATAAACTCATGCAAACAGCTTTAAGTATTCTCAAGGCTTCTTTACATGTTAAATGTGCTTTAGAAAGTGGATCAGACGGGCATCCTTTAAACAGAATTTGCACAAAGCTTTAAGCATGATATACAATATTGAAATTGGCGTGATGCCATCTAGTAGAAGATGGTAGTTTACATCTGGGTGTATGGGTGATCTTGGGGATTGAGGGGAAATGATGTGCCTAGGAAATAAACACACAAGAGAAAGGGAGGAGCTTCCAGGGGCTTGATGTTAAAAAACTGAGAGAATCCACACTAACTTCAGTAAAGAGATGGCAGTAGGTCTGTACTTTTAAGGCTTGCAAGATTCTACTAATGTATCCTTACACTAAATGTAGTCATCTTCTACAGCCTTGGGAAGGCTGATACGTAGTTTCTTTTCCTATGGGCTTCCTCATGTGGACCTCATCCCCACCTCTGGAGCTCATGTAGATGATTTAATGGCTGCTTTTTTGTCTGGAAAAGCTCTGTTACCTCAGGCATATTGTCTGACCATTGGTCTTTGCCTCTGCATTATCCTCGGTATTTCTCAGAGACATACTGTACTAGTCTGCCATGTTTCTATCCAGAAGTCAGACAAGATCAAACCAACTTGATGGTACATAATCAATCAATCTACATGTGTTGATCATGTGTATATTCTATTCACACAGTACCTCAATATTTAAGGTAGATTTTTTAAAAAAGCAAAGTTAACCAGTGTAATACTAGGTATCAACCAGAATTAATAACTAATGTAAAACATCCAAAGTTACAAAAAAGTTTCAGATGGGTAGATAAGTCATTTTAATCTTTATAGTAGTACAAATCTATCACATCTGTTATGATACACACACATTTTGAGGACATTTCACTTAATGAACGGCATAGTTTATGTATTAAAACTGTGCATACTATGAATATTATCTAGCATGTTCTTCAGACTCCACACAAGTACATTATTTTTCTGTTTAAGATTTATACAGTCAGAAATGCTTCTACATTATTCTCAGCATGGACAGTACTATTAGGCATACTGTTGGAAGCTGGGAACAGTATAAAAGAAGAGGTAAGTGGGAAATAAAAGCTGTAGATTAAGATGTTTTCTTAGTAAAGTGGGTCATTTAAAACTATTACAAATGTAACAGAGACCAACCAGCACTCATATATTGGTCTGCTCAGTAAGGGTAATCCACCATTTGTATCCACTTGAGTGTTCACATGTGCAAATCCTCAAATAGAGACATCAGGCCTCTTGAAATAGATCAAAATACATACAAAGTTCTCCTTTTCCCAAAGTCATAATTTCAAATCTGTTGAGCGCAACTTGTAGCTCATGGCAACATTTTGGGAACTGCAGAATTGATCCATCTGGAGAGTTGCAGGTTAGGTAAGGCTTGGATTAGACCGATATTGACAAAGATAGTTCTTAACTAGATCTTGAAAGAAGGAAATTTTGATAAACTGAAATCCTAATAGATTTCAATAGAAATTATTGATAGATAATAGACTATAAACTATTAATAGATCGGCAATAGAATTACTTTGATTTCAGTGACTGGATTAGCACATTTGTGCTAACCAAAAATTTTGTTTATTTGGGCTCATCTTAGTGCGAGTTATAAATCCAGCCATCAAATTACTGATGTAGAGGTTTTATTGCAGACCTTATTGAACTGTACAATAATCATGCAACAATCTAAAAGGTGACTTTTCAAAAGAAGATCAATTATAAAGTTACCATGCTTTATAATATTGAAACATAGATATTGAAAAGACCAGTATTTATCTTTTTCTTGCTTTCCATTTCAGAATGAGTTTTAAAGATGGTAATCTCATGTACCATACTGGAATTGGTTGGTCTGCAAATCTAATGTCATGCTAATAGGAGATGGCAGTTTAATCTGGAGGTTGGAACATATTTCTGATATTCAGAAGTATTAGTTGAACCATTTTTTTCCACTTATATATTTGTATCAGGTGAAATAATTTTTGAACAGTGATCCAAACAGGTGATGCGTTATGCCTTACACAAAACATTAAAAAAACTCTCTAGGCTCATCATGTATACTTAAACAGTTTAATTCGTAATTACAGGCTGTATTTAGAATTTTTAAACAAAGTCTATAAATAGAGGTTAACCCCGCCTGAAAAAGTTCTTACAAGCCTTTTAGAACTTTAGTAGTAATGCCATCAAAGCTGACATAGCAGTGGTTTATCGAGATACTCCGAGTAAAAGTTCTGTGATCTATCAGTAACATAAAATGTCACATCAGGTGACTCAGAACTTTTAATCCTATGCCTGAATGAATTAATGTTTGTGTACATATATACACGTACATGTATACATGACTATGGATGACACAGATAATGTATTGGTCCACCAAGTATACATTTAAAAGTAAGAAATGCAGTTAACCACACAAATTGTATGATTAATGCCATGAAAGTCCATGAGAAAATTAAGGTTATTAATACTTGGCAAGAGGTTTTATTTTGTTTATTAGGTGTTTAAATTCTCATTTCTCAGTGCAAAAGAGAAAGTTTATCCAAACTAATATTTAAAAAATGAGGAAACACTACTTTCTTCAAAAGATTCTTGACAGCAGCATCCACAGGTAAATGGAAATACCTTATCCTGACAGTGGCAATTATGGAATCCTTTGCAGCAGAAGAAAAAAAAAATTTAGTTATAAATACCATATCATGCATTGGGGTGGGGTGGTAATGACACAGGACCACCTATTTTGTAAGCCTGCAGCCTAACTAAGCATTTCAGAGTAAAAAGGAAGGTATCTGGAATGAATTCAACACTCTGCACTATGTAACACATTATATAGAATAGGAAATAACTTATTTTTCTTTAACATTCAATCTTACTTTGACTCCGTGTCCACATAAGGGTATTTAATTTAAGGTGCAACCATCAGTTGGCATTCAATAAATTATACACAACAGTAACTGACTGTTGTTAGTTATCTTTTGTGCAGTCTACTTCCTACCTTATTTCAAACTCAGCTGTCAAATCACCATTTTTTTTGCATATTTCACAAAAGAAACTGGCTCAATTAGCATCAGAATTCGTGACACTGAATTTGGCCAGTCTAATTTTATTATCTCCCTGGAAAACGTCTAAGTTTCTTTAGACTCTTAATGGGCAGGCAAAAAGGCAGTTAATGCAGGGGGGAAAAGAAATTTTCTATTTGATATCCAGTCCAGTATTGGAGCTTCCAGTAAAAAGAAAACAAGAAGCATAAAGCATTTCATGTATTTAAGATGAAATGCTATCTCTGTAAAATATAAAATATAAATTTTAATACTGTAATGTCAGACATGAATATTTCAATACAAAGCAGGATTATCAGAATTTTTAATTACCTGAATATTTGCAAGCTAGATTTTTCTTTTTAAATAACTATAATTTGATTAACTATATCGCCAGTTTTACTTACA
The DNA here is from genome assembly GCF_059756535.1 of Pantherophis guttatus. NCBI lineage: Eukaryota > Metazoa > Chordata > Lepidosauria > Squamata > Colubridae > Pantherophis > Pantherophis guttatus. The sequence continues at coordinate 62,759,666 of NC_142065.1, forward strand.
GGCCAAATGCAGGCCTGGAAGAACTAAAATAATTCAATATTATAGGAATTGCAAATAGGACCCTTCTGAAAAGTCATAAAACATGCCATCTATTAATATTTTAGAACATAGATCTCTCATATGTGACCTAGCCATCTTTAAAGGACAAATGTGTTCACTTCACAGTTACTCACACTTGCATTTTTAAAGATTTTCACACTGCAAAGAATATATTACATAGAAAAAAGTACTTTGCATGAAACATATTTGTCTTTTGAAATCGTCCACAATATATTGTTGTGCATCTGTGTTCAAATTTAAAAATGTAGAGTTGTCAGGGTTTTCCTTTTTTTGCATGTTAAAATAAGCTACTTTGGTGTAATAGTGTACAGTACAGAAGAATTCCAAGGTAAGTACAAATGGAAAATTGCTATATTAAACAATTGCCAAATGAAAATAATGGATATGAAAAAGTTAAAAATAAGATAATTGCTCAAAAAATCACATTTGCAGGATTTAAAGCCTTTTTGACTTTCCCATTCATATGTAACTTCTGATTTACTTTACGTATAGCTTAGATATCCAAGGAAAAGGAGAAATATTTGAGGCAACCCTTCATGCTTCTGATATTTCAGATTTACTGAGTGCAATTGCTAGTTCTAAATCTTCTTGCTCTTGTTGCTTCAATCTTGCTAGTCGCTCTTTCTCCTCTCTCTCACTTTCTCTTTTTGCCCATTCAATCATATCTTCTTCAGTAGGATACTAAAACAGAAAAAACATAAGACTTGTTAGTAGAACAGCAAGTAAGAATTTGTGAACACTGTAATATGAAAGGAATAAGTCTTTTTTTTTTTTTTACTTTTCAGTTTATCTCCCATCATAGTATTAACTAGATCAGACCCCACTTAGCTTCCAACCCAGGCAAACAAAGGCCCAGGTACTATCATTTGCAAAGTATACAGATGAATTATTTTAAAATACATCATACAGTATACTAGTCCTATAATTAATCACAGAAAGTAAACTAAATTTTGTGAATAGTTCTGTATCATGTGGTCAATAGATTCAGAATGTTATTTACTTTTTCTCCACCTCTTTCAAGAAAACGTATCAAATGACTGTCATGCAATATAACAACTAAGGATCATGCAGACATTGCAACCAGCTGCCTTTTCGAATGCCTGGGCAGGAAAGAAGAGGCTTGCTGGATGACTGCTTGCTAAGGGAAGTGTTTGGAGCTAAGACTGTCTTGTTGCAATATCAATTTGTAAGTCCTGCTACAGATTAGATATATGGACATCATATAATACTGCATGCAATTATGGCTAGATTAAAACCTCAGAGAACTTTCAGAATTACTGTTATTATTGCATCGTGGTTAATGTGTTACTGGAAGGCTAACAACAAGCTATTTCTCTCCAAATAGATCATGATGATGTATTCTTTAAATAAGAGATTACTAATACAGAGGAACTGATTCCCATCTTCAAGGTTTATAGGAACATTCACTGTTCTTGCAAAACAATCATTTAACTGACTATCTCCGTACTTACAGCATTGAAATTAGCAAAATTGCTGGAATCCATCTCTTTGCCTACTCCACTGGGAGCAAATGGATCAGCTTCCTGTCCTTTGCAACTATCAGAACTTGGGAAAGGCTGAAAAGGATCATTCAATTTAAAAGATTCTGAAGATTCCAATTTGTGGATAGGTCTTTTTCCTACACCAAAATAACCAGTTAGCATAATTATGAACATGACAATAATATATTCAGTATATAGTATTAAGTAATGCTACATATCCTAAACTCATGTGATTTTCTAAAATATTCTAAAGTTACAGGATGAGGGTATTGAGTTGGACAGTAGATAATGTTTGCCACGATTTTCATTACATGAATGGTTTTGAACATATAAAATGGGAGCTAGCCATCTAAATCACAGTTCATATTAAAAATGGTTCAAATCAGCCATCCGTATCAAATTAAATTTAGAGTTTTATAGTACTATTAGAACAATACAAAATAACAGCTTCTTTTATAATTTATTGCACTGGACATTTAAAAAAAATACAACCCAAAGTTTTAAAAAATGAAAATTAGTTTGTAACTAAATTGGACATTCTTGTATTACAGAACGTGGGGGAAAATATAGGATGCTCTTTTACAGTTTCATTACATCTGAAAAAAGCTCCATATAAACCTTAGCATTTATAGATTTAATACTGTCTCTTACCAGGTGGGGGAGGACAAGGTCTGGTAGGTGTTCCAGTTTTAGGAGGCAAAGCAGGAGGAGTATCTTCATTTTTGACTGGAGCTTCCTCGAACAAATTTTTTGTTATAACTATATTGTTAACGGAACTTGTTGCAGATGAATTAAAAGGATCCTCATTGTTCGTCTTAAAAAAAGACAGGAAATAAACTCCATTATGCACAAGTTGGGGTCTTTTGTTTTATTTACAGATCATTATAGGCCTCATATTACTGTTGCTCCCAACTGCTGCTTACTAAGCTCCTATGAATGTCATTACTTGATTCCCACCAGCCACAGTTTTCCACCATAAAGCAATGCTTTAATCACATTTTTCACAGGTAGTGCTCGACTTATAACAGTTTGCTTAATGACCGTTTGAAGTTACAATCACACTGAAAAAAGTGACTTATGACCATTTTTCACACTTGTGACCATTGCAGTATCCCCATGGTCATGTGATTTACATTTGGATGCTTAACAACTGACACACATTTATGATGGTTTCAGTGTCCTGGGATCATGTGATCACCTTTTGCAACCTTCTGACAAAGCAAAGTCAACGGGGAAGCCAGATTTGCTTAACAATCGTGTTACTAATTTAACAACTGCAGTGATTCACTTAACAAATGTGGCAAGAAAAATCATAAAATGGGGCAAAACTCATTTTATTTCTCACTTAGCAACATAAATTTTGGGGTCAATTATGGTCGTACGTTGAGGACTACCTGATTGTATACGCCTGCTTTAATATAAAGAACTCAAACATGCATGCTTTAATATTTTCCCCCAGAGGTGCTATTTGAAGTTTCCAACTACATAGTATATTTATAGGCCACAGAACAAAGGCCACTCCTCATTTAGTACTATCTTTTTTAGCATCTATTCACAAGTATGATGGTAATACTTATTTAAAAATTATTTTCCAACCAATGCAGGTACTTGCAATCAAATTTCTGCACTTGACAATCACATGCACTGGAATGAGAATAATGCTGCACGAAAGAATTTTATCCAAATAGGATGGCAGCAACCAGTGATCTTTGCAGCATATCTCTTTTTCCCCGAATCATTTTGCTTCCAATTTAAGGAATGGATGCGGTCACTAAACATGGAGGTGGTGTACTATTTGATAGGGATTTGGAGTCCTCCAAAAAGTAATGATTTCTATAGCTACTCAGAGCTTTCATCTTTGTTTATTATGAGTTTATTAAATATTAATGATAGGTGTTTGCCAATGTTTAAAGTCCTTTTGATTTAAATGAAGGGTACAGGTTTTGATGGCTTTTTGGAAAAACTATTTTTTGTGTAAAATTACTATATGGCATGTGTGTCCATGACTGTGTCACTCTCAAAGTTGTGTTTCTGCTATATCATTTCCTGTAATGATGATACTGAATTGAATGATTGGGACTGTACATTCAGTTTCACTTTTTCAATGTCAATCCTGCTGCAACAAATTGCAGGTCTGGCTTGGCTTAATGAATTATCAAATATTATGGCTTCAGAAATAAGTTGAATCTTGAGCAGATTATATTTTGAGAATTGAAGAAGAAAATCAGCTAATCAAAATCAGCTAATGTAGGGGTTCCCAACCCCCAGGCGATGGCCCACTATCGGACTATGGCCTATTTGGAACCGGGCCGTGCGAGAGGTGGGCCGGCGCATGCATAGCTTGACTTGCGTGAGCAACAGGCCAGCACATATGCACACAGCTCAACTTACAGTTGAGCTGTGTGCGCATACATGCCAGCATGCTGCTCAGTTCCCCTCTACCACCCGGGCCACCAAGCCGCAAAGGTTGGACTGCTGAGCTAATGAACAAGTGCCTATGATGTAATTTCCCATTAACCACAATGCTTTTATAAAGAAAACAAATAATCCCATAATTAATGAGATATAGTTACTTAGTTACTTATAATTAATGAGATATAGAGAATCAAGTTACTTAAATTACAATGTTTGCAGAAGTTTTATTTGTTCCTGAGCAATTTTATACTTTGTCCACAAGCATTAATCATTTCAAATTACCTTTGACAAAGTGCTGAAATCAGCAAAATCACAGCCAAATGATTCATTTCCAAACAAAGATGCAAAGGGATCTGTAGCTGAAGTAAGCAAAGGAAAACATAAAGAAAAGAAGATAAATCCAATGCAAGGATCTAATAAGAGCTAAACTGGTGCAGTGGCAAAGGCATCAGGCTAGAAACTGGGAGACTCGAGTTCTAAATATGCCTTAAGCACAAAGCCAGTAGGGTGGCTTTTGGCTGGTCATTTTTCTCTCAGACCTAGGAAGGAGGCAATGACAAACCACTTCTGAAATTTTGCCAAAATAGTAAGGACATGTCCAGGCAGGAGTTGACACTGATTTGGAGGCACAAAAACCAAAAACCATGCAGGATGAAAAACAGGAAACAAATTATTTATTAAACTATCTGTATTTTCATCAGATATGAAGAAGGCTTATGTAAAGCTCACTAACACTCAGCTCTCATTCAGTTTATTATATGGAATTAAACTAAAAAAAAAACACCAAAAACCAACCTCAGGAATGTCATCAAAATAATTAGAAGTTATTGCAAGAGATGATGGAAATTATTTTGCTTATTGTGGCCCTCAAAATGTACAAAGGAATTCAAACTCAAAATCAAATATGACGAGTCTTAAAATATTTTAGTTTTCTATTTCACTTGTATGCATATTGTTACAATGAAATACAGGATATTTGATACCATTTGGAAGGCACACTACACAAAAAAAACTGTGGACCATTCAGCTCACTTCTAGAAACTGATAGCTAAGTTACACTTTCTTTTGGCACAATTTTGCCATGACTACATTTTTCATATAAATAGTAACATTAACTTTTCCCATCATAGTCTGATAAATGACCCAAATAAATGTGTTAAGAAGGAATATAGTTGCAAAGAGTACATGAAAAAGTCTAGTTGGCAGGCAAACTTGTCACTGGTGGTGTTTAAACTAATTGTGTTGATACAATGTCAAAGCTGACACTCTTGCTGATTATAATTAGTTGGCTTCTCTGGAGCTATATACAATAGATTTTCTAATGGTCTTAAATAAAGGAAGGACAGGATAGCTGATAGATTTGCCTTCAATACACCTGCAAGAGTAACTTAAATATCAAATATTACTATTTTTTTTTAAAATAAAAGACTGTCTAAACAAGGCAGGCTTGTGTTTGTATAGTAATAAGTATTGCATCGAAAAATAAAAGATAAAAATTTTTGCAGGAATCTCACATGAACTTGCAAATTTCTTCTTGTTGATTTAGGATGTGCTAAAATATATTACAAATGAATAATTATCTATTTAATAGCTAGTGCTAAACTCAGAAGTTCAGAATGCACAGGAACCATATGGAGCCTATCTTCCCAAGGTATACCCATCAAATTGTAAGCTCATTGATCTGAATAGGGAGAGGAGTATGATGGCTCACTTTGTTAGAACACTGGATTGATAATCAGCAAGCCCACATTCGAGACCCAACATGATCTCCCATCATTCGCTCCAGCTGCTGCCCACCTAGGAAGTTCAAAAGTGTGCAAACACAACTAGATAAATGGGTACCACTTTGGTGGGCACATTAACAAGGACATGAAAGGTGTCCCCATCCGACTGTCCTCTGGGCAACAATGATGTCACCAGCTAATTCTTTCAACCTGGAAGTGCCTCGGTGCTTCTGACACAAAAGCAGCAGCATCTTGATACAAGCTCCAGGTAGCATGAAAGGACAATTTTGGATGTTTACATAATAAGACATAGTGACAGGTGCGAAAGACCATGTTCACACATGAAGATCCAATTAAATTGATTTATTGCTAAACAGCCTATGCACAGGAATCTTATTCTCAACTAAGGTTACTACCTGTTTGGAGTTAGATAAAGGTTAGATAAAGGGATTGGACAGCCCGTTGTAGCTAAAGTAGGGATTTGAGACTGATCCCTTTTTTAACTCTGCCCCCAGTACTGCCATTCTTCTCCTACAGATTATTCATCATCAACATATTTGTACTATTGAAGTCCAGCCCTCTAGATCAGTGTTTCTCAACCTTGATAGCTTTAAGATGTGTGGACTTCAATTCCCAGAATTCCCTAGCCAGCATGGCTGGCTGGGGAATTCTGGGAGTTGGAGTCCAGCGATCATACATTTGCTAAGGTTGAGAAACACTGCTCTAGATTGTCTTTTGTGGTTGAAGCTTCAACAAAAACACTAAATCTAAACTCTGTATTGCACTTAGTCTAATTCTTAAAGAATAGATTCTCTTCAGAATACATTGCACATCTTGACTCAATTTCCCAAACATTTGAGTTTAAATATGGGAACTGCATTAGTAAAACGTTTTGTAATATTATGAATCGCTTGGTCATTTAAAAAAAAAAAGATGACACGGCTCAGGTGATATTACTTTACTATCTGAGAAAAGTTGATAAGAAACACTAGCTCAGCCCAGACAGCATCTGAGCTGGAAGAGCAATTTAGAACTTGTCCAAATGTTTATTTAACCCTGAAAACACCAGCATGTAGAAATTCAGCTGTCAAAATTTCAGCTCTCAACTTAGAGCTACTGTATATATGAACAGATTTTCTGATGACACTAAAATGTTATTTCTGATTGGGAAAGAATAGGAACAGGGGAGTATCCAGAAAAGTTTTGACTATAAAAGCTTCTAAATGTGAAAGTGTCAGATACTGGAAACAGTGTCAGAATCTGCTTTTACTTCTGGTGTGTTAAATAATTCCTTAGATCTTAAAATGTTTAAATCCTTGTCCGACTTTGCTGTTAGGCATGACAATTATGTCAAATTTGATGCCTTCAAAATATAATAATTAAACATGATAGAATCAAATATTTCTGAAAGCGGGTTCCCAAAATCCATTACATAATCACATTGGATTATGATACTAATCACATTTAACACTAAGGATTTGAAATGAATAATTCTTGGGTTGAAACTAATCAAATTTAGCATGTTTACAGAAGTTAGTCTAGTTAAGAGAACACAAAAATGTATTCTGGCAGACAGTCATGCCTAAAATTATGAAACACATCACACAATGGATTAACTGTTTAGTTTTGATTGAAAAATAAAGTAATTAAGCTATTTAAATTATTAATTTGGCTGAGCTTGATGCTTTTTGGAAATCTAAAAAGATGCACATACATGTAACACAATTAAATTGGGGGAGTCACAAAGCTTAGTCTGTATGTATATAACTTGACTTGCTCATAACTAGAGGGTTCTAAAATATAGCCCAGGGCTCTTCAAACATGGCAATTTTAAAACTTGTGGACTTCAACTCCCAGAATTCCTCAGCACTATGGCTGGCTGAGAAATTCTGGTATTGAAGTCTACAAGTTTTAATGTTGCCAAAATTTGCAGATCCCTGATATGGCATATGGACAACAAACTCCTATGGACACATTACTTGGTATCTTTCAGATTCCCCTCTAACATTACTTTCTTTTAAGCTAACAGGAATTTAAAAGAAAAATTATTGAATTGCATAATTTCAGTAGCATGCTTAACAGTCAATGGTAGCCATAATTTAGTATTCTGTAAATGAGCAAACTTACCTTGGAAAGAAAACAAAAAGTAAAGTAAGTTGGGCCTGATTATAATGGTTGAGGAGGTATTGTAGGAACTGTCTTCCCTCTGCTATACAGAAAAGGGTCCTTGGTAATCCATGGCCACTGTGGGAGCCACTTTGAGTAAGCAGCTATGATGTACTCTCAAAAATCCAAATATGTCTCACACCTCAAATAGGTTAAGATTGTGATTATAATTTCTTACCTGGATCACTTGATGCAGTCACAGCAGTTCCACCAGGAGCAAAAGGATCATTATGTTTCAGTGTTTCTGTCTAAAATTTAAAATTCATTAAATGCAAATTCTTAAAATCAAACAGGCTATTTTTTGCAAGTATTAAGAGAGAAATCTAAATGAACATTAAACTGTACTTGAGTCATTTAAAATACATTCCTTCCAGTCATTCCAGTATTTAGCTTTTCAGAATGTTATTTTCAAAACTTCAATATTAAAATAAATTCTGTTCTGTTTGAAGCATCTATAACCCTTCATAAATGGGTGCTGGTATCCAACTGGTATCCATTGAGAAGTTATTAAAACACCAACACTATAAAGAATGCCAATACTCTACCTCTGGTTGTCTATAAATACCAGTACCCTTAATTCTAGGATTCTGCAAATATAACACATTAAATTACATGGGCCATGAATTAAACAATCTATTGATCCCAAAATAAAAGGAAAATGGAGAAGAGTTGTTTTGAGAACTTCCTAAAACACAACAATCCTATTTAACCATTGTGAAATATCATGCTATCTAATAATTCTAGATTTCATTAAATGCCAAGAGGTTGTCTAAACCAAGCTTTCAGGTGATCTCAAAGATTCATGATGCACAAATAAAAGGTAAAATGTCTGATGTCTGTGAAATATATCTGTCCAGAGGACAAGGAACAAGCAAAGTTTATTTATATCAAACCTAATGGAGACATTTCATACCAAAATCTGCTGTACACACAATACTAATCTTGTCTAAGACTTACTGTGGAATTGTTGTTTGTTGCACTGAAGGGATCAATATTCCCAAAGGGATCTGCGGATGACTGCTTGAAAAAGTTGTCAGCAGCAAAAGGATCTGAACCTTTAAATGGATCACTACCAAAAGGATCTTAAAGACAGCGAAGTGAAGACAATGTTAGTAGAAGGTGTGCTTAGTTGTTTGCTATTGTAAATATTTATCACAAAAACTATAAAACTATAAAATAAAATATTATACTGCTAGTTTATGTATTTATTAATTAGAACATTAATATTCCATGTTGCATATTGTTCCCCAAAGTATTGTACTTCAACATACTCAATGTTTAAATGTACATGAGTCTTTTCCAAAAAGGTCTCCCACCCCACAAATGTTTGATCTACAAGTCCCATCATTCTAGCTTGCTGATATATTAACTGAACCCAAAATATCTGGAGGATTTTTACAAATAAAGAATTCCACCCTGTTATGCATTCTTTAATTATGGATTTACATCTTGAAAATTATGCTTTTAAAAGGTTAAAAGGAAAGAAAACAAATACTCACCGATCTTGCCAAATGGATCATCCTTGAAAGGATCATCTATTTAGAAAGTAAAACACTGTCCATAAAAATATTTTTCAGCTTTGTTCAGAATATCAGGCTATGGATAGAGGTTTATATTTATCTTATTCTGTGCCTGAACTCCTTGAGGAATAGGGTCATGAAACTTTCCAAAGAGCAGAAAAAGCTTCCCTAGATACAGCAATAGCTTAAAAAAAAATCTTCACTAATATCCATTGATAACTATTTGGCCTTTTGCCCACTAGAAGTTTTACCGTCTACAAACAGAAAGAGACAAATGTAGCTTAACTATAGAGGTGAGGAACTAGGTCAACTAAGGAAGATGACCTTGTCAGAGATATGAAACTCTTTTGCCAATGGAACAAGGGGTAAAATGTACCATATTTTTCAGACTATAAGATGCTCTGGACTATAAAACACACCTAGTTTTTGGGGAGGGGAGGAAAACAAGGGGAAAAAAATCTGCCTCTGCCTCCCAGCAATTTGCCTCCTTGCAGCAAACAGTAAACAGCCTGGTCAGCTTCAGCACAGCCTGATTTAGCATGAGCAGATGATTGGTGGTTGGATCTGCCTCCTGGAATACCATCAATCAGCTATTCCAGACTGTGGGGATTATCACTGCCACCCATCGCTGCCTCCACATGCCCCATTTTTGGCCTCCGCACATCCCATTTTTGGTCTCCACATGTCCCATTTTTAGCCAGTTTCAAGTGGCGGGGATTGCTGCTGCCGCCTATCCCCACTGCCTGGAATTGGCCAAAAACGGGATGTGCAGAGGCTGAAAATGGGAGTGCGGAGGTAGCGATAGGCAGTGGCGATCCCCTCAGCCTGGAACAGCTGATTGGCGGCATTCCAGGAGGCAGATCCAACCACCAATCAGCTGCTTGTGTTAAATCAGGCTGTGCTGAAGCTGACCAGGCTGTTTGCTGCAAGGAAGCAAATTGCTGGGAGACGGGCTGGTGGGTGGGCGAGGCTTCGGCAACATTTGCTTTATAAGACGCACAGACATTTCCACCCACTTTGTGTGTGGGGGAAACAAGTGCATGTTATAGACCGAAAAATAAAGTATTTTAATTCTAAAACAGCCAGATAACATTCAGGATTGGGATCAGAAAGATAAGTTCACAACTATAAGGAGGAGGAGGAGGTATAGCATAATCAGACTTGCAAGTTATCTTATAGCTGATTTCAAAATCTGTTTTAGCTTTCCTGTGGAGTTTTACATGATGTCTATTTCATTATACAAAGTGACTCTGAATAATGATTTCCTATTGGTCTAGGTTATCTAGTAGAACTGACATCAATTGATCAACAATAGATACATCTTCAGTTATTTAGCCTTTATTTAGTACTGTTTTTTTTTAAAGGCAAAGCTTTCAAACAATGAAAATTTAACTGGGGACAATAATATACAGTTAGTTCTTGATTTATGACCACAATTGAGTCCAAAATTTATGTTGTTAAGTGAAAATTTGTTAAGTGAGTTTTGCCCCATTTTACGACATTTCTTGCCACATTTGTTTAGTGAATCACTGCAGTTGATAAATTAGTAACCTGGTTGTTAAGTGAATCTGGCTTCCCCATTGACTTTGCTAGTAGAAGGTTGCAAAAAGTGATCACATGACCCTGGGACGGTGCAATGGTCATAAATATGAACCAGTTGCCAAGGATCTGAATTTTGATCAAATGATCATGGAGATGCTGCAAAGGTTGTAACTGTGAATAAAGGTAATAAGTTGAGGACTACTATACTTAATATCTAACAAAATCTTGCATAAATTGATTTAGTTCAATCGCCTTGAAGAAATCCACTCTCATCAAAAGTTTGTCTAAAGGCATCTAGTGAAATTAAGTTGACTCACTGGGTACTTGGTTCAAAGGTCAATTGAAGTATCATTATGACTCCTTAGTAAGTTGCTAGGGAAAGAAAACTGAACATACTTACTACCAACGAAGGGATCAGACTCAAAAAAGTCCAAGTTGGCTTCTGTTGTCTGATCAGAGGGTTGATGAGAGTGTTCATTTACTAGAACCTCCTAGAAGAAGAAAAAAGTTCTGTTGTTTAAAAGAATATATTGCCATTCATCCTATTATATAAGTTACCTCTTTCTCTTAAGTCTAACTAAAGATAAGAAATTCTTTCCCCTAACTATTTAAATCAGTAAAAAAAGGCTCTTGAGACATTTGTAATTAACTTTAGGGAAATTACATCAAAATGTAATGTTGTAACAACAAGAGCCTTGGTAGTACAGTGGACTAAAGCACTGTTATTAACATCTGCTGCTTGCGATTACTGCAAGTTCAAATCTCACCAGGCTCAAGGTTGACTCAGCCTTCCATCCTTTCAAAGGTAGGTAAAATGAGCACCCAGATTGTGGAGGCAATAAGCTGACTTTGTATAAATATACAAAAGTATGAAGGCTATTGCTTAACGCATTGTAAGCCGCCCTGAGTCTCCGGAAAAGGGCGGCATATAAATTAAAGCAAAACAAAACAAACAAACAAAAAAAAAAACCGAACTGTGTAGGGAGTGGGTTTCTGCTTATGAAGTCTCCCAGTTTTAGCATTAGTACACAAATTATTTTAGTCTGACTTATTCATATGGTCTCACATGGAGGATACTTATGGGATAATGGGGAAAAAACCCTACCCCTTGTACAGGTAGTCCGTGGTTTACAATAGTTCGTTTAGTTCCACTTCAAAGTTACAATGTCACTGAAAAAAGTGACCTATGACCGTTTTTTACATAACCATGGTCATGTATCTCCATGGTCACTGGATCATAATTTTGATGTTTTGCAACTGACTCATATTTATGATGCTTACAGTGCCCCGGGATCATGTGATCACTTTTTGTGACTTTTTGACAAGCAAAGACAATGGGGGGAACCCAGATTCATTTAACAATTGTGTTATAAAATTGTGTTAAAACTTGACAGCTAGTGATTCACTTAACAACTGTGACAAGAAAGGTTGTAAAATGGGGCAAAATTCACTTAACAACTTAGCATGAGAAATTTTGGCCTCAGTTGTGGTCGTAAGTTGAGGACTAGCTGTAAAGGTTCTTGCATATATTTAAGGAGCTTCTCTTACTTGACTTCACAATGATATCACATCAACCTACAAAATGTAGATGCCTCCTAGAAGTTGTATATTAAAACGCTGTTTAAACGCACTTTTTTGGTAACATCCGATGGCAGTTCCTCTTTTTCCTCTTCTGTATCTACATGTGTTGTTTCAGGACTGTTTCTAGCCTTTCAGGGCAAAAAAAAAATAAATCAGACATATAAGTTCTCCTAACAACAACTACAGTTTGGGTATACTTTTTTTTTCTAGTGACTATTATTTAAGAAAAATTGGCTCAACAAATCTCTATCATGTCATTCCCAGATGGAAATAATTGAGATCATTCACATTTTTCTTTTGGAAGAAGAAAATCTATGACCCTTACACTGTTTTTCTCTAATATTATGCTGGACTCTGTGTTAAGACAACTTCCCCCCTCCCAAATGTATAACAACACATTCAACCTTCTCTGAAATCTCCGAACTAGGTAGTTAGTAATAAGTTATCTAAAAATACTTTGATTAATTCATCAATTTACATATATACTTTGGACTTGTTCTAGAACAAAACTTGGTATATTTTATTTATTACATTGAAACTCAAGCTTCACCACACAATTTGATCAGATTTTTTAAAAAAATAATCCAGGCACCACTCACAGGAGTTTCATAATTTACTTGTTCAGAATCTGCTGGATTCTCTCTTTCAGCATTCTCATTTAGGTTAACAGTTTCACTGCTGCTGTTGCTGAGGCTAGAGTGATCTGCATTCCCATTAATCAATATGCTATGTGGTTGGACTTCCCAGTTAAACTGGCTGTTTTCCAACTGTTTGAGCTCCAGCAATTTTTCTTGCACCTAATAATAAACAAACAAACAAACATACATAAATACATACATACATACATACATACATATTCTACCAAAGAATAAATGGTAATAGAAATTTTGAAAATTGAAGACCAAGCAAAAAAGGAAACAATCCAGTTTTGAAAAGATTATGGGAAACTCAAAAATATTAGAATAAAAATGCTAGATGGATAAAAATATTTGAATATGAATTCAGTAAAAATCAAATGGAAGAACTGACAATAAAAGCAGAAATGGTTAACAATTGAATAAAAAGGATTCAAAACTAGACCTGAAAATGATCAATTGCATGACTTTTGGCTCAAATATCTGACTAGTTTACATCCAATTAGAGCTAAACAGGTTAATGAAATATTGCATAAAGAAGACAACATCTTTGATTGGTTAATAACTGGCAACATTTATCTGATTAAAAAAAATCCAGCAAAAGGAACAATACTATGAACCTACAGGCCATTAACAAGCTTGCCTACAATGTTTAAATTACTGACATTCAAGATTATTTATCCTTCCAGTAGAACAGAAAGGAAGTAAAAGGAAAGAAGAGGTACAAAACATCAACTTCTGATTGATAAAATGGTTTTGGAGAATTGCAAAAAGCAATTGCTCAATACTGATATCATATATACTGTATAGTGCAAAACACAAACCTCTAAAATAATGATGGATGACATATAAAACTTTAAATATGTAAAACAGAAACATAAATACACACATATTTCCCTGTGTCAGGATAATACCTTTCACTCATCTGAATTATAGTACATGAAATTGAGTATTTACACTATAAAAAAATGTTCTATTATGAATGACACACAAAGCCAGAACAGGAGAAATTCAGCTTTAACAACTGAATTCAAGTATATTTTTTAGTTAAACGTTGAATGATAGAATAACATTTGTAACTAAGGAAATCCAACAATGGAAGCATAATGGAAAAGAACAATTTCAGAGGGACTTACTGAAGTTATATCTTGTTGGGAGTCTTGAAGATCCTGCTGGAGAGGTGCTAACTGCAATTTTCCTTCCTCCACATTTTTCTCTAACTCTGAAGCTTCTTGCTGTAGCCTGCTGAGTTCTTCTTGGGCTTTACTCAAATCATCCTTATATCCAGAGATTTTTGATTCTTGCTCTGCTATTTCTTTTTTTAGAGATGTAATCTATAAAGTGAAGGGTGAATTTAAAACTAGCTAGCAGTTCTTTCCATCAACATTTTTAACAAGAAAGAGCTAACCAAACCAGGAGCATATTAGAGCCAGTTTGGTCTAGTGGTTAAGGACCAGACTAGAAAGCAAGAGACTATGAATTCTTGGGTCAGTCATTCTCTCTCAGCCCAACTCACTTCTCGGAGTGGTTGTTGTGAGGAAAATAGGAGGAGGAAGGTGTGTTGGATATGTTCGCCGCCTTGAGTTATTTGTAAAAATAATAAAGGCGAGATAGAAATAAATTCATAAAAAAATAAAATATTCCACTCTAGCATCCTAATAGTTGAATTATGAGATGTGCTTTCATGGCATATTCACAAAAGTCTGTACTGCATAGAGATTATTCTTGCTGTGTCATTTTACCAGATGGCCAAAGATAAAATATTCCTGAAATGCAAAATCATGATTTGGAGAACTTAAAGCGTGCCAGAGGCTTCGTCCTTCCTCTTGCATACTTCATGTTTGTTTATTCTCAAATTTAAAATATAAATTAGAGTGGACTTGAGTTTCCTGTTCTTTGCATAACCTGGGAAAAATCCCCAGATTTTCCTGTCTCAGCTGTTTCTCTCTGTTTATTTAATAACAATTATGATTTATTTATTTATAAATTGATGCTTAGAAAGAGAAATTATGTATGAAAGTTTTCAATGAAATATAGTAGTCTTTTACTGAAAACGTCACATAAAGGTGATGTAATGCTTAAATTAAGAGAATGCCCTCTGGAATAACTCCATTTTTAGTAGTTTCCTGAAAGCCAGAAGGAAGGAGGCAAAGACCTCTGTAGAAAGCTGTTCCAGAGCATCGGCATTGCCACAGAAGAGCAGTGCCTTCTAGCCTCAGCCCCCTCGTGTCCCAGAAATGTGGAGCTACAATTACTCTTTCCTTACTGAATCTGGTGGTTAAGTTGTTGCTCTTTTCTTCTTTTTCCCTGATTCATTTTTTTCTTCGGTTAATTAATAAAGATCAGAGACATGACAACACAAATACAATTAATTATAGCTTCCACAATGAATAAATTAATTAAAATGCTTGAAACTTTAAACCGTGTAACACAAGAGTATTAACAATAGTCCAACAACTCCCACAGCAATCAAATCAACAATGATGTGGTGAGGTTATTCATTTTTAATACATTTATTTCCATGCCAATCTCTTTAAACAAGGAATATAAGTATATACATCACGTATACAACAGTCCCAGTGAAACAATGAGGAAAATGCAGCTTTCTACAGCTAAGGTAAAAATACTCACTAAATCAACTTCTTCTATACATTTCTGCCGTATCATACTAAGCTGCTCTTCTAACTTGGCTTTCTCCTCATCTAGACCATTCAGGATTTCTTCTGCCTCCTGCTTCTGAGTCAAAAGGTTCTGCAAGTTATTACTCTCCCTCCTTACTTCATCTTGAAGATCCTGAAAAGTGAAAAATACAGGCCTGCATTTCTTCTTAAAACATCCACCATATGATGTTGTAATGATTTTAACTTTCTGATGTAAGATGGAGGGGAGAGGATGTGAACAGGTAGGTGCATATTTGAAAAATTGAAAAAAAGAAGGTAGTTTCAGCACGCATGTTTCACAAGAATTATCCTGAACAAAGCCATATGAAATTTATAGGATACACACAGAAAAAGACAAAAATAAATCAAAATAGAGTTTGGAAGGGTATGAGAAAGGAAATGAGATGGATGAACTGAAGAAAAGTAATACTTAATCAAAATTACTGAGAAAATTTTTCTCTTGGTAACAAATGTAGTGCGATTCAGTGGGTGGAAATGGCAGATAGGCAACTTAAGGTAGAGAATAAAATGTCCTCCTAACTGATGTCTGTCGGCTATTGCTGGGCATCACTTATAAGGGTGGCCCAGAAACAGGATGACTGCAATTCACCCAGTGCTACCTGCAACCTGTATCCAAAGACACATTGCTAAGACACTGCAGGATACAAGCATCTATTGAAGTACAATACATTTCAAGATTTATCAATGACAAAAAGCTTCACACAATTTAGATTGCTTTTTGAGCAAAGCTTTCAATATCACTAATAGAAGTACATTTGATTAAACCTGTGGTTTCAATTTGAATGTGAAATGTTTTTAATTGGAAGCAAGACTTGTTATGAGAATTTGTTTTATTATATTATTATTATTATTAAAATGGTTGGTTTTAATTTCATTGCAGATCAAGGCTTTCTAGTCACAGAAAAAAAATCGGCCATTTCAACTTCAGAGTGGGCTGTTCTGAAATCAGAATAAAAACTTCCGCCATTTTTATTTTAATTCTCTTAAATCACAACTAACTTGATTATTCTGGTAGAATAATTGGGTTCTACTATGTTCCCGTTTTGTAAACATTCCTGCTTTATAGTGATGATACTGAACATCACACTCCTAGCAAAAGCCCTTGGGTACAAAGACATGACAGAAAATGTATCTATACTAAATTTTTAAAAATCGTATCTTGTAAAATGTCAGTGTCTTCCTAGAAAAGCATAGCAAGCAAGCTGCTTATGTTGCCTGGATTACAATATATTTCTTGGAAAGACTGCAAGAAATGTAATATTCTTGCAGTCTTAATGTAATATTAATGTAATTACAGAAATAATTGTACAGAAACAAGCTGTTCATCGATCTATATTAAAGACGAACATTCAAGAGAAACTATTCATTTGTTTCATTAGTAACACTCTCCTCTTTTAAAGCCTTTCTCCTAAATTTTAAAATTCATTTTCCATTACAATGGATCACTACAACACCACTAGTGTTGGAGAGAGATGGAGATATAGATAGACAGAGGTAAGAGATTATAGATAGATATATAGATAGATAGATATATATATAGATATTTCTAGAGTCAAATAAATTCTGGGCTCTGTGGTTTCTTTGGTGTCATAGGACAAATATTAATAAAAGTCACACATGGGAATTATTTTGCTAGTATTATATGAAATCTTATGATATATCAACACCTGTAGCAAAACTGTTAACTAACTAAATAGCTTTATGTAAGTTGCTGCTTCATTTTGCATGACCAGCAAATGGTCATGCAAAAGCAACAAAATACTGGTTAAGAATAAATTAAAAAGGCTCCATCCAAAAGAACTATTATGCAGCCTTTAATAACAGGCTCAAAATGATTCATTTTGATTCTCTCACCTGGATTTACATTTAAGCACTGAGAGAGATTTTCAGCTTTAAGGAATCCATCTAGATGCAAATCCTTGCTCATATCAAGCAAAAACTCAATCTGTTATTCATAGCCACAGTGCTTGCATTATAACATCACTGCCAAAACTGGCATCTAACAAAAAATGCTGCATTTCCCCCTCAGCCTATTTTCCAAATAATACAAACATTCATGTAATTAACCACATCAATTTTAATCCCTAAAATAACAAATATATTGATCACAATGGGAACAAATCCTAAAAACATATATGCTAAAAGACGAAACCATTCATTAAAAGACATTTTTTAAAATAAGCTCTATTTATATCAACCAAATTTGAAAATTCAAATGACAATTACCTGGACTTCACTTGTCCTCTGCTTGATTGTCTCTCCTTTTTCCTTCAGGTCTTGCTCCACATTGTTCTTTTCCCTAGAAGACCAACAAATAAGGCAGGAATATTTAAGAACATCCGTTACGCCAGGCACAGTTATCCAACCTCCTAAACCAGTCTCTCTTTTTAAATGCATAGCTAAACATGTAATTTTTATAAGACTGATTGTGTTGCTTTAGAAAGAAAAGCCAAAAGGAATGTCCTACGTAGGCCAAATATTAAAATATAAAAGATGTCTACTCTCCCAGTCATGGATAGGTGGAAATGACAGCTTAAAGAGAAAGCAAAGGGGAAAGGGGAAAAAAAAATCAATGAAATACTGTCTTCAGTGATCTCACTGTTGCTATGGAACAACTGTCTGGCAAAAAGAGGGAGGGACTGCATCAGCTCTCATACACTTAACCCTTCTGGAACTAGAATTGCATATATAGTATGCAAGATAGAAACCTGTGTGCTAGCTTTTCTTTTCGCTATAAAAATACTAAGGTTTGTGTTACTTGAAGCATAAAATCTTAAAGATAAGCTATATGTCTATATATTTTTTCCTATGCCTTACGACGCTGCAGCTTTCAGTAGGTTTTCAGTCATGGAATGAATGGAAAAAAACCCACAAATGTAACAGTTCAATTTCACAATCCTCTTTGTACATTCATTTATAGAAGCCTTCGTAAAGCTATACTACATTAATTCTAGAGTGGCTTCTTTTTTCATTCATTAACAGTAAATCAAACAGGAGAACATGTCCTTGCTTTAGCTGAATGTATCCTTTTCCAAGAGCTAAAGATGTCTCCCAACTAAAGAGCACCTTTAGATTTAGCTGGATTATTCATGCATCCATTTAGGCATTATATTTTTCATACATACACACGATTTCTAGTATTACCTTATTAATCCCCTGATCACACACTCCGAATGTCTTATCCTACACCTGCTACCATTATTTTCCATGTTGCTGAAAAATTATATTAAAAGCTATACTGTTAAAGCCAAACTCTTCTCTATCAGGAGTTGCAGTTACCTATAACACTAAGCCACAATATGTGTTTGGTGACGTATACATCACTATAAGCCAAAACTAACAAGCCATATTGTGGCTTTGAAAAATATATGAACTTAGCCTATATCTAGGAAAAAGATAGAAATATCAGGAAATAACATATAAATCCTTATTATTATTAAATTCCACTATAATATGTTTTGATTATGTCTCATTCAATCTGCAAAATCAACAGAAACATTTTTTTGCTTTGCTTAAAGAAAGGTTAATAAATGAACACTGAACACATTCACAAAATTTAAGTAACACATAGACAAGCATGCTTCAATGTAAAAAATGCCAACTTACTATTAACAACGAAAAAAGGAAAATAGTATTTCAAAAATATTTTAATTTTAAATTGGCTTTTGAAGGCAATAAGCATAATTATGCCTGCTTTTTTATTGACATACCACAGTGAATACAGCAACTTGAAAGGCTGGTTTTAACTTACCTTTTAATTATTTACGTTTTAATCATATTAATAAACTGCTAATCAAATTTATTTGCTGGGACTGATATATCACTTTAAAATCAGAGTTAACGTACAACAATAATGCCAGTTTGGCCTAGCAGTTGAGGCAATGGACTAGGAGTAAGAAAACCAGAGTTCTAATCCTGCCTTAGGCACAGAAGCCAAACATGACATTGAGCCAATCATTCCCTTTCCCCTAGTCAACTAAGTAATGCAGTCCAAGTAATATGCCCTTGTCACCTCATGTTGGGCTACCCTTGAAAAGTGTTCGGAGACTACAGTTGATCCAGAACGCAGCCGCGCGAGCTGTCGTGGGTGCACCTAGGTACACCTACATTACACCAATTCTCTGCGAGCTGCACTGGCTCCCTATTGGTCTCCAGTCACAATTCAAGGTGTT
This sequence comes from Pantherophis guttatus, assembly GCF_059756535.1. Classification (NCBI taxonomy): domain Eukaryota; kingdom Metazoa; phylum Chordata; class Lepidosauria; order Squamata; family Colubridae; genus Pantherophis; species Pantherophis guttatus. Next base: position 62,779,664 of record NC_142065.1, read on the forward strand.
GGTTATTACCTTTAAAGCCCTACATGGCTCAGGGCCAGGGTATCTTCGAGACCGCCTTCTACCACATAACTCCCAATGACCGGTAAGATTCCACAGACTTGGTCTCCTCCGGGTCCCGTCAGCTAAACAATGGCGGGTCTGCGGGGGAGGGTCTTCTCTGTGGCTGCCCCAGCTCTCTGGAACCAGTTACCTCCTGAGGTCCAGACCGTCCCCACCCTATTGGCCTTCTGAAAAGCGGTGAAGACCTGGCTTTTCCGACAGGCCTGGGGCCGTTGATCTCGCTCTTGCGATCCGACGAGATCCGGCCATGAATGGTGTGAATGAGTTTTAATGTTTTTAAAGTTTTTAATTTTTAAATGTTTTTTATAATGATTTTAAATGCATTGTGAGCCGCCCTGAGTCTTCGGAGAGGGGCGGCATACAAATTGAATTAATAAATAAATAATAAATAAATAAATCCCAGTGTCTGAAGAAGGGAAATGTGTGCTAAGATGTTGTCTAAAAAGCTACATGAATTTGTTTACAAATTTCACAAGTATATATGCCCGAAACAAAAAGTCAATTAAATGAGTGAAATAATAAGCTTCCAACAAGCTTTCTCTTCCCCACTGACTTTCCCAATAGAAAATAATGCACGCAGAATCAAACACTTCATTAAAAAATCCATACTTTAAAAAAAACAACAATCCAAAATCCATACTTTAAAAAAAAAACAAGTTACTGTCCCCAAAGTATTTAAGAAAACATCTATGTATCAGAATAAGAAGTGGTAATAAAACACTGCAAAACCAATGAATCATGGTAAAAATACATTTTGATTTAGTACTACAGGGAATCCTCTCCAAAGTCTGTCTTGCTGTCTCATTGTGGTGGTGGTATATTCACTGAAGGGATGAGCAAATAATGCTGGGAGTACACACTAAGAGTATATACTCTAAGGTCACCCAAGGCATGAAAGTCATCTCAGCTGCTTAGCTAAATAGAAGCAACAAAGCATCTATATAGGACACCAACAATACAGACAATGAGGCAAATGATCACTTAAGTGACAAAATAAATCTATTTCTAACAAAATGTTAAATCATATCAGGGAACCTTCCATAATAGTTTTGCCTCTAAGGGCTGCTGAAAAAAACATCAGTTTTAATGGATCTTTAAAATCCAGCAGAGTAAACTCTTTTTTCAATTGTTCAAATCCTTATCCTTACCATTTTCTGAAAATTGAGAAAGATTCAAATACACACACACACACACACACACACACACACACACACACGTCAATTGTCCAGTGTTGCAAATCAGATAGACTTTTTATGATGCTCTATAATAATTCATTTAGCCAACTCTCATGCCAGAACAATTAACATTACTGGATAGATTCCAAATATGGAGGACATAACTAAGAAGAACATGCATTGTTTTAATATATAAATGATCCAGAGTTATATAAGCAAATGCTGCCAGCCCAAAATGCAACAGTAGGCCCAGATCAGCCTGTATGGATTAATCCTCTAATTCCTAAAATACAGTGCATTCACAGAAAGTATTAAGACCCCCTTCACTTTTGTCAATTTTGTTTGTTTTGTTTTAGAAAATTCTGTAAATTTATTAAAAAGTAAAAAAAAACTGAAATATCACATTGGCATAAGTTTTCAGACCCTTTGCAACAACACTTGAAATTTAGCTCAAGTGCCTCCCATTTCTCATGATCATTGCTGACATGTTCCTACACCTTGATTGGAGTCCACGTGTGGTAAATTAAATTGATTGGACATGATTTAGAAAGGCATACAGCTCTTTATAGAAGGCCTCACAATTGACAATGCATACCTTAGCAGAGCAAAAACCATGAGGTCAAAGGAATTGCCTGGATAGCTCAGAGATAGGATTATTGCAAGGAACAGATCTGGGAAAGGCTACAATAAAATTTCTGCTGTACTGAAGGTTCCTAAGAGCACAGTAGCCTCCATAATTCTCAAATGGAAGAGGTTTGGCAGAACCATGACTCTTCCCAGAGCTGGTTGCCTGGTCAAACTCAGCAATCAGGGGAGAAGGGCCTTAGTAGGAGAGGTGACCAAGAACCACATGGTCACTCTGACTGAGCTTGAGATCCTGTGTGGAGATGGGACAGAGTTCCAGAAGGACAACCTTCACTGCAGCCCTCTACCAATCTGGGCTTTATGACAGCATGGCTAGATGGAAGCCTCTCCTCAGTGCAAAACACATGAAAAGCCAATTGGAGTTTGCAAAAAAAGCACCTGAAGGACTCTCACGACTGTGAGGAGCAAGATTCTTTGGTCTGATGAAACCAAAATTGAACTGTTTGGCCTCAATTCTAAATGTTATGTCTGGAGGAAACCAGGCACTGCTCATCACCTGCCCAATATCATCCCAACAGTGAAGCATGTTTGTGGCAGCATCATGCTGTGGGGGTGGTTTTCAAGAACAGGAACTGGCAGACTGGTCAGGATTGAGGGAAAGCTGAATGAGCAAAGTACGGGGCTATCCTCAATGAAAACCTGTTCCATAGCACTCGGGACCTCAGACTGGGCTGAAGGTTCACATTCCAACATGACAACGATCCTAAGCACACAGCCAAGACAACATAGGATTGGCTTAGGGACAACTCTGTGAATATCCTAGAGTGGCCCAGACAGAGCCCTGACTTGAACTCTATTGACCATCTTTGGAGGGACCCGAAAATGGCTGTCTACCAACAGCCACCATCCAACCTGACTGAGCTTGAGAGGATTTGCAAAGAAGAATGGCAGAAAATCCCCCAATCCAGGTGTGCAAAGGTTGTCTCGTCATACCCAAAAAGACTTGAGGCTGTAATTGCTGCCAAAGGTGCTTCATTAAAGCACTAAGTGAAGGGTCTGGATACTTATGCCAATGTAATATTTCAATTTTTGCTTTTTAATAAATTTACAGACATTTCTAAAAGTCTGTTTTCACTTTATCATCATCATGTACTGAGTATAGATTAATGAAAAAAATTGAATTTCAACAACTCTAGAATCAGGCTGCAGCATAACAAAATTGACAAAAGTGAATGGGGTCTGAATACTTTCTGAATGCACTGTATATCTTCAAGAGCAGGGTAATTTTAACTCTCTTTTTTTTTAACAATCTGAGGCTTCAAATACACACAAAGCATTTCGTTGTTGTTGTTACCTAAACCTCATTCTAAAGTTGCAGAAACTAATTTCATTTTGTATACTGCAATGTTCCATTTGTTTATCAGGACAAGATATTCCCATTCATTATTTCAAAGGACACATAAATAAGTAGTATCAATTTCATCAGCATTCTTCAAAGCAGGATTACTGGTTTAGGAGCCAAAAGCTGCAGTTAATCCCTCCAGAATGTGTAATGGCATTGGAAGTTCAAGCAGCAATAGCATCTGGATCAAATAATCCACAGAAGAAATGCTTAATTTGAATATGGTGCCAAGAAGTACAAATTGTTCCAGATAATCCAAATACTTTTGGAAAAGAAAGAGCTCAGGAATTTAAACAAAGCTTATGAAACAACACAGTTGCTGTACAAAAGCTTTTGTTGTACATTTCAGAATCAGACACCATAGTAAGACAAACATTTAATGTCTGCATGTAAGTGTCTAGTCAGTCATCTGCTGACACTGGGTCAGGTACCAACAGTATAGTAATACTCAGCTGTATATTTTGAGCCTTAGTCAATCAAGTAATGCAGTGCCCGAAGACTGTTTGAGTCAGGATAGGGAAGAACAGGCTGAAACTCACCCTTAAAAGAATAAGTGGCTATAGGTACATTGTTTTTCTTGATGATGGTGATTTTCAATTGATGATCTGAATGGTTCTCCCCCATACAAAGCTTGTGTGCAATCTGGGCTTTTTTTTTTTCTAGGCTCACAACTCCTATCCATAAGCACGTATCAAGAGGGCCTTTGCAGATTCATCTGGTGTGCCAACTGAGCCATTTCAGGGACTGGTGTCCTCTCACAGTCACACATATCTTGGTTACTTCAGGTGTGACTATTGCAATATGCTCTACAGGAGGGTCCCCTTGAAGATCACTTGGAAGGTGAAGATGGTCCAAAATACAACCATGTGAACAGTTATGGGCAAAATTCAATACATACATGTAACACCTCTTTGCATGAGCTGCACTGATTACCAATATGCTTCTGGTTGCAATTAAATATGCTAGTTATAACCTGTAAAGGCATTTATGGCATAGAGCCTGGCTATCTGAAGGACCATATCTCTCTCCTTACTTCTGTATATTCTGGAAGATCTGACAGAGCAGGCATATTTCATGTCCCCTCTTTATGGTGCCACCTCTTTGAAATAACCCACTTTGCCCAGAGTTTAGGACTGCATCAAAATTACATATTTTTAAACAGTCTTTAAAAAAATTGGCTTTTTCCCCAACCTATGCTCCCTGAAGCAGCTCTTATAAAGCTAAATAATAAAACAAATAAACATTAAAGATCACTATAATTGTAGTGTAAATTTCTTTGACTTACCTTTGAAGGTCAATTATTTCATTGCTTAAGGAATCTAACTCTTTGATTGCAGAAAAATCTGCTGCAGAATTTGGCTGTAGTAAATTCTGAAAAATAAACAAGAAAATATGGCTTGATTGTACTTGCTTCCAGAATAGATACTCTAATCGTCTTGGAGGGAAAAATTTAACTGGCTTCCAATTTAAGATTAGAAAAAAAAAGTACAGCCTAATTTTTTAAAAGCTCTAAACATAAAGCTTATTTTTTGATAAGCTCCAAACAGAAGGTGAGCTTCAAAGGGTAAGTTGAGTTTATTTTATTATTATTATTATTTTTATTATTCATATTTCTATGCCGCCCATTCTCTGAGGACTCTGGGCGGCTTACACCAAAGACAGTATACTAAATAGCATATTGCCCCCAACAATCTGGGTCCTCATTTTACCCACCTCGGAAGGATGGAAGGTTGAGTCAACCTTGAGCCGGTGAGATTTGATCCGCTGATCTGCTGAACTAGCAGTCAGCTCAAGTAGCTGCAGTACTGCACCCTAACCACTGCGCCACCTAAACACTGCGCCACTTCCTTTCATTTCATCAGTTTTGAGATGGTAAAATTATATAACATAGCAATCAAACAGACTAGTGCAGGGGTGGGCAATTAATTTTTCCAAGGAGCCACATGAAAAACTGGGACTGTTCTGGAAGGCAGAACCAATAGTTCCCAGCTGTGCCTACAAGGACACGCTTTAACCAAGGTGACAATGGGTGGCCAAGCCTAAGTCCCTTCACACACTGATTACCACTGCCTCCTAAGGCTTCTCCAGAGGAGTGAGTGCTGAATAGGTGCAGAAAAGTACTTTCTCTTCTTGCCCTCCTGCAACTGGCCAGCTGACTGAAAGACCACACAGTGATGTGCAGAGCCGGATCTGATTTGACTTCTTCTCCCACCCCATGGCGTACTTATGAAGCATTTGATTTCTAATTTCCATCTGACTTCATGCAGGCCGGACAGAAACAGCCAAAAGGCTGGACGTGGGCTGGGGGTCATAAAATGCCCAGGTCTGGACTAGTCTATTCTGCTACATAGGTATAAATGTATGTTTCAACAGAGTGTTCCATAATACTTATATTGATTCATTTATTGGCAATGAGTTTTCCTTGATAATTGTTTTTTCTCAGTTGAGAATTTTTGTGAGGCTCATATTTCAAAACTTGCAATAGTAAACCACATAGTTGCACTAGTTAATACATACAGTTCATTATACCAATGACACAAGGATATGTGATATTTATCTCCCAATAAGAATAGTGAAGCAAAGGGACAAAGCCTAATTCTCAATAAGGAAAGACTTCTGTTTGTAGAATCACCTTTTTAAAGATGCATTGTCATTCATTTTTATTTTTCGTATTTCAGGTTTAAACCTTTCTGCCCTTATCAACAGTACAATTACAGCCTTATTATAAGCTTAAGGTTTAGTGCGTTCATATATACATGCTATTACTCATCTGCATTAACACTTCACAATTCATTTATTGTTTGATAATAAAAAGTAAATATTCAACTGAGGTATGCATCTTAAATTCAGAGCATATATTTAAGCCCAAACAACTGTGAAAGAAATATAAATATTTATAAAATATGTTGTTATTGTCAGCAGGCATCAAGATCAAGTGCACAGCACGTTATTCTGTCAATTTTGGAAACACATGCAGCATCCTGAAGTGAGAACAGTGATGTGAGAATAGCACAGCTCTTTCGGAAATTTAAGTGACATTCTGCTGTTTGAAAAGAAAATGTGTGATATGAAAAAGATGCTCATTACTACACAATCAATATTGGAAAAGTGAAGAATCTCTAACCTTGCGATGGCAGATTTAAGAAACTGACAGTATAATAAAGATGCAAAGCAGAATGGTGCAGAATGGAAAATATAGTCCAAACTAGGAAAGACATAGGAGGAAAGCAAACATATAAAAAGATTAGTAAAGCAAGAAATAAAAGCAATTTTTTTTCAAAATAAAGCAAAAATAAATCTGGTATTGTAGAAGTCAAACAAAATGAAGAATTTTTGAGTGTAATTTCTCACAAGGAGTTCAATTATTTGGGTAATATGACTTAGCACAACCAAGAAGAAGCTCAATTATCAAACCAGGAGAATGTTAACATTTTGTTTTTTTATTGGTATTTATTATTTGAAATGGAACAATGCCACAAAAGTACACAACATATAAATTTATCCTGCTTATACTGAAATTATTTCAGTATGTCCTTGTTAAAATAAACATCTTAGGAATCATAGAATTTCTTCAATAAGAATATTTCATAAAGGAGACCAGAAATTTATGATTCGATGTGTCTCGCATAATATGTAGCAGAAATAATATCTTATTTGTCTTTTCCATTGATTGCAATGTTGAGAACAAGTCTGCATGCATGCTTTGATGCACATGGAATTGACTCTAGTAATTTATTAGCATTTAATCCACCTGGTCTTTGAACTGAATTGTTATCAGCTCTAAAATATGAACAGGAAGATATAATCAGCACTCAATGAAACAATTTTATGCTTGCAAAAGTCAAAAAATATCCATTTTCTAATAATGTGTCTAAGTTTTCATTTTATTTTAAACAAACAACTTGTATCTGCTTGGTTGGCTAGTGAGATGAAAGAAGGTTTATCAATAATATGAGCAGAGTTTGTGTGTTCCTGTTAATCAGTTTCTATATCTACTATTATCTGAGATACCAAGTTCAAGCACATAGTACAACTCCCAATCAGACTCCAATCTTTACCACATTTTATGAAATGTCACAAATCTCACATTTTGTGAAGCAGTTCTCTCTGATGGAGGAATCATGTCTGCCGTTAGCACCTGAGGAGGATCGATGCCCTTTGTCAGCTTCTGATTGATTAAATGGAAGGCCAAAGCAAATTGTTCCTTGGAAAGCTTCCCACAATCCTTTGTGTCACAAAGAGCCCTGTAAAATCCATTAGAGAAAGAAAATGACTAATAAAATTTCTCATACCATGGACATGTTGTCTAGATTAAAAATTACTATTTTAAAGCTATTTAATTTTGAAATCTAGCCATACATGTTGCATTCCATTTGTTCATAATAGCTGAGTTCACACATCATAATAGGCTTCTAATAAATACCATTATATTTTAGAATGACTGTGACTTGGGAATTTTGAGATTCAAAAGAAAAAGAATAGATAGAGCAACCCAATACAACTAAGCTAAGTATTTATAGTGTACATTTTGAATCAGGTAACATATTTATTATTGCATTTTATGCCACTTGACTAAGTTTATTCTGTACAAGGTCTTTTATCTTTACAATTTAAAAAAAAAAGTTCTTTATTTAGAATCTAAAGTGCCAAAATTTTCATATTGGCACCAAGAGTGACATTAAACACGTACCTTATATCATAATTTAGGATGCACTTTAGAAAAAGCATCAAAATTGGTTATTTAAATTCTTTAAAATATAATAACTCGGGTTAGAGTGTACAATTTAATACAAACATGTAGAAAAACAATGATAAATTCCAAATTTAGAATAGCTAGTTATTTTTCATCCATTTTAAAGAAATTAGATTATTTTATTCTTTTCAAGAAATACTGGGAAAACTCTTACCAGATGTGTGCAAGTAGAGCTGAAGGCAAACCAGTTTTCAAGAATAATTCTCTAGCTTCCACACCAGAGACAAAGCCATCCATGTCCTTGTCTGTTTTCAGGAAGATTTCATGATATGTTATCCTGTCTGCAGGTGATACAACCCACTACAAAGTAAAGCAATAGCTACATTTTACATTTCAATTACACTTCATGACCCCAACAGATCGAGACACTACTCTTTGTCAAAGGTACCTGTGTTACTGATGATGTGGATGGTAATAGGCTGACAGGTAACATGGACTGATTACACTCTTTGTTGGGTGTTGAAGGTGGCACTGACTGCCCGACAACTGGAATGCTGATACTTTTTCTTTTAGATGGTGGCACTAACGCTGAAGGTAAGGACATTGGCACAGGTTCCTTCTCAAGAGCACAGTATACCAAGAACATGGCCTGAATAGACATTTTTGGTCAAAGACATGGACCAAACATTAGTTTGTTATTATGCAACCTCATAGTAATTGAGCTAGATAAAGCTGTTAATGTTTTCTACTTCCTTTTGTTTCAGCTACTCTTCTGCTCATTTACTGTATTTAAAATGATAGTAAAGCTAAAAAGCAAAGCCAATAGACTATTTAATTTTATTAAATTTATAAGGCTGTTCAATTATATAACAACTGTGGACTGCATATAAAACCAACCCTAAAATACACGGGTACTTGCCATTCATTCCAACCCAAAGCTGGGGGAAGAGTCAAATTTTAATTTTAACCAGCACCTTGAATTGCACCCAGAAGCCTAATGATACCAGTGCAGACCATGAAGCAAAAGTATTGTGTGAGCAAGATGAGGCATGCCCATAACTATCCACGCTGCCACATTCTGGACCAGTTGTAGCTTCTGAGTGGTTTTCAAGGGCAGCATCATATAGAATGCATTACACTTGTCTAAGTTTGAGGTGAATAAAGACTGAGCGACTGACTGACGTGCCTTACAGTCCAGATAAGGGTGTAAATGGTTGACTGAATAGATTCGTTCAAAGGTCTTCTTAACCATAGCTGCCACCCATTCTCTGAGCAGGAGCTATGAATCCAGGACAACTCCTGGAACAACCAGTTCCAAAGGGTGAAACGTGCAACTCATTCAAGACTGAATATGAAATATCCTTAGCAGGGGAAAAGGAGATGTCAAAAAACCACAACCATAGACTTGTTAGGACTGACTTGAGTTTGGCAGCATTACCTGGTCGGCCTGGGGTTGAGAATGTTTATTTGAGTACATTCCCATATTGAAGATCCCAAACCAATAGACCATCTGCAGCCTCATGTTAAACAGAACGTGTGAGAGCAGAAAACCCTGAAATATGGCACCTCCCACCCACAAGGAGCCTTGGAAACAATTACATAGAACACAATTTAAAAGCCTTATCTGGTATGGCAAAATATGTAGCATTGTATATAGGCTAAATATGCAATATATCTGTGTAATTTTACATTTATATCCTTCTGTAGCTTAGAACATTATATATGTTGTTAACAAGGAAATCAGCTTTGTAGATAAAATGAATACTGAAGAACATGACTTAAACAGTAAACAGTAAATCTGACCCTTCTGGGAAAGGAATAATTGACACGTTATTGACTAATGTGTCAATAAGCCTTCAATAACTCTTCGGAAATAAAGTAGAAACCAGTTGAATAAAATGTTTAAAACACTTTATGGAGGCATCATGTGATGGGAAAACAATATCACATTAGATAAAAGATAAAATTTGCATTTTTTAAAAGAACCATCACTGTTGGAACTTACATTTTTAAAATCCCTTAATAGCTCTTCCTCAAAATAATTATATGCATCAAGAAATACTACATTATGCCTTCTTTAAATATTTTAAACACTGTTTTGAAATTCTGTAATATATAAATTCATACTTACAACAGCAAATTCATCCCGATCCAACATTCCATCGTGATCAATATCGCTTAACTCCCAAACCTAACAAACAAAAAGCCCATCTCAAGAAATATTTTACATTTTCAAATTACTGTCAATTACCAAATGATATTTGCTTTCTTTACATTTTTAAAAGATCATACATATGTGAATGTGACATACTCTCATCACCAGTAATCAAATAGTTTTTAAGAGGTTAAAGGTTAAAATTAAGCTTTAAGGGAAAATGCCTTAACTTTATCATATGCTTATTATTTTATTTAATGACATTAACAAAAATTCAAACTAATGACCTAGTGGCCTTTCAATCATTTATTATTAGAGATAAATTACTCATTTCAAGACAAAATCATACATTTCATATTGTTCCATGAAATTTTTCCCACATCACAACATCCAATTAAAGCTGAAATCAGGAGCAGGTGAAAATTAGCAAGGGAAGAAATGTTTCCATCCATCAAAACACCCTCTCTTTTTTCTCCCTATAAAATACTTTAGAAGAAAATACAAGGTAGAAAATTTATTTTCCTATGTGCTATTCTCCTATTCCTGAACTCATTTTCATTTTAATACAGATGAGCAATTTTCATGCCATTTATGTAACAATGAAGTACTAAAAAAGGTCATCCTTATTGAGAAAGGAATGTTTTATTTTTTTAAAATCACATTTGAATCTCCATATGTTGCTGAAACGTAATTCACGTGACTGGCAGAAGAAATATTTAGCAGCACGGTGGTTCACATTATAATTCTATATTTGGAGAGACAACACCCCGCTACTTGCAACATATGTACAACATATACATGAAAGTGAAACCTTTGGGATTAAGACTATATAGTATGTGAACAAAATCTTTTATTAGATACATCAATAGAAAATTTCATTTTATGGTTGGGGGAGAAACATATAACTTTAAGAAACAAAAATAGTATTTCCTAAAGAATGCATTTGGAGGAGGAATCCTTTGACTCCATCTTGACACCAGGCATCTACCTGGACAAGTCCCTGCAGTTTTCTTGGCAAGAGTTTTTTAGATGTAGTTTGCCAATTTCTCCTTCCTAGGGCTGTGTGAGTCCAAATGGCCCAAAGACACCCAACAGGTTTTATGGCTAAGGTGAGATTAGAACTCATGGTCTCCTGGTTTCTAGTCTCACGCCTTAACTACTGCACCAAACTAACTCTCCTGTTAATGCACGCCCTTAAAAATTCTTAATGATTTAGAGATCAGCTACCGAAGGGGAAAGCAAGGAATCAACAACTGTCAACAACTTTTTCTTTCTACCAAGTTACACTCAGTTAACAGCTGCCCAGCAATCGTTTGATGTTACAATGGCACTGAAAAAGTAATTTTATGAATGGTCTTCACACTTACAACTGTTGCAGTGTTCCAATAGTCATGTGATCAAGATTTCAGCACTTTGCAATTTGCAGGCATTCATAACTGTCACAGCAGCTGACCGCCATGTGATCACCATTTACATGCTTCACAGCCGGCTTTGGACAGTCAATGGAGAAACCAGCAATAAAATCACAAGTCTTGGTCATGTGATGTCTTGCTTAACAACCACGGGTGATTCACTTAATGATTGCGGAGGAAGTGAGGCAGTGGTGAAATTCAAAATTTTTCCTTACTGGTTCTGTGGGCATGGTTTGGTGGGGGTCCTATGACTGGGTGGGCATGACCAACTCGACATCACTCATATTGAGGGACGCCTCACCTGGCCCCTCCCCTCCCAGCCACTCCTTGTCGCGAATGGCAGGAAAATGGGGAGGGGGATTGCCCTGCCTATCATCCTTCCCTCAGTTTGTGCTGAGCCTCAGGAATGGATGACAGGCAGGAAAATCCCCTTCCCCATTTTCCTGCCTTTCACGAAAACGGCTCCATTCCAAGCTTTCGGCATTGCAATCCTGGGATACACTGAAAGCTCGGAATGCCTCTGCTTCAGCGCAGAATGACTTTTGCCCATCTCTTTCTGGGTGCAGCGCTTCTGCCTGTTGGGCCACTTCCTGAAACTAGCAGCTCTGCAGTAAGCCGCTTTGCTTTTTCCCTCTTTTTCCTCATGGGAGGCTTGTGTGGTGGCACCAGCAGAAGGGGGAGGCAGAGGCGATCCCAATGCACCAGCCCCTTCGTCCCATTGTCTCTTGGTTTGCCTGCAGCTGCACCAAACAAGCACCAGCACGGGGCGTCTGGATTGCCTGCCTCCCCCATGCCGGTGCCACTGTGCAAGCCTCCCGCGAGCCTCCCAAAAAGAGGGAAAAAGCAAAGCAGCTGGCCAGGGAGCTCCCGGCTTCAGGGAAGCGTCCCAACAAGCAGAAGCGCTATGCCCAGAAAGAGAAGGGCAAAAGCAGTATTTGCATTGCTCTAAGGGGCCAGCGGGCTGCAGAGGCTAAGGCAAGCTCTGGGGCAGCAGCAATGCTCCAGGAGAGAGGGCAGATGTCCTGGGGCTGCACATGGCGGGCAGGGGTGAGTGGTGACGGGGCCAACCAGGGCTGGTTTTTACCGGTTCAGCAAACCATTTAAAATCGCCGCTACTGGTACGTGCGAACTGGTCCGAACCGGTCAAATTCCACCCCTGAAGTGAGGTCATAAGTCCATCAACACCATGTGACGTCTTCCTTAAGGATCAAGCTGCTGGTCCCAACTATGGTTGTTAAGCAAGGGTTATCCGTACTCTGTCCAAGATCACTAAAACCTGCAATCTTGAGCCCAACTTCTAGTATGGTACTAATCTTTCTAACCCAAGCCGTGGTGGCGCAGTGGTTACAATGCAATACCGCAGGCTACTTCTGCTGACTTCTGGCTGCCAGCAGTTCGATTCTCATTGGCTCAAGGTGACTCGGCCTTCCATCCTTCTGAGGTCTGTAAAATGAGGATCCAGATTTTTGGGGGCAAAATGCTGATTCTGTAAACTGCTTAGCGAGGGCCGTAAAGCACTGTGAAGCAGTATTGCTATTGCTATCCCCCTTTTAATGACTCTCCTTAGGTGGCTGTGAATAATGAAAGTATGATAGGTGTAAGGAGGGATGATTGTACATTTATTCAACTCTTAACTATAGAATTCAACAGGAGAAATATTACGGTTTGCGAAATTATTTGTTGTTCTTACCCTTCCCAAGACATCAACTGGTAGCTTGGAGTTTAAGAGAACAGGTTTCACTTTATCACCGGACAATAATCCATTCATTGGATTCAGGCTGTCAAAGATGGCATCATACTTGGCCTTATCTTCTATCTGGTTATAAGGGCATTAAGAAGCTATCCTTAATTTATAATGCTGGTATATGCAAAAATTCAGAAAAAACATTTTATTAAAAAATAATACAGTCACCCTTCTTAGGAAATCTAATTAAGCCTGACAAACAAAAGCAGTTTCAAGAGAATTAGAGGAAATGAAAATAGGACAGCAAGGGAAGAAATCAGAGGAACTGTTCTTAGAAATTTTGCTTGAAATTTGGTATGAGTACTTTGAAACAACGTACAAATATGAACATCAAATATTCCAAATACTTTAAGCCCTATTTGTTTATGAGATTTCAGTGTTTCTAAAGCAAACTACAGGTAAAACATAAATATTTTCCCCTAAAATATTCACTTATTGGGTTTACAAGCTAAAAAAAATTGATTAATGCAAATGTACAAATATGTATTTTTCTTCATTTTTCTTGAAACCGCAGGATAAATTGTATCTATCCAATTATAATGTCTCAACCTGGGATTATGAGTCAGTCATTCTTCTCTCTTTTCCTCAGTGGCCAACATTCTACATCTGAAAGGCAGAGGATGGTCTCAATAAACTATTTTGGATTTTTTAAAATTATAAATGAATACATTACTGCATATCTGAAGAATGTGTAAAATACACAGAAATCACTTGCTCACTCCTAATTATTTCCAGTGTAGTAGGATTGCGCAGATTAAATGCCAGGTTTGGGAAGAAGTAGAATCCATAATGTGGTGCTATAACATACTTCCATCTCCTAAAAGCAGGGTGCCAATTCCAATAGATTATTCCATTTCCTACCTCTTAGCTTTCAATTTTCTCTTTTCCATCCATCAATCAACACACCATCACTACTAGGCTAAATACAAAGAGCTAAATACTTCAGTCTTCTGGAATATAGCAGAGATTTCCTTGTTTTTCTGAATCCCTGTTTTGGTTCCCTCTTTTGTGGCTTTTAACACCAAAGTTTAGTGTCAGCATTTTTAATAAGCGTTATGCATTAGAAATACACTGAAATGAATACTGCTTTTGGGAGATTCAGTTCCATTTGACAGAAGGCAACAGAAGGGAAAAAGAAAAAGAAAAAAGAAAGAAGAAAGGATATTGTATGCAAGAAATCTACTGCAATTCTGCTATCAGGAAGAGATTGTGTCACAGAAAAGACAGAGGCCTGAAGTTGTATTTAAAGAGAAATGACATATTTTGGGCCCTAGAGGTGATTTGGAATGAGTTTGTATCAAAAGGAAAAAAAGGCAGAGTTACTGAAGATATCAATGAATCTTTCAAAAGGTAAGATCTATAGGTAGTCCTCAACATACAATCACAATTGAGCCCAAAATTTCTGTTGGTATGTGAGACATTTGTTAAGTGAGTTTTGCTCCATTTTATGATTTTTTTTGCCACAGTTGTTAAGTGAATCATTGCAGGTGTTGAGTTAATAATACAGTTGTTAAGTGAATCTAGCTTTCCCATTGATTTTGCTTGTGAGATGGTAGCAGAGGAGTACATGACTCCAAGACACTGCAACCGTCATAAATATGACTCAGTTGCCAAGTGACTGAATTTTGATCACATGACCATGGGGGATACTGTAATGGTCATAAGTGTGAAAATCAATTATAAATCACAGTTTTCAGTGCTGTTGTAACTTCAAACGGTTACTAAATGAACTGTTGTAACTTGAGGACTACCTGTACAAAGTTGGGAGAAGAAAATTCAATGTATTAAGATACTGAGATTATTAAAGTCCATTAATACTGATACTGAGTCCATTAAAGTATTTGGACAATAATTATAAGGACCCTATGATGGAAATAAGCAGGAATTTACGGAGGATGTCTATGAATATAGGGACAAGAAAACGAATTATTTTGGCAATGGAATAGTGGCCAGAAAGTCATAATCAAGGCCAGAAACTAAGAGGTTACACAACTTTGTTTTTATTCAAGAAAGCTATATTTTTAAGATTGAGTTACAAAGCAGTTCATATCTGTTATATGGTTTCATACATGATCAAGAACTAAGCAACACCCTCACATTTCCAAGTATCCAATACATGTGAAATGGTTATGGTTTTATGCTTAGTTGCCAAATCACAACACAGCAAGGCACCATCATAAAAAAAAGGAAACCTGTTTGCCGAGTTAGATTGATTTTATTTGGTTTTTATCCCACCTTTATTACTTTATAAGCAACTCAAGGCAGTGAACATATCTAGTTTTCTTTCCTCCTCCTACTTTCGCCACAACAAAAGCAATCCTGTGGGGAAGATGAGCTGAGAGAAAATGACTGGACCAGCTGGCTTTCATGCCTAATGCAGGACTAAAACTCAGTCTTCTGATTTCTAGACCAGCACTTTAAACACTATACCAAACTGGCTTTTGTTCTGAAAAAAATGCATAAAACAAGGAAAGTGGAAAACCTTTTCTAGAAAGAATCTGATACCATGAAGCATATTTACTGAGAGCATTTGCTTTAGCACAATTAATTTATTTACCTTAACAGCCCAAGGGATATCAGGTGGAGCTCCGCCACATAATAATGGACTTGTGGAATCATTCTAATAGGAAAGAAAATAAAAAAGATTGTTTTAAATATCTATTTTGTATTATTTAAATTGCTTGTTATAAACCTGTTTTTTCACATTCAGTGCCACCATTTATTTCTACTCATATTCAAATACCTCATTCGATCACAAGAAAATAATTCAAATATTTAAATGAATTATCTTTCTCTCCTAAACTGTATATATACATCTGTATATATACATTGTAAGCCAATCATTCCAGGTTATTACAGGCATGTGTTTGGATCTTTCTTAATAGGCTGCTAGGATTATTTTAGATTATTTATGCCACCTGTCATTAACCATGCTATAGCATAAAAAAAAGCCATCCTACCAAATGTCTTCTTATTTATTTAATGTGCATGAGAAAGATGGGCCACTATCCTGCAGTTATGAACTTTGAATGGTAAATTGACATAATGAAGGTTTCTCTCAATTGCTACAAAAACTGGAAAATGCAGAATTATGATAATATTCTGCAGAAGACAGGATCCAAGAATTGCTCTGGTACAGAGTGGAGAAAATTGGTGGATAAGTGGTAACTGCCAGAAATTATTTTTACAACTCAGCCATGATTAGCTTAGGGCCGGGGTATTTGCGAGACCGCCTTCTGCCGCCAATAGCCTCCCACCGACCGGTTCGCTCACACAGAGAGGGCCTCCTCAGGGTGCCGTCGGCCAGATAGTGCCGGCTAGTGACCCCCAGGGGGAGAGCCTTCTCTGTGGCAGCACCTGCCCTCTGGAATGTCCTGCCCCCTATGATACGCACGATATCAGACCTCCGGACTTTTCGTCGGGCCCTGAAAACACACTTATTCCATCTAGCCGGGCTGGCTTGATCCCATCCTCTCAGTTTTTTAATTGAATTCGGTTTTAATTGGGTTGTTTTAAATTTTGGGCCAAAATTATTTAATTGTTTTTTAAATTGTTTTTTAAAATTTTATATGCTATGTTTTATCTTGGCTGTACACCGCCCTGAGTCCCGCAGGAGAAGGGCGGTATAGAAATAAAATAAAATAAAATAAAATAAATAAATGATATACAGAGCATTCTAAAGATAAACTGCTGTGAACAAAATCTTCTAATAAGAAAACTAGACATTTTTTTCTGACATTAGAAAAAATAAAGTTCCTAGAAATGCAAGAGTTCACAGAAAAGAGAAATTGCATAAACTCACTGAATAATGCCAGTTTGCAACTAGAAAAGAATTCTGTGAAAAAACAATCATGCACATAAGCAATTTTCGAAGTGTAGATTTTGGGACAAGCATAATCACAAATCTTTATACTTCTTGAAATAAAACCTTAGATTTAGGAACTAGATAATTGCTGAAATTTCAAAATTATGTGGAACTTAAGAATCAAACCCTATCTGATGCAGGGTTTAAATCACTCTTTCAGATCAAACAACTTTGGTCATCCTTTTTCCAATCTTGAGTCTGCTTATGTTCTGCATGTATGTATGTATGTATTCATTCATTAATTATTACCGGTTTATGACTGGTCATCTCATGACTCTGGACAGCACAGAGTAAAAAACTATACAACAGTGATATAAAAACAATTAGTAAATCCAGAAAAAAAAATTGTGATTAAAGGGCAGAGAGGGTAGCAGATATTTATACTAAGGGAATAATGTATGTAGTGATTTGCATGGACTGAACAGCATTAGTTTCGGCCACAGTAGTTTGATAGAAGATGGAATTAAAAAAACAAACATGGATATTTGATCCAGGATGAATTACCGTTAATTTTTGGGATGATTTGGGATGATAAGATGACAAAATTTTCTACAAGCTGGTTACAATAACAGTTGTTAACAAAGGTTTCTGAAACTTTTACCTTGCCTTTTTTTATCATTATTGTTCTCCCTGTTAACTGTTTTGTCATTAATATAGTATATAGATGACATGCTATTAATTTGCAAATTGATTTAGTAATTTAAAAATCTTTTGAGCCTATTTTGCAAAGGGTGGTAAATTAATATTGTGGTAATGTATCAATCAATATTCAACTAGGAGGGATAATATGTTTATAGGTGTTAGTTTTTCTTTTTTTTCCAATGCATTTTTTAAATGTCTTATTGCTGTGTGTTTGTGTTTGTTTGTTTTTAATCTTTTGGAGTTTTGTAGGTTTACCTTTTTTTTTTTTTTTTTGAATAAAATAAACGTTTGAAAAAAAAATCTTCCATCATTAAACAATTAAGGCACAATCCAGACATACACAATTACATAACATTTTTAAAGTTGTTGTGAGTGCATGCTATGCAAGTCAGTGAACAGTTTTCTGTTGTAGTGTAATGGATTAACTAATTTTTTAAAAGTGTCTTACAAATCTAGGTGGAGGGACAGGCAGGTTAAGACTACTCAGCGAAACATCCAATCCATTTTGTGCACAGGCTACAAGTCGTAAAGCCACAAAAAATTCCTATAAAGGAAAAAGAAAGTAACATAAAACAGTTTTATAGACATTGCATGATTCATTCAAATCAGAAACATTAAAATTATTTTTATGCACTGCATTGTGCATTGATATGAATTGAAGTTTGTTTTTGTTTTCCAAAATACTTTGTTTGCAAAATAATGGGATTTGTTCCCTAAATAGTTTTTAAAGTATAAATTGGAAGAGGAAGGCATGCAGAGGGCTCATGTAATTAACAGAATTTCTTGTCTGTTTATAAACTTTTCTATGCTATACTATGAGAAACTGCACATTTTCCAAAAGGCTTAATTGTATAATTTATTATTATTTAGCTTGTAATCTTTCTCTTTTGTTTTAGAGACTTTTAATAATACACAATGCTCAATGTATTTTGTTCCCATCTATTAGGCCAGTGATGGCGAACCTTTTTTTCCTCGGGTGCCAAAAGTACGCGTGCGTGCCAACACTTATAATGCAATGCCGCTCCGCAGGCTCTACCCCCGTGCATGCGTGACCTCCCCATGCTCCCCCCGCCCCCGTGCATGTGACTCCCATTTTGGTGCTAGCAGGCCTGCTGGAAGCCGCCTTTAACCAAAACCCAAAACCCTCCGTTTTTGTGCTAGCAGGCCTCCCTGAAGCCTCCTGGAACAAAGAACAGGTGTGGAAAGGCGCCACACCCTCCCATCCCCGCGCATGTGCGCATGTCTCTCGGCAGAGACTCGAAAATCAGCTGGCCAGAGGGAGGCGCACGGGCATGCATGGTGGAGCTGACCTGGGCATCGGGTGCATGCCCACAGAGATGGCTCCGTGTGCCACCTGTGGCACGTGTGCCATAGGTTCGCTATCACGGTATTAGGCTCAACATAACAAGGAGTGCAGACTTAATGAAACTTAATGAGAAGTTTTATTTGCATCTTTGTCCATCTTCTTTTCTGTAAGAGTTATGCTGAATCAGGTCAAAGGTCTATTAAGGTGAGTGCTCATATAATACAGTGGCCAAGCAGAGGTCAAAATATTCCAGACTCTCTACCCCCAGTGCATTCCTACTGGAGAGGCAGTTAAGTAATTTCTCAGAAGTTTGCTGACTGCTCCAATCTATGCCTGCTCCCTCCTGATTATGTGACTCACTGCAGAGCATAGACAATTCATCTGTGTTTCCAAGCATGCATGCACACATACACACAGAAACAAGATGAGGGGAAAGTGGAAATGCTACTTTATTACCCAGAAGCAACTACATATACAGCTGGAGGACTCAAATCCAGGAAGTCCCCACTGGCACTTACACAACATCTGCCCAACAACTTTAACACTGAACGCCCAGACATAGATAGACATATAAGTGACCCCACAAAAAAAGGTGCCAGACTTTGAACTACTACGTCAGTAATGGACAATCCTGAATAGGATTTACACCTCAGACAGCATCAGCCGGCACTCTCTGTATAAATGGGGCATAGTATCCTCCCCATATTGTGACGGAGGGGGGGGAAGGGTCCCACCTCAAATTGTACATAACATTGTGACTGGCTCTAAGCTGAAGGCAATATCTGATTTTTTAAATATAAACGATGCTGTGCTTCAATGGTTAGATGGCCTAGAGATATAAATCTTTGAACAGATTTATATTTTATAGCATTTTACTAATCTAAGTGATTTGTTACTATATATTGCTAGTCCATGTACAATATGCCATATGCTAAATAAATAAATAAATACATATATTTCCTAAAGTCACTGCTTGTAAAATGATTAGAAAAAAAATTCAAGGCTATTTTCTACACATGCTCCCCTACCTTGTTAAGAAAATAAAGACAGATGTTCACACTATAATCAGATATAGGAACCTCTTTAAAATATTGGAGAGATGTTTTTTCTGTTGCTATTTCATAACTGTATTTATATTCAGAAGAAAATATATCTTACCTGTTTGTTTAAGATACCTTTGCCATCTGTATCAGCAAGATCCCAAACCTAAAATATAGTTAGATAAAGGAAGCATGTGAAGTGATGGCAGAAAGTTTCTTTTATTCATGTAATCAATCTATTTTTAAAATGTTATATTTATTATTGGCAATAGTTTCAATACAATAAAATTTAATTGTCTAATCTTAGCTAACAGAGATTACAATATTACAATTATTAGAGCTCAATCAGAATCAGGTTTTATAGTTTTTGAATATCTTTAAATGTTAAATATCTTCTATGCATTTAAAAAGATATTTAGATTACTCTAAATCTTAAGAGAAACTTTCATACCATGTAGTCAAGTAATTTCATTTTCAATATGCAGCTACTGAATACTCCTGGACACCCAATATTGGAAACACTGGTTAAAATTAAAATGATTACTTTTAAGAATAACAGAACTGGAAGGGACCTTGAAGGTCTTCTAGTCCAACCACCTGCTTAAGCAGGAAACTCTATACCATATCAGACAAATGGTTGTCTAATCTCTTCTTTAAAAGATTGGACAAGCATTTGGAGCACCCACAACGTCTGGAAGCCAGTTATTCCACTGATTAATTCCATTTTATAATAATATTATATATATACATTTTCATATATATTTCATATATATTTTCATCTATCTATCTATCTATCTATCTATCTATCTATCTATCTATCAAAAATTAAATTCCACTGATTAAAGAAATGAAGCTATAACTTCTCTGTAACATTAAAAAAAAATGTTAACAGAATAGCACTATATGCGGGATCAATCTTTATTTTAGTTGTAGACCAGCATAGGATAATACCAGTAAGAATTATATTAACAACTAAATCTGTAAAATGTAAAAGATTCTGCAAGTCACAATTTTTATTTTTGTAAAGCCAAGATAGATGATTATCCCCTTATCTGAACATATCAATACCTTCCCAAGTATCAAATCTGTTAGTCCTGATTGTTTCAAAAAGACAGCTGCATCAGAAGCCAACACTCTTCCAGAATTACTAGGATCAACCTGCCAAAAGAGGCCATACAACTGATTAAAACAAGCAATTCTTTAAAATATATGGTTTAAACAAAACTTTATTAGCTCAGATAATAAAGAATTATGGAATATTTAATCATGTTGCATACACAATTCTGTAGGACCATATACACTATATGCTGAAATCATAGCATTATATATATACAGCTACAAAAAGTTATGTCTATGATAACTTTTAGCAAATAATGTTCAAATACATATAACCAGCTCCCAGATGTTATAATTGCTTCTCAAGTTTTACATGCCCTAGAGCAGTGATGGTGAACCTTTTCGGCACCAAAAAGGTTGTGCAGAAATGGGACACGCATGTGTGCGCGCACGTCGGGGCCATGCTCTGGAAAAGCCGAACTTCCGGGTTCTAGCGTGCATGCGAGCCCAACGATCAGCTAGCTGGCGTGCATGTGCAAGCCGGTTTTCGGCACTGCCGCACGTGCGAAGCTGATCGTCATGTGCGCATGCGCACCAGAAACCCCGAAGACAAACAGGGAAGGCCATGCATGCTGAGCGACATGGCTTCGCATGCCACTTTGGGCATGTGTGCCATAGGGTCGCCATCACAGCCCTAGAGTCAATATACTAAATATATACTGGTTGTTTTCTTGTTGATGTTTCATTCCCAAACCCTGTAACATCATCTGTACTAGAAACAATCAAGCTCAGAGAGCAGCAAGGACCCCTCACTTCCAAGACAGTTTTCTATTTCAAGATGCCTCACATTCTAGTATCTATATAATCTCCATAGATGAAAGTGATATAATTCTTAAGGCTGAGGTCTCAATTTGAACTCATAGGTCACCTACCTTAGTATGTTCCAGCTTTCTGCCTAATTTCTTAAAATAATAAAAAAAATTGAAAGCTGGTATCTTGAAAGCCACTACCTTCTATCAATTTGGTTTTCACTACTGCTTCCAGACTCCAAATGAGCCACACAGAAATTTGCAGAATATCAATTTTGTTGAACTTTGTATTATTCTGAAGCATTATTTGTAACTGTTTTAATTATAATTGTATGTACAGTACCTAGAATCCCTTGGACTAGGATGGTAAAGAAATCAAATAAAAAAGTCAAGGGAAGGGAAGGGAAGGGAAAAGAGTAACTTTGTGCTTTGCTCTAAAGTCCAGAGAAAGGGCCAATATAATTGAAGCATACAGCAGAGTCTGCAAGCAGAAGGATATGAATAGACTCACTGCACAAACTAGTTTTCAAATTATTATCGACACTCTCTGTGATTTTATAGACCTAAAAATTTCTACACATTATACTCACTGTACTCAAATGTTTACACTGTGTCATTTAAACAGCATAATTCTCAAAGCAATAGATCTTTCTTTTTAAATTCTTGCATATTTAACCTAAAAAATCTCTTTAGGCACAGGGGCATAAAGTACCATTAGTACTGATAAACTTTGTATACAAACAAATCTTTTCAGCAATAATAAAGTTTTAATTGGTGTTAAGATATAAAATTAACTTTTAGCATACTTAAAACGCTTACTCTATAAACTACAAAAGTTTATTCTACAGTATTTAAGACATTTAACCATAACAAACAAATGAGAAATTATTTTGTTTTAAAATAAAAGCAAAGAAGACAAATTTACACTTACCTGACGATAATATTTTTCATATACCGAATTTGCACTTGACAGCTAAGAAGATATAATAATATATTATTGATCAATTTTCCAAACTGCTTAATTTTAAAATTATAATAGATTAGTACATTTAGCTAAACATTCATAAACTAAAGATATGAGTATTTGCATAGAATTAACTTAACTACAAAGTCAAAATGGTAATAGATTCCCTTTTAAATGAAACAAGTACTGTAAGATACAACAAAATATTATGAGTAGCCTGAGCCTATGACATAGAACTGCTTATGCTGAAAGAGATTTCTGCTAAATTTTATCTTTAAGATTTGACAAGTTGTTCTGAAACACAAATCCAGTAGGGCTTTAATGTAAAATATATGAAGCATTACTTAAGATATTAATTATTTATTCTTTTTGTCCTATTTCATTTCAGTCTTTTGCAGAATAGTAAGTTTCAGCCCACACATTTTCAAAATCACACTATTAATAGTATTAATTTACATCATGTACTAATCCCAATCGCTTTAAGTGTTCAGTTGATACAGTTTACAGTAGGAAAACCTTACAAGGCAATATGTCATGTAAAATCATGGTAGTTACACATCATGAGACAAGATTACTTAATTGGCTATGGCACAATAAAATGTTACAACAACTCAACTCTTCTATTTATTAGTGAATTACTGTGATCTCTTGGTTTTCTTTCTCTTACAGGCACTTTTTGTACACGCTTCATTTCATAGTCAGTTTGAACACAAGAAAATCCATTCACAAAAAAGTAGCACTCATGCAAAGGTATGTTCACTGGTACACATGGAGTCATTATTGGCTCCATTATTGTTTGTGCAAGTGCAACAACACTTATTGATGACAACTATAGATATGAAACTATCGTCGTAATGTATTATTTGTTACAAT
The DNA here is from genome assembly GCF_059756535.1 of Pantherophis guttatus. Taxonomy (NCBI): domain Eukaryota; kingdom Metazoa; phylum Chordata; class Lepidosauria; order Squamata; family Colubridae; genus Pantherophis; species Pantherophis guttatus. The sequence continues at coordinate 62,803,445 of NC_142065.1, forward strand.
ATATTAAATCTGAGCAAAGATCAATTATTAAAGATACCATAATTCCACTGACACAATTGAATACATTTAGGATTATCACTTGTGTGGCAACCTGTGTGTCAAAATCTACATATAGTCCATTAGAAAGGGTTTTGTTATAGAAATGGCTTACATATATTATGTAAAAGTAAAAAGCTGAGGTTGCATGTTATTATTTTATTCTACTGAGCCAAATAAAGTTGGAGGTTCATGCTTTTCTTTCTTTTCCCCTTTCCCCTATACTTTTTTTCCCTTCCCCTTCCCTATTTTCCCAGAAATGGCATGTACACCGCCCTGAGTCCTTTGGGAGAAGGGCGGTATAGAAATCTAATAAAATAAAATAAATAAAATAAAATAAATATGACAAATCAAGAGAATAACCTGGTTAATTTTTCCTACTGAATTTACAAAAGAGGCTTGTTTTAAAGCCTTGAAGATGTCTGTGTGATGGGACAAAGAATTGATGGAGAGAAATCAAATCCTATGACATCTGAATGAACTAAAGATCAGGACTGTTAGAAGTAAAGGAAAGGAATATAAAGTTGGCTTATTTGATCAAGGTTAAAATAAAACATGTTCTTACTTCTGGCAACTCTTTATGAATTTCCTGCTGACACCAGGACTGAAAAGATGGTGTTTATGAATGTGTTTATACATAAGAGATGGGATATGGATTGAAGAAATAAATATTTGTAATTTCAGAGGGGGTAAAGAGTCACTAAATTTGTTTATACTTGTCATAAAAGTTGGAAGTTGCTTCTTTATACAGGTAATCCTTAATTTACTATCACAATTGGGACTGGAATTTTGGTTGTAAGTCATTGCTTTCATAAATCAAGGCACCATTTGACTAAACATGATTTTATGACCGTTTTTTGATGGATAAGTGAACCACATGGTTGTAACTGCAAACTCATTTTGTTCAACAGGAGTTTTTGCTGGGTTTTGCCAGAAAATGCCAAAATGTCATAAAATGTGACTGCGGGAAGATGCAACCAGTTCTAAATCCAAGCCGATTGCCAAGTGCCCAAAATGTGATCACGCTAACTGCAGAAACGGTACAGCAGTCTTAACTTCAAAGATAGGCCCTAAGTAACTTTGAGTCCATCGTAATTTCAGTCAGGCATTAAGTGACCAATCGTAAATCAAGGACCACCTGTATATTTCTTTTCCTTTTCTTTATTGCATTACTTATCTTTTCCTTTTTTCTTGCAGTTTTTACTCTTTTCTATTCTCTTAAGTTTAGTTTGTATTAGATTTTGCTATTATAACCAACATTCTTAAAAAATATGCACACAAACACATACACAATTAATAATAATAATTAATGGTCTAATTCTACACAAAATTTTAAGGTTTTCCTATATGGCCAATCATAGCACATTACAAAGTTTAATTATACAGTATAATGTGTGAAAAATTTATTTATGAAGGTTATTATCTCTCTGCATTTAGTTTCAGTGGATGACCTTGAATTCTAACACTATGTTTGTTGGAGCCAAACTTTCCTCTCTCAAGCTTAAGTATGTCCTGTGTGGTTGTATAAACCCCAGTCACTGTCTCCCTGATCCATCTTCATTCCAGTCCAAAACCCACAATTACTGTAGTCTAACCCCATAGAGGAGTTGCTCCAGACATCTAATCATTCTGGTTGCTTCTTCTTTCCATTGTTTTCTAGTGCTATAATAGCCTTTTTAAGATGCAATGGTCAGAGCTATACACAAAAAATATAATCTCATCATAAATTTGTGTAAGGACATTTTTGTATCAGCAGTTCTACTTTCAATTCTTTTCCTAGTGATTTCAAGCATGACATTTGCCTTTTGTTTCTCCTTCTCTACCCTAATACAGCAATTAATATTGTCACATCTTAAAGCCAATTACAGCAATGTCATCATTTTCAAACAAAACATTTATTTAAAGCTGTTGTTACTTTTGCATAGGAAACATATGCTCTTTCACATCCTGTACTTTAACATTCATTTTAACATCCCAAAGTCTCCTTAGTCAGCAGATATACAAAGAATAAGACTTCAGAAAAACTGTAACAAATTCCTGTCTATTTGAATTATATGCCTTAGGCTACACTTCTCTTTTGAAACTTTAGATTAAAAAATGGTTTTTTTAAAATGAAAAATGTTTGCTTAAAGTTTCTCCTAATCGGGATCTAAAGGCTAAAAAATGCTGTAGGTAGCTGTCACTTATAACTGCCTTGTTTAACGTCCAAAGTTATGACAGTGCTGAAAAATAACTTTACAACTGGTCCTTGCAGTTACAATTTTCACAGCATCTCTGTGGTCATGTGATCAAGATTCAGGCACCAGCAGGCATTTATAACCATACAAGCATCCCATAGTCACATTATCATAATTTGCTCCCTTCACAGTTGGCTTCTGACAAGCAGAGTCAAGGAGAAGCTGGCAGTAAAATCATAAGTTGTGATCATGTGAGGTCTTGCTTAACAACCATGTCACTTAAGTGATGGAGTTTCCAGTTCCAAATGGGGTTGTTAAACAAGGACTATTTTCAAACACTAAACAGCTGTTGTTACAGTTACATGTTGATGGACATTTCAGATATTTTGTACCAGATATTTTCAAAACATATTTGAGTTCCAACAATTCAACAGCTACCATTCTTGAACCTTTAGATCAGGGATCTCAAACTCAAATAATCATAAACGCCACATTACAACTAGTTCATTTGTCTAAAGGCTGCAATATCAAAGCTTTTTTATACTTTGATACAAAAGTTGGTTATCTTTAATAATTAAATTTTAATCGGTGATTTGTGGGCCTACAGAAATTACTGAACTGCAATTTACGACAGTCCCGGCCAATCTGACCAAGAATGAGAGATGCTGGGCACTGTGGTTCTGTGCCCTTAAAAGGACTGTAAGAATACACAGCAACTTTTGAAGAGGATCTCTGTAGAGCTTTCCAAGGAAGAAACTTTCCATATACTATATATTCACACATCATCACTCAGCATCTCAGTCAACTCCTAAACCTTTTGCCCTAAAGGCAAAAATAGAACCAATGCTAGACTTCTTTTCCAATGGTCTTCTGACAGGGACTTCAATTGCAGTGCTGCAGCTCACTCCTTCTGTTTTAGTTCCATAAAAACGTGACAACCATGACCTGGATGACTGAGAATCATTACAGACTTCCATAAAAACACTCTGAAAACTGGAGAATACAACCTGGTAGATTTCGAGTTTGCTTCTGGAGGCCCCTATTGTTTCTTCTTAGGAATTACAAGTCTTATGACTTGCAAGTATACTCCTGCTTGATTTACAACCTCCAGTCAGAGTACTGTTTACATTATTGTGTGGAATTAAACCAGGGGTCTGAAACCTTAAACACTCAAAGAGTTATTTGGATCCGTTTCCCACAGGAAAACCCAGGAGCCACAAAACCTGGATTGGTGTGGTCAACTCAACATCACTCCCCAGTCCCACCCACCCAGTCACATGATCCCCACAGTCACACTTACCCAGGCTTTGTGGCTCCTGGTGTTTTCTGTGGGGAAACGGGTATCTCTCTCTGTGTCTCTCTTTCTCCCTCTCTCACATCTATCTCATCTCTTTCTCCCTCTCCTCTTTCTCTCTGTCTCTCTCTCATCTTTCTCATCTTTCTTTTTCCCTCTCCCTCTTCTCTTTCTCCGTCTCTCTCATCTTTCTTTCATCTCTCCCTCTCCTTCATTTCTCCGTCTCCCTGATCTCTTTCTGTCTTTCTCATCTCTTTCTCCCTTTCTCCTTTTCTTTCTCCTTTCTCAATCTGTCTCTCCTCTCTCTCTCTTATCTTTCTCCCTTTCTCTCTCTCTCTCTCTCTCTCATGTGCATATGTATGTGTTCCCTCTTGAACCATTTCCAAAAACAGGTGAGGGTTGGGGTTGTTGTTGTTGTTGTTTTGCTAATGTTGTTCTTTCTTTTTTGGGTGCTTTTTACCATATGATTTAAATCAAGAGTCATTTCAGGTTCCCAGATAAATGAAGCTCTTTCATCCCACTGCTGTAGCTCCGTCGGCTGGACCTGCCCCTCGCCCTCCCCTCCCAGTCACTACTCTCCTGGCCTGAGAAGCTCTCTGCCACGAGACACTGGCCCGGCCCAGCTGCGGCTGATACTCCACATCGTAACGGGCTCCAGGAAGAATAGGGGACGCTGTCTCCCCCATTGTGAAGCATGCTAAATTTAACTGTGTTGTGAGAGCAGCGGGCAGGCTATGGAGGTGGCGAGAGCAGTGGCGTTGGCTGCAGCCGGGCCAAGCCAGTGTCTCCAGGTAGAGAGCAAGTCGCACGTCTCCCCCAGCAACCGAGGTGCGTGCAGCACCAACAAGGGCCGGAAGAAGCACCCACAAGGTGGGGGAAGTACAGGGGCACTTCACACCCATTCTGGAATATGGAGTAAGTCTCCATCCCCCACCGTCGCCCTTATCTTCTCAGGGCAGGTGAGGAGTGACTGGGAGGGGAGGGCGAGGCCAATGGTGGGTTCAGCCGACAGGGAGCCACAGCAGGACAAAAGAGCAGCATGCAGCTCTGAAGTTGCGGGTTGCCAACACCCGAACTAAACTAACAAAAGCTCTGTGAACCAGCATGCTATTCATTCTTGCCTGTTTGTAGCTGTAGCCTTGAATGAACAAATGTCATTGGCAACCTTGCTCTGGGACAAAGTTTCACCCTAGCAGCTTTGTCACAGCTTCACCTTCTTCTATCTATGGTGAGTGGAAAACTGCCAACATTGCTTTGGTCTTTTGCATCAGTTAGGCTACTGGCAGCAGCTGCAGGTCCCCCACACACAGTGAATAGAATTTAATGGCAGGAAGATAGACCTGGAGAAAAGGAAGAGGTGCCTATCCGGGTTTGGTTTCTCTGTCCGTCAGCTTTTCTCCAGAAAATTTCCAAGCCTTCTTAGAAGTAATGATTGTGAATGAGGTGCTGGTAGATTGGGTGTTGCTCCAGAACCTTATCAGACCACCAGAAAAATCTTCAGTTCCTTTCATATTGGCTCAAGAACCCCAGCTACACAGAATTGTCCAATTACAATTATCTCTTATTTTGTTTTTCATTGCTATTACTAAGTATTATGCCCCATAGACTTGATGGGCAATCTGGGGACTGAAGAGCAGGAAGCTGTTGTGGCTAGGAGGATCTTTGCACAGATTTCTATTGTGTGCCAGTTGCATCTTTTCCTTAATTCATGAGGCACTATTCAATTATTCACACCCTAGTCACCTCCAAATAGAGTACTGTAATGTGCTAAACATGGGGCAATCCTTGAACAAAATCCAGAAGTTCCTCTTGGTACAAAATGTGGTGGTGTGAGTAGTTATAGGTATCCCTAGAAAAGCACATTATGCCTCTGCTCCATGAGCTAAATAGATTACCAGTTCACTTCTAGGTTCAACTCAAGGTGCTGTTTTTTACCTTTAAAGCCTTACATGGCATAGGACCAAGTTATATGAGGGACTGCCTCTTTCTGCTTCCAGTAAATCATTTGTAGCTAGAATTATATTTTAATTGTATAATGTGTTCTAGCAGTACAAACTGAATATATCATCAAATTTTATGGAACAACTTGCAATAAAGATTTGCATTATTTTTAGCTTTCCTTCAGACAAGAATTGGCTACATCTTTGCCCACTTTGCATCCACTGATAGCTGTCCAGCAGTCCTGTTTAGGGTGACCCAATCTTTTTTGGGATTATCTAGGCCCATGATGAATCTTTTCTGGACCGAGTACCCAAAGCACGCACGGATGTCCAAACCCCCAAAATGCAATGTGCCCCTCCCCCATCATGCACAGCAGAGACCTGACGACCAGCTGGTTGGCGGGAGGCGCGCACGTGCATGCGTGGCAGAGCTGAACTGGGGCAATAGCTCACGTGCCCAGAGAGAGGGTGCTGTGTGCCATATGCCATAAATTCGCCATCATGGACCTAGGCTATTTGCTGGATAAATTGCTCAGCTCTGTTTTGACGTGGACTCAAGTCGGGCTGAGGTTCTTAAGGCACCGTCTGGTAATCTGGGATGAATCAGAGTCAGAGAAACCTGAGGAAGTGGAGTTCTCTGTGCTGTCAGCTGTGCTTAGCTTATTAACTGGATCTGGACCCTCCTGAATTGTAAAAGCAGCCAGGGAAGTGATCTATGTGTGGATTCATGTTGTGACAACAGTCTCCTTAATGGAAAAGGTGGTACCTCCTGTCCTGAAAGAGGCTGTGGTGTACCCCTCTTCAACACGCCGTTCTTGAACCCATTGGTTTTTAATAGCGATTATCCAATAGCCAACCTTCCCTTTCTAGGAAAGGTGGTTGGTCTACACTTAATGAGAACGCAGACCAAAATGGATTATTTACACCCATTTCAGTTAGTTATTAGACTGGGATGATTTAGTAGTGAGACAGCTTTGGTCATGCTTATAGGTGACCTGTGGCAGAGACAGGATGGAGCTAATGCATTTGTCCTTGTGCTCCTTGATCTCTCAGTGACTTTCAATACCATTAACCACAGTATTCTTCTCAGCTGGCTCCATGGGGATGGGGGACACCATTTTATGGTTGTTCTTTTCCTATGCCCAATGGAACCCCATTGAGAGTTAGCTACTCTAATGTAATAAAATGTTTAGATTGGATTTGGCATTTTTATCCACCTATCAAGGTCCTTGGGACAGCAACAGAAAACAGAAAGACAGCAACAGAAAACAAGATGCAAAAAACCTGAAGAAAAAGTGTCCCACCTAGTTAGCTGCCGCAAGAAGATTGCACAGATTGGCTGCAAACAATGGCATGACAAAGTAGAAGCAATGGTGCATTGGAATATCTGCCAAGTACCATTTGCCTTGAAAGCAGTAACTGATGGGACCACAAAGTGGACAAAGTAATAGAAAATGAAGAAGTTGAAGTGCCATGGGACTTTAGAATTCAAACATACAAGCATTTGCCACACACAGTACTCCAGACTTAACAATTGTTGATAAAAAAAAGACAAAAAAGTTTTGCAGTACTTTGAGAAAGCTGAATAGTAGAGGAAGAATTGGAAAAAATCACAAAATACAAAGACCTGCAAACAGAGATACAATAACCGTTACCAAAAAAACCAAAGATATACCATTAGTAATAGGTGCCTTGGGGGCAATTCCAAAACATGCTGAGCACCATTTGAACACCATTGGCATTGACAAAATTATCATCAGTCAATTATAAAAGGCAGTTTTACTTGGAATAGCCTACATCCTACAATAGTACTTTTAATATTATTAAAAAACAGTTGCCTATCTCAGGTCCTTGGGTAGGATTCAATAATTTGGGTAAAAATGCCAAATAGTCTAAAACACGTGTGTCAACCTCGTTGCATCATGTTGCCATTACATGACATTTCACATTTTTCATTCACGGAGCTAGAGTGGGCGTGGCCTGCACATGACGCATCTGGCCACAGGCCGCCAGTTTGACACCCCTGGTCTAAAATATCTGGCTGACTGTGCAACCAATAATAATTGTTAATGTTTTCCAAGCCATCTAAGTTTTTCAAAATAAACTATGATGTACCGTATTTTTCGCACTATAAGATGCTCCAGACCATTAAGACACACCTAGCTTTTGGGGAGGAAAACAAGAAAAAAAAAATCTGCATCTGCCTCTCATCAATTTGCCTCCTTGCAGCAAACAACAAACAGCCTGGTCAGCTTCAGCACAGCCCGATTTAGCACGAACAGCTGATTGGCGGTTGGATCTGCCTCCTGGAATACTGCCGATCAGCTGTTTATTTATTTATTTATTTTATTCAATTTGTATACCGCCCTTCTCCTAGTGGACTCAGAGTGGTGCACAGCCAAAACTAAAACACATAACAATACAAAATTTAAAATTATTAAAAGAATTATATACGTTGGCCCAATTTTTAAAAACGATTCGAATTAAAACCCATTGACAGATTAAAAGCTAAACAACTAAAAAACTAAAAAAAAAGGGGGGGTTCACGCCAGCCCTGCTTGATGAAAAAGAAAAGTTTTCAGGGCACGGCGAAAGACCCGGAGATCCGATATCCTTCTTATCTCTGGGGGCAAATCGTTCCAGAGGGTGGGAGCTGCCACAGAGAAGGCCCTCCCCCTAGGGGTCGCCACCCGACATTGCCTGGCTGACGGCACCCTGAGGAGTCCCTCTCTGTGGGAGCGTACTGGTCGGTGGGAGGCTATCGGCGGCAGAAGGCGGTCCCGCAAATACCCAGGTCCTATGCCATGGAGCACTTTAAAGATGGTAACCAACACCTTGAAGCGCACCTGGAAGACCACTGGAAGCCAATGCAGCTCACGCAGGAGAGGTGTCACATGGGAGCGACTCCTCGCTCCATAATCCCCCGCGCGGCCGCATTCTGCACCAGTTGGAGCCTCCGGGTACTCCTCAAGGGGAGCCCCATGTAGAGAGCATTACAATAGTCCAGGCGGGAAGTGACGAGCGCCTGAGTGACTCTGCTTAAGGAATCCCGATCCAGAAAGGGACGCAACTGGCGAATCAGGCGGACCTGATAAAAAGCCCCCCTGGCCACGGCCGTCATATGCTCTTCTAAAGACAGCCGTGCATCCAGGACGACGCCCAAGTTGCGAGCCCTATCCGTGAGGGCCAATAACTCGCCCCCAATAGCCAGCGATGGCACCAGCTGGCTATATCAGGACGCCGGAAGCCACAGCCACTCGGTCTTGGAAGGGTTAAGTTGAAGCCTGTTACTCCCCATCAAGATCCGCACAGCTTCCAGGCACTGGGACATTACTTCCTGGTTTTGGCCTCCACACGGTGAGGATCGCCACCTATCACTGCTGAACAATGGCAGTGGCGGCGATAGGCGGCGGTTTTTGCAACAGGCCAAAAACGGGACACGCAGAGGCTGAAAATGGGGTGCGCAGAGGTGACGATAGGTGGCGGCAATCCCCACAGCCTGGAACAGCTGATCGGCGGTATTCTGGGAGGCCGATCCAACCACCAATCTGCTGCTCATGCTAAATCAGGCTGTGCTGAAGCTGACCAGGCTGTTTGCTGCAAGGAGGCAAATTGCTGGGAGGCAGAGGCCGAAGGGGTGGGGGCCGGCGGGTAGGCGGGGCTTCGGCAACATTCGCTCTATAAGATACACAAATATTTCCACCCACTTTTTTGGGGGGGAAGGAAGTGCGCCTTATAGACTGAAAAATACGGTAGTTTGAATCTAGATCATGCTTCTACTACAGCTTTCCTAATGCCTTTGTGTTGGTTCCTAGGAAGAATATTACCAGCATTTCCCAACTATTATCAGCACTTCTATAAAATATCTTGAACCGGCTAGTTTTTCATAATTCCGTTGGTTCTACAGATTTACTATACCTTCTCTGAGTTATGATTGTAGTACATCTATTTCTGATTTAATTATGACTTGCTCTTTTTACAAATTATATTTCCATATTCTTGCTGTCAGCCACTATTATAATCACTTATAACTGGAATTAAATACTGAATATAGCAAAAACAGATATGCAAACTTATAACTGATTATCCTGATTATGACTTAAAATGAAACAATTTTAGAATAGACTGTATTTTTATATATGGTATAGCCACTTTAACTAGGGCTTTTTGCAGATAAGACATTAGGTTAGCCAAAATAGTAACAGTTTTGGCAGTATGTTTTTACACTGAGAGCACTTTCAGGAATTATGAATTAAAATTGGAACTTGATAAAGATCTGGGTATTAAAATGACTTACAAACCACTGAGGAAGTCTGCTATGAAATTTATTAGAAAAAAAATCATCGCCAAAAGGAAGAGAAAACAAGGAGGGAAATTTTAGGTTAGCTAATGCAACTTAAAAAAAGCTGGTTCAGCAAATTAGGATCTCTGTTGCCACAAAGCTATCTCAATACTTCTTTCTTTTTAAAACACCAGTGTACAAGATCTAGGTCATTCAGTCCTTATTTTGTTACAATTATTCTAAAATTATATAAAAGAATGTTAGTAGAGTTGATCTTCTTTGCAAGAATTTTCTGCATAAAGTTTTGATATATGATGTACTTCAGAAAACATGCTTGTATCCTTTTGTAAGCCACCAGCTTCAACCAATTCTTAGCAGTTTACCTCATAAATCATACAATCAATAAAATGAAATAAGCACTATAATAAAAAACAGGCAACGTAACTGAAACTCAGAGTGCTACACAACCAAGCTATTAGGCTCCAAATACCTTGCAAAAGAGCAGTTTTCAAGGTTTCTTAAATAAAAGGAATATTAACTATAACTTGAACCTGTTCCATAAGATGGGGGCCTATTAAAGAAAAATATTGCCTTTGAGATCCTATACTTCTCACCTCAGAACTCTGGAGTAGTCTAACGTGACCACCAGAGGACAGGTGAGAAGTCAGTGCAAAGCTTTACAAGTTGAAATTAGCACTGAACATGGCCCTTGGAAGCCTATTGGCAAGTAATTAATGCTTGCAATGGTGGTGTAACTAGGCTCTCCCTTGCAGAATGATTAGGTGCATGTTATTTGTCTGAACTGGTTTTGCTACACTAACCCAATTTATGTTCACTCCAAAATGTCACTGATTCTAAACACAGTTGTTTACCTCAAACAGATGCTAATTTCTTGTAGGTCAAGGAGCCACACCAGATTTTGGCATATCAAAGGCCAAAGTCTCAAAATCGATGCAAGTACCTTCTCTTCTTTTTCCCTAATGTTTCAATTTTTATTTATTCTTCTCAAGCTTTACTTTTTCACATTTTATTTTAGTGGCAGCTTTTTCCTACTAACAATATCCCATCTCTTAAAATGTATCCTTGTAAAATTATTGGATGTTACATATTTAACTTGTATTGTTATTAATATTCAATACAACAAACTTATGAAACACTGGATTGCTAATTAAGTTAGGGTGTGATCAAATGAAACAAAGTTTTTATCTTTAGAAAGACTGTAGCTGATGGTCATTTATTTAAGTTTCTTCAGAAACCGAAATGATTTCAGAAAATACCGTACATATTAAAATGTTAGAGCCCTTCTTTACCTGCAGTAATAATTCTGCTCTTACATAATTTATTTATGTAAACCAATTTTTAATAAGACATTACTGAAGAGTGATGACTTATCATGCTCCCAGCAGAACTAAAGGCAAGAATTAAATTAATGACACTTGCAATTTGGGTAACTAAGAGTTTCAGGCGACAGCCCTCTGCAACATTCCTTTCTTGAGACTTCAAGGAAGCCTAAGAGTAGACTGTATTCACTGTAAATCTGAATCATCACTGAATATATTGCTCTGAAAATACAACCACCAGTAATATTGAACTCATAACCAATTTTCTAAAGTTTCTAATTTTGAAACTGATCTCCAAGTCTTTAGACAATGTATAATGTTGTCATACCTAATTTTTCTCTTGTTCTAATATACATTGCTTCACTTGCTTGATGGGCAATTACAAAACTGCAGTACAAAATTGAGAAGAGTTTTATATGATTAAAAATATTTGCCCGTTTTCTATTATTTTTAGTTTTGTATCATTGCAATATAGTCAATGAACAAATGAAACACATTGTGAAATGCTAAAACATATATCAAGTTTCAGCATTTCACATTAAATATGTCATCAAAATTGGAAAACAAAGTAATCTAATAATTCTTGACATCCTGCAATTTTTACAACTACGATTTTCCCTTCAAGGAAATTTTCCAGTTCAATTAAAAACATTTATATTTTTGCATCTGCCAGGGCTTATTAATGAGAGTAATATAGATCACACATCACAATAATATTGTAAAAAGGTTAATGTGGAAAGAAATAATAGAGAGAAATCCCACGAGACAGCCCAAATGTAAAAAAGCTGCTTGAACTTAACATTCTTTGACCTGAAGGATGAACCTCTGACCAATGGATGCAGTGAACTTAAATGACATTAGGCCACAGTAGAAACAAACTTGTTTTCAGGGTAAAGAGTATACTTCCAAAGAGTTTTATTGCAGTTAGATGTTTATTTTCACCTTAGTGAGTTTCAAAAGTAAATAAAGTTCCTAAATTGTGACATTCATATTCACACGCAATATTCACACATAATAAAATTTTAAGCACATAGCTATTTCAGTTGTATTAAACTATTGGCATACCCTAGCTCAGTTGCACAGCTTTATCAGTCTTTTTTACTGAATACTGTTTCAATTCACATTCAATTTCCTTAAGACTTTCTGCTTTGAAGAGAATAATAGTTTACAGAGTTCTGAGATTTTCCAGTTATAATTAGTGCAAAATATTTTTTCATTTTCAAAGCAGAATTATGTCAAATATATATAATATCTTATGAAAATAGGTACTTGACTAGTTGTGACTCAGTATGCTTAAATTTCTGGTTCCGCATTTTGTATGAACCCGGGGAGTTAGGTTATTTCTGTAAACCAAAATTCACTTGACCATGAATTTGTGAGTTGCAGTTGCTTTAAATTCAAATTCCTGGGAACTGAAAACTGCGGCTGCTTTAGGTGTTCATATCACATTTAAACTTATATAAGGGGAGGGGGAGAGAGGGAGGGAGGAGGAGAGAGGGAGAGGGAGAGGGGGGGAGAGAAGATGGTAGCCCATATGACAGCACTATTTTTTTGCAGCTTTATCTTTATACTAGCCTCTTTTCTGTTCATATATCCATTCCCTAATTTCATTCCCACTTTATCAACATGGTAAAAGCTCCTTTGAGTTAAAATCAACTCCTGGTGACAGCATCTGTGCAGTTTTCTTATAAACAAATGAAGTTTTTTTCCTCCTTCCCTTCAATTGGATCTGATTCTCCAATACTGCCTGGGCAAATCCCTGCAGTTTTCTTGGCAAATTTTTTTCAGAAGTGATTTGCTATTGCCTCCTTCCTAGGGCTAAGAGAAAGTGACAAGCCTCAAATTATCCAACTGGCTTTGTGCCCAAGGCCAGACTAGAACCAGTTTCCCAGTTTTTAGCCTGATGCATCAACCATTATGCCAGGGTCTCGGCAACTTTCACTTATGGACTTCAACTCCCAGAATTCCTCAGCCAGCCATGGGAATTCTGGGAGTTGAAGTACACAAGTCTTAAAATTGCCAAGCTTGGAGACCCCTGTATTACACCCAACTGGCTCTCAAGTTAGAGTAGCAGTTTCAAATTTCATTTGATTGTTCCATGCGCTAGCACCTAATGATAAACACCATGGAGCAGTGTTTCAAATAAACAATTTACCCTAACATCTAACTTATGTGATCTTATATAAACTGCCTTGATTGCTTAAAACCACAGTAAGAGGATGGAGTATAAATCCGATACACTGAAGATTCCAAGAACTACAGATTCATGTAGTAACTAAGAACTTGCTTTCTAAAAGTTAAGTGTTCATATATCAGCCGCTCTGAAATGCATGATTCATTTCTAATGCATATAAAGTGGATATACCTGGATGAAACGACGTATCTAGATCCGTTCCAGTCGGGCTTCAGGCCTGGGTACAGCACGGAAACGGCATTGGTCGCGTTGGTGGATGATCTCTGGAGGGCTCGGGACAGGGGGTGCTCCTCTGTCCTGGTCCTCTTAGATCTCTCAGCGGCTTTTGATACCATCGACCATGGTATCATGCTGCACCGGTTGGAAGAGTTGGGGGTGGGAGGCACCGTACTACGGTGGTTCTCCTCCTTTCTCTCCGACCGGTCGCAGTCTGTGTTGACAGTGGGGCAGAGGTCGACCCCGAGGCCCCTTATATGTGGAGTGCCACAAGGATCGGTCCTCTCGCCCCTTTTGTTCAACATTTATGTAAAGCCGCTGGGCGAGATCATCCGTGGTTTTGGGGTAGAGTACCATCAGTACGCTGACGACACCCAGCTGTACATCTCCACCCCAGACCACCCCAACGATGCCCTTGAAGTGATGTCCCTGGAGGCCGTACAGATCTGGATGGGGAGAAACAGGCTCAGACTCAACCCATCCAAGACCGAGTGGCTGTGGTTTCCGACGTCCCGATATAGTCAGCTGGTGCCATCGCTGACTATTGGGGGCGAATCATTGGCCCCCACAGAAAGGGCTCGCAACTTGGGTGTCCTCCTGGATTCACGGCTGTCTTTAGAAGAGCACTTGACGGCCGTGACAGGGAGGATTTTTCATCAGGTTCGCCTGATCCGCCAGTTGCGTCCCTTTCTAGATCGGGACTCCCTACGCACGGTCACTCATGCCCTCGTCACCTCCCGTCTGGACTATTGTAACGCTCTCTACATGGGGCTCCCCTTGAGGAGCACTCGGAGGCTCCAACTGGCGCAGAGTGCGGCTGCGCGGGTGGTAATGGGAGCGACGTGGCGCTCCCATGTAACACCTCTCCTGCGCGAGCTGCACTGGCTCCCGGTGGTCTTCCGAGTGCGCTTCAAGGTCTTGGTTATCACCTTTAGAGCGTTCCATGGCTTAGGACCTGGTTATTTGCGGGACCGCCTGCCACCACCAATAGCTTCCCACCGACCAGTACGCTCCCATAGAGAGGGGCTCCTCCGGGTGCCGTCGGCCAAACAATGTCGACTGGCGGCCCCCAGGGGGAGAGCCTTCTCTGTGGGGGGCACCTACTATCTGGAACGAGTTCCCCCAGGAGATACGGAGGATCCCGGATCTGCGTACCTTCCGTCGCGCGCTCAAGACTTTCTTATTTCATCAAACTGGCCTGACCTAAGTCTTTCCCCTTTTAAATGGAAATTTTAAATTTGGTTTTAAATTATTGGGGTTTTAAATTTTCAGCCAAATTATTTGTTTTACTTTATTTTAAATTTTGTATTCATATGTTTTATTCTATGGCTGTTCACCGCCCTGAGTCCTTCGGGAGTAGGGCGGTATATAAATTGAAATAATAATAATAATAATAATAATAAATAAATAAATAAATAAATAAATAAATAAATAAAGAAAGAAAGAAAGAAAGAAAGAAAGAAAGAAAGAAAGAAAGTAGGAATTCATATACTTGAATTTCAATTAGGAACACAATTTGGAATTTTCCCTCAGAAGTTCTATATTACCCAGTAGCATCTCGAATGATTATAATCAAAAGTAATATTTTTTTTAGTGTTCTTGCTTGCCATTAGATACAGAATCCTTGAAAAATAAGCTACAGTCCTCAAATTACAATGAGGAAGCCAAGTTTCCTCTTCCATTAATTTATTAAACATACCTCTGTTGTTTATGAGATGCCTTCTGAGCAATATCTTTTTTTTTTTAATTTGATTTGTATGCCGCCCTTCTCCGGAGACTCAGGGCAGCTTTAAGCAAAAGCCTTCATACTTTTGTATATTTATACACAGTCAGCTTATTGCCCCCATAATCTGGGTCCTCATTTTACCTACCTTAGAAAGGATGGAAGGCTGAGTCAACCTTGAGCCTGGGGAGATTTGAACTTGCAGTAATTGCAGGCAGCAGATGTAAGTGGATGTTAATCACAGTGCTTTAGTCTGCTGAGCCACCAGAGCTCCTTAACATTTTCTTATCTTAACATTTCTTATCTTAACATTTTCAACCCCAGAAATCTTACCAAAAGCCCAAGTGGAAAAGAAATACAGGGGCCTAAACATGAATGTGTCTCTCCAAAGAAACTGAAGGACTTGATAAGAACAGATCACAGATTGAAAAGCAGTCACATGGACTATGGAGTATGAAGGAAATAATAGCAATATCCAGTTGCCAGAAATGCCAATCCCTGGACTGGGAAAACCCACTGGGAAGACTCCGAAACTGAACACCATTGAAATACCCATTTAAAAAATAATAATAATAACCGAGACAGTTATTATACGGTTAACACCCATACAGTATCGACGCCGGAAAAGAAAAAAAAGAAAGAAAAAGAAATGAACGCCCACTTAGGAATTGCAGAGAGGAATCCCTCTCCGGCCCTTTAAGGAGCCGATGTTTTGAGGCGGCAAGAAGCGCTTCCTTGGAAGGTCGGCTTCACTCCTCAAGCAGCCGTGGGGGGGGGGGGGGAGGACGGGCCTAAAAGTGGTTGGTGGGGGGAGGGGCGAAGGCGAGGTGCGTCCACACGGCACCGTCGAAGAGGGCGGCTCGCTCGGCTCTCCGACTATAAGCCGAGTTAGGTGGGGGAAGAGATGAGGAAGGCGAAGGAGGGAAGAAACCACGAGAGCGAGCTACCGGGGGGGGCGGGGGGGGAAGAGGAGAACCCAGAGCGGGAAAAAGATGCCGCACGTCTCGCCCAACGATGCAAATAATTAACGCTCCAAGGGAGGGGGGGGAGGAGGAGTGGGGGGGGGGTAAGAGAGAAACGTGCGAACGGGGAAAAGAGCCGGGCGGAAGCCCTTCTACGAGCAGCCGGGATAGGGAGTGGGAGACGCGAAGGTGGGAAAGAGCTCGGGGAGAAGCAGCGGACGACGACGACGACGTTGCGAGGCGGCGATTCTGCGCCAGCGCTTGGGAAGCGAGACCCCCGCTGCTCCTCGCGAGAGGAGGCCAGCTCAGCGCCTGCCTTGCCTTGCCTTGCCTTGCTTTGCCGCCGCCTTCTTCTGCTTCCCCCCACCCACCCACCCCCAACCCTCGCGCATCACAGCGCCTTTCCCTCACCGGGAAGCCCCTACCTGGGTCAGGGAGAAATGAGTGGCCATGCTGCTTCCATCATGCACCGCCCGAGCCGAAAGGAGAAGCCCACCCGAAGACACCCACGGCGAGGCCCCGGCCGCCCGAGCAAAGCGCTTGCCAGGTTCAGCCCTCGCTCGCTCCAACTTCAGCAACTTCCCCGAGCTAAGCCCGGCCTGGCCCCGCCCTCTCGCTACGCGACAAATCCCGGAGAGTCGGATTTCCCCGAAAGTCCGTCTGGATCGGAGCCACCTCTCCGTCCCTGAATTCGGCCTTAAGAACGTTATTAACGCGACATGTTTCTCCGGCCCGGATTATTCGGAACGGCTCCAGTTAGAGCGGCAACCGTAAATACATGGCCTGGGTTTCAGAGGACGGGGTGGATTGAAAAAAAAAATTGGTTTTCGTTGGGCGCGTTAGGATGAACTCGAGATGACCCGAGAGAGTCTAGATCTAGAAGTATTTATTCAGGGTAAATCCCACAGCATTCGATGGCATTCTCAAACCGAGTAAACGTGGAAAGGATAGTCTCTTTAGTGTCCAAACCACTTCCTGACAACTAAAAGAATATTAAACTGGCCTGTAATCCTTAGATCGATTCTTTTCAAACTATTTTAGGGCATTTGTGAATTATGCTTCTGTTGTGGCTGACAGAAAGTCCTTTGTCCATCTTCACTATAATAAGGACAGTGCGGATCTATGCGTATATATTCAAAAGTAAATTCAGTTTCAGGGGGCTGATCTTCACCCTTCTTGAATAGTAAAATCAGTGCATTGTTGTTGTTTTTTAAGTGAAGGCCTGCAGAAGCAATTTAAAATAATGGACTTGAGAAAAGGAGTGCTCAGAGATGTTCAGAAGTGGTGTTAGATTCCCTCAGATGTGTCTCTATTTTTAATCCCTGAATTCTGGAGAGTATGAATTTCTGTAAATAGGTAGGAGATATATCTACAAATTACTCAGTTCCTCCTGAGGAGCTCCATTAAAACAAATGGAAATTGTCCAGAAGTTTACTTATTTACCTATAAAATTTTCAGTTAATATGTATGTCAAAATTCATATAATTATGACAAAAATAAAACTAGCCTGAAATAATTTTATTGCATAATGATCAATAGGCATATCAGATTAATGTTATGATATTTCAGTAAGCATAAGAAGTTGAGATTTGCCTTTTTATAGTTTATTCCAAACAGTTTCTTATCCACTTTTATTCCTATTAAAAACCAATGTTTTCTTTACAGATTAATAATGACTAATGCCTTTTAGAATCAATTGGTCTATTCTAAGCATTTGTGGTTTAGACTATTGTGCAAATCCAGCTATTCAATTAATCATGATTAAGCAAGTCATAATTAACAACATTGGAATTCAATTATACAGATAGTCCTTGCTTAACAATGGAAATTAAGATATGAATTTCCATTGCTAAGCAATATGGTTGTGAAGAGCAATGTCATGTGTCCACTATGGTTAGCAACATCAATTATGGCAATCCCCAGTTAGTGTCATTAAGCAAATCACTGCAAGTTGTTAAGTGAGGACCTCACATGATCATAGATTTTGACTTCTTGCTGGCTTCCTCATTGACTTTGCTTAGGGGAAGCTGGTAGGGAAGGATGGAAATCATGATTATATGACTATAGCATAATGTGATGGTCAGAAATCTGGGTCACTTGTCAATTACCTGAATCATGATCACATGGCCTAAGGACTGATGGAACTTTGAAGACTAGCTGTAAGTACAACTCATTCAGTGCTGTAAGAAATTTGAACAGTTGTTGAACAAGTCATTAAACAAGGACTGCCTATATTATAAAGAAGAACTATATTAAACTATCCATGACTGTGTAAATAAGTTATAGTGTTGCCTTGAATCAGTGGTGAGTTGCTCCCGGTTCGCACCGGTTTGCAAGAACCGGTAGTAAAAAAATTTAATAGTTTGGAGAACCAGTAATAAGATTGGCTGGCCACGCCCCCGAACCGGTTCCCGGCCTAGTCGCCGTTCGCTTACCCTGCCCACTCCCAATCTGAGTCCCAGCTGATGGCTAGAGGGAAAAAAACTGTTTAAACTCTTGCCGAGGGCTTCAAGGGGCTGCCCTACAGCTGATCAGTGTTAAAACAAATGAGTAGACCGCTGCCTGCAAAAATAGAAAAAACAGCCCCTTTCAGCTTCAGCATAGGTTAATTAGCGCAA
Organism: Pantherophis guttatus; assembly: GCF_059756535.1. Lineage (NCBI taxonomy): Eukaryota > Metazoa > Chordata > Lepidosauria > Squamata > Colubridae > Pantherophis > Pantherophis guttatus. The sequence continues at coordinate 62,822,227 of NC_142065.1, forward strand.
GTTGATTAGATCGGCCTCCAGGCTCTCTGATGATTTGCTCTCTGCTGTTTTGGAGCAGATTTTTTCCCCCCTAGCTATGCTGAAAAAACAAAACTGAAAGTAAAGCAGGTTCTTTGCTGCAATGACAAAATGAGGCAGAGAGATTTCTTTTTCTTTTTCCTCACCAAAAAAGGTAGGTGCAAACAATGGGAAATTTAGGGAAAAAGAGGAGAGTTCAAGATTTTAAAACACAAAAGAAAAAAAGCTCTATTTAATTAGGGAATTGTACTAATTTAGATACTATTAATTGTATATTGTGTTGAAAGCAGAAATGGTTAAGTTGTGGTTTGGAGGAATATATGGGGGAAATTATTTGGTTTATTATTATTGGTAAATATAATTAATTGATTTGTAAGAAATTGGATTGCATGGAAATAATTGGAATATTCATGTTCATATTGATTAATATACAAAAAGATAGTTATATAACTAATTGATTTATATTAAAATATTGAATTTGTATTAAACAACTGTAATATTACATAATTAACCAATGTGAAGATGGATATAAAAATAGATGACAATGGGAAGGGGTATAATATAGAATAGAAGGGAAAAATGGAATTTGATTAAGATTAGAGATGAGGATGAAGGATAATATTGGTTTTTTTTTTAAAAAATGAATAAATATGGCAAAAAGGAAATATAGAAATTGTAAATTTAATTGAAATGACTAAACACTGTTTAAATTTGTGAACTGGCCAAATACTCTGTTCAAAGAAAATACATTGTATGTTTGTATGTGTGTTTCTAATTATTGCTATTTATTCATATTTGTTCTCTTTTATTCTTTAAAGTTTAACAATTCATTCTTTATCTTAATATCTTTATATTTGTTTGGGGTTGCCTTTCTTCCCTTTCATCTTTTTTATTGTACAGCAATCTTTCTCCTCAAACCTACCACCTCTCTCTTTTCTTTCCTTCTTATTTTCTCTTCCCACCCCTCTTCTTCTCCACCCTACTTCCTCTTCCTTCCTCCTTCTCTTCCTTCCCTCTCTCTCCTTCCTTCTTCCATCTCTCTTCTCCTTCCTTCATCCCTCTCTATTGCTGTATCCTTTTGTGCATATGGACTCCTCAGAGGGCTGAAAAAGTTATTTTTGACTGGTCCTCGCACTTTTGACCAGTCCTCGAATTTACGACTATCTTCACATTTTACGTTTTTTGCCCTATCTTATCACCATGGTGAAGAGAAGCAGTTGTGAAATGAGTGACATGGTTGTTAAGAATGCTGCACGGGCATAAATGTGAGGATGGTCATAAGTGTGAGGACCAGTCAAAAGTGCGAGGACCTGTCAGAAATGACTTTTTTCAGTAGTATCCCTATACACATAGCCACGTCCACCCAGTCACATGACCTCCAAGCCACTCCCACAAAATAAGCCACGCCCACAGAACCGGTAGTAAAAAAATGTAGAACCCACCCCTGCCTTGAATGCTATAAGTCTCTGATTGGTGTGTATGCAGAAGCTGTGTGTTGAGCAGACTGAGAAGTTAAAAAACATTCTAGAAGACAATGGCATACTACCCTGTAATTTTACTAAGAAAACTGGATAGATGCAAGTTGAACTTCAGTTAGAAGTTGAACTCAACTTGAGGGCATCTTTATAATTATATGATGAAGTTGATTAGAAATGGAACTTCTTGTTGAACTAATGGTCTTTCAGTATGACACAAAAAAGAGATCCTTTCATCATTGCTCACTGAGAAGCATCAAGGTTGGTTATTTTAATGAAGAACTATAAATAGTATATGCTCTGTTTAGGGATAATGAAAAAGAAGGGATAGAGTACAAGCAATCTGACCAACCATTGAAATTGGATGATTTTTCTAGAAAAAGTAAATGATCACCAAGCTTGCAACAAGTCAAAATCATTCATTGATGCAGTTGTGGGAAATAGCTAGGGTTGAAGAAACTATTATAGCCTGGAAAAATTGTGCTACTAGTTGTGTTTGCTGCCCCCCCCCACCCACACACACACTATTAACTGTTCATTCATGGCTTAGGTGTTTTCTATCAAATTTAAGTGATGCAGCTACAGAGTAGAGCCATCTGAGCTCCAAGTGTCTCAACAACTTGATCTTTAGGGAACTAACTGAAGCATATTGAGATCCCAAGGCTTATGCTGCTCAGGGATTTCAATTTGTCACCTGGCAATGTTAAGTCTGGGGTGACTCGGGAGTTCATCTCCTCCTTGGCAACCATGGGTTTGTCTCAAGTCATCACGCGCCTGATGCATATTGGAGGTCTCACATTTCTTCAGGGCAGCTGAGATGTGATCTGATTTTGGAGGACATAGCAATCACTTTCTTGCTTTTCAGCTTATTGGTGTCTTGGTTTTCTGAAGAACTCCAGGAAACGAAGTGTGTGAAGAGATGCCTAGAGTTTGTAGGAGGAAGATGAAGAGTGAATCTGACTGAGGAAGAGTAAGAACCCATATTAGAGAATACATCATCCTGACAATAGGGGCAGCAAAATTTCTGCTTTTATTATGTTTTTCTGTACCATTTTGGGCAACCCTCTACTCCCTGTTGGGGATGTTGTGAGAAATATTTGTGCTATTTGGCAGATAGTTGCTCAGATCGGCTCAAAGTTGGCGTCTTAACTGTTCAGTTCCTGTGGGGTTGCCTCGAAGAAGGCCTTGTAGAGGTAGTCCTTGACGTACAGCCATTCATTTAGCGATTTAATTTATAAAGGGGGTAACAAAAGTGATTTATGACTGGTCCACACAAAGTTGTAAAGTCAGGTCAACTCAACAACCACCTTGCTTAGCAATGAAAATTCTGGTTCCAATTGCAGTCATAAGTCAAGGATTAGTTACATACTTATCCGTAAGTTTGATTTTGTGATTTCTGAGGATTCTACAATATGTTATCTTCATCACCTGTTTGTTAGATTTATGTCCTTCCTGGTAATGAAAACTGCATATGATTTTGTCAGTGCTTTTCAGTAAGAAAGTGATTCCATTAGCTTCAAAGGAGGCTGTGGTGCATTTTCTCTTCAAGAACCTATTATTGGCCTCAACGGTCATGAGTAACTACAGTCTCTAATCTTCTCTTTTTAGGGAAGTTGGTAAGGAGAATAGTTGGACCCATTTAAGTTAGGTTTCAAGCCAGTATGGAGATAGCATTAATCAGATTTCTTAATGATCTGCAGTGGAGCCAAGATGTGGATGATGAATCTATCCCTGTGCTCCTTGGTCTCTCAACAGCTTTTGATATCAACCATGGTACACTTTTGGACAGCTTCAAGAATCTTGTGGATACAAACAAATTTAATAAGTAAGTTAAGTAATTTGGGGTGAAAGGCACTATTTTATGGTAGTTTTCCATATTTTCTGTACGCGATTTTATATTGGCAACCAGATAGATCTGTCAAAGGCCTTCTTGGGTTACAACTGTAATCCACTGTGGTTAGCTGTGTCCTGCTCTTTGAACAGAAGCTGTGAATCTAGGACTTCCAAACTGTGCACTTCCTTCTGGATAGTGCAATCCCACTCAGAATCAACAATAGAATATGCAGATCAAAATACCGTACCTCCAAAATCCACTTGGCTTACTAGAGTTCAGCCTACTGAGTATTCTCTTTTGCATCCAGACTGATAATGTCCAGACATGAAGACAGAACTTTGATGGCATTGCTTGGTTGATCTAAAGTTAAGCTATGCCAACTGATGACTTCACTAAAGGCTTCATTTAGAAGTTTTTAAATAGGAGTGAGAAGGCATCTTCTCTCGGGTTAGATTTCCCCTCCCCCCCCCAAACAGCTGGAACTGGCCATAAAGAGAAGAAAACTACTACAATGCTGTGATTCCACTCCAAATGTTTATGGAGATTGTCAATCATCCAGGTCATGGTTGTCCCAAAGATGCTTTTCCAAAGGCAACTGGACTTTCTTGTTTTTTTAATGTTTCATTTCTCATCCAAGCAGCTTCTTCATTTCTGACTGGTTAGGTCAAATCCAGCCATTTAACTTCACGTCAGACATTTATTGGTAGGCAGTGCAGCAAATGGAGAATCCTATTCAGCAATGCTGGCATTCTGACTGTCACATTTTGTACAAACTATAGATTCTACCTAGATTATCGTGAGAGACAGCCCAATAGAGCATACAATAGCCTTAAGCATGTGTGATGAATACATGAATCAGTGTAGCAACAGAATTTCAGAGTTCACGGGGGTTACAATTAGTGGATCCACATAAACTGGGCAAAGCTCCTCCAACCAGTTTGCTGTTCTAATAGGACCCATGAATCCAGAAGGGTCTGTAAATTGCAGATCTGCTTCTTCAGTGGGAATGTAGTCCTGTCAATAAATCAATGTTCATGGACAAACAATAACTTTTTCTTGTTGGGATTTAACCTGTTTGTACCATACTTGTTAGTGCAAAGCTGCTGAGAAGTCTAATAGCAGTTCTAATAGAAGTGGGGCAAATTCCCATCTTCTAGGCCCTAGTGATCTACCCTAGCGATCAATGTGTATTTCCATGCCTAGGCCAGAATCCATACTGAAAAGATTTCAAATAACCAATTTAAATTATGAGCTTCTGTACAATACCTGATTCCCAAATAGCTTCTCAATTTTGTTAGAACAGGAAGATTGGCTACTGGGTTAAAGTTGCAAGAATGGCTAGATAAAGAGGTGGCTTCCTCAAAAGAAGTTGTACCACTCCCTCTTTCAAAGCCTATGGTTCTTTACTCTCTCAGAGAAACATCACCAACCCTCACTCTGGGATTATGATCTTTACAATAATATTCAGTGTAATGCGAAAAGAGATGGTTATTTCTTCTGTCTCATCCGCTGCTAGACATTTTGTGAATGGAGATAAACAAGTCTTGTCTATAAAAGGCCCCAATCCGTGTTTGGGGCCTTTCCTTTATAAGGGATGGAAGGGATTATATGGATAGACTAGTAATTATTAAAAAATCATTGCAAGAAGAAACCAAAAAGCAAATTATAGTCATCCAATATTGGAGAAAGTGTTGGTTAATGACATTAGAAAGCTATTCTTATGTATAAATATAGGAAGAGCTCTTTTATTGTTTAGTCATATGGTTATACATGGTGGTAGCTACCAGTTTTTCCCACAGTTTTTCAGGAAGACTTAAGCATGAAAGAAGTGGTGATGTAAAATATTCTACAGTAAGCTATAGATCTGTATCAAAATGTATTCTGTACCTACTATGCTAAACAAAAAAGTAACAAGAATCATACTGTGAAATATTAGCTTCCCATATCACAAAAGATTCATTAATGAGAGACTAGCCTCGGCATCTGAATGGAGGCTATTTTGGGGATTTGAAATCAAATTTAAGAGTTCCAGTTTCTGTAAACCCAAATGGCATGGCCTATCAAGCCTAGATTTTTAGGAAGAGTTTTTCATGTGATGAATGGGAGGAAGGCAAAGATTTAAGCCAGAGACTTGGATTCTTCATCTCTGGAGGTTTTTAAGAATAGGCTGGATATTTTTAAACAGGTTTTCTTGCACACTGCATAGGATTGGAATAGATGACCCTTGTGATACTTTCCAATTTGACAATTCTATGACTTTACAATTAATCCATTTTTGCTAATAATTATACGTCTTTTTTCTGATTTAGTGGGATGGTTGATTCATATGTCTCTCATATGACCTATTTCAGTTCCTTTTTAAGCCAAAAATAATCACAAGAAAATTCAAAAAAATCCATCAAGCATGAGGATTTTTTTTACACAGCATTTCACCATGCAACCTGGACCCAATTAACAAATAACACATAAGGTCTCCTTGTACTTCTGATTATAGTAGTTTCGTTCAGATTTCAGACTATCTATGGGTATTTGAAAATAATTACTCTCCCTTTCAATTCAGGAATGGTTTAGTGATCAATAAGTGTGAATTATGTGTCTCACATCTCTGCAGTGTGTAAGTTCTTCCATCTATATGATTTCGGGAAATTAATCCTCCTTCTGAACACCAATAGAGTGTAATATTACAGAGACAGATATGTATAAAATAAACTATAGAAACTATACATGTTTTCTGGGATATTCAACTGCCATCTACTCTGTTTCCCCCAAAATAAGATATCCCCTGATAATAAACCCAATTGGGCTTTTGAGCGCATGGCAATAAGGCCAAGCGCTTATTTCAGGGTTCAAAAAAATATAAGACAGGTCTTATTTTCGGGGAAAGTAGTAGTACAAAAATTGTCAGAATTTTCATATCACCACTGCATTTTGGGTAACATTTAGAAAATAAGTACAATACTACCCAGCAGTGATGACCAGATTGAGTGACAATAATTATATAATGATTTAATTGATCAGAGTTCATCTTTGACTTTTGTAGCTTTTTTCTTCTTTTCTTTCTTGGTCTCTTTTCCCTTTGGCTCCTGTTCATTAATATTTTTAAATGCTGCATCTTGTCCTTCCCGTCTCCTCCATTCCCTCTCCTGTTTAGAAGAAGAAATATATGATTAATAAACTCAAACTTAAAACATTTTGATGATCAAATTTTATTGTTATATACAGTTCTGTCTTTAATTGAATATATTGTAATTTAATTAAAATTAGTAAGTGCGATCTCATCATTTTAATATTACAGCAACAAAAGTACAAAATAATTATAATAATACATCCTCTTACAGCTATAGTGAGCAAACTTTAAAATTAATAGTCTGCAACTACTCTCTAAATTGTTAATGTCCTGTAAAACATGGTATGTGAAATGAACACCTAACATCAGAACTACCGGTATCATTAAAAAGGCTCAACAAAGGTTATTACTGCATCAACTCAGAAAGTTCAGACTGCCCTGGACCTGTTGATACAGTTCTAAGAGAAATTATTGAGTCTGTCTTTTGTAATTCTATAACTCTCTGGTTTGCTACAGCAACCAAATGGGATAGGTACAGACTTCAATGGATAATCAGGACTGCAGAAAAACAACTGCAATCAGGCTGCCTTCCAGTGAGGACCAGTGTATTGCATGGGTCAGAAAAAGGGTTGAGAAAATATCAACAGACCCCCTCACATCCTGGACATATACTGTTTCAACATTGTTTAGCCTTCCCCTCGGGACACCACACAGGACATTGCATGCCAAAACAACCAGACACAGAGAGTTTTTTCCCCTCCTGCCATCGCTGCTGAATTCCCACAGCACTGTCTTGTGTCTATTTACCCACATAGTATGACTATGACTATTATCCTTCTCATCTTTTCAACTATCTTCTCTTATTGATATCATTATTATGATTGTTATTAATTATTACTCTGTTGTTTTGCATGTAGACTGATAGCTTCTGCACTGGAGACAAATTCCTTGTGTGTTTAATCGCACTTGGCCAAATAAAGTTTTTGTTTTGTTTTGTATTGTCTATTACAGTGATGGCTAACCTTTTCTGGACTGAGTGCCCAAAGTGCGCACGTGCCTAAACCCCCAAAATGCAATGCGTGCGTGGTCCCGTGAATGCACCCCGCTCCTGCCGATGCACGTGCCCCCCCACGCATGCGCGCACCCCTTGCATCATTCTATTCTATTCTATTCTATTCTATTCTATTCTATTCTATTCTATTCTATTCTATTCTATTCTACTGATAACATGCAAACATAAGCTGTACAAACCCAAATAATGCTACTCAAGTTCAGAATATTTTTCCTAGCTTATTCAATATCAATAAATGTAAGTAAATATCAATAGCTAATTTTAAAAACTGATTCTAAGCATTCATAACATAGTTTGATCATCCTCGCTTTATCATATTTGCCTGCTATTTGATCAGTTTTTCACAAAACATTCTGCTTATGTTGTGAAGTTATAAAACAACACTGAGCAGGAAGGGTTTTTTTTGAAGTACAGCTATATAATTTATAAGAAAAGCATAATAAAAATAGTTTCTTTTCTCTTTTTCTGTTACAACCATATTGCTATCCAAGTAATTTATTTTTTCAAAGTCCTATCTATAATGAGTGAGCCTTTTTCATAGTAAATTATGATCAGTATAGTGGGAGATGGATAATGCTATTAAAAGGATTTGTGTACATATTGTTTATTCCTTAACAGAATCAAGCTGGTGATTTTATAACATTCAGATTTTTTAATCCTCAACAGTTCCATTCATGAATTTGCCCACATATACAAGCAACTGGAATTATGTTTCAATTATATATTTATTTTCAATTATATATTTATTAATTATAAATATATAAAAAAATGTAAAGACTGGATTAAATTACTAGTATGTAATTTAATGTAAGGTATGTAATGATATAGCCATGCAGCCTACCTCTTCAAATCCCACTTTCCTTAGTTTTTTTGAACATCTGCAGGAGAGTACTCATGATCTCCTGAGTAGTTTTCTACACAATTTAAATGGGTTCCAGACTATTGGTATGATTATATACAGGTACAAGCTTTACATTAACATTTTTTCCAAGGTGGGAAGAATAAGGGACAAAACAGAATAGGAGAAGGACAATATGGTGGAACTAATCTGTACAAATCTTCCCTCTTCAGGATTTAATGGTAGCACACATTCAGAGAAATATCTAAACGGGCATCTTACCGTATTGTCTGTCACATAGACAATAATAGATTAATTAGCAAAAGAATTCAGCAACAATATGTTGTGATGTGGAGCCCATTCACTATTCCAATTATTTGGAAAACAGGAGTTTCCCTTCAATTTATTGTCTGTTTCTACCTGCAACACTTAGTAGTCACTGAGCTTTTTGGTTATGTAATCAATTGCACCAGGGTATCAACATGGGAAATGTTGGAATGTTAAATATTGTTTAAAGCTGTTTTTATTCAAAAATCCATACATTCAAACATAGAGCATAAGGAAATTAAGAATGATAATGCACTATGATTAGACTTAAAACACAAATCAGTGAATACTGCTTCTATTGCATATGTAGCCTTCTATTTTTTTAATGACACTATGGTTTTGGCAGTTTACTACATTATGCTTTATTTTAATAATATTTGTATAGTGCCTGATACTCATAAAGGCAGAGTAGAAATTTAAATGTTGCAATAAATATACATTATGAAATTACTTACGAAAGTGACACCCCACATTTCATTCCCAGCATCTTCAGCATATTGTTCATCATTTGTAATAAGAAAATTATCAAATATTGTACCAGATTTTCCCTGTTGAAATAAAACATGGCAGATCTATTTAGTCATGTAATTACATACAATCTTGTATTGAAGGAACTAGAAATAGCTATGAAAAGACCAAGAAGGGAATTGAAAGCACTCTTCATCTATCTACAAGAATGTGATAATTCAAGAACTGTTCTCTGTCACACCAGAGTACGAAATAAAGGATTTAATTTATAAGAAGATAATACTTCAAAAAATACTTCCTAACAGTAAGAACAATTAAAGAGTGCAGCCAATGAAGAATGGAAAAATTCGCTTACGTTCATTTGCTTATGTTCAAACAGAAGCAAGATAATCTTCTGTCTAGGATACTTTAATCTGGATTCCTACACTAACTAGTAGACGGATTTGAGGATGAAAATTTCACAACTATGAAATAAAGTATACATATTTCTAAATAGATAAATAAATAAATAAATAAATAGGATTCTTAATATTTTTGTTTTCCTAGGCAAGCAAGCAAAGTATGGCTAGTCCTTGACTTATAATAGTAATTGGGACCAGAATTTACATCACTAAGGGTTGTGGTTGTAAAGCACAATCGCATTGCTTAGCAACGGCAATCCCTGCAGTTCTGGTAACTGATGTTGACTGAATCCATAGTCATTTGATCATCCTGCTGGCTTCTCACAACCAACTCAGTGGCAAAGGCAGTAGGAAGGTCAATAAAAAAGGAGCTGCTGCATGGATGGGGGAAGAGTATGTGTGTGTGGGGGGGTTTGCAAGGATATGAGGATGTGCTTCAAGGGACAGGAAGGGTGTGATGGTGTGAGTATGGCAGTGTCATGGTGCGCTCATATTTGGAGTCAGAGGAGGGGCAGGATGATGAGCAGCCAGTTCTGAAGCCAGCTCCAGGCATGCCGGGAGTAATACGAGCAGCCAACTTCAGCACCACTGGACAGACTTCTATCTGAGCAGGCAGAGAGATAGTCTGGCCAGCAACCAGTAGACACAGCTGCTGTTGCTTTCCAAAAATGAGGATGTGAAATTACCACCTCCTCCCATCACAAGAGCTCTGCAGGCTGCAAAGAGAGTAGAGCAAAGGTGCTCTGCAAGACTGCTCATACAGAAGCTACACTGGGGCTGCTTCTGTTAGAATGGAGCAGCAAACATAAGCTGTCTGTTGATCACAACAGCCTGTTGATTCATAGTCCGTGTGCCTTGTGAACCTTGAACCTTCGCTTTGAACCTGGATCAGCTGACAAATCTTCTAGAAGCCCTCACCCTGAGACTCTGCCTGACAACTCTGGTTTGCTGCTTTGAATTGGAGCTCTTATAAGGCCAGCTGTCGGAACTTTGGAAGAAACTTGTCTCTATCCTGCAACTAAGTGTGTTTCCAAGTCTCATTTAGTAAAGTGAACAAAATAATCTCTCTGTGTACTTGTGTGCGCTTGGTCTGGAACAGGATGAAGATCAGGGAGAAAGTGCAGAGAGATGAAGGAGGCACAGGGAGAGTCAGGAATGTGTGCAGGGATTTGTGAAGCAGGTGTGGCAAGGAGGGTTGGGGAGGGTGTGCAAGAGAAGCATGATGAGGCTTAGGAAGGGTGCACAAGGAAGTGAGGGAGTTGCATTAAGGCTCAGAGAGGATGCACAGTAATGTGTGAGATGCAGTAAGGAGGAGGGTGCATGGAATGCATGAGTGACGGGAGGCATGGTGAGGCACAGGGAAGATGCACAGTGGGATGGAAGTGGCACATATGGCACAGAAAATGGGTAAGGCAGACTTGTGACTTTTTCTGCTGGCTTCCCAATTTGCTCTCATGGGAAGCTAGCAGGGAGGATTGCAAATGGCAATCAAGTGATTGGGGGTGGGTGGGGGGTGCTGCAACTGGTCATAAATATCAGTCCATTGCCAAGCACCTTGATCACAATCATGTGATCAAGGGAGGTGCTGAACAGCCAGAACTCTAAGGACTAGTCGTAACCACCATTTGCTCAGTGCTGTTGTAACTTTGAACATTCACTAAATTAATGGTCGTAAGTCAAGAACTATCTGAAGAGGCTTTTTTTTCTTACTACAATGGTACAGAATATGTCCAGAATTGCCAATTATCTTCATAATTTGAACAATAAATATATTTTACAAACTTTTTAATATACATACCTGTAAAATTTCTAAGCCAATGACACTAATATTATAATATTTGTAAATATTAGGATCTGGTTTGTATTCAGGGTTGTCAACTTCTGGCTGGACCCAAATGCCATTATAATTGGGGTTTTTAATTATACGAGGTTTCCAAATGCCCTAAAAAATGGAAATAAATTTGAATATCACTTTCCAAAGCCACTTAAACCAAGATATGTAAAACAGGTGGAAATCTATTGAAATAAAAGGAACATACCACTGACTTTTTAGTGAAATATTTTAAAATATGGTTAAAACTTTTAAAAAGTGTATATTATGTTGAATACTATGTACAACTATTAACATGATGGAAATAATAAAAATGACAACAGGAACAAAAGTCATAATAGAAAATCTTGGAAGGTAACGTAGTTACCAAAAACAGAAAGAAAAATGATTTGTCGTCCGTTCTGAGAAGTGAATATTTTAAAATGAAACTTTGAAATATAGTAGGGATCCAATGTAGGTAATTGAGGGTGCAGGTAATACATCGGGATGAGAGAAAATCCCACAGAAGTTTAAATAGTATTTAAATGGTCAACAGCTAATAGTATGCTAGTGATAATATGGTTTATAGTTCGATAGCTATTGTGATTTGCAAAGCATGATTTATAGTTCAACATATAAGCAGGTTATGGCTTACTCATCAAATTATGCTTTAAGAAACATTAATTTGACATGTGAAGCTACACACTGAAAGTCCTTTCCTCATAAAAAATGAAACACAAATGAGAAATGAGAAAGAAGAATAAGAATACAAAAGCAGTGAAGGTAAAAAAAAGTTAAAAATTATCATCATTGAGCTGAGATTATTCTACTGATGAGAAGTTAATGTTTGGAAGGGGATGCAGGATCATGAGGTGCCTCAAGGATTGGACAATTGTTCTTTAAAAAATTAAGAAAGCATGAGTGAATTATCAGTAGAGGTAAGGAGTCAAGAATGATGAAGCCAAGTGTAAATTTATAAATGAAATGGGCAAATGAAAACTAGTGAAATAAAGACTTATATGATTTATATAATAATAAAAAACTAGATTCAATATCTTATATCTTAATTAATGTTTAAATTACATAGCCAATTAAATAACCACCAGGTTAGTCTCTATTTTATTACTTTCACTTATAAAACTCTTACTTTATATTCAGGATTTGGAATCAATGGTGGTTCCCATGTCCCATCCATTTCTTCATCCCAGTCATCTGGCTTTATCACAGTAGGATCAGGAATTCTTTGTGGTTGGTCCCAGTCCTAAAATAGTTTCATCAAGATTACTAATTGTAAGTTAGCTTCTATGAGTATTTTCAAAGGAAAAGAAAATTAGTTAGTACTATTTCTCCAAAAAATGGTTTATGACTGCTTCCATAATTTTAATATTTTGATTCACTCAAGAATCAAGATACAGTGTTTTGTCATCAAATATCTATTGGAAAGGATTAGTTGCAATATTTTATTATCTCAACATACTCAAAACAAGGAACCTGATAATGCAATATATTGTAATAGATATTTGCTTCAACCCAACCATTTAATTCTTCACATGATGGATGATTTATGACTACAGAGTGGCAGCTACTAGAAACCTTTTCTGAATTTGGAATGCAATTAATATAACTCCAAAAACAGTTTTGAATGAATCTGTAATATAACAATGGACAAATTGCTTTTCTTAAAATGTTCTGCAATTCACTGGATTGTTATTTGAGGCTTATCAGACATTTTAAGCAATTTTATAGCTGCACCAAATATAATTTAGCTTTATACTTCTCATATAAACTCTGCAGTTTAGACAGAAAGGGTAATAATTTCACCACTGCCAGTCTAAAGTTAAATACAGGTAATTTAAATAATTAGTATTATAATTGAGATGAGAGACCAGGAAAAAGAAGACATGAAGGCTTTTAAGTAAGTCTCTTCTACCATTCCATTTTCAATTTTTGTGAGTATTAGAATGTTAAATACTAGTCATATTCTGTTGCCAAGATCTTATACTGATTTAAAGTTTATAGTCTAGTCCCAATTCATCCACTATAAAGTTAGATCAAAGAAGCACCACTTAAACTATAAATCTTTACCAAAAAAAACTATGGATCACATATTGTTATTATAATTAATTAAGAATCGGTAACAGTCCCAACTTTACTGATTTCAATGTACGCAATAAGAGACTATCAGTGAAACACAGCAGGTAAATAGATATAGACTGTGAAACCATGCAGTTCAAAGTGAAACCGTACCTCTGGTTTTTTATCCATGGGATCTGGAATAGTTTCCCTTTCATCCCAATAATCAGGTTTTGGCAGATCATGATCTATTATCTTTTTTGGAGGCAGGAAGTCCCAATCTTCTTCTAGATGGCCAGCCTCAACTACATAATTATCTATCTTCACTTCATAAGTTAAATCAGGACGTAGAATTAGTGTGTAGAGGTGGGTAAAGTCATCCGTCTTGAAAAAAAACCCAAAACAAACATTGTTACAGAAACATGGGAATGTCTTTCCAGTGCTGTATAACTGACAGTTTTGCTAATTAAATTTCATAAGGTCTAAAAAAATAAGTCTGCTACTAGTGGGATCTATCAGTGCAATGCCAAGAAAACAATAATCCTAGGAAAATATCACCAATTTTTTTGCTGCATTAGACTACATGCAAATAGTTAATAACACTCTACTTATACATTAAAATAAGGGGTATTAACAGTAAATACTATATTTGCTAACTTTTCAAATGACTTGCTGTTAACTTCTGATATTTGAAGTAGTTTACAAAGTTTTATTTAGAATTAGTCAACAACCTCCCAAACAATTCTGCTTCAAATTGCAGCAAGATAGATTAAATATTAGTAATTCACTGAAAGGCGTTGATCGTACCTCACATGTAATGTTCTTTTTAGTAAAATAGTAGTCATCTTTATAGTTCAAAATAACTTGCACTATCTTTTTATATTTTCCACATATATCAGGTCCTAGAAGAAAAGAATACCACATTAGTCTGGCAGAATTATACACACCCACACCCACCTAAATGGCACAAGAATGATAGTCAAGGAGAACAAAAGTGGGCACAGCATTCCGATCTTGTTTCCGCCAGTCATCCATAATCAATGTTGTTTGAGTCCAAATTTGAAATGCATCTTGAATGAGTTCAGATCATCTACTGTCTCCAAGGATCTCAGAAACTATATTGTCCCCACAATCTACATTTTATTATAATATTTATTTTAGAAACCTATAGCTTCCCTTTTCCCCACTAGTTAGTTTGAACTGAGTCATATCATTTTAGAAACATATGCTATTAAATAAAAATAAAAATTCATATGAAGAAAATCTGAATTCCAAAATCTATACATTTTTGTCTTCAAGCAGTAGACAAGTACTCAATGATATTAGCCTGTAAGTTTAAAATATGCCTATAAGAACATTTTTTTTCACATAAGCAATAATAAATTTGTGGCATGGACATGCCAATATACTGATAATTGTGCACAGTATCTGCATATTGCTAAATAATAACTATGATTTTAATTAGAATTTCCAGTATGGAATACTCTTTGACATACAACTAGGGTAAACTGTTGTATGTATCCCTGTATCCCACCCAGTGGGTTCCTGAAATTATTTAGCTGCCATGGTCAAAAACAAGATAGTACACTAAACCATCGCCCTAACATTACCCAGCAAATCTCTTCATATTTTTATATAGATCTTACTATAAAACTGATTTAACTCATTTACAAATATAAGGGAACAGATAAAAATATTGAAAAGCAATGTCTCAGAGGAGCTCATTTCCTGTGAGATTTACACTAACGTATTTCTGCTTCAAATTAATATTATTAGGCATTTAAGAGAACATACCGAACATAATATAATAAGGTGTTTCTTCATTCAGGGTGTCTTGATTCACATCGACAGAAAAAAGTTTGATATAGGCCCCACCACAATCAACCTGTTGATCATATTTTACTGTATATTGAACCACTAAGGTCTGATTTTCATTGTTAAAAGGCCGAAACCTTGCTGATACTGCATAGTACCTAATGTCTTGAGTTGTCTGCAGACCTATAAAAAGAAATGATATTCAAATATCCAAATAAAGCTATCAATCAAGTGCTTTGCTACAGGCATGAACTCTATATATGCTTTATTATTCTTCCATATGGGATTACAGTGACTTTTCTGGAAATTATGAGATAATATATACCTCCTTGTTTCTGCTTTAGAGACACGTGAAATATATTAATAAATATAGCTTAGAAATATATTATTATAATTTCACTTTCTACTTTTTTCCAAAAGTATTTCTATTAATATATATAGCATGTAATGTTATTACAGCGTAATATAGAATAGTTCTGATAAAGAAAATTCTAGAAATTAAATTCATTTCTAATGCATTACTGTAGATATCTACTCAGAAGTAAGTTTTATTGAATTTAATTATATATCTTCTTAGGTACCTGAGTTTACCTGCTTCCCAGGTTGCATGTAAGGATTGCAGTTTCATTGTGATTTATATATTATCTATGTATATACTACTAAAACTTTTGTCACTACATTAACTGGGCAAAATTTGCATCATAGAGCACCAATTTTTGAACCAAGGTACCCTGACATACTGAATGCATCCAAAAACCTATCTTATATTTCTTCACAACAATTCTGTGGGGCAGGATGGGATGAAAGTCAACAATGAGCTGCTGTGGCTGCAGATGGAGTAGAAACTGGATCTCTCTGGTGTCAGTCAAATATATTAGCCATTACATCTTAGCCCTTGCTCATCTTGTTTCAGTTTATACTGGTCCCTCTATCGGTTGCCAGTGTCGAGCATCAAGCAGCACTCGACACCATGACCATGAACGCCATGAATACAGCAGCCGCCTGGGGGTTGGTGCGGGTGTGGGAGGCACGGGGTGCTGGTGATGGGGTTAGGGTTCGCGGCTAGGTGTCTATGGAGCACGGGGATTTATTGGGGTTCGCGAAGGAAACCTGGTAAGGAACGACGAGCGATCAGCGGCGATGCCAATGGGGCCGGCGTTGAGGACGTCACTACTGCGCGCCCGGAAGAGAGCAGCGGGAAGTTCAAACGCACCCAGCTGACCGGAGTTGAGCCTGCTCTATAAAGGGACGCTGCAGGTAGTGTACGATAGCCGCGTCTTTGCATTGCCTTGCAATCCGGCTTCATGAATGAGCTGTTGTCACTAATAAACCAGGATACACTGCTGAGCAAACTATGTGTGGTTCCTGTGTCTTAGTGATCGCGGGCTACCGGAGGCCGAGAGACAGGAGATCAGGTAGATTGGTCCTGCCCTAGCCTTCAGAAGATCACATGATCCTATTTTTAATCAGTCTCTAACAGCTTCCTGCAACTCAATGAAGAAGTTGACAGGGATTCAAAACTATTCTGAGTTGAGAACGCCAATGTACAACATTGTGGTAAAAATTAATTAAATTAAAATTTTAGTTAAAATAAATGTCAGCATAATTATGTCACATGAAAAGAAAAGGGGACATTATGGTCAAGAGATAACACCTAATGTCAGGATATGGCAAGAAAGAGAGATGAAGAAATGGAGAATGAAAGAGCTCCACATTTTCAGTATCACAAAGAAACATACAGAATGAGGAGACATGAAAAGATAGAGAAAACAAAAGATCAAATCAAGAATATGGTAAACATTAATTACTCTGAGAGTTCCTCAACAAGACCTCAATAAAGAAAGAGTGAGGCAAAATGCATGACTTTCATAATATTTTTGTTGGTGTTGATGCCACAGCCAAAGTCTGCCCTCATTGTCATTCATTCCTATTCCCTAGAGAAACTTGAATTTCTGCTGTATGAAGGGAAAGGCCAGGATAGGCAATTTGCAACCTCTACCTAATGAATCCTCAATTGATACAGAATGATGATCCTAGTGTGAATAATTCAGGAAGAACATCAGACAATACAACTGCCTTTTCCAAAATGATATCCTTTGATGCCACAGAAATTCTTCTCAAAAGGAATAGATGGAATTCTTTTGTGATTATTCAAGGACAAATCCATCATTACATCAGATATTTTATGCAAGAGCCAAATATATTCAAATTTACTTAATGGATCCTCAAGACAGCATAAAATTGAGAATAGATACATTCCACATGATGAAATTAATGTGAGATTCTTGAATTACTGGAAGGAACAGTGAGGGAGGGAAGGAGGAAGGAAGAAAGGAAGGAAGGAAGGAAGGAAGGAAGGAAGGAAGGAAGGAAGGAAGGAAGGAAGGAAGGAAAGAAAGAAAGAAGGCCGGCCTCTCTTTCCTGGCTAATATCACCTCACTGTGTGCTCCTCCTACTTATGCCACCCCATGTGCCTTTCCGACCCTTGCACACTCTCACATACCCTTCCTAACCTGTCAACCCCTGCATGCCTTCCCTACCTCATGTACCCATCCTTAACCATGGTGCTCCCACCACTCCTCTGACCCACTCAATATCTCTTGCATAAACTGTACCTAATCTATGCCCTTCCTGCATTCCTCTCTTGACCCTTGCATTGCCTCTTGAGCAGCCCACACACTCTTTCTGATCCATGCTGTCCCTCCATATGCTTTTTCTCTGACCTGAACTGAAGTATCCCCAGGTGCCCTTTCCAACACATGTGTGCTATTCCTGACCAGTACAGGAATTCTCGCCACCCTGCAATCTCCATGCATTGTTTTGAAACCACACTGTTCCCCTCATCCTCTATCCTACTCGCATAGCACCTCTCATAAACACCAGGGCATTTTTCCCAATCTAGGATACCCACTCATGTGCCATACTCAAACCATGTGGCATTTCTGAGGCACTTACCCATCTCCCAACTGATGCAGCACCTCTCATATACCTTTGTGTATCATTACTTATTTGCACCCCCATTCACATCCTCAATCCCTCCCTCACTAGCAGATTAAGGATAAACTGTCAGGAATTAGAGGGAGGAAGGAAGATTTCTGATGATGTCTGCCAGTTTTCCATAAGAAAACTCAATGGAGAAGCCAGCAGGAATCCTGAAGTTGCTCTCATTCTCTGTATTGTCCAGCCATGGTTATTTTGTTATTCTGTTTAGATAATGAAATATTTCTGAAATGATGACCCAACAAAGCAGAGATTGTTCAGTATACAAATAAATTCAGAGCTGGACAGCAATCTTGATTATTTGGCTCCATTTAAATCAGGCTTCCAACTTGATTTTGCAATGGATGCCATACCGATGGATTATATGAAATAGAGTGCAATTCGTTTTTAGTTTTCCTGAATCATTTAGTACACCTTGCAATACCAGTGGTATTGGTTTCTGGTCATTTCCTTAGGGACTTGGAGGCATAATTTATAATTGCTCCAATACATCTGAATCTAGAAGGTGATATTAGAGGATTTTCTGGGATATTTCAGAATTCATTCTTCTCTTTTACACAGACCCAACACTGGGAAAAGTCAGGATTAGGCTTGGATTGGATTATCCTTAGTAAACTAGTAACAGATAACTATAATTATTTTTGTATGAATCAATCTTAAGTATATATTAGTAACACTAAAAATATTCTATATAGAATAGGATAAACTAACTAAAGCCCAAGCCACCACTAATGCATGGCAGCATTTTCTGAAGACTTATTTTCAAACTTGAGAAACATTTGATATAGTGCATGGTAGAATTAAACGGACACAATTTTTAACTAAAGAAAGGAAATAATCTACCTAGATATGAGACAATCTGTACTGTTAAAGCATATGTATTAACTGAAACGTGTAATGGTAGAACAGCAATTGGACAACTAACATGGATCAATTTAAAATATAAAAGCATTTATTTGGAAAATGTACATTGAAATCAACATGTTTAGCACAGACAGTAGAATTAAGATTTATACAAATACAATAGATTTAAACTGAAGATGATTGGAGTTAATATTAAATTTTAGAGTAAAAGATTCAGCTAGTTTGAATAGGCCCAATAAGTCTTGAGTCCGAGCAGTAAGATTTTGAATTCTTCTAACTCCAGTATCTGTTGTCAAATTACAGGTAACTTTTTAATTTTCTTAATTTTAAAAATGATGATATGATGTAGCATGCAAATTTCTGTAAAAATCCACAATCTTTTTTGGAACATATTATGCAAAAATTGGTAGAAGATACTTTATGCAGATATTTTAGCATTAGCCAAATGTATGGGAATAATTGCGTAAAACTGAATAATAAAATCCAGAAATTCATTAGGAAACATTGCAAAAAAACCTAAAGTTTAATAATTGCCTGAAAAAAAATGTATTACTTTACCTATATCTTTTTCTCTGTCACCATAAAATTTTCCTGATCCTATCCGAAATTTACCATAATCACTTCTATGTTTAGATAGAACCCATCGATCCTGCCATCCATCTGAAAAAGAAAAATTCAATTTTACAAAAGATATCAGAGCAGTATTATTTCACTTTCTGTGAAATTTGATTCATGTTATTGGATATAGTATGTAATAAACCTTTGATTACAATGCATATGAACTTATAACAACAAGAAGATTTTTAAGAAATATAGCTCATTTATTATTGTGTAGCCTATTTTGTAGCTTGATATACAAAAATTATTAAAATTGCAGTTGTTTTCTTCCTTATGCATATTATATAACTTATTTACTGCAATGTTAAGAAAAAGAGAATAAACTTTTAAAAATAATTCAAGTTTTATCAATAATACGTATAATTAAAAACAACTCCATAAAATGCATTTTACTCTGGAATGTTCAAAAGCCATCTGGAGCTTGTGATAACTGCTCCTAGACCCAAGGGACTATAATGCATGTTGAATCATGTTAGTGAATTGCCTGAGTTGTTCCATGTTTAAATCACTAAATCTACAATTAAATATGCAGAGATAATAAAAAAACTAATGTATTTATATTTTACCTATTGTATAAGAAAATCTCACTAAGGGCAAAGCACAGTTCAAGCTGGAAATAATTTAAGTAACAAAAACTTTTGAGTAAGCAAATGTCCTAAACAAAGGGATTTACAGTTGTAACAACCTGTATTGATCTTCCTAGATAAAAATAAACTGGAAGGACTGATGAAATGGGGTGTGAGATGACTGAAGGACATACAATATATTTAACCCTATATTTTTATATTTCTTTCCTTAGTAAGCAGATATTCAAGAATTAATCAAGCTAAATCAAGCCAAAAGCCAAAACATGCATTACATAAATTTGAATTTATCATTATTTAAATCGTTGCTATAAATAAAATTTCAATGCATATAGAAGTGCTTAAGAATTGACATAAGGGAAAGAAACTGAAATCGGGACAGTTAATACAAAATGATTTATTTTTGCATAGAGAGAACATCTATAGTACAGATGACGTACCAATTTTAATATTTTTATTTTAGAAGTTACAGAAAATGCACTGATATCTTTTTAAAAGTTTACTGAAAAAAGTCTATTATTTTTTAAATAGCTGAGAATCATTATTTAAGACACTGCATAAGGGATCCTGGACACATTTTTCCATATCCCTTATTTGTTCTTCTCCCTTCCCAGCATCGTTCAGTAGATTTATAATATCCATCTAAAAATTCTATTCTATCCTCAGAAAAGTGTGGCTCAAGCTAGACTTCTGTCTTTCTTATACATTTCTACAGTACTAATAAATATGCATACAGATCATTGCATGATATGATGCTATACAAAAATTCATTATAGTTTATTAATGTAAAAAGAAAGCAATAATATAAATCTGAGATTGGATGACACTATGAAGAAGATTTAGAAGTTAATAGTTATATTCTAGGACCGAGAAAGGAAAATATCACTTACCCTCATCATCAAACTCTTCCCTAAAATATTCTTTTGTTATAACAGGTTGCTCTTTTTCTAAAACAGCGGAAGAGCTGTCATCGTTATCATTTAGATTTCCCCAAGCCAGACCTATCAGAAAGTAACCTAGGAAAATCAGGTTCATCCCTGATATCATAGTAAATATTTTAATACAAGTGGTAAGACGCTTCTTTAAATTCTACAGAAATACTTGAGTATTTCTGAAATCTCTTCCTATTTCTCTTAGGCACATCACTATAATTGCTACTTACTGGTGAGGAGACAGATCTTTTCCATTGGCTAAAATCCATGAATAATGATGCTATAGGGACCAACCAGAAGGAACCACGCAATTAAACCAACAGAAACTATTTAAAATGTCTCAGAGGAAATTAATTTTTTATGCACAGATGCCTAAACTAATTCAAATCAATTCACACCCAGGAAATACATTGGCTTCCTCCTATATACAAGTTTGGATGATTCCTCTATATACAAGTCTTAAATACTATGGAGGAGAAGGCTATATTTTCAAAAGCTGTTTAAAAATTTTTAAATAGCAAATGTCAATTAAATACAGTGATTATATTCTTTCAGAATATAGTTTATTCTCTGATTTTGTTCCTAGTAACTTTGCAATTTCATTTATCGTCATATGAATGTTAAGTGCCTTGTATTTTTATTTTCTAAATAAAACAAAACAATTACAGTATAGATGAGAAAATTTTTAAGAATCATTTCTGAGGTTAATCAGTTGCTAAATTAAAACACTGCTGAGATGTTTGGGGAGTTAGAATATGATCACAAGTAAGTGGTTGAGAAATATGGACATGCAAAATGGAAATACAGATTAAGTTAAATATAAGTGAAATTTTGGAATGACTTTTTTCTATCACAGAAACTGAATTATAGGAAAAGAAAACAGATTTTACTGAAAACTAAATTTATCTCAAAATACTTACCCTGTTTCCCCCAAAATAAGACATTCCCTGATAATAAGCCCCATTGGGCTTTTGAGCGCATGGCAATAAGGCTTATTTCAGGGATAGATAGATAGATAGATAGATATAGATATATAGATATAGATATATTTGTTTTCTGAGGTTTTCGCGGGTGTTTGTATGTAGGTCTTTGGTTATTTGGGTTTTTTCCCACGTAAAATTGGAAGTGTCTTGGCGACGTTTTGACGAAGTCTCATTCGTCATCTTCAGGCTGGTGTTTTCGGCTTCATGCTTCTAGGAGCAATGTGTGATTGCAGTTGTTTCTTCCTTTTACCTGCCAGTGGGGGTGTGAACTGATTGGGTGGGAGCTTGGCTGTGTTCTGATTTGGTGGAGGTGTGTTCTGATTGGGTGGGGACTTGGCTGTGCTCTGATTGGATGGGGGGTTAGCTGTGCTCTGATTGGATGGGGGGTGTTCTGTTTGGGTGGGGGCTTGGTTGTGCTCGGGTTAGTCTGAGTTGCAGGGGGATTTGAGCTGGTGAGCTGCGTTGCTGTTGTTTGGCTTCGCGTTCGTGGTCGTGCCACATCTTCATGGTGGGTGTCAGTTTGCTTCATGTATGGTTTGGAGGGGTTTAAAGTGGCTAATGATGCAGCTGTGGTCTGGCTTCTGGTTTGTGGTCGTGCCTCATCATCGGTGTGGGTTTGAGTTTGCTTTTTGTGTGGATATGTGGTGGTTACATCCTGTGTGGTTTTCGTGAGTGTGGGTCTGGTGTCTAACACATTCTTTGTGTTAGGGACTCGTTTGTCAATAAGGGCGGGTTTCCAAATGGCTGGTAGGCGAGAGATACCATCTCATTTATTCATGCTGTGTGGGTGTTTTTCTATCTCGATGGCTTCTCTGATTATTCTGTTGTTAAAGTGTTCAGTTTTGGCGATAGTTCTGGTCTTTTTAAAGTCAATTTCATGTCCTGTGGCTTTAAGGTGTTGGACCAGGGAAGACGTTGCATCATTAGCCACTTTAAACCCCTCCAATCCATACATGAAGCAAACTGACACCATGAAGATGTGGCACGACCACGAACGTGAAGCCAAACAGCAATGCAGCTCACCAGCTCAAATCCTCCTGCAACTCAGACTAAACCGAGCACAGCCAAGCCCCCAACCAATCAGAACACACCTCCCCCCAATCAGAACACAGCCAAGCTCCCAGCCAATCAGTTCACACCCCCACTGGCAGTTAAAAGAAAGAAACAGCTGCGATCACACATTGCTCCTAGAAGCACGAAGCCGAAAACACCGAAGATGACGAATGAGACTTTGTCGAAACGTCACCAAGACATTTCCAATTTTACACGGGAGAAAACCTGAATAACCAAAGACCTACATATATATATATATGTGTGTGTGTGTGTGTGTGTGTGTGTGTGTGTGTGTGTGTGTATGACAGGGTCTTATTTTCGGGGAAACATGGTAGGACAATTTTGACTTTTTAAAAGAGGCAGAAAATCTAATGATAAATATATATATAGAAATCTCTCTTATTTAAATCCTTGCAGATGTTGCAGAGGAAAAAAAGAATCAGTGTTCAAGATAGAAAGGCCTCAAGCATCTACATCAGTTCCCCAACTTTTCCGGCTTTGTGGCCCGGTGGTGGTGGGAGGAGAGGGGATGGTTCCATGTGAGTGGCAGGTGAGCGCACAAGTGTGCAGCTCCATTTGCATGAGCGGCAGGCATGCACATCTATTGTTTGTGCGAATGGACTGCATGTGCACATGCTCATACACTGCTTGCACAAATGGGGATGTGTATGTGCTTGCCCACCACTTCTGTGGCCCGGTTCTGAACAATTCAAGGTCCAGTAGTGGCCCAGGGGTTGGAGACCCCAATCTACATTATCCAGTGGAATCTTTTCTCTTTTTGCCGAATTACGCTGTTGTCCGAGACACAGGGTGTTTTGTTATAACTGTTATTTACTGCTTTCTGAGCTTTCTTTTGACAATTTGTCTTAAGATATTAAGTTTGAACTACATGTCTTGAAACTTGCTAAGATTACATAAATTTTGTATGTTATGTTTTATCTATAATTGTTGAACAAACCATAATGGCTATATTTAGCCATTATCTACATTTTAAGCTAGAGGATGGAATACATTGTTTGATTAGTTTATAATTCAATATATCATGCACATTCAGAAAATTGAATTAATTGGACAAGCTAGTTAATAATTGGCTTCAAAATCTAAGGGACTGGAAAACTCAGCAGCACTTTCTTGTGCGGCTGTTGATGAAAATAGGATCACCAACATGATCACCAACGTCCTATGACAGATATGGCACAAGAAGAAAAAGTTAAGTACAGCAATAAAGGTAGCTTCATGGAAATAAAAATTGCCAGACTAAAACTTTGGTTAATAGAAGCAGATATTATGTTTGATCAATTCTAATTTGAAATAATCAGGCATACACATAAGAGAGCTGAATAAAAGCAGCTCTCTGACAATCTTGGCTGATCTTGATAAAGTTAAGCAAGGTTAGATCTATTGAATACATGGATAGGACACTAAGTATAACTGGGCATCATTGGAATATTGATGACATCTCTTCCCTGTACTGTAGATATTAGATATATAAACTTCCTTTAAAAATAAATGTAGGATTGCTCATAGCTTTTGTTTAATTTTAAATCATATCTCTGTGGAGCTCTAGATGCAAGCCAGTCATTAGAATTCAATATATTCAAATAGCTTACCTTATCATTACTGCTGAAAAATTCACTTCCAAACCAAATCCTATTTTGAATTCAGACTCAATTTTTGGCAACATCCTGGAACAAAAGGCAAAAGTGGAAGACCATATAATATGTTCACAATTTTACATTTTTATTAGTATCTTCTTGGGGAACACGAATCAAAAAAAACCTGACCAGCTGTCTATTATCAAGATCATACACAATATTGGGAAAAGGAGTGTTTGTTTTAAAGTATTCTTGGCAAATGCTATGTGTTCTGAATCTGTTCTGCTGTGTGCTCTGAATACATAGCCTTAGTATTTAGAGTCTTTGAAATGATTTGTGTACATATGTGATGCACATGAATAAACTTGCAAGGCTTTTACTTACTTTTCTGTTCAGTGAAACTTGCAAAACTTCTCATTGCAGAAACTATACTTTATTCCATCTTGGCACATTTCCACTAGATCTGCAATTTCTCCTCAAAACTCATTTTCAGTTTGCCTGACCACTCCGCTTTATCAACATCTAAAACAAAACAGCAGCCCAGGTTTATGGATGGAAAGGACAACTTTACTATTTTTTGCCTCAAGTGCCATCTCTTCAGGGTAAGAGCTGAACTTCTGCTTTGATTCATCACTCTCACTCCCCCTTCCGTTTTTTTTTTTTTTTTTTTTACTTTCTTTCAGGGGAAGAAAGGAAACCAGATAATATTGCCTAGACCCTAGAAGAGCTACACTTTGTTCTCAAGCAGAATGCTTTATGGCAAACTGTTCAGCTTACTGACCCCAAGCATTGGTGGCTCAGCAGACTAAAAGCATTGTGATTAACACTAGCTGTCTGCAATTACTGTAAGTTCGAATCTCACCAGGCTCAAGGTTGACTCAGCCTTCCATCCTTTCTAAGGTAGGTAAAATGAGGACCCAGTTTGTGGGGGCAATAAGCTGACTTTGTATAAATATACAAAAGTATGAAGGCTATTGCTTAACGCATTGTAAGCTGCCCTGAGTCTTCGGAGAAGGGCGGCATATAAATCAAATTTTTAAAAAAAATTGTAATATATAATATAGTACTACAAATAACAACACTGAACCCTTGGAAAGACCCACCCATCGACTCCTGGGTGTCGATATTAACAACTTTGAGAAAGAGGAATTTCAACTACCTTACTCTTAACTAAAAAAAAGCTTAGTTCAGGAACAAGTGAAATAAAGACGATTTCCCACCCCACTTTTTGTCCTCTCTCCCCACATCAGATTTTATCCTGATGAATTTAACATCCAAATTCAATCGGCCTGGATCTCAATCGGAGGAGTGCCATCAAGGTTAATAAACGTTTGTTCCAAGCAGGCACCTTGAAATCCCCAATCCATTCCCGCATCCTCGGTCTCACTGGGACTAAAGGGACCCACACGTGCACCCCCTTACGGTTTTTTTGGGGGGGGGGTTTCTCACTGCCTCACAGCCACACGACAAAGCCACGCCCCTCTCTTATATTCCCGCCCACTTATTAGTCTACCAGCTTGTTCCTTCCGCGGCGGCGGTTTTGCTCCTCCTCGTCTCGCGCTGCTTCCCTCAGACGTCGCTCATTGACGGTGCTCGCGCTCTTTCCGCTCGCTCTCCCACCCCCTCCCTTTCGCTTTAACCCCCGCTCGCGAGACCGGCGTTTCCCCCTTAGTGGGCTGTTTGGCATCTTACCGGCTCCCAAGATGGCGTCCATCATGGAAGGCCCGCTGAGCAAATGGACCAACCTCATGAAAGGTTGGCAGTACCGCTGGTTCGTACTCGACTACAACGCTGGACTGCTTTCCTATTACACGGTGAATATGGAAGGAGGGGCCCCGCTGGAACATAAACCAAGTGCGCAGCATATATGTATGTGTGTATGTGGGGGGGGGGGCGGAAGGAGCCCGTCAAGCTGCGCGCTTGGTAGGGTAGGATAGGTAGGAGATTTGGGGGGTGGCTGGGTGGGATTTCTGAGAGAGGGCGTGTCCTACCGGAAAGCCAATCGGGATAGGCTGAAATCCTGCTGGTGCCCAATGGGAAGTTAAGTTTGGAAGATTTATATGAAAGGAGCGTGCGGGAGAGTTAACATTTCACTTACCGCGACTGAAGGGAGGAGGAAGTTAAAGTGCCCGGCCTGGTCCTTGGAATGCACTGCTTGGTTTATGAAATGAAGGGAACGACGCTAGTGGGTGTCAGTGGGTGTGGAAAGGGGACTCTCCTTTCTTTTGGCATAGGTAGATTTCCGTATTACAGAATGACAGAATTGGAAGGGACTTTGGTGGTCTTCTAGTCCAACCAAGCAGGAGTCTCTATTCCGTTCCAGACAAATGGCTGTCGAATCTCTTAAAAACCTCCAGCGATGGAGCAACCACAATTTCTGGAGCCAAGCCGTTCCACTGATTTAATTATTTTCACTGTCAGGAAATTTCTCCTCAATTCTACATTGCTTCTCTCTTTGATAAATTTCCATCCTTTGTTGTCCTGCCCCTTCAGGTGCTTTGGAAAACAGGTCGACCACTTCTTAGTAAAGACTTAATAAAGGCTCAACTTAGTAATAACTTCCCTTAGTAAAGACTGGAGCTGTTGTTGTGATGATATTTGAGGGTAGAAATACTGCATTTCTAGATAAGGTTATTGTATATGTACATAATTTATTTCTACTTTATTTAAGTGTCTAATCTGTGTAAACTTGAAATTAATTCCCAGTGAACTCCCTGAAGCTCTCATCTATTAAGCCTTAAACTGAGGTAGGGTTTGTGTGCTAATATGATACAGTGTTTCCCCGAAAATAAGACCATGTATTTTTTTGAACCCTGAAATAAGCATTTGGCCTTATTGCTATGTGATCAAAAACACGATTGGGCTTATTATCAGGGGATGTCTGATAATGAAACACGGTATCTTTGACAATAATTTTGTATATCGCAGGTGAAACTAAGTTTTCTCTGCAGAATGAAAAAACCATTAAATAGTAAGAAAAAAATAGGAAAAATGGTAACAGGCAGGATAAATGTTCTTGAAGTACCACCATTCTTTTCCTGCAGCAATCTGTCTGAAAAAAAAAATTCAGCTAGCATAATCCCATTTATACAGACTACATTAAGACAGGCATTTTCTTTGTGTGCTAGTGAAAAATAATCTATAGTAATTCACTTACCAGCCTATATTTTTTACGCCTCCTATTTAGCTGCATTTAATGTTAAATTATATCTTAATATAGTTATTTTTTTTCTTTTCAATCATGTTTGATTCTCAGAGACTGCCTAAACATGTCCCTGGGGTTTCTTGGCAAGATTTTTTAGAAGTGGTTTGCCGTTGCCTCTTTCTTAGGGCGGAAAGCAAGTGACCCACCCAAGGTTACCCAGCTGATTTTGTGCCTAAGGCAAGACTAGAACTCAGTCTCCCAATTTCTAGACTGATGTTTTAAACTGTACACCAAACTTTTAAAATTAAGTTTTAAACTTTTTAAAAGTATTTTTTTTAAAAATTGAGTAAAATTGACTCTTAGTGTCAGACTTTTTGTGTACCATACTTCATCAGATAATTCCTCTCTTCCCTCCAGTTTATTAGATTTTAATTTGTTCAAACTAACTTAATGTATAGTCTGTCATTTAAATATTATGGAAGTTGTAGAAACTGCTCTTTTTTATGGGGCTAGTTTCATTTGCTACTCTGTATACATTTCCTTTAGAGAGACTTACTTTAAAATTAATTGCTAATTTTTTGCTATCTGTTTTATATCCTGGCCAATTCTATCGGTTATTTCTACAACTCCTCTGGTTTTGTTGTGATATACTATAGAATTGTACACAATGTGCATCAAATTCACCATGGTATAAAGAAACTGTAATCTTTTCTGACTGTTAATCCAATATCCAGTTTCTTTTTTTATGCATATAATTGCTAAATTGCTATCTTCAGGGAACAATTTATGAGCTACTGCAATGTAAAAATATAAAAATAATAATAAAGAAACCTAAACAAAAATCTCAATAGCCCAAACAACAGGATAAGTAAAACAAGCAAAACTATCAGTCAGAATGTTCCAACTACAGGGAGACATTAATTTTTTAATTTACTATTGTGTAATATTTTCCCTACAAAAGTAGTTGTTTAGTAATCTTAAGTGTATGATTTATAATAATAAAAATTGTGTAGAATGTAAGTGATTATATTATTACTGGAATAGAAGTTAAAATAGGAAAAGAAGTAAAAGTTGCATAAAATAATACTGGGTGAGTTAGAAGTATACCATCTGATACTTTCGGCAGAATATGATAGGTGCTAGTTCTGATGTTTGGTTTTGAGATTGTCCTATTTAAATCTACACAACTTTTTATCTTGGTATGTAAACTATACATTGTTATTCTTGATTATCAGCCATGCTAGATGAACTATATGGGATTAATAGTCCAAAATACCTGGAAACATTATTTTGTTTACTAGACTTTTTCTAGTTCTTGGGTGCCTTTTTAATCTGTAAAGAATGTAAATCATGTTATTTTAAGAAATAACTTGCTCATCAATATATGTTTAGTACATAAAGTAACAACTAGTTTAATAAAGCTTTAATTGAGCGGTCTTAAATGAAACAAACTACATTTCTGTTCAGATTATTTCAGTCTCTTCACATACCCCCCCCCCCCAAATAATGCCCTTATTGCATTTGCAGTGATATGGACAAGATAAGTCAGTTTACATTTCTATGTCATATATTTGCATGAATTTATGTATTTACATAAGTGTTAATGAACTCAGATACATAAAATGCTAGGGAACACTCTGGCAGACTGGTATAGGTACCTCTTCTACCTCCTTTCTTGTTATATAAACTGAGATTCAACAAGCAGTTTACAGGATTAAAAGCAATCAGAAAGCCCAAAAAACCTCCAAGAGCAGAAATGTGAAATAACTGGTTTCTTATTTGGCACATGTTTTCTGCTTTAAGCTAAAGCACTTGATCTGAAGGGATATGTAATATCAGATTATATCAAATAAAGGGGTCTGCAGTGATCTCAGTCAGGAAAATTATGTTAAAAATGCTTTAATATGAATACAAAGTATACTACAGCATTTGGAAGTGTTAGATTCCTAAGTACTTTATTACAGTCATAGACTGTATTTTATTAAAAAGAAAAAATGTGAGATAACAAGTAAAAACCACAGTAAAATATACTAGAAAAGTGGTGAGGTCATGGTATGATGTGTTTTACAGTAGTAAAACAAAGCTTAACTATTAAGAGAAATAAAATTGCACTGATTGGATAGTAGCAGCTTCAATTAAAATGGATCTGGGAGGCTTGGAAATCTGACTTGAGGGTTTTTTTTTTCCTGCAATGAAGCATTTTTGTAATATGAGCAAAGAACTGCTTTGAAAGTTAGAACTAAAAGATTACCTAAGAGTTTATGTAATTGTGTTTAATACAAGGCAAATAAATAGCCTGCCAGATCAGAACCCTTTTCCTGTGTCAGTTTTTTTTTACAGTTGATATTTTGAGAGGACACTGCATTGTTTTAATAAATAGCTTTTTAACTTCTAGTAATTTAACAAGATTGCTTTTTGTACTGATATGTAGACAGAAGAAATTGTTCAATGAATCACTTTTAAATTCTTAATTTATTTGTAACTGCAAATTTTTACTTTTTTACTTTTAATTTATTACTTTGTGAAATTTTATCTTTCTGCAGAAAGAAAAGAATAGATAAATTCTATATGGAAATAAAACTAAATTATAGATATATAATGATGGGTATTGATGGATCAATTCTATGTTTGCTGTGAGCTGTATCAAATTCTCTGTTCAGAAAAAAATACTGTAGATATTTATTTGGGATTTTGTTATCAACATCAGCAGATTTATTTATTTGCTGACATTTCTGTGCTGCTTTACTCAAAATGGCCTGAATGGAATAAACAATTGAACAAATATACTAGCATAATCCAGTGAGATAAATTCCAGACTTAACATCTCCAAAGTTTAATTGAAAGAACAAGGCAAGAGTTGAACTTTCATTGTCTTGTTCATTTAAATAACACAGTTCTGAGAATCAAGCTTCCTATAGGTTCTTCATTCTCGTTTTATGAAAAAATGGAGGAAAAATGGATTGATTTTTTTTCAAACTTTTATTGTTCATCTCCCATATTTTCACCTTACCTGTAGTTTCTCTCCCTAATTCTATTAAAGCCTATTTCTCCACAATAGTAAATGAGCTAGCAAAGTGTTAAGTGAGAGAATGTGGACAAAAACTAAGCATGCTTGGAAAGAGGTGATTATTTTCATGGAATTGAAAGCATTATACAAAAAAAGCATTCAGTTACATGAATCTTCTTACACTGAAACATAAGATTATCTGATCCGATAAATTGTTCATGTGATCAAATTCCTTTTGACATGAATATGACACTTGTATATAGAATTTAGCATACTTAACTGCCAATAAAATTTGGAATGTGATTCTTAATTATATTTGTAATTAACCTGAACAAGGTAAATATCTAGTATTGAAGAAATAGTATTTTTTAAAACTTTTGCTTTAGTATAAAATGTCAGTGTTATGCCTTAAGTTTACTTTCTTTGGATCTCTTGAAATTTATTTTCATATCTTTTGTTTAGGTAGGAGCAGCTGCATTAGAAAATGATATATACTAGTAGCTGCATTAAAGTGTTGTCAGTAGGCATTATCTGTGCATCTTCATGAGTGTCAAATCCCTTTTTATGGTTTGATTTTGGATTACTGCCCAACTCTATTAGCTTTTTCTATTAATGAACTATGCAAATAGGACTGGGAAAAGTCGATATTCTGTTCTGTCATAGTGAGATAAATGGGCTTTGAAATATCTTCACCCTTTTTATTTTACAGGTAGTACTTGGGTTGCATTCATTTGTTCAGAGTTATGATGGCACTGAAAAAAATGACTTATGACTGTTCCTTGAAGTTCCAGCCATCACAATACCCCTACAGTTGCATGATAAAATTTCGGGGGTATGGTGAATAGTTCACATTTATGATCCCTATGCTGCGCACCCCTCAGCTAACTTTTGTCATCTTTTTCACCTGTTTCTCTTCTGCCTGGCTCGCCAATCCTGGCTAGCCTCAAGCCACACATTATGGGGGTTTTGTTGGCCATGCTGTGCAGGGTACTCTCACCACTGCCTCTACTTGCAGCTACCTTCCTGTGTGAGAAGCCCTTGGCTAAGCAGTTATGAGGAATTGCCTGGCAGGTTCTGCGAAAACATCGCTGTCATGTAATCCAATGGGAGGTTTGCTTTGTAGCTGGCAGTAGGTACAGTGGGGAAGATTTTTAGCCCCTTTCTGGCAGGGCAGCCGTGCCCACCTCTGTTCCCTAGCACCTGCCCATAGCACCTATCTCTTCCCCTTGCTGCTTAGCCTCACACTTGTTGCTCTCACCCATTGGCCTGATGCTGAGGTTCGTGTCTCTTCCCACATGATGCTCCATAAGGTCCTCACTTAATGACATGCACCGTCCTGGGTTATGAAGCAACTTGGATTGCTGGAATTGCCACCACTACATGATTATACTTTATGATCCCATTGCTTACTGATAGAAATTCCAGTCCCAACTGCCATCATAACAGAAGGACTATCTGTGTCACAATATGGTCAGAATGCATATATCGTGTTAATTGATATATCATATTTTCATTATCTGTACACCATGTTAAGAGCTACATCATTGATGTAACAGTTGAACTATTTTTTATTAAGTTTCATTATAAAATAAAAATAGAACCCCCACCCCAAATGTTAGAAAACTAAGAGAAGGAAGGAAGAAAATGCGAGGAAAAAAAACCTGGTGACTTCTGATATTTTTTTAGTGCAGTAAAAACAAAAAATAGATACAACCTCAACCTCTTGCTTTGCATTTTACAACCATTGATGAACTTTTCTTGAAATGAATATTATTTTTCCATTTCAGTCAAAAGATAAAATGATGCGGGGATCACGCAGAGGCTGTGTTAGACTAAGGGTAAGTATTTCTTAGATTTTTAAATTTTTTTGTGGACTGGAAACTTGAGATGGCTTATGTGCTTATTCCTATGTTTTTTAAAGATATAAATCAATTCTACATTTCCTTTATATACTATTAAAACTCACATTGTGTTTGTCTATTTGTACCCTCAAGTTAGTCCAAACAGTGCAATATACTGCAACAATTTTTGAATCAAGGTATCTAAAATCTGCTAACTTAAAAAATGTATGAAAAATCTGGAACCCATTACTTCTGTGGAATTGAATTGTCCACAATATTTAGTCTAGTTTTATTTCCAAAGTTGTTGGCTGTTACAGAATCCCTTGAGTCATGTGATTTCTTACATTGCCTTCAAACCTCCCACAAAGGAAGTCAGTGGGGAAGTCAACAGGAAGTTAGACATTGTTCTCATTTCCACTGTTTTTTTGCTGTGGTTATTCCATTTATCTATTTCAGTAGGAAAATATTGCCTTATTATTAAAGTTCATTTGCTGTTACAATTATTTTTGTATTTATGATGCTTTTCTTAGATGATCATGGAACCACTAGCACTGAGGTGAGAAAAGTATGGTCATCCTAAATTTACTGTTCATTTTGGTCACATCAAACTTCATTACTTTTACCTCAAAAAATAACCCAATGTGTCACTGAGTTGTCACTTTTAATATAAATACATTTAATATAAATACATTTAATGGGCGCTATCTAACAAAATGATGGGTGCTATCTAACAAAATGAAATTCAATAGTGAAAAAAGTAAGGGTCTACATTTCGGCAAGAAAAACAAAATGCACAGGTACAGTATATGTGGTATACTGTGGCTCAATAGTAGTTGAAAGAGTGCAGAGAAAAGCAACAAAGATGATTAGGGGACTGGAGGCTAAAACATATGAAGAACAGTTGCAGGAACTAGGTATGTCTAATTTAATGAAAAGAAGGACTAGGGGAGACAAGATAGCAGTGTTCCAATATCTCAGGGGCTGCCACAAAGAAGAGGGAGTCAAGCTAGCCTCCAAAGGTAGGACAAGAAGCAATGGGTGGAAACTAATCAAGGAGAGAAGCAACTTAAAACTAAGCAGAAATATCCTGACAGTTAGAACAATTAATCAGTGGATCAACTTGCCTCCAGAAGTTGTTAATGCTCCAACACTGGAAGTTTTTAAGAAGATGTTGGAAAACCACTTGTCTGAAGTAATGTAGGGTTACCTGCCTAAGCAGGGGGTTGGACTAGAAGACCTCCAAGGTCCTTTCCAACTCTGTTATTCTATTTTAATAATTACTAAGTCACAAAGTATTTGGAGTCTGTACAATTATATGGAGCAAGTTTCAAGAGTACCCATGGCCAATATTAGTTTTCAAATAAAGAACATGTCCAGTTCACCCTTGTCTGCACTTTTTGAATTACTGCTTGATTACTGCTTGTAAATTGTTTTTGTTTCTATGTTCTGAGAAATAGAATATCCATTGTATCTATGATGATACTGTTAATATGATTGCATTACATCCTACAACATCTTGAATCTCCAAAGGGTCCTCTTTATAGACTTCAGCTCAGCATTCAATACCATCATTCCAGATATTCTTCTAACTAAACTAAATCAGCTAGCTGTACCTGACCACACTTGTAAATGGATCATAAGCTTCCTAACAGACAGGAAGCAACTGGTGAAGCTAGGAAAATCACATCAGATACTGAACAATTAGCACATGAGCTCCCCAGGACTGTGTGCTCTCTCCACTTCTCTCTATACACCAATGACTGCATCTCAAAAGATCCCTCTGTTAAAGAACTGAAGTTTGCAGATGACACAACAGTGATCGACCTCATTTGAGACAACGAATCTGCATACAGACGGGAGATTGAACAACTAGCCTTGTGGTGCAATCGGAACAATCTTGAACTAAACACACTCAAAACTGTAGAAATGGTGGTAGATTTTAGGAGAAAACATCTTATACTACCACCTCTTACAATACTAGACAACACAGTATCAACAGTGAGACCTTCAAGTTTCTAGGTTCTATCATATCTCAAGACTTAAAATGGACATCTAACATCAAAAACGTCATCAAAACACAACAAAGAATGTTCTTTCTGTGCCAACTCAGAAAGCTCAAACTGCCCAAAGAGCTGCTGATTCAGTTCTACGGAGGAATTATTGAGTCTGTCATCTGCACCTCTATTACTGTCTGGTTTGGCTCTGCAACCAAACAAGACAGACACAGACTTCAAGGGATAATTAAAACAATTGCTATCAACTTGCCTTCCATTGAAGA
Source organism: Pantherophis guttatus (assembly GCF_059756535.1). NCBI lineage: Eukaryota > Metazoa > Chordata > Lepidosauria > Squamata > Colubridae > Pantherophis > Pantherophis guttatus. Next base: position 62,857,325 of record NC_142065.1, read on the forward strand.
CCTATATACGGCACAAGTCAAAAAGAGGGCTGTGAACTTCCGGTTTGGTATCGCGGTGAGACAGTCCGAGAAATAGCGGGCTCTGATGAGCGCTGCGAAAACCCCAGCTGCCGAACCACCGCCGATGAGTCTTCGGACCAGAACTGTCCTGCAGGGACAGGGGAAAAGGAGTGGTATCTCGGAAGACCAAGAGGGACTGGCAAATTCCTCGGAGATGAGATGGAACCTTCTGTGAGTTGGCGGCGGGGGACGGCAGCCATGGCAGCTGCCACGAAGCTGGGACAACCGGACTAAGAGATGTGCAGGAGGAAAGTGGATTGAAACAGAGTTCTTTGAAGCCGGGTGAGTTACAACCGACCCAGGCTTGTAACAACGTGTAGAGCAAGATTTTTAACTATAAGATCCCTAGCCTTAAAACAGCGGCTGAACAACAAAGGGACTGTGAAAAGTTTAAAATGTAACTTTTAAGAGACAAAGACCTGATAAACAACCAACTCTTGAATAGAACTGATGGATTAAATTTAGAGACATGGTGAAAAGACTGGATTTTTTAAAATTTGAACTGGATCTTAAAAAAGAAGAAGATTTGATTTGATATTCTTAAAATCAAAGAAGCGTAATTAAATTGGACTGTTATATAATCGCAACAAAATGGATACTTTCATGACTAATGGAAAATGTGGATTGTAGAGGGACACCTTCTGGTTCAAAAAGGAACATTGTAACTCGTCTTTGTCTGCAGGCAATTTGACTTTGGTAAAAAGAAAAGGAAACTACAATGGAACTCCTATAATTGGAATAATAATAATTTAAAAACTGGCGCAGGAATAAAAGAAGGATTTAGTGCAGGCTCAAGAGAAGGGAACTTGATGCATTTTATCTGGAATAAAAATAAGAAAAAGACTTAATATGACATATGGAGGACAACATTTGAAGATTTTGAAAATGGAAAGAAATATATGCTAGCAGGTGAGAAAGTGAAGAAATGAGGTAGACACGGCTGGAAAAAGAAAAAAGAAGACAAACAATGTGATTAAAAATGAAATAATGTATAGGTGGATAGTAATAAAAAGGTTTTTATAAGATAATTATGGAGGAATAAGAATATGAGAAGAATATGACATAGATATATAAAATTGAAATGCTGATGGAAATTAGAATATAAGAGAAATTAAGCATGTTAAAAGAGATTTTTAAATATATACAAAGGTATGTTTCAAGCAAGAACCATGTCTCAATATTAAATTGTCATAAAAAAGGATAATGATAAATATGATTAACTGAAATAAGCAATGTATAGATGGATGGAAACAATAAAAAAGAGGAATATGCTGGGATTACTAGTAAAGCTAACAGCCAAAAACCAAAAACGATTATGCTGTATTTAACAGCTCCCCAAAAAATGACTATGCTGTGTTTAACAGCCAATAAAGTTAACTATGATTATGCTGTGATTAACAGCCAAAAAACAAAAATGATTATGCTGTATTTAACAGCCAAAAAACTCAAATGTTATGCTGGGTTTAACAGCCAAAAAACAAAAACGATTATGCTGTGTTTAACAGCCAAAAAATAAAAATTATTGTGCTGGGTAGGACAGCCAAAAGAAAGGAGGAGTATGTTGAGATTAACAGTAAAAATGAAATGTTTAAGTTGGGTTTAACAACAGAAATAAAGATGATAATGCTGAATTCAACAGTAATAAAAATGAAATGATTGTATTAGGATTAATATTAAAGTAATGAAGATGATTATATTGGGAGCAATAGTTAAAATATCTTTTAAATGTTTACAATAACTGTATTGTTAAAATATATCCATCTAAGCAAAAAGAAAGAGAAAAATGGAATGATATTTGGTTAGGATTTAAGATTTAAGTAACGGGTTTTTGGGATAATGGCATAGTTAAATTGATAGAATTTAGGGAAATAACTGAGTAAAATATTAAGTTGTGTTAATTGGAAATTAAGGTTTGTTAGCGATTTGTACTAATTTGTGACCGGATCAATGCTTCGTTTTGGAAAAGATGTGTTTTATGTTTATGTTTTTTTAAAAAAAAAAACTTAAAAAAAAAAAGAGGGCTGTGAAAATATTTACAGACCCCTCACATCCTGGACATAAATTGTTTCAACTTCTACCCTCAAAACAACACTATAGGGCACTGCACACCAGAACAACTAGACACAAGGACAGTTTTTCCTGAATGCCATCACTCTGCTAAACAATTCCTACAACACTGTCAAACTATTTACTAAGACTATATTACTATTCTTCTTCTCATCCTTCCTCTCTCCTCCCACTTAAGACTATAACCAGGTTGCTTGTATTTTTACGATTTATATTGTTCTGTTCGTTTCCTAGTATGATTTTATTGCTTATTAGTAACCTGTGACTATCACTAACCTGTGACTATCACTAAGTGTTGTATCTCATGATCTGATCGAACACTGGTAAGGTCGCATATTAAGGCCTACCTAGTGGCGATAGAGACGGCAAAGTCTAACTACTTTTCCGCCTCTATTGCGTCATCAGGGAATCGTCCGGCCGCCCTGTTTAGGGTGACCCGCGCCCTGCTCCAGCCGGGAGTGCGGGAGGATCCCTTAGAAGGCAGGGTGGAGGATTTCGGACAATACCTGTATGACAAAATCGCCCAGATCCGGGGGGATTTGGACTCTGACTGGGTAGATCAGGGCAGGGTGACGAGGAATAGTCTTGAGAATGTTATCTGGGAGGAGTTTGATGCTGTGACTCCTGATGATGTGGACAGGATTTTGGGGAGACTTAGTGCGGCCACATGTTTACTGGACCCGTGTCCCTCCTGGTTGGTACTGGCTTCCCGGGAGGTTACACGAGGCTGGCTCCAGGGTGTTATCAATGCTTCGTTGAGTGAGGGTTACTTCCCCACCGCCTTGAAAGAGGCGGTGGTGAGGCCTCTCCTCAAGAAGCCGTCCCTGGATCCGGCAATATTGGCCAACTATCGTCCTGTCTCCAACCTTCGCTTTATGGCGAAGGTTGTTGAGAGTGTGGTCGCACGACAGTTTCCGCAATTCCTGAAGGAAACATCTTATCTAGATCCGTTCCAGTCGGGTTTCAGGTCTGGGCACAGCACAGAAACGGCATTGGTCGCGTTGGTTGATGATCTCTGGAGGGCTCGGGACAGGGGTTGTTCCTCTGTTCTGGTCCTGTTAGACCTCTCAGCGGCTTTTGATACCATCGACCATGGTATCATGCTGCACCGGCTGGAAGAGTTGGGGGTGGGAGGCACCGTGTTGCGGTGGTTCTCCTCCTTTCTCTCCGACCGGTCGCAGTTTGTGTTGGCAGGGGGGCAGAGGTCGACCTCGAGGCCTCTCATTTGTGGAGTGCCGCAGGGATCGGTCCTCTCGCCTCTCCTGTTCAACATTTATGTGAAGCCGCTGGGTGAGATCATCCGTGGCTTTGGGGTGAGATACCACCAGTACGCTGATGACACCCAGCTGTACATCTCCACCCCAGGCCACCCCAATGATGCCCTTGAAGTGATGTCCCAGTGCCTGGAGGCTGTACGGATCTGGATGGGGAGGAACAGGCTCAAGCTCAACCCTTCCAAGACTGAGTGGCTGTGGCTCCCGGCATCCCGATATAGTCAGTTGACTCCATCACTGACTATTGGGGGCGAGTCTTTGGCCCCCACAGAGAGGGCTCGCAATCTGGGAGTCCTCCTGGATATGCAGCTGTCCTTGGAGGAACATCTGACGGCTGTAACCAGGGGGACCTTTTGTCAGGTTTGCCTGATTCGCCAGTTGCGGCCCTTTCTTGATCGGGATTCCCTGTGCACAGTCACTCACGCCCTCGTCACCTCTCGCCTTGACTATTGCAACGCTCTCTACATGGGGCTCCCCTTGAGGAGCACCCGGAGGCTCCAGCTGGTCCAGAACGCAGCAGCGCGGGTAGTGACGGGAGCAGCATGGCGCTCCCATGTAACACCGCTCCTGCGCGAGCTGCACTGGCTCCCAGTTGTCTTCCGGGTGCGCTTCAAGGTGTTGGTTATCACCTTTAAAGCGCTCCATGGCATAGGGCCTAGCTATCTTCGAGACCGCCTGCTGCTACCAACGACCTCCCATTGACCCGTGCGCTCCCACAGAGAGGGCCTCCTCGGGGTGCCATCAGCCAGACAATGTAGGCTGGTGACCCCCAGGGGGAGAGCCTTCTCTGTGGGGGCACCTACCCTCTGGAATCAGCTGCCCCCAGAGATAAGGAGAATCCAAGACCTCAGTGCCTTCCGTTGCGCCCTTAAAACCCATTTATTTAAACAAGCCGGGCTGGCTTAAGATGAAATTTTTAACTGTTTTTAAATGTTTTAAACGTTTTTAATTGGTAAATGAGTTTTAATTGGGCCAAATTTATATATCTTTTAATTGTTTTTAATATTTGTTCTGCATGTTTTTTAATCTGGCTGTACACCGCCCTGAGTCCTCAGGGAGAAGGGCGGTATAGAAATCCAATATAAAATAAAAATAAATAAATAAATAAATAAATTTTTGAATGTATTTTCTTTCTTTTTCTTTTTTTACTTTTATTTACACTGAGCATATGCGCTAAAGACAAATTTCTTGTGTGTCCAATCACACTTGGCCAATAAAGAATTCTGTTCTGTTCTGTTCTGTTCTGTTCTGTTCTATTAATAGCAAACAGTAATGATGACATTACTGGGAGAAAGTTATTGTAGTGTATGATACTCCTCTAAGGGATGCAGTGGCTCAGTGGCTAAGATGCTGAGCTGGTCCATCAGAAGGTCGGCAGTTCAGCGGTTCGAATCCCTAGTGCCACGTAACGGGGTGAGCTCCTGTTACTTGTCCCAGCTTCTGCCAACCTAGCAGTTCGAAATCATGTAAAAAATGCAAGTAGAAAAATAGGGACCACCTTTGGTGGGAAGTGTTCCGTGCGCCTTTGGTGTTTAGTCATGCCGGCCACATGACCACAAAGATGTCTTTGGAGAGCGCTGGCTCTTTGGCTTTGAAACGGAGATGAGCACCACCCCCTAGAGTCGGGAACAACTAGCACATATGTGCGAGGGGAACCTTTACCTTTATCTTTTTATGATACTCCTGTAGTATAATAATCCTGTTGTTCTTGTTTTAGGTAGACTGTGAAGTTAAGGTCTATACAGCAATCAGAAGACAGGTTATGAGGGAGAAAATTGCTACAGTTATTTTCATACTTTGCCTAAATGATATTGAGTAGAATTCAATTTTTAAATAAATATGTCAATCAATTGTAAATTGGCAATTATATATTTTCTTACTAGTAGTAAGTTTCCCTTCCCAACACCCATCAGAATTTTAGTCAAGACTTGGAACTAAGATTTATTATGCCTGTTACAAAAGTTTTACTTGTTTCTGTTTCTGTTAAAGATCAGTTGGAAAGTCTGTCTTTAAAATACTGGCATAAATTTTCAGTTCTGCCAATTCTTCTTACTTATCACTAATATCATTGAGAATTGACCATTCTTTCTTATTGGTGGCATCTGTTCATTTGGATTTAATAAGGCATGGGGTAGAAAAAATGGTCAATTTGCAGAAGTGCAAAAGGACACTACTTTCGGAAATAAACCTATGACATGGGAGTTAAACAGTGTATTCGCCAAGAGGCCTGTTTATTGACAATTAATACTGCTGTACTGCACATAAGTGTATTTGCCTCAGAACTAAGTAATCGGTGTTTCTATATGTAGTCCCTTTGCCGGTGTATTTACTAGACACTGCATCTATAGTCATTTATTGAAGGATCCTTGTAAGTTCATAAAAAAATAAAAATAAAAATGAACAATTTCCCGAGAAGCATTAGTAGGGCAAGAAAACTGAGAGAATTTTACTTATTTTAATGTAACAAAAATATAGTGGTCTGTCAAAAAGCATAGCTTTTCTTGCACTTTTTCTTGTTCTAATATTGATTTGTTTGTTCTTTAAAAGATGCTTGTATCTTTAAGAATCTAAGAATTTAAGAATCTAAGAGCTGTTTAAAATAATTATTATACTATATTTAATAACTGAATAGAATGAGGAGCTTCCAGCCTGCTAAAACAAGCCATGTGACCCATTGTGCAAAAATTTGTAATCATTTACAGATAAATAATCCAAAATTTAATTCACATCATGAAATGCTAACTTCATTTATGAAGATTCCCAAATAATGGCGCTGAATGAGTTATACTTGCAACCAGTCCTCAAAGTTATGGTCATTGTTGTGTCACCACTATAATCATATGATTGCAGTTTGGGCTGCAACCAGTTCATATTTATGATAATTGCAATGTCCTTTAGTCATATGATTGTGATTTGTAACCTTCCCAGCTGACTTCCCACCAGAAAAAAAAAGGGAAAGGTCACAGGTCACTGTGGTTAATCTGCCCCAAGTCTTCCTGTGCACAGTGTCATACCCTCTTTCCAGTAGTCTCCCTATGCTTGCATACATTGTTGCTATCTTTCCCTTGGACTTCTTGCACTTGCACAGACCTACATGCTCCTTCCCTCAGCCTCCCTGCACTGTGTTATGCTCTCTTTCCTTTTGCCTCTCTAGTCTCACACCATGCTGTGTCACCCCTCAGATTCTTTAAATTTATACTTATCAAGAATTTAATATAGATAGTCCTCGACTTACAACAATTCACTTAGTGACCGTTCAAAGTTACAATGGCACTGAAAAAGCGACTTATGACCATTTTTCAGTTATGACCTTTGCAGCATCCCCATAATCATGTGATCAAAATTCAGACGCTTGGCAATTGGTTCATATTTATGACCGTTGCTGTATCTCAAGGTCACATGATCCACTTTTATGACCTGACAAGTAAAGTCAATGGGGAAACCAGACTCACTTAACATCCAGGTTACTAATTTATCAACTGCAGTAATTCAGTTAACAACAGTAGCAAGAAAGGTCGCAAAATGGGAACAAAATCACTTAACAAATGTCTCACTTAACAACATAAATTTTGGGCTCCATTGTGGTTGTATGTCGAAAACTACCTGTAATAACATTTATTACTTACAGAAAGTAAAAGATAAATCTAAAGAAAAAAAGATAGAAGAGAAAAAAAGATGCAAGAAAAGAAAAAAAGCTAGTTGTGAATTTACAATGACTTCTCACTGTCTCTTCAACTGATACTGATAAACCTATTTTCCTTCCTTCCTTTTATCTTTTTCAGAAATCCTTTTAACCCCACATTAAATTCTCATCTTTTTCAATCATTAAATCCAGAAATCATTACTTCACTTTTTTCTCCTTTTATCAAAAAGTCGATAAAAGGTTTCCAGCCCTTTATAAAAGCTTGTCTTTTTTCTCCCTGATCAAACAGGGCAGTTTTGCTACTTCCACTAATTCTAACAGTTTAAAGATCTATTCCTCCTTTGTATGTTAAATATTTTGTGCAGAGAATGACCTTGCTATTATTACAATATGTAAAATTAATCTTCCATGAATCTTTCCTAATTCAGTACCCATAAGTCCCAATAAAAATATTAACATTTATACATTTTTGCAATTACACATTCATCATTTGTACATTACTCATTTTCAAATTCCATTTTATTTCTCAGTTCTAATTACCCTTTTTATATTAAATATTTCTTTTAATTTTGTGTATGAAAACCATTGAAAACTATGACCTTCTGCGGACAATTGTTTGCTTGACTTCATTTTAAGTTCTTCATCTTCCTATATTAATAAATCCGCTGTCCTCTATTCCTCTTCTATAAAATGTTTCCTGTGCTAAGACCAATAAAGTTATTTTTGGACACAGCTGGGGTTTGTATTTGTTCCATATATTTAGTATGGCATCTCACATAGTGATTTTTTAAATCCACATTAACTTTAACTTTATCGTACCATAAAAATCTATACCAACCACACCTCAAGTTAGTCCTTCCAATTCTAATACATCCCTCAAGTTTCTCTTTTGTTAGCTAAACAGAATCCAGTTTAACCAGTTCTTGACAGGTCACTTTGTCAATGTTTTGTTTTTATTTTTTGAACTGAGTGCCTGAAACATACAGTATAATTTTCAGAGGGACTTTACCCTAAGTAGAATGTGACAGTTATCTCCTTTGATCTCCACTTTATGATCCTTTTAATGTAACCTAAAGTGTTTGCCTTTTTACTGGCTTGGGTATCATTGGCTTGGATTCAATCTATGATCTAGTAAACACCTAGAATCTTTTCACATACTACTGCCAAGCCAACTCTCCTTCATCCTGTACAGGTAGACCTCAACTTATGGTCACAATCGAGCCAAAATTTCTGTTGCTAAGTGAGACATTTGTTAAGTGAATTGTATCCCACTTTATGATCTTTCTTGCCACAGTTGTTAAGTGAATCATTGCACTTGTTAAATTAATAACACGGTTGTTAAGTGAATCTGGCTTCTCTATTGACTTTGCTTATCAGAAGGGTGTAAAAGGTGATCACATGACCCCGGGACACTGCAACTGTCATAAATATGAGTTGCCAAGTGTTTGAATTTTAATCACATGACCATGGAGATGCTGTAATGGTCGTGTCATAAGTCACTTTGTTCAGTGCTATTGTCACTTTGAATGGTCACTAAACAAACTGTTGTAAATCGAGGACTACCTGTACTTGTGCTATTAATTTTTTCCTATCTAGATCACTGCTATTAAATTTCATTCTGTTCATTTTGATCCACTGGTTATGCCTCTGTAAGCCATTTCTCATGGATTTTTTTATCATCTGCATATTTTATCATCATTTCAGTCCATGTAACAAAGTGCATAACCAAAAAATAGGGTGTTATTTATTGTAGTTTCTGGACTACTATTCTCTAGCCCCGTGACTGCTAACCTATGGCATGTGTGCCACAGGTGGCACATGGAGCCGTATCTGTGGGCATGGGAGGGTTGTCCTAACTCACCTGATTTTCAGGCCTTCCAGTTCCACCGAAAGTCAGGAAATGGACTGTTTCCAGTCTCCGGGGGGAGGGGGAGGAGGCAGTTTATGCCCTCTCCAGGCTCCTAGAAAGCCTCTGGAGCCTGGGGAGGGCGAAAAATGGGCCTACCGGGCCCACCATGCCATCGCGTGCCAAAAGCAGGGAAAGCGCGGGGGAGTTGTGTGCACATGCGTGGGGGGCAGGGCGCATTGAAATATGGATGGGCGCGTGCGTGCGCGACCCCTCCATGCTCCCCCTGCTTTTGGCATGCAATGGCAAAAACTGCTTTAGCATGATGTGAAAAATACCTCATAACCGGAATACAGCAAGTACAATATTTGGTCAACATGCAGTCCATTCGGCATTTAGGTAGCCTACCATAGACCGTCCCCACCCTACATCTCCCAACATTATTTTTCTTGCTGTGTCCACTACATTTTGTTTTCACCTGCTTTAGTAATGCTTTAGTCTCCCTCTGTTTGCCTCTATTCTCCTCTTCCCTTCTTTCTTGACTTCATATGCTCCCTCTTATGTATCTCCCTACATATCCATCCTTCTCTTTAGTTCACCTTAATCTTTCCACGCTGTTCATTCTTTTCCATGACCTTCCTTCATTGTTTTTCCCCAACACCTCTCTGATCTTAATCTTTCTGTCCGGTCTACGGGTGCTGCAGTCCCCTTGCTTGCCTGAACCTTCCAGCCTAATTGTGTTGCCATTTAGAAAATAAAACAGCATTTTCTAACTCAAATTTCTAAAACAGAATTATAATTCAAAGTTATGTGGAATCCAAATAACTATGCAATTGAAGATTCAAACTAATTGCAATAGTAGGCTGAAAACAATAGAACAAGACATATTTTAAGCATACCATTTAAATGATAGTATTGTATAAAATTATAAAGGATCCTATTTCTTTCTTTTTAAAGGATCCTATTTCTCATATATGTATATTATATATACTCACCACATGACTTTATAAGAATACTCAAACCCATGTTTGGATTTGAGGATGCCTAAATTACTTTAGCCTAAGCTTAATGCTGGAAAAGTAATTTATTTTTTTATTTTTTGATTTCTTACCAAAACATCCCTATCCTTTAGGTTTTGAAATAAAATGCTGCGGTGTCATATTTGAAAAGCTACAATATATAATCTGCATAAAATACAATTAGTCTAACAAACATTGTTTAATTTTTAGAAATTGAATTAGTAAGCCTTAGAAAATTTGCCTGAATTTTGCATTCTAGTCTTGTAGAAAGAGACTGCATGCTGCTGTGATGTCACTGCTTTGCTTATCAGGATTTTTGCTCTTTGTTTCACAGGGAGCTGTGATTGGTATAGATGATGAAGACGACAGCACCTTCACAATAACTGTTGATCAGAAAACCTTCCATTTCCAGGGTGAGCTGAAAGAAAAGCTCTTTATTACATTAATTCCAATCACAGAAAACGTTCGGATGTTTAATTAATAGAATAATTTAAAAAACTGTAGAAATTGAAGTGCTTGAAAATGTACAGAGAACATTCTGGAGTCAGGAGCGCTATGGGTTAGGCAGGGATTTATATCTGCAGTGTATACATATGTGCTGGAAAAGACCGTAGCATTGGCAGCATGTGCAGATTAAAAATTTAAAGGCTGTATCAGTGAAGGGGGAGAGAATAATGGGTTTTTGTTGATGGGTATTCTTGCCAAAAAAAAAAAAAGAAAGAAAGAAAGAGAGAAAGCACCACCGGTCTTTAATATCCAGAATTGCTGTTGTGCTTTCTGCACGGAGAGAGTCACAAAGACCATGTAAGGTTGCAGCTTTTGTTGATATAGAATCTAAATGGGAGATGAAAGGGAACGGTTGATTTAAAGGTGGACTTCTGATTCAGGATTTACATGCTGTCATTTATTTCATCCATATTTCATTGCTGTTGTCAACCAATCACCATTCTGCTGCCATTTACCTTTTTATTCATATTTACTAACTCCAATGCCATCTGTTACTGCTATGTTTCGTCATTGCATGCTATGGTTGACAAGTAGAAAGGGTAAGGTACTGTGTTTTTTATTTGTACTTTATATAATGCAAAATATATGTTTTTAACTATATTGGTTAAAGATATAAATTTTAAATAATGTTATCATTTCCAAGCTTGCTGTTTTACTTTAAATCATAATTGTTTTCTCTGATTGCTAAATTTTTGTTTTTCATTCTCGGTAACCTGTAAATTATTTCCTTATGAGTAAGCATTTATTTTTTAAAAAAAATAAATTGATTTATTCTGCATTAAAAATCTGTGGAATTTATAATAGAGTATCTTTGTTTTATCTTTGGATAGAAAATTCTAATATTTATCAACATTCATGAAATACCTATAAAGATAAATTCTATGTTCCATATTGTGTACATATGTAATTTGTATTCTCAATGACTTGGCTATCCTATAGATTTTGGAGGGAAGGGGATTACATTAAACATTGCACAATAGAAAAATTTTGCATTACAAGTTTGCAGTATTACTGTATAATGTATATTTATCTCACAGTCTTAGAATTTCTGCATAAAATTACAAAATACAGCAGAATACAAGTTTGTAACCTCATTTTGGGGAGCATAAAAATGGTTAATGCTAATAATCTATACCCTTGGGAAGGTATTAGCTCTGTTGCATAGCTTGATGAATGTCGTTTTCTACTGCAGCTGTTAAAGGAACTGCAGTTCTACAGTTTTTGTTACCTGCAGAAAGGAAATTATCTTGAGAGATAAGGCCATCATAAACAAAATAAAGTAATTTTATCTTTGAAATATTCACTAATATTAATTATATCTGGATTATTTAATTATTTGAAATTTAACATTACTGTGATTTTACTGTTACATTGATATATAGCATGGGATGATGATGCATTTTTAAAACAAGGACTAAATAGGAGTTTCCTCTTATGTGCACTGATTACTTATGTATTAGCAGTGACACAGATGCTATTATCAGTGGCCTATTATCAATTTAAGAATAATAAAATACAATTGTACTTTTAAAAAGTTCTAGCTATGTTTTAACACACAAACACATGTGGTACATTTGTATTATGAAATGCAAAGTTTTTCCTTACATTTGGTTCACTTTATCATATTCTAGAGAAATGAAATTAAGCGAAGTTTAGAGAAATGAAATCTGCACATTCTAAGAGCTGATCATCTTGTTAATTTTAGAATTTATCTAATTATATCTTAAGAAACATATTGATACACATACTGTATACAAATCAATATGAGCTGATCATCTTTACCTACAGATCAATATGAAGAAATGTTGAATGCAGAAATGTTGAATGGCTAACTGGGTATGGGCAATGGGATACGTCTCTGTGGATGAAGAGATAGGGCTTCATCCCAGAGAAAATGCTGGGTAGGCCATTGCAGGAAATGGGGAACTTATACTTGTACACTAGTGCAGGTTTCCTCTTCTATCCCAGTAAATGGTTGTCAGATTATTCAGTAATTAAACTCAGGCCAGTGCTAGTAAATGCCAGGTTTGTACATAATTAAAACTGTATCCGTCAATGCTTCAATGGTGATGAGTATGTAGATTCTAGTAATATAATTTGGTTAGGCACTAATGAGGAAGTTTTGCTCTTGCAAGTTTCAGGTTCTTCATGAACTATTATACCAAGGGCGGGGAGGATATGTGGCCACAACAATTTAAGAAATCTAGGGAATGATCAGTACTGCCCTGGTGCTAGCTAGATGCAAGTCACATTATTTAAGATTGAGGCTGAGGCTCTATACAGGGAACAGGTACCAGGTACAGTATTCTTTATTAAAGGAATGGGTTTGTGGTTTGTGGTTCCTTTTTGACTACAGCATCTGGTGGAGGAAGCTATGGCCAAGCAGACCTTTGGTTGGTTTTGGTTGGTGCACAAATTATAGCCCTGCTTGGAGCAAGAGGCATTGGCAACAGTGACCTTCATCACACACTTAAATCAATACAGCATACTACATGAAGCTGCTAGATTGTTGGTGGGTAGAACATTTTATTTTTTGATTCCTGCATTTAGTTCCAATTTAAAATAAAGAGTATAACCTATAAAGCTTTATAAAGTATAGTGCCAGGTTACAACAAGGACTGCCTATTAGACTGTCAAGAGGGACCCTGTTGAGGATAGTACCAACCATATGAAGAGAGGTTTGAACTAGAAGACAAGATGCTTTAGTTGTTATAGTTTAGTTGTGAAACATGTTGACTCTGCAAACTCTTCTGGCCACTTTTCTTCTGGTTTTTAGAAAACTTTTGAAAACCTTCTTTTAAGTGGACCTTTCATGAAATACAACATTTTTTTTTTGTTTTCATTGATGCCATTATATGGTAGGATTGCTGTTGAGATCCTTCTAATTCAGCCAAAGTTAGGGGATTGGAGCAGTATAAAAATTACATAAATTTCACACTTCAAGTGTTATACAAAGTTCTTTCCACGTTAGATAAAGCAATCAAATCTACAGAATAAAAAAATTCTGGGATAGCTATGAATTATTCGTAAATAGACATTTTTTAAAACATTTGTTCCATTTGATTAGAAAGTGAGACAGAAATGTTTACTGAAATCATACGACAAATTACACATTTTGAAATATTTTAATTTAATATATAATGTATAAACACTAGGCAGAATTCAACCTCCAGTACTCCGTGTTTTTTTTAATTCTTTGGGAATCAGAGAAAGGGCTACTTCCATTCATATTCTAATAAATCAATCCTGAGAGTAAACTAGGAATACTAGATGCTGCACAGTCAGTGTAAAAAAATGCAAGCCATATAAATGAATTGTTTTCAACATTTTATTTAAGAGAAAATACTTAAGGAATAAAATATAAAAGGAGAATGTAGATATTTTAAAAATGTACTATCCAATTTGGATAGGGAAAAAGCCCTTCCCTCTTTATACACTAATACAAGAGATGATAAAATAACTAAAAGTAGGAAAGGTTCTAAATAAAGATTATTTTCTTTTAAACACTATAAAGCATTTGAAAAAGTAGTCCCAATAATAAACAGATTACAATGCTTATAAAATTTATGAGGACAGTATCTACTTAATTTTGAAATCAAGAAAAGATGCCCTTAGGTGCAACAATTATAGCCCTATTTCATTAAATATGACTGTACACTTGAGGCACCTTTGGCTGCTGATTTACTTAGCACAGGTGGGTTTTGTTCTCAAGAGAGAACAGTTCCTTTATACATTCTGGTAAACACTGCAAAAGCATAGGAGTGCCTTCCCTGTGCATGATCCTTTATCTGAGCCTAAAGAGTCTTTGATAAAACTGCACTGAGTATATGTGCACCAGGTTTATATGTGCACCAGGTTCTGGAGAATGTGGGAAAGAGATAGTTCAAGTTCGTTCTCAGTGATGAAAATTTACTGTGAGTAAATTATTTTCTCTCAGCGCAACCTATCTCAGAGGGCTGCTGTTATGGTGATAAAAGGGAGCATCCCAGGTAAGCTACCTTCAATTATTGGAAGTGAGCCAGGCTCTTAAATAAATAAATGGCCCTGCCCACTCATTCTATAAATTGCTTCAAAGTTTTGCATTGAGACTGAGACAGAAGAAATAACCAATTGATTCCACTGTCAGCCATGGTAATCAAGAACTCAAAGTGGCTAATAAGAGTAATGAACAGAGGATCTGTTGGACTTTGTCTTAAAAGAGATAATAAAAAAAATTGCAAACCTTGACCTATGAGTGCATATAAAATGTGTTAGTCAGAAAACACCGGCCTTGTGTCTTCCCTTCCCTTGTGCTTTCTCTTTTCATCCCTTTCCATTATCTTTTGTCTCTTGTGTATTTGTGCTGTTTGTTCTTGTACGTGTACCTGTAATATATATTGTAAAATCAGTGCTAGTTGCTGATAACAAGTGCAGTTACTGTTGATGGTGCAGACGAAATAATTGTAGCTGGATATGGATTGGTAATCTTTTTCCCGTATTCAAAATAAAATGTTTAAACCAATGATTTTAAAGTGACTTTAGTTGCTCAGTTATAAATTCCTATCATTCTATTTAATGGGAGCCTATAACTAAGGGTTTTCAATTTGTTTGTACTTGAAGATGAGTGACTTAGTATTCACTTCTAGAGTATAGGTTGCACTATTGGTGTTTTACCATACTAGTCAGCTGAATGATGTAATCATTTTTTGTTTTGTTCAGATCTTTTAGTCATTATTCATGTCTGTATATTACCAAATATGTTACAATAGTATTACATAGTGTTTATATTCATATCTATTTGAGTGCTGCTGGGAAAGTGTTATGAAATTTACTAATATATGTAGTTTGCCATGGAGATTGCTTGGTTTCTAGAAACAAATACTATTGCTGCAGTATCTACACCAGATTTTTTCTGTATATGAGGCATGTTTCAATGTTTATCTTAAATTATATAGTAACTAAAATCTAATATGACACCAAACTGTTCCTGTCTTTTAATCCAGTTCTAGTGATAACTCTTGATAACAGTGGCATAAATACATATGTTGATAACTGTCAGCGAGTTTTGTCTGGTAATATTTGAAAGTGTTAAAATGGTTTCATGTAGGGTTTAGTTATTATGAAAAAATGCAAAGGGAAAATGAGGGGCTTCTTTGTTTAATTTTATATAAATTATCATTAAACCTTAAGATAAAATAGTTATGTTTCTAAGAGTATAAATTGATTTAAATAATATATACATTCAGAATGTTTTATTTTTAAACTGGTAAGCAATAGGTAAAGCATGTGATAAACTAATTATGTTCAGTAAAAACAAATATGAGGCTATACAGTTATGAACCGTACTGTTTATTAAAATTTGGAAATCCAAACAATAAAATTGATTAAAATACCCTCTGGAAAGAATCATCAATGTTACAATCAGGAATTATGATACTATTATAAGTAAATACAGTTGTCTTCCACTTTCATTATTAAATTGATGAATTTAATAAGACTTTTTAAAATCAAGATGGATTGTGTAAACTCCACTGGATATAATAATATATAGGGACAAAGTTTTGGTCATGATTTTAAAAATACAGACATAAAGGGATCTAAGCCTGAATAATTCATACTTTCTCCAGAGTTTGTATGCATTGAGGCTTCTGAGTAAATTTTTTAGATTGCATCATTAGAAAGATCAAATATTTTATATAAGTCTTGTTGCTGATAATATGAAGAATGAAGATGAAGACCATTTAGAAACTGCAGATAGTCCAGAATGTAGGTGCAGTTTTGGGTACCCCACAGTTCACCCAAGTAACACCATTGCTGCATGAGCAACTCTGGCTTCCAGGTTGTTTTTTGGATACAATTGAAGATGCTAGTTACTTCGTTTAAAGCTCTTAACATAGGGCTGGGTTACTTGTGGGACTGCCTATCCCTGAGGGTATCTGTCCATCCTACTAGGTTAGATGGGAGGGATGTTAAATGTTATCTGATAGAGCCTCAGAGGTGTGCCTTCTCAGTAGCTGCCCCAGCCTTTTAGAACAGGTCCCATCTGAAGTCCAACAGATCCATAACCTTTTAGCCTTCCAGAGGATTGTGAAGATCTGACTCTTTCCCCAAGTGGAAGTGGGGACTAGGATGAGGACTGAGCTGTGAAGACGATTGATTTGGCGTCTGAAGGAGGATACTTTTGTTTTTAACTATGTTATTTATGGATTGTTGTGAGCCGTTTGGATCCATATATGAGCCAGGTGCCCATGTAAGTCCTGTAAATAAATAAATATCGGAACAGGTATTTCTGTACATCTCTTGAATAAGTGCAATGTAAATCTAACATTTGAAATTTGTTTATAGCAGATCTTTTCTATTTAGTTAATGTTATTGAAATCTGATACAATGGTTTAACTTTCCATATAGAGACTTCATAACAGTCTCTTTTGTCTGCCTTATAAAATGTAATATTTTATTAACACAATCCATACTCTCAATTTGAGAAATAATGGATACATTCAACAAAATACTAATCCAGTATAAGAACATCAACATCTGAAAAACATTGTTCTGCTTCCTTCCTTGGAGTTAGCATAAACAACAGATGAGGGAATATGGGAGGGGTGTTACAAGGAGGCAAGTGTGTTATTGGCAGCACTTCAGTGAAACTGGACTACTGTAGAGGAGTATGGACATAGCCTTGAAGGAAATGTGCAGCAACTATTACAAAAATTATTAATTTAGCCCTGAAAGGAATAACAAAGCAACTTAGGATAGGCTTACCTTGATTCTCTTAGTATAAGAGGGAGGGAAAGAAAGGCTTTTAAGATTCTGTTATTATATAATAGAATTTTTGATGATTAGAAAATATAAGCTATAAAAAGAAGGGAATTACGATATAATTTTAAAAGTGGTTTGATTAGAATTATATGTATAACTGCCAAAAGGAAGATCAGAAGCCATACATACAGTATATAATTTTTTTTCTCTCTCCTTTTTCTTTTTTTTCTTTTTCACATTAATTTTACTGTATTTTTCTTTGAATGGTTTTTATTATATATGTAAAAACTTTTGATTAAAGACTATTTTTTTTAAAAAAAGTAGAATTACATAATTCTTGTGGCTGTTTCTTAATGTAGCCTATTTCAAATGATTAACAGTTATAATCAATCATAACATGCTAAATTCTTATGTGTGGGGGTAGCCATGATACAGGAACCTAAAGATAAGCACAAGTTTGTTAGTGTTGCCTTAATAAAGTAGAATTGGCTTATCTTGTCATGTTTCTTGTATGGCCTACCTGGTAAGGTTGACAATATCTTTCAGCTAGGGTAGCTGAGTTGGAATGTAAGCCAAGTACTATATAGCAAACCTTACATTTTTGTTTATTTTGCTGTTATCTTGATTTTAGGAATTAATATTTGTAGAGGACTATTGTAATTATATTACCTATTTGGTTAATTAAAGTGTAAAGAAACTTTGCTCTATGATTTAGAAGGTTACTGTTAATAAGGTTTGTTATATTGTTCCTGGCATTTTAAAAACAAACCTATTAAATCAGAAGCACATTTTATTTTGTGTCTCTTTTATGTTATTGTTTCTGGGCCCACAATATTTCTGAAATTCAAAGATTCATGTTCAAACAGAATGAGGCTGGTTCCTACCAATTAGCCTTATTGTAAGATATGTAACATCTGTTCTCAGGATTAGAAAACATTCAATAAAGAAAGAAATAATTCATGATAGACTGACATGTTAGCCTTCTTGCTTTATTTATTAATCAAATATTATTTATTCATAAAATTTGTATAGTAGCCCATCCCATAAACAGCTACTCTGGGTGGTGTTTATTTACTGTTAAATTAAGGCCACAAGTACATTTTTAATATTCTTTCAGCTCGAGATGCTGATGAAAGAGAGAAATGGATTCATGCTTTAGAGGAAACCATCCTTCGTCATACTCTTCAGCTTCAGGTAAGCTCATTTGCACTCTGCTTTAAAATTATAACATTGTTAAGAGTATTTGCTCAGAAAAAATTCATAAAAATTGATGAATACATTCCATCTTACAATACAGCTTTCTGTTGCAAATACAGTATATACAGTATTAATTATAAAATCAAAGTATTTAAAATGTTTCAAACAGCAAGCATTTCAGCTGAATTAATAGGTTTTGAAATAGCACGGTATTGCCAATATACAGATAGAAGAAACTGTTCTATTAAGATCTGAAAAATTAGGAACATTGATTGAACGTATTTTCAAATACGTCTTATTTAGTATCTTTTCAGCAACAGGCTTGTGGTTATAATTTGTATTTTTGTTGAACTGTTTTATATATTCATCCATAGCTGCATGTCAGGTTTGGAGACGTGATGCAAATTCTCTACACCAGTGGTTCTCAACCTTCTTAATGCCACGACCCATTAATACAGTTCATGTTGTGGTGACCCCCAACCAGGGGTGGGTTCTATTTTTTTTTACTATTGGTTCTGTGGGCGTGGCTTATTATGTGGGCGTGGCTTGGAGGTCATGTGACTGGGTGGGCATGGCTAGCTGGTCATGTGACCGGGTGGCCATGGCTATGTGTATAGGGACTACTCAGAGGGCTGAAAAAAGTCATTTCTGACAGATCCTCGCACTTTTGACTGGTCCTCACACTTATGACCATCCTCACATTTATGCCCGTGCAGCATTCTTAATAACCATGTCACTCATTTCACAACTGCTTCTCTTCACCATGGTGATAAGATAGGGCAAAAAACGTAAAATGTGAGGACAGTTGTAAATTCGAGGACTGGTCAAAAGTGCGAGGACCAGTCAAAAATAACTTTTTCAGCCCTCTGAGTTGTCCATATGCACAAAAGGATACAGCAATAGAGAGGGATGAAGGAAGGGAAGGGAAATTAGAGTAGGAGTGAGGGTAAGAGAGGGAGGAAGAGAGGAGGAGAAGGAGAAAGGAAGAGGAAGTAGGAAGGAGAAGAAGAGGGGGGGGAAGAGAAAGTAAGAAGGAAAGAAAAGAGAGAGGTGGTAGGTTTGAGGAGAAAGATTGCTGTACAATAAAAAAGATGAAAGGGAAGAAAACCAACCCCAAACAAATATAAAGATATTAAGATAAAGAATGAATTGTTAAACTTTAAAGAATAAAAGAGAACAAATATGAATAAATAACAATAATTAGAAACACACATACAAACATACAATGTATTTTCTTTGAACAGAGTATTTGGCCGGTTCACAAATTTAACCAGTGTTTAGTCATTTCAATTAAATTTACAATTTCTATGTTTTCTTTTTGCCATATTTATTCCTCATCTATTTTTTTAAAAAACCAATATTACCCTTTATCCTCATCTCTAATCTTAATCAAATTCAATTTTTCCCTTCTATTCTATATTATACCCCTTTCCATTGTCATCTATTTTTATATCCATCCTCACATTGGTTAATTATGTAATTATGTAATACAGTTGTTTAATACAAATTCAACATTTTAATATAAATCAATTAGTTATATAACTATCTTTTTTGTATATCAATCAATATGAACATGAATATTCCAATTATTTCCATGCAATCCAATTTCTTACAAATCAATTAATTATATTTACCAATAATAATAAACCAAATAATTTCCCCCATATATTCCTCCAAACCACAACTTAACCATTTCTGCTTTCAACACAATATACAATTAATAGTATCTCAATTATTACAATTCGCGACCCAACAGAGGCAGAGGGTGAGGGTGAGTGAAGGCGTGTGGGGGGGGCGAGAGAGGGCGTTGGCGACCCCTGTGAAATGGCCATTCGACCCCCAAAGGGGTCGCGACCCCCAGGTTGAGAACCGCTGCTCTACACCAAAATAGAGAACAGCTATATAAATCCATTGACTAAATAATAGTAATACTGTATTGTATGTAATTTAACTGGGTTTTTTAGGTTTAAAAAAAATTCAAAACAAAACTAAAAAGCCAAATATTTCTTCTTTGTTGTTTGGATACTTGCAAATAGAACTAAATGGAACTTAAATTCCAAACAAGATGTTAAGGAAAAAGTAAGTGTGTCTGTTTTTGGTAAAAAGAAGACTATCATGATAACTACACTATGTCTTACACAACTAGGTTTCTTCCTCATATAAATATCTGCAGGCAAAGCTTTTTGCCAAAATTCAGCCTTAGATGTTAAATTGTGTTTATATCAGTCCAGCAAAAAACAAAAAAGCAAAAATAAAATCAAGCACTGAAATACATTAAAACACAACTAAGATTAAGAAGCTTCTTCTACACTTTATAATTTGAAACAATATATTTTAACTCTGAAATACTCTTTCATATTACAAAGTGGGGAGTTCTTTTTAAGATGTTAGTTTTAAATCGTAACATTTTCACTTTGGGTAGTGTGACTGAGTAAAAGAAGTGTTCCACTGTGGAGTATTTAAATGGCATTTACAATAATTTTGAAACAAATCTTTGTAAAAGCAATCCTAGATTTAGATGGACAATTGCAGCCTGTTATGCAGTTTTACTTGAAAGTCTAGCCAATTTAAGACTATTCTATTTTTTCCTATCTTTTGCCAACCTTATTGTCTTTCAGTCGCAGAGATTCTATTAATTAATTCTCACCACTGTAAGTCCTCAGAGCAATTTTATTGGCTCTAAGATTGCAGCTAGGAGTCTAAGAATGGGAAAAAACTCCGGGGCAGAATAAGGCAGTATCTGTTGATTCCTGTCAAATATATATCAGGCAGTTACAACATTGTAAAAAGGTTTAAATCTGCTTCGTAGTAAGGGATTTTGTGTCGCTAAACTGAAACTTGCAGAGAAGGGTGGGGAAATCGAACTCGGCGGACGATCACTGCGACCCAAAAATGAAAAAGCGACTTAACGCTGTAGCCAATTGCAAGCGTGTTGACGTATTGGAATAGCTAAAATGGGGGCGGGGGAGATCTGAATGGATTTGTGGCATCGTCAGCGCTGCGCGAGAAGTTCTAGGCAGATAAATGGGTTATGAATGGCAGAGCCAGCAGTGCGTTTTGCGCGGTAATTTTTCTTAATTGTTCCTTGCCAACGGAGTCCTCTACGCACAGCGATCGCAGTCGCTCCAAAGGAAAGCAAAGGAATGCTTCGATGCGTCTTGACTGTTTGTGTCTCCCCTCCGATTCCTCCGCGGGAAGGAGGACGGGTCAGGCTAAAGGACACCTGACCTGACCCATAGCCAATCGGGTCCCACTTGGCTTTAAGACTGTAACTGTGCGAACGGCGGGGTTTGCGACGCGGCAACTACCGGGAGAGGCGGGGAGGGGAAAGGAGAGGAGGGAGATCTTGTAAGACCCTTGTCGAGAGGCGTGACCGGCCGTGAAAAGAATGACTAGTGTGAGTAGGAAACAGATATTGGGTAGCAACGTGATGGACAGTAAAGGAATGGAAACCCTCTATTTGCTGGCCTTCTCGAGGAGCCCCCCCCCACCCCACTGAAGTTCGCAGTTTGCCCTGATCTCCAGCGTATTGACTTAGTAGCACAGTTTTGCGAATGCCCCACTTTGCGTTTTGCGTCAGAGTTGATGCGATCTTGTAAAAATAGGCGAGTGGGCAACCAACCCGGCGGATCATTTCCATGCAGTTCCGCGTTTCAACTAGTTCCGCTCAGTGTCGCTAAAATCGGATGTTGGAAATGAGGGCATCGTATCTTGGAGGTTCAGAGTCAGTTTGGCTTTCAGACTGCACTCTGGATGACTGATTGATTGCTCCCGTTGCTGCTTCTGCTATTTAAATGGGTCTTTTGCTGGGTTTTAACATTTGATCCGTGAGACTGAAAGAGAATTAATGATGTCAGGAGAATTTGACTTCCTTATCTATATAGTTGACAGCAATATATTGATTGCTTTCAAATTGCAAATCAACCTGTAAAGTAGGCTTTCCTTAATGAACACATGGTAAAACCAGCCTACTAAGGATGAATTCAGCTATCTGGATTCTTTACATAGCCAAATCTATACAGAATGTGGAATTGCAAGAGTTTTTCTGTAAGCAGTGAAGGTGTCTGAAATGTCAAATTGTGATCTCAAACAGTAGAAGCCACAATTGTGCAAGAATGTAATGATAGTGTATTTCTGGGGGAATTTGAAGCATGCTTACAGGGGGGAGGGGAACAGTAAAGCATCCATAGTGAAATGTAATTTCATAAAGACTGCAGGTATTTACTACATAGAAGTACCTTTATTTTTATACAGAAATTTGGGTACTGTTCACATCAAAGGATTCCTTTTCATAGGAGGAAAAACCTTTTAATTACGTATGGATAGTGCCCAACCTTTAACAATTCCATTCACTCTTAATATTTAACTGGTCCAGCTGGTTGGTGATCTTAATTGAAGATTTGGTCAGCTTACAAAGTTAACTGGGTGACCTTGAAAAGCCCTAGGGAGCAGGCAACTTCTGAAAAACCTTGCTAAAAAAACCTACAAGGTTTAATCTAAGCAATCGCCAGGAGCCAACACGGATTTGAAGGCACATACAAAAAAAAAACCAATATGAAAATTATGGTGGTAAACTTTTTAAACATAAATTTTAGAATTATCTGAGAACTAGGTGAGTTGAAAGGACTAGGTGAGTCCTTGTTAGTAACAAAAGAGGCCTGCAGAAGATATCCAGTTGCAGACTTATCAACGCTTGCCAGACTGTACAGGATTATAAAAATAAAGTTCTAAAATCATAGAATTATTTAAAATCTCTAAACTTATAGTTTATTACTAATAATTTGTTCCCTTTTTAAAAGCCTTGGTCATAATTTTACATAATATGAGGATTTTTGAATCCTATTAATTTTTAGATGACAAAAGCAGTAAAACAATAAACTATTACTTGCTGTTGAAACTTCTTTCCTAGACAGCCAAAAATGTCTAACTTTACATCAGTTTTGAGAAGGATTTTTAAAACAGAGTAGGTTCTAAATGAGATAATACCTTCTAATATTCATTTTTTAAAAATTATGAATTCCAAAGAACTTTATAGCTAGTATTGTGTTGGAAAATTAAAGAATTTGCTTTCCTGCATGTTGGTAAACAAAAACAAATTATTATGCTTAATTTTGATTTTTTTATTTATAGGGTGTGGAGCCTGGATTTGTTCCAAGTGTCCAAGATTTTGATAAAAAACTTACAGAAGCTGATGCTTACTTACAAATTTTGATTGACCAATTGAAGGTATGTTAGCTCTGTAATTGACTATAGATATACGGTAAGTAATTTTCTAGCAATTATATACTTTATTTTGTTCCTAAAATTCAGGAGTGCAATTCTCTTGCAGATAATGCCAGAAATGGGAACACTAAACATTTTTAGTTTGAATTTTGAATGTATTTTCTTGAAAAGCAAATAACCTCTGTTTCAAAATACAAAGATAGTATGTTGACAGTTCCTCCTTCAAGAGATTAGATCTAAGGAGCTTAGGTGCAAATTAGAATCTGCAGACTTTCACAATATAGTCAAGTTCTAAGAACAGCAATATAAGCTTTGCTTAAGTAAGGATGTGCAAAGCTTAATTTTATAATGCTTAATCAAAACTGAAAATCAAACAAAAATCTAAAATAATTCTCTACTTAAAGGCTTCAATTTCAGTGAATCTGGATGTTTAAGTGCAAGTAAAAAACTCTGATGTTGGATAATTTATGTAAACAATTTTGTCTATATGCCTTTTTTGCATTGCATTGTGTGCATCACAGTTAATTTGTGATGCTATAGATTTTTTAAAAGACTGTTTATCCTGCCTAATACTCCTTCCTCCTCCTATTTTCCCCACAACAACAATAACATCGACAACAACTCTGTGAGGTGAGTTGGGCTGAGAGTGATTGGTCATAAGTCATCCAGCCAGCTTTCATGCCTACGATAGGATTAGAACTCATGGTCTCCTGGTTTCTAGCTGGATGCCTTAACCCCTCAACCAAAATAGCTCTTTATGTCAAGTCTACGTAGTATTGACTTAGTTTGTTATCAAGTGGCTCAAATATTTGATCTTGGAAATGAAGAAAATATTTGATAATAAAAATAGAAGCAGTAGTATATTTTATTTCTAAAGCAATGATTTTGAAATGTTTTTAGCTTAACTTGAATATATGATTGTGCATCAATTGTAGGCTGGGGATCCATTAAAAAAATGTCAAGATAATGGTCACAGTCAAAGCCCCACTCCTTTATCATAGATGTGACGTTGAAGGGGCAGAATTGTGGGCCCCATCTTGATGTTTTTAACCATTCTGTGGATCCTCCTGTTTGTAATACTATGCTGATTAGTCACATATGGTTGTACTGTTGTGATCAGAGTATATTCCTATTCCCCACCCCACCTCTTATGATTGCTCTTTACACTTTGCAATGAAAGCAAATGAGTTTATGAACTAATGGGAAGCAACAGTTTGTTTTATATAGAACTATTATTAAAGCCACAAGTAATATGAATATTATTTTTGGTACGACAGATAAAAAATTATACTTACTCTACAGAAACTAATGTACTTTTAAAAGTGATTTGCTATCTTGTTGGAATTATTAAAGTTTTTCTCATGTTTTTAACAATTTTCTTTTTTAGCTTTTTGATGAAAAACTTCAGAACTGCAGAGATGATGATCAGAGAAAAGCAAGTATACTTTTTGTACAGATGACCTTAGAGTATATATTTCTTTCTAAGATACAACTTTACTGGTCTTTTTATGTGTGGTAATGAATACTATATATGTTTGTTTATATCTATATATCTGTATCTATATCTATAATAGGTGCAGAGAAAATAGTGACAGAATAGTAAGAAAGGATATATTTAATTCAAATAAATAATCACTTCTATGGATTTACATCTGATCTTCAAAGCTCACTGTGGCTACAGCATGGTCCTTCCTCTAGTTTTCTACCACAGTTCTTCAGCAAGGTCATTAAAGAAGGTGATATGTATTACTTTCTGTCCACCCCAGAAGGAAGCATGACTATTTGGATAGAGAATTCTCTTTACTTTTCTTACCCAGAACATAGAGATTACAACAGGAGACGACATTTGCTGTTAACTCAAGCACTGAGTTCAGTGGGGTAGGAAGCATCACATGTAGCATGCTAATAGAGAGCTTGCAACAGGAATGGAAGCTGTCTTTTGTTTTTGCTTTTCCCAGCTTAAATTTTGTTTTTTTTCTGTGCTGGAAAACAATCATGTAGAATATTTTTTTTTCCTGCTGCAGGAATGTATGCAGAACCCGGTTGATTCCTCTGAACCTTTCTCTCTGCCTTTTCTTTGCCATCACTGCCTTGGGCTTGTCTGCTTGCTTTTCCATTCTTTTCAGGAGTCTAAAGCTCCAAACTATTTTATGCACATTGCTACCTGCAGATTCTTGTGCATGCACCTGCACAACTAAATTATGAACATAACCAGCAATTCTCTGCTGCCCAAATGTAGTAGGATGTCATACATAAGGGGATATTGACTCTCTGGAACAGGGGTCCCAACTTTCTGGACCTCAGGGAACACCAAATTCATAATTTTAAAACCCGTGGACCACTAATACGGACCCAGCGCGCTGCTTGCCAAAGCGCCTGGACCCCCAGTGATGGGATGGGGTCCTTCAGACACTCTCCCTCCTCTCTGTCTCTCTCTGTCTCTGTCTCTCTCTGTCTCTCTCTCTCTCCTTCTCTCCTTCTCTGTCTCTCTCCCCTCTCTCCCACTTTCTCATTCTCTCATTCTCTCTCTCTCATTCTCTTTCATTCTGTCTCTCTCTGATTCTCTCTCTGATTCTTTTTCTCTCTGTCCCATCTCTCTTCCCCCTCTTTCTCTCTCATCTCTCTCCCCCTTTCTTTCTCTCTTTCTCTCTCTCCTACTCTCTCTCTCTCTCTCTCTTTCATTTTCTCTCTCTCTCTGTCTCCCTCTCTCTCTCCGTCTCTCTCTCTCTCTCTCTCTCTCTCTCTCTCTCTCCCTCTCTCTCTCTCTCTCTCTCTCATCTCATCTCATCTCATCTCATCTCATCTCATCTCATCTCATCTCATCTCATGGGCCAGCCAGTGTCTTGGGGCTGAGAGGAAGTCAAGCATCTCCCTGAGAGACCGAGGTGTGCGGAGCACCAACAAAGGCTGGAAGAAGTGCAGGAACAAAGCACTACTTGAACTTGTACGGCATCAGCATTCTGCCTCGGTATATTTGCACCAGCTAGTGGCGCAAAGCAGCCCTCGTCTCCTGCTGCTTGGGACTCGGAGCAGTAAATGGGGACTGGTCTGGGGAGCAGCCGGATTTTGCTGTCTATTGTAGACGCCAGATCAGCCCCCTGCAAGCTCTTGTCTCTCGAGGAGCCTGGCCAAAGTTTCCCGTGCCGCTTCAGTGAGCGCTTCTTGAGAGACAAGAGCTTGCAGGGGACCATTCCAGCGTCTGCAATGGAGAGCAAAATCTGGCTGCTTCTTGGACCAGTCGCCATTTACCGCTCCAGGTCCCAAGCAGCAGGAGACGAGGGCTGCTTTGCACCACCAGCTGGCGCAAATATACCGAGGCGGAATGCTAATGCCGTGTGAGTGCAAGTAGTGCTTCGCTCCCATAGCTTCCAGCCTTCGCAATCACTGTTTCGGCCCGCTTGCACCGTCCCCTCCCCGCCGCGGCAACAGCACCATTATTTCATTCCGGACGGAGAGGGCTGCGCTCCTTTTTGCGTATTGCACCACCTGCAAAGCTGCGCATTGCACATGCCACCCCAGGGCAGAGATTTCCAGCCCGGCCACGGCCGGTCCCATATTTCAGAGCAGTCACACTCACAGGACTGGCCCATTGGTCATCCCGGAGCAGCTCTTCCACCAGGGTGCACTGGCAAAAATACGAAGATTTCTCCACAGACCACCAAAATTTTCTCGCGGACCACTGGTTGGTGACCACTGCTCTGGAAGACTTGCGTCTATATGGTTGACATTCCTTTTATTGAAGCAAAACAAAACTGAATGAGGGGTAGTTTGCAGTAACCAAATGGAGCCCTGCAGCTACTCAGCCTTATTCAGGATCTTCCTTCAGGCAAAAAAATATTACAGTATTTGCATTGGAGATTTTAGAGTGTTTTCTTTTGGAAAACACAATTTTCTTGCAAGACCACTTTTCTCCCTCAATGAGATGCTGTGAGGATATGTCTCTTATAAAAGGTTAAATGCCATTTTAGAGCTGTTATTATGTGAAATCTGCTAAAATAAGGACCTTTTTGTATTTAGAACAGAGTAATATGCTGATTATAAAATACATTTAAGGCAGTTTTTTTCAATCTGATTCCCTGTAGATACATTTGAGTGCACTTCAGAATTATTATCCTATATGGACAGAGAGCAGTTGGCTGAGAATTATTTGAATTATGGATCAAATCATTGCCAGAGTGCAGACGGGGAAAGACTGTCTTATATAGGTTGAAAAAAACTCTCTTAACTATTAAATAGGTGTTTCTTCTCATTACATAATTTTGCCAGAGAAATGTAACTTTATAATTACTTAAAATCTAACTTTATAATTACTTAAAATCTAATCTGTTGCAGTGACTGTCTGATGTTACAAAAGATGATAGTTGATTTCTTCTCTGTATGGCAATTTAAAAAACTGTCCATCTCAGAAGAAAACTGTCAGATTGTTTTTATCCCATAATTTAACACCATGAATTCTGATTCATAGCATGAATTCTGTTTTTTTTTTCTTTTGAACAAATCCATTGATCCAATACAAATAACAAAATCTCCATCTATTTCTAGTAGAAATATGTTTCGAATTAAATGTTCTTGAGGTATCATTTAAGCATTTTCTGCCCATAAGGAATTTTCAGAATGACTTACTGATATAGTTGTGCCTGTAGAAAAAATAAGTAGAGGCAAAAATGTGGACATCTGTTGAGCCTAAATCTTGATTCAATATTATAACTTGGAAATGCAAAATAATTATTTTAAAATTTTCAAATATGCTAAACAAAACTTTTCAGCAAAATTGCTTATAATTAAAAGATTCTTAATGTGGCTAAAACTACTATTTTAAAGAGTCATTTTGTTTATAGGTGGAATTGGCTGTATAATTAAAAATAACTTTCAAGCATAAGCACAGAATAAGTTTCTAGAGGAAAGCTATTTGTACAAGATTTTCTGAATGTGGTAACAAGTTGTAGTGTTTGCATCCTAGCTGCTTGTTATCAAAGAAAAATAATATTAGGGACATTGTATAGTGATGAAAGATGTCTGCTACTCTTCGTAAAGCAATATTTTGTCTGGAATGTGCTTGAGATCCCAGACACTTGTTAAAACTTGCTTGTCTGAGTTTGAACTGTTTAGTTTCGTAGATAATATTCATGTTTGGTTAGAAATAAACAACAAATAGTATTAATCAATTTAAAGTCTACTATTTCTACCTTTAAATATTTCTTTTGGTATGTGTTTGCAGAAGATTGAAAACCTCAGAGAAACAACCAGTGTAAGTTTTTGTTTTATATCACTATGCACTTGAAATCATATTTCATCTGATTCCTTTAGAATGCATTGTAATGAAGAGGACCAGATTCAAGGAGGATAACCTAAAATATTTTTAAAGTCTTGTTCATATTTCTGTACATATTCATCTTTAATAATGTGCTTACTAGTAGAATATTTTATTTTATTTATTTTTAGACAAGTTTTATTATATTTTTCTTTTACATACATAATTTATGAACAGAATATTGACCGGGTCACATCTTTTTCAACTTATGACATAATTATATCTTGATGTTTATGATCTATTCCAATCTTCTTCTTTTTTTCCAAATACATATTTCATTTTCTGCCATGATATTCTTTTTCTCTACTTTTTTATCTTATCTTAATCTCTTCTTAATACATAATACATAAACAGTATCACCATCCGCCCTTCAAATCCTGATTTCTTAGCATTGCGTCAATTAATTATCTTATTTCTCCATTTATAAAGTATATTTCTTATAATCCCCATCACATTTTTTTGTTATAAACAAAAAACTTCATCTTATTCAATTCTTACATTGAAACCCTTTAACTTGATTAATCTTCCACATCTTATCTCTTCTTAATACATAATAAGCAATATCACTATCCGCCTTTAATTCCTGACTTCAATTATAGCATCAGTTAATTATTTTCTTTCATCATTTACAACATATTATTTCAAAATCCCCATCACACTTTTTTTTGTATCTTAATTTCAATTATTTTCATAATTAAACCTAATTACCACTTCATATTTCATCTGCTGTTCTATTTTACAATACACAATATACATAATCATATTTACTTTTTGCATTCACAATTGCTAATATTAATACAGTTCTCTTAGATCTAGTAATATATACCTTATTTCCCTTCCTCCTTTCCACTATTCTTCCCATTTTAACCATTTTCTCCGGGTCTCTCCAAAATTCCACTTAATGATTTTCTCTTTTCATCCCATTTTCTTATCTTCTTCTTTTTATTTTTATACTTATTGTATCTTTTCTCCTAAATCCTTTCTCTAACTTTTGAGTATCACTCGCATAATTCGCCCGTTGCTGTTACCTAATCTTTTCTCATTTCCTTCTCTTCCCTTAGATTGCTTTTTTTAAAGAAAATATTCCCCCATCCATTCATTTTTGGTCACTGTAATTCCCAGTGTAATCATCTAACCTTTTGCCTTCAATTCTTTTTCCTTTAATATTATTCTCTTGTTTCTCATTTATATTCTCTTTTTCCTATTTTATGTGCTCTAACAAAGTTTCTGACTTTTTATTGTCCTTTATTGATTCATGCACGTTTTTAAGCATCCAAGACTCCATATTATTAATTTTAAAAATTATTAGTATTTCCATTTATATTTAATTAAGATTTTAATCCATATCGTCTCTTTTTTATTTCCTGATAATATCCAGTACAGATGTTTGTCCAATCCACTCCAATTTAAAGCTTTATTATTGTCCACCTCCTTTAGAAGTCGAGACCAAGCAGCTTAAGACAAAACAAATACTCGTTAAGTTTTCCCACAGCTTTTATGGTGATCAAGGTCACTGTTGTAATTTCCTTGAATTCTCAGGCCAGTCATTGTAGTGCTCTCTTTCCACCAGCAGATATCTCTCTCCAATCCACAATTCTCAGAACAACAAAGTATCCAGTTTACAAAAGTATTTTAAACCCACATAGAAGATACTTTCTCTCAAATTGCTTTTATCCTTTTATTGTTTTTAATTTCTTCAAAGTCAATTTTAAATTCAATTGTAAAATTTCCTTTCTTGGGCTTTAATATTTTAACCTCCTCTTTGTTCTTCCTTCATACTTCAAAACTATAAAAATTCTTTCAAATCTTCATTAAAAAGTACTTTCCTTCGGGTTTCCTTTTCTTATATTAGTTTTAGTTTCTCCAAATCCAATTTTAAATCCAAATATAAAGTTTTCTTTTCTTGGCTTTAGTACTTTCACTTCCTTTTTGTTCTTCTTCTTCTATTAAAATTCCCAAGTGCCAATTAGCCGCTTGTTTCCTCACTGGGATCTTTTAGAGGTTTTTTTTTTATTTCATTTTTTACCTGTGAGTTGGCCAATCACTGACCCGGTATCAGTACTCTGTCCAAACACCACTCCTGCACAAAATCTTAATCTGGTTGCCCCAGCTTCAAAGCAGTCATTTTTAATGGCTGCTGCCCTGCCACCAGATTGAAAAGCGGCCTCTGACCTTATGAGGAACTTGCCTGTTCCTCTTGGTTGTCCGAGGCGCCTCTCCTCCTTCACCGTCCCTACAAGACGGTTCTGGTCCAAAGACCTCCCGACAGCAGTTTGTCTGGCTGGATTTTCACCAGGCTCATCAGAGCCCGCTAATTTCCAGCCAGTCTCGCCACGACGCTTCCAGTTTTCACTAGTAGAATATTTTAAATGAAGTGGTATGACTACCCTCCTTGCACAAGTGACTTCTACCATAGTGCTTCTTATGATACATTAATAGAGAAATGTGAAATAAATTATTTATATCAGCAGGAATAATTCTCATATTGTAGTAGATTAATTTTATTCATTTCCTACTATCTTCTAAAGTAGGCAAATTTCATTGTAGATTTAAAATATATACAATATATCTATAAGACAAGGACTATTTTTATTAGGTAGTTATCAGAATAATGTATTTTAAAGTGAAATTACGTATAAATAACCATAACAATAACTATTAATACTTGTTTATCAAAAAGTCTTTTATATACTCGAAATACTTAATGTGATTATTTTGCAAGTGCAAGCAGTACAGAGCTGGTCTATGGGGATTGCATGCCAAGGGAACAAAGCAGGACAGGAATTATTCTTAAGAACTCTGAAGTATATCAGTTGTTCATAATTGTTAAGTTTGTTAAATATAACAATAGCTTTGAAAAATAAATCCAAAAAATAAATGGCAAAGACCTTATTGCAAGTGCTTTGGATTGCTTTAATTGTTTAAAAACTTTTAGAAAAACTTACATATTTATTTTTCCTTTCTTAGAGCATGGTCGAATCAATAAAACACTGTATTGTGTTGCTGCAGATTGCTAAAGTAAGTATTTCTATCAATCTCAAATAGTAGAAAATAGTGTTTTTTGGAGAAAATGTTTATGTGCTGTTTGTTATGTTGTAGTAATGTGCAATTTAAGAACTTGAAAGGGAGGTGTTTATATGCACGCACCACTTAGGATCCATCATCTTGTTTTTTTAATATGAATTATTTAATAAACATAAATTCCTTGGTTTTCTAACCAGTATTTCATGATTTGAGCTCCTGAGAACATTCATGGTATATAATCCTATGACAGAATTGCCACACTTTGATGGTATACTGTTGATGGTGAACATACTTAATATTCTATTATGACAAACTGCTGTTGTTTTGTGGAGCATGAAACTGCATGGAGGAGAAAGAGTATTACAAGACACCTTGTGTATGTTTCCACTCACACAAGTTTGACTTCTGCCTATCTCCTTAAATGTCCAGAGGCAACAAACTCTGGTTATTATTGCACAAAACTCCAAGCTGAAATAGGAAAAAACAAATGTCTTATCATTTTTTCCTGAACTGGGTTACAAATAAATTGTATGAATTTGAAAGAGTGATCTTAAAATTTGATGCTTTTGAGGGCCCATCTTGACTATTGGTTTCTCAGTGTATTGATAATAGATTTGAAATATTTCACCATTTCTTCTTGGAACTTGGAACATAGAACTGATAAAATGGGATTGTGGGGCGGGGGAGGGGGCAAAAATGATTAAAGTCCTCGCTCATTTTGCATGTACTAGTAAAATAAAATTTTAAATATTTTTCTATCCTTAATGAGCCTAATAATTAGTTCTGGCATAGAAGTTACTACAATGTCAAATATGAAAAATCTTTATTTAGTTTTGTGGGGCAACTTAAAAATATCTAACATAAACTGGGGATCATAGTTTTGCTAATGTATGCATTTATGTATACAGTATATGTATTATTTTGGGTCAAAGTCCAAAAGAATAACCATATACAATATAATCAAATAATATGTAATACAACAATTTAAAAAATGATTTGAGAATAAACATTTTGACAAACCTTCAAGTAACAAATAGCTGATACCATGTATTGGAGTTGAGTGCAAGCCTAATGCCTTCTACCCACAGTTGCAAAAGAAGAGAATTTTCATAGAAATGGCTAGATAGCAGTGCTCTTGGGCCAAAATACATTTGAACAATTCTTCTAAGAAAATTGTTTTAGGTACAATTCTGACATCAAAAATTGATATGAGGAAGAAGAGATGCTTGCTCTGGTCTGCTGGTAGGATAAAATATATGCTGATAAGGGAAGGGCATTATTTGCAAAGCTAAAATAAGCATAAATAACATTTTTGAAATAATAAAATACTGCAAAAAAAAAGAATGATAAAGTATTATTGATATTTTAAAATTTGGGAAATATTCTTTATGAGAACAATTAAAATATGATAGAGTAATGGTAGTTATGCTTAGTTCATTATATTGGAAAATAAGGGTAATCAAGAGCATCTTATTAGTTCAAAGTAGAAAAATATTAATTTGTCTATATGTATATTTTGAAGACTTATTTTGTTTCACATGTACAATGCTGATAAAACACATGAAAGGATATTTGTTTTATTGAAATGTGAAGTTTTATGTACTGAAGTAATATAAACAATAACTAAATTATTCTATTTATTTTATTAAGAATGTTTGTAATGAAGTATTCTAGTTATTAACATTATTTTAAAATTAGGTTTATTAATATTTTTTAAAGAATTCTTAGGAAAGAACTTTGAATAAAGCTTGTCATATGCTCCTAAATCATAAACTGTTAATATCCTTCATGACAACCTTTCGGACAT
Source organism: Pantherophis guttatus (assembly GCF_059756535.1). NCBI lineage: Eukaryota > Metazoa > Chordata > Lepidosauria > Squamata > Colubridae > Pantherophis > Pantherophis guttatus. The sequence goes on from NC_142065.1 coordinate 62,891,044, forward strand.
CAGGGATCACTAAATTCATAAGTCCACTAATATGATCTGCCTAATGACCGGCTCGGTAGGTGTGGCTAGGTGGTCATGTTACTGGGTGGGCATGGCCAACTCAATGTCACTCACATCTAGGGGCGCCTCACCGGCCTCTACTCACCCCTCTCCTGGCCCGGGGTCCTTAGGGCCCCAACAGGAAGCAGTTGCCGGAGCTAAGCAGTCACTACAAGAAAAAGTTGGCAAAACAGCTGGCTCAGTTCAAATTGATCTGACTGAGAAGGAGGCTCAGCAAAAGCATCACACTCAGGACTACAAGCATAGGCTTTACAAGCAGAGGGAAGACCTGCAGGAGTGCAAGACCAAGTACCAGCACCTGAAGGCTCAGCAGGCTGAGATGGTCAGCCAGTTCCAAGCCATGATGCAGTCCCACTGGAACAAGGCTCTCCAGTTCCTTGCCACCAGCAGCACTTTCTTCCAGCCTTCACCCAAAGCCCCATACCAGGGGGCTGAAGCAGATCCCAAGCTGGAATTTCTGCCCCTCCTCCAACCCTCACAAAAAGACCCCAAAGGGGGAGACTCTGCAGCAACACAAATGTTCATTGCATGTATCCGGCCCAGGGACCATAGTTTGAGGACCTCTGATTTAGTGCAATATAAAAACATGCAAATAATTTTTCTGCGGACCACCAACATTTTCTCGTAGACCACCGGTGGTCCATGGACCACAGTTGGTGGCCGCTGCTTTATGACACAAATACAATAATTGTGATAAAGTTCATTTGTACCAATAATTGCAATTTAGCTCAAAACATGAACTATGTAGGCTGTTAGGTTTTTTTTTCCAATATAGAAAATTTATATTTTAGCCAGACATGGTACTTTTAGTATGGTAACTAAACTTGACAGTTTTTCAGATTCTGAATTGTATTCTTACTTTGTGACTATGACAGTTTATGATGAGAAGGAACCCCTCAAGAAAGGCAATTAATAAAAATTGGGGTTGAAAACGAAAATAATCTGGAAACCATGCTGTTTGAGCCTATGACTTTGTCTTTAATTAAGGCCTTTAAATGGGAGGTCTGTAGCAAATTAGCATTATTTATATGACTGCAACAGTATTCTCTCATCACGTACTGGGATTAAGAAATAAAAGTAAAGATTGCTCCTCAATTTCTGGGATTATGAAATCCTATTGTGCTCTTTTACTCCCATCCAATTTTAGGAGTAATAAGAATTTAACATATGCTTTTACATAAATACCAGAAAAATGACACAGGATGTTCCATATATCAATATATTGCATTTTGAAAAGGAATGAATGTGTTCAGAACCTCTAATATTACAAGTTTTTATTATGTAATAACTTAAAGATTATGTGTGAAACAATTCTATTGGGGCTATGTGCAGTCAAAATGGTATAAACAGACTACTTTCCCTTAAATTCTTAGTGCAGAGAGCTGCAGATGTTATATTCTGTGAAGCTCCATATGCAAATTTTTACATGACGGGGTTTATACTGACCATCAGAACATGGTGTCCCCTGGTAGTCACTGTAAGTGAAAACATCACATTAAAGCTACTAATTATATTTATCAGTTATGAGCAGTTTCCAACATTCTATTCTTGTAATTGCATATGTTGGAACTATTATTAAATGAAATACTGCCATTCGTTACATTATTTAGAGCAGGGATAGCAATCTGCAATTATACGCAAACATCCCCAAACTGTATACTGAAATTTGGGAGCAAAATTATCAACATTGAATAAGGCAACTTCAATCTCCTTAGGTATTATTTGACATGAGAAAGAAGCAATTTGCCTCTCAGAAACCTTTTCTTGCCATTTCCACCCTAACCCCATCATTGAAGAAAAAGACCTGGAAAAAAATCAACCCTGCCCCATTTAGCAACGGATGGTATAATTAAAGTGCCAGTTGTAACCCTCTAAAACATTAGAAGGCTGACAGGCTGTCTCCTACTATTAAATATTTCCATTTGTGCTTTAGAAGTTATTTCTGAAGATTCTATTGATTTCCCTCAGTGGAGAATTCTTAAAACACATGGAAATATAATTTAATGTTGTAATTTTAGTCTCAACAGTATTTTAACTTGGCTCTTCATGAAGTGCTGACGGACTTGAGTTGCCATTGGTATTCTTGTTAGATATTTCTTTATTGTAAACTGGGAAACAAATCTGGAAGTGTTCCAGAAGAGATTTAGTTAAATCTTCTGTTACCATTTGGTGAGCAAGAGACATCATATACTATAGGATGATTTTATGGGATAATGCAAAGCAAGCCAAAGCAAACCCACCAAAATTCATTTTAAGACAATATCTTCATTTTCTAAAAAGATTTACTAAGTAAGTTTCTAATAAAGAAGAGAAGAGGAGAATTCATGCCCTAGTCACTGCAAGGGGATTAGGTAAAATTTCAGTAATCCATTTTCTTTGGTAAATTTAGCTAATTTAGATAATTTTAGTTCATAACAGAGAAATAGATTGCCTATCATAAAGTACTGATTAACTTGGAACTATGGATTAATTATAATTTGCTATATATTTGTAACTACAGTGGTTCCCCATATCCTTCAAATTTGGATGTATTCCACTTACTCAAAAGAAAACATTGATCACAAGTGTAAAAGAACATGACAGTCTCACCAATTTCCTGTTAATGTTTCTGACAGGCCACAATCATTTTATTAATAGCCAAGGTCTCCTGTCAGCCATTTTGTGAAAACGTCCATATGTACTCAACATTCAAACTGTATTTCATTATCCAAATGCCAACTTACATTTTGCTTCACATAGTCTGTATTTTCATATTCTGATCCACTGGTCTACGGGTAATTTAACAGATGAGAATATATAGTATATAGCTCAGGGTTGAACTGTGAAGTCATTGATATTAATCTTAAATCCAGGAGGAATTAAAAAATTTGGTGAAGAATGATCCTTTGCTCTTGAACTTGATTAAAATCGAACTAGTGTATATCAGTTATAATTACTACTTGCAGGGAGGGGGACTTGTGGCAAAATGCATCTTGTATATAGTGGCACTGCTAAGCCAGTGAACATCATTATGTAGTCATAGATAACAAACTCGGAGCAAACTCTTTCTTTTAAATATCTTATGATGGAACAAAGCTCCAGTCATAATTGGTCTATATTCTTTCTTTCTGCTGGTTTTCTCTTTTTCACATGATGAGAGAAGACAGAAATGAGGGTGTTATTTTTCAGATAAAACTTTAGTTAATTCCATAACCCAACTGAATCCAGTTAGTACTAGTGTGGAGATCATGAGGAAAATCTTAGGGTTGTAGGTTAGTTGAGGCAATAAAAAATCATCCATACAGAAGAAATATCAAATGGCTTTAATGAAATCAGCAGGAATCAAGTTCAGCTCAAAGTAGTTTTCATTTAAAAGGAAAGACCAGAAGGCATGAATGAATAAAGAATAGTAGAGGCATTTTACTCAGAACTCCCTCAAATGCCATTATTTTTTCTTATATATAGTATTTATTGTGTGGAGATTTTCAGGAATATTGTTTCTGAATTCAAAAAGACATGAATTCAGTTCTAAGTATTTATATGAATGTATATCTTCATTATTTTTAGCAATTCATGTATTACAGATGCAACTTAGTATGGCTTTTAAATGGCAGATCCATTTGCTAGAAATAATTTTTTATCTACTTCTAAAATAACTGAATTTCTTATAATGAACAAAGTTTCTAATGAAGTTTCCCTTTCAAAAACTGTAATGGTAATTTCTTAAAAACATGAATCTTATAAAAACAGCATTAATTACATTGATGACAAATTATTATGTTAATATTTCTAACGTTTTTCCTTAAGGATCAGACTAATGAGGAGAAGCACGCAGATGGACTTATAGTAAGTTTAAATGTAAACTATTACTTTCTTTTATCTCTGCAGAGCATTAAAGCTACAGTCATGTGAACACAGAGACTTGAACCTCCACTTTTCTTCCTTCCTTTCTCTATTTTTTCTCTCTCTCCCTGAAATAAATGTTTTATTTTCAGTATCTTGTCAGTGTTCTAAAACCTCTAAATTCCACTGTTTCTTCTCATGTTAAGATTATCTCTGTTTCCTATTAATAAGGAAAAATTAAAATTGCCAGTATGAATGGGAAGAAATTGGGAAGAAAACTTAATTTTATGGTGTGCCAGAAATTGTGATTGTTGTCAGAATGGAAGCCTTTTGCTTAAAAACATAATTTGCGTGTCATGTACAGTACATGTTCTATGTCTACAATGAAGCTCCACCAGGAACTTTTGATAGCTGAGAATCTTTTGGTAGGAATAAACCTGTATCATGTTAGGAAAATCCTCATCTTCTTGAACCCATGTCTGGAACAATGCATCCCAATGCCAGGCAGGTTAGATCAACTGTTTATGGACAGAAGAAAAATGTATTATCCAAATTTTCAACATTTATATTTAGCTATATGTTTATTGTGACTGACAACTGTAAAGAGTCTACTGAAGTTCTCCCAGAAGGCTGCGGAGTGGGTCAGCAGTGGGAGATGATCCAGTTGGTCTGGCCAGTCACTGAGTCAGATTTGTTTGGCCACGCCTCCTCGTGCCTCCGTCGCCTCCAGTTTTTTTCGACTCAGTGATCTGACCAGACGGTTTCTTACTGAGTTCCTCACCCTGACTCTAGCTCAGGGTTATTCTCCTCACTTCTACCTACTCTTCAATCTTCTACTATCAAGCTTCTGTGCTGTGCGAGCTGGCCACTTAAGTCTAAGGCTGAAAACGCCGCTGCGCCCGCCCTACAGCTGATAGGCGCTAGCGCCAGCCGCTATTTTAGCCTCCAGCCCAGAATCACTGGAACTGCTTCTCGCTGGAGCGGCTAACCGTGAAGTTGCCTCATCAGCAGCCGCCATTGCAGAGCTTCAACATTTTAAACTGGAAATTTTGAACAGCGCTCCACTGAGGTGTTGGCGTGAAGGCTGTGGCAAGTCTATCCCCAATTGATCGCCGCAGGTATTATCTCAGGGTTATCCCTTGAGTGGCGGGCGGCCCCTTACGGCAGAAGTAATTGGGCGGCTAATTGTGGCAGTTAAGGAGGACACTTTGGATCTGCCATTACACACCATTACTAGTGCGATCCTCGAAGGCAGCCATTTTGTTGCATCTCGGCGGCCATCTTAATTGCACTCCACCACGTCGGGCGGCCATTTTAGCAAAAAAAACCAAACAAACAAAAAAAAACCTGTACTCAACTTGTGTGGGTTAATTTTCCAATATGCATGATGTAGGATTAATTTAAACATATGAGTTTGAATATTTTCCAAAAAAAAAAGTAGCATGTAGAAATTGCATGTTTGGATCAGTTCGATAACATAAACATAATATACTTTCAGAAACTAGTAGTTTATGGTTGGCATAATTCTTCTGTAATGTGTGCTAATCTCTGTCATATAGATGTTTTGCTGTACAAATGTAAACATAATACATAAAGTGGGTAAGATTAATGAAATTTGGGTGCTTGAAAAAAAGAATTTTGGTGTGACTTAAGCTAATCAAAATTTACTTTAAAAATATAATACTATTTTTGTTGAATTCTAGATTTTTTTCTGTTTGGTGAAAAAATTAACTCTTTTACAACTTTAGTTTTATGACTGGCATTACAATGATTCATTGGGGAAAGGGTTACAGAATGGATTGGAAAATTCCCAGAACAGTTTTCCAGTTCTTGGTCCTTACTGCTGATCTTTTACAAACAAGCAATTTTCACTTCTCTTGTGATGTTAAGGAGACTACAATTTTACTTCCATGATAGAAAAATTGCAGGAAAATATTAGTCTTAAAATAAGAGAACAACATTAATTTTATAAATAAGGCCCTTCTTATAATTCACATAATTTAACTGCAATTAATACTTGCTAGTATGAATGGTATCCCTATTTTTCTGATGTAATTTGATTTTAGATACTGAGATAACTGACTGCTTGCTGCTTAATATTAGATACTTTGATACTATGCTTTATAGTTTAAATTATTTGGTTTTGTATTAATCTAAGTACAGGGAGGAAGTGAACAGAGAAAATACCATATGAGCATCCTGGAAGTAATAAAATAATTGTATGCAAAATTCTACTATATATCTAGTTCATAAGTGTCCTTGAAATATTTCAGATTAGATTCAGATACAGCCTTTTTTTTTTATGAACAAAAGCAAACTATTCACTGAAAATAATGAACCATCACTGATTACTTCTTTTCCAGTTTGTAATTGTTACCTGACTCTGTCATTTCGTGAAAATTAAAGCTGTTCTATTTTAAATTCCTTTTCTGGGAAGAAACAGTTACTATAATTGTTCCCACTCTATGTTATTTTTTTAAGTAATTAGGACCTGGAATTTCTTTAGCTTGTTTATTTTAAGAATTGTGTCCAATTTACCAAGTTGACTATATCTAATTGACTATTCACTCTGAAAAAATCATTTTTATTATGGACAGCTAGCATTCTTGCTAATAATTTGGGCAACGAAAATACATTCTGCTTTTGCTTCTCTTGAACGGCTGCACTTTCCCTTCATGAGTTCTCCTTTATTTTTTATTGTTGACGCTGACTGCTGGAAACCAATGCTCTATATCCCCATTTCTATATGAACTGAGTTATTTTTCTGGTTTATTCTTTTGCTTTGATACTCAGATTTCTTCCCTTCTAAGCAAATGCTACTGGATATGGTTATTTTCCTAAATGTTTAAATTGTTATTCTTCTATTTGCTCCGAATATAACTTAATACTTTCCTGATAGTACGTTCTGCAAATTGCAAATATAGATTATGTTGTTTCTGAAACACTAGAGGTAATTATATTGCTTGTAAACTTGGGAACAGCACTTTCAGAATTGTGCTAATGAAGGAGAACTGATTCCTGCATGAGTAACGGAAAGTCAACTGCATAATGATGATATGGCAGTTGTGTGCTATTTCATATAATGCTGATGTGGGGAATCTGTGGTCTTTCAAATGCTCTGAAGTACAAATCGTCCTTGATTTACGACCATAATTGAGCCCAAATTTTTTGTTGCTATGCAAGACATTTGTGAAGTGAATTTTGCCTGACATTATGACCTTTCTTACTACAGTAGTTAAGTGAATGACTGCAGTTAACTTAATAACACAATTGTTAAGGAAATCTGGCTTACCCATTGACTTTGCTTGTCAGAAGGTCTCAAACGGAAATCACATGACTTTGGGACACCGCAACCATCATAAATATGAGTCAGTTGTCCAGTGTCTGAATTTTGAACATGTGACCAGGGGGATGCTGCAACTGTCGTAAGAGTGAAAAACAGTCATAAGTCACTTGTTTCAGTGCCATTGTATCTTTGAACAATCACTAAACAAACTATTGTAGGTCGAGGACATCTTGTACAACTTTGGGAAAGTCCACAATTGTGATAAATGCTGGGAATTGTACTTAATTGCTGGAGAGTAATAAGTTCCCTTTCCCCAATATTAGCAATGTAATATAAGATAATTTCTACACAAAATAACCTTGGTCTCATAGTTTTCTTTCCCTTTCAGTCTAGTCACCCAATTGAATGTTAGATATATGATGGAAGACACATATAGAATATCCTGTGTACTAGTGTAGTCATATAGTAGTTACTTAACTAGGTGGAAACTTTGCTGACTTTTTTTTCTTTAGAACATCAGAACTTGACATCATATGTTCGTTACCTGATTTTAATAAAAAGGTTTCCTTCCTGCATCAAGATTTGGCCATGAGGAAGCTTTAAAAAATCATTTCATCTGATAATTTCAATAAAAAAGTTAAAAAAAGGAGAGTGGTGAAGAGTTATGTTTCACCACAGATTCAAGATCAACCACCTTTTTTTTCATTTCATCTACATGAGCTTTCATAATCAGACTGATTAGGAAATCTGAGCAACAACAAAGCTAATGGAGGTGACAGTATTCCAGCTGAGCTATTCAAAATCGTAAAAGACGATGCAGTAAAAGTGCTACACTCAATTTTCCAGCAAGTTTGGAAAACAACAGTGGCCACAGGATTGGAAAAGGTCAGTTTACATTCCAATTCCAAAGAAAGGCAATGCCAAAGAATGTTCAAACTATCGCACCATTGCACTCATTTCACATGCTAGTAAGGTTATGCTTAAAATCCTACAAGCTAGGCTCCAGCAGTATGTGGATCGAGAACTACTAGAAGTACAGGCAGGATTTCGAAGAGGCAGAGGAACTAGAGATCAAATTGCCAACATATGCTGGATCATGGAGAAAACTAGGGAGTTCCAGAAAAACATCTACTTCTGCTTCATTGATTATGCTAAAGCCTTTGATTGTGTGGATCACAACAAATTGTAGCAAGTTCTTAAAGAGATGGGAGTACCAGACCATCTTATTTGTCTCTTGAGAAACCTATATGCGGGTCAAGAAGCAACAGTGAGAACTGGACACGGAACTACTAATTGGTTCAAAATTGGGAAAGGAGTCCGGCAAGGCTGTATATTGTCCCCCTGCCTATTTAGCTTATATGGAGAGCACATCATGAGAAAGGAAGGGCTAGATGAATCAAAAGTTGGAATTAAGATTGCCGGGAGAAATATCAACAACCTCAGATATGCAGATGATACCATTTTAATGGCAGAAAGTGAAGAGGAACTAAAGAGCCTCTTGATGCTGTTGAAGAAGGAGAGTGCAAAAGTTGGCTTGAAACTCAACATTAAGAAAACTAAGATCATGGCATCTGGCCCTCTCAGTTCCTGGCAAATAGATGGGGAAGAAATGGAGGTAGTGACAGATTTTATTTTCCTGGGCTCCAAGATCATCGCAGATGGGGACTGCAGCCAAGAAATTAAAAGACGCTCCTGAGGAGGAAAGCTATGGCAAATCTAGACAGCATACTAAAAAGCAGAAACATCACCCTGCCAACAAAAGTGCGTATAGTCAAGGCTATGGTTTTCCCAGTTGCAATGTATGACTGTGAAAGTTGGATCATAAAGGCTGAGCGCCAAAGAATTGAGGCCTTTGAACTATGGTGCTGGAGAACGCTCCTGCGAGTCCCTTGAACTGCAAGGCGATCAAACTGGTCAGTCCTAGAGGAGATCAACCCTTCTGCTCTTTAGAAGGCCAGGTCCTGAAGATGAAATTCAAATATTTTGGCCACCTAATGAGAAGGAAGGACTCACTGGAGAAGAGCCTAATGCTGGGAAAGGTTGAGGGCAAAAGAAGAATGGGACAGCAGAGAATGAGGTGGCTGGATGGAGACACTGAAGCAGTAGGCGTGAGCTTAAATGGACTCCAGAGGATGGTAGAGGACAGAAAAGCCTGGAGGAATGTTGTCCATGGGGTCGCGATGGGTCAGACACGACTTTGCAACTAACAACAACAATCGGACTGAAATACTCAGTGATGGTATATGTTCATAGTTTTCTTAAAGATGCTTGACAAATTCAGCATCTTGATTGATAATATTGTTGGGTTGCATAAACAAAATAATAAAACTCACTCTCTGAATGACTTGTAATTTTTTAGTGTTGCCATCACATCAGCAAATTAAACTTTAAAGTGGGAATCCTTGGCTTTATGATGCTAAAGCGACTAAATTAACTTTAATGGACTGTAATCGTTATTTTTATAGACTACTAATGTCATAAAAGCATTTAGTTTTGTTTCTCTCTCAGGACTGACTTCCTGCACAAATCATATTTTATTGTGGTTCTCAAAAATAGTTGACCTTGTTTTTTATATCACAGAGCACTATTAATCCTGTTGATGCAATATATCCACCTAGTCTCTTGGAATCTTCAGTGAATAGCACAATGCCTACGCAAACTGTCTTACCTCCAGGTATGGTATTTTTTAAAAAAATCCTGTCTTGTATATAAGCTAATACCTATTAAATGCTTTAAAAATATTTTCATCTCTTTCCATTTATTTTCACGGAATGCAGAAAGGAAATGATTTGTGACGTATAGAATTGCTAATCCATTTAAATTAAAATTGGAATGTCCTACCATTGTTCACATTTTCAAGTGGTTCATAAAAGTTCTATCCATATAGAGGAGGCAGTATAGTAGAGTAGACAATATTTTTCCAATTTCCTCAGTTGCTCCTGCCATTTTGAAGGAAATACGTTGTAGTAAGACTTTAGTTCCTTGATTGGGGTATTGTTTACCTGATTGATGGTTCTCAATCAGAGAACTACCAAACAGGCCAACACTAAACAGCCCAACCAAAGAACCTGAAAGACCACCTTCACCAACACTGAGAGGGCAAGCCACTAGAATATAAACTGAGAGCAAACCTCATTTCTTACTATCACTGATGATGTTACCTAGTTTGAGTAATGAAACATCTTCAAGAAAACAATCAAGCTCAGACAGCACCAAAGACCCATCTTTTCAACCCTGAATTACAAATATTCTCCTTTGTTGGCTAAAATGCAGAGTTATTTTGAGAAAAATAAAAAGGGAATGGAGGTGAATTAAAGGGACTAAAATCTCAAGGAGAGTGAGTAGAAGTAAAAATAAAAAAGTGAAGTGATTTGTTTAATGTTTTCAGAACCAGCTCAACTTTGCAAATCAGAACAGCGACCATCATCCCTGCCTGTTGGACCTGTGGTAGCATTACTTGGAAATCATCAGACTCCAACCCCAAATAGTACAGGTACACCCCAAGAATCTTCTCTGCCTTATTAAATATGGAACTTTATCTTCAAAGGAGCTTTGTTTATGAAGAGTGCAAGAATAGCTTTGCTAATGAAGCATGTTTTTTACCAATTCCTTTAGATACAGTTATCCATAGCAAAGAATGATGATCCTGCCTTGCTTAAAATATCCTCTGTTCTCTTTTGAGTATGGAATACCATACTTACAATGCTACTGCTTGAAGTGAAAGTTGTTTGATTGTGGCAGGATATAAAATAAATAAATAGCTATCTATCTAATAACTACCCACCTCATCTAATTTAGTGTAAGGGTTTAGAGGAAGAACATTGAGGATCCTTTTATGGTGTGGACAATTATAATGGAAATATATGAAGTTTGCATCTGAGTTACGTACAATTTAAATAATTAATAGCAGTGCTTTGAATTTATCTCAGTAATGACTGGATACAATTCTGAACTACATGCTAACATAATATGATTCTATCAGCTACTCCAAATTGTTACAGATGAGAGCAGCTTAATTTTTAAAGTGAACCGCATACTTCTTGTAGCATAGTAAAAATTGCTTAGCAAGGCAAATGTTTAGAACTCTTATCTGCTATCACTTTTAGCATTTTGGAATATTCCTTTCCACTCCGTTTATTTTGTGTTCTTTTATACTGTTTATTGGATCCAGAAGCATTTATAAGAATAAATACGTTAGCTTTCTATCCATTATTTTTAAATAAGTGGGTCTGTAAAGGAGAGATATTAATTGCTGTACCTCTGTATTGTTTGTCTTGCTTTACTTGTTTAAATATTTGCATCAACTGTATACTAGTATATTTGATTTGTACTGTTAACATGCTCAAAATATATTCTTAATAGGTGAAAAATTACATTTGTTTATCTATTAAGCAGTCTTTGCAGCTCCCTGATTTTTATTTATTTTCATTATTCTATTTTGATGATCAAACTTAAATTCAGTACATTAGCTTAATTTGAGTCACAGTAAAAAATAATGTATTAAATATCACAAACACTTGGGAATTTATTTGCATGCATAATCTTTACAGGAAGTGGACAGTCGGCACCCAGCAGCAGTTTAACTTCTCCAAGCCACGTCAATCTTTCTCCAAATACAGTTCCAGACTTTTCTTATTCTAGCAGTGAAGATGAATTTTATGATGCTGATGAATTCTATCAGACTAGTTCATCCCCAAAGAGATGTTTGGAGTAAGTGATAAAAAAGTATGCAGACAATTATTTCCTCCTAAGAATTTGCAAAATTACACATACTGTATATCAGTCCCTGAATCTTTTCCATAATGTATTGTGGATAGCTAACTTAAGTACAGTCTCTATATGTACACGTAAACAATTTTGGCTCTGAAATTGTCCCTTGCTTATGCAACATTCATACTGTGAAGTAATATTATTGTAGCAATTAACACCTGGGAAGCATCTTTGTTTGCATTTTCAAGATTGGCTTTTTATCCATGAGCTGATGTATCTTAGGGTATTCCCAGTTCTAAACAATCTAGTATGTCTACAGATGTAGTGGGATAGTCTTTTATAAGAAGGCTTCTTAATTTTTTGGATACAAATTGTGTCATTGTTCAAATTTGCTATACAAATGTAAATTGTTTTTCTTTTGTCTCTGTTCTGTTCCCTAAATAGTATATTTACATATTTAAGTTGGCATATATTTAACTTTTTTTCAAGGTATATACAGTAGTATGAAAGTTCTTTCAAATTTGATTACATTTCAAATTATCTCAAATATGTTCTATATTCAGCTATAAGAATTTTGTATTTTTTTATAGCCCCTCAGGATCTGGAACAATTCTAACACGTAGCAACACTGGGAGTAGCATGAAACGCCCAGATACAGCAGAGTCCCTCAACTCTTCAGTGTCTAATGGGACAAATGATGCTGGTAAGAGAAATACACAAACTATTTAGGTTCTTAATAACTTCAGTACCAGTTCCAGCATGCTTATATTCTGTATATTTTTAAAATAATTTAAAGATATTTTATTTTCTTCTTGTGTTTTTAAAATGTGGCCAAGAAATTACAGGGATGCATTTATTTTTTTCAGATCTTTTTGATCCTCTTGATGACAGAGATGATGATGTTGAAGGGGAGTCAGTGGAAGAACACAAAAGTGTTATCATGCACCTTTTATCACAAGTTAGGTTAGGAATGGACCTAACAAAGGTGAGAATTCTTTGAATCCTTGGAAACTAATACTCAGAAAAATGTTAAAATATGAGGCATATGAATATAAACTTTTATATGAAATAAAAGTTTACGAACACCTAGGTAGAACTGACAATTATGAAATCAGTTCATAATTGGTTTTTCTGTATTTTAAATTGCGTTTTATTGGTTTGATACCATAAATGAAGTATTTTATTTGGTTTGAGTAAATGCTAATTAAACACAGGATATCTATAAGGCAGTCATACCTAGTAATGTGCCTTGAAACTTAAAGCATAACCTTCATTGAAATTAATCTGATTTTGAAATTTAAATTTGCTAAGTTTTCTCTTTCCTCAGGTGGTTCTTCCAACTTTTATTCTGGAAAGAAGATCACTCTTAGAAATGTATGCAGATTTCTTTGCGCATCCTGATTTATTTGTGAGGTATTGAATTTTTGATCGTATATTAGTTTTCTACCTTATTACCACATGCAGGTTTAATAATATTTTGTGCTGTATACAAACTTAGTCATATCTATTTCATTGGCTACATTTTTATATAAATACATATATATATTGTATAAATATATATTATAAAGCAGTTTGCCTTTCTGGCAACCATAGAAACATTTTTCCATTGGGAATTAAAAATCTTGAGGAAATATTTATATTTAGTTTCAAATCATTTAAGATCATTTTTTTCTGTTTTCTTTAGCATTAGTGACTACAAAGATCCAAAAGATCGTATGATTCAAGTGGTAAAATGGTACCTCTCAGCTTTCCATGCAGGAAGGAAAGGATCTGTTGCAAAAAAACCTTACAATCCCATCTTGGGAGAAACCTTCCGTTGCCATTGGGTACTGCCAAGTGCTGAACAAGAAGAAAATACGGTTAGTAAAATACCTATATGTCTGCATGACACTTGTAGCCAGAAGCCATGGAAAGTAAAAGTCTTTGTATCATATTTGAACAACATAACTGCCAGAAAATAAATCGCAAAAGGTAGCTCATAGCCATGGTGAGAGAAACCCCTTGGCAATGAAATGATACATTGTTATAGAATGTATCCTGTGAATTGTATTTTGTAAACACAGTTCCTACACTAAATGCACCTTTTTTTCCAGTCACCTCTGAATAATTCCCTAATTTGGATTATATTTGAAGTAAGAAAAATTCCGGGTAAATAAGCCATTCAACTTTAAATGTGAATTTGTAGGTATAACATCAAACCATTATGTGTTTTATGCCATTTGTCTTCTGCTCATATTTTTTTCAGAGCCATTATCTGTATTACTGATTATTGAGTTTACATTCAACTTTTTCTTCAAGGAGTTCATAGTAATGTTTAGAGTTGCCCAACCCTCAAACTTTATCATGCTAATGAAATCATTTAGGCTGAAGCATAGTGATCAGTTTATGGTTAGTGGTTTGAGTAGAGATACATGTTGAATAAAATAAAATAGCATAATTCTAAAACTGACTCTTGGAATTCTTTTCATTTCCCTTACCCTGAGTATTTTCTATATCTGGCTTTTCCTCATAAAGGGTAATGGAGACTGTCAGTAACTTTCCAAGTAGTACTTGATGTAGTATATTTGTAGTCCATTGTAGTCTTATTGAAGATTACATTTTCCATATAATGTTTGTATGTACTCACAGTGAAGAATGCCCATTCTTCACTGTCAGGATAATGTAGAATATAGTCTGGATATGAATTTGCAAATATTTTTCTACTGGGGTCAGTATTTTATTAGAACTTCACAAACTTCTGTACATCTTATGCTGATCATCGGACCTCAAATATATATATATCTTTTCATCATATTTTACTAACAGCAAACTCAACTTTGAAATGTGGTGTCAAGGGAAGAATAATAGAAAACTAGAAGGATGAAGAATTAGAAAGAAAACTAACCCCCAACAGGAGCTTTTCCTACTATTAAATTTTATTACTATTTTATTTTATTTTGTACTGTCTACATAAAATGAAAGTGGTAGACTTTCTCATTTTTGAACTACAGGTAGTCCTCAACTTACAACTATTTGTTTAGTGACAATTCAAAGTTACAACAGCACTGAAAAAAGTGACTTATGACCATTTTCCACACTTACAAGTATTGCAGCATCCCCGTGGTCATATGATCAAAATTTGGATTGACAGCTGGTTCAAATTTATGATGGTTGCAGTGTTCCAGGGTCACGTGATCACCTTTTGCAACTTTCTGACAAGCAAAGTCAATGGTGAAGCCAGATTCACTTAACAATCATGTTACTAATTTAACAACTGCAGTTATTCATTTAACAACTGTGGCAAGAAAGGTCATAAAATGGGGCAAAATCCACTAAATAACTGTCTCACTTAACAACAGAAATTTTGGGCTCAATTGTGGACGTAAATTGAGGATAACCTGTTTACTTTTTAAAAAACAGTAAATCTATTTTATTAATTTCGTGAAGAGATTATAAGAATACTGCACAAATTCAGTATTTTCGAATAAAGAAGATTTCTTATACATTTAGAGGTTCGAACACTAAAGATAGCATAATTTACGAATTAGGTTTTTTAAATATTATACATATTAAAATGTATGTTACATACATGTATTATATATATTTGAGGCCTTTGAACTATGGTGCTGGAGAAGACTCCTGCGAGTCCCTTGGACTGCAAGGTGATCAAACCAGTCAGTCGTAGAGATCAACCCGGACTGCTCTTTAGAAGGCCAGATCCTGAAGATGAAACTCAAATACTTTGGCCACCTAATGAGAAGGAAGGACTCACTGGAGAAGAGCCCAATGCTGGGAACGATTGAGGGCAAAAGACGAAGGGGACGGCAGAGAATGAGGTGGCTGGATGGAGTCACTGAAGCAGTCGGCATGAGCTTAAGTGGTCTCCGGGGGATGGTAGAGGACAGGAAGGCCTGGAGGAACGTTGTCCATGGGGTCGCGATGGGTCGGACATGACTCTGCAACTAACAACAACAACAATATTATACAATATGCCAATATTGCTCTATTCCAGTTATTTAATTACTATTTTCCTAATAAATATTCTGTGATCTCACTGTTCTCACATTAGGACAGAGGGGTAGGAGACAATAATTTTAAAATCTTAAGTGCTTAAAATCTTCATTTTATATGTAATTCTAAACATGCAAAATACATATTGTCTATATTAAAGCACACTGAAGTGTTGTTTTTTATATTTATTTTCAAAAATCATACTAATGTAGCATTTCTACTTTGAAGGACAGCTATTACATTAACCCAAGCCTCCTTTCAGTTCTTCTTAAGGGTTTTTAGGAACTTGGTTACTGACATAAATTTATTTTTTCTATTGTTTAATGTAACTTCAGATCTAGAATATTTTTAAATATCTTATGTGTACAAAAAGAAATTTGTTATCATGCATAGTTTGGAATCTGTTTTGCAGGAGACAATTGCAGATGGACCTGTTCCATGGGTTTCACCAAATAATGTGACATTTGTAGCAGAACAAGTTTCTCACCACCCTCCAAGTAAGTTATTTTGCTTGTAAATTATTTTAAAAACTATTGTTGTTGTTTGCATTTTGAAACTTCAGCCATTTTTTCTCCAGATTTCTTACTGGGAAAGCAAATATGTGTTTTGTGCTTATTTCCAGCACTATAGTTTACCATATTTATTTGTCCTTTTAAGTTTCAGCATTTTATGCAGAATGTTCCAGGCAGAAAATTCAGTTCAATGCTCACATCTGGACCAAATCAAAGTTCTTGGGAATGTCTATTGGTGTTCATAATATAGGCCAGGGTATGTCTATCGTATCTGAATTTTACTTAATCCTGAGTTTTAATTCTATAATTATAAAGTATTTTTGACAAAACATGTGTATTTCTTTTTTTCTAATAGAGATAGCCTCTGACTGCTGGTAACAATACTTTTAAGCTACTAATTCTGAGCTTTTGGTGTTTGGTAGAGGAATTTTTGTGACTTGCATAGGTTGTAACTTGTTGCTATTTTCTGTCTTTCTGTGCTAATGCAAGAAAATGTGGGTTGTGTAATCCAACCCAGGAACAGGCTATATCTAGTTTTACCATTACAGATAAACTTAATCAACTCTAGCCAATCTTGACACAGTGATGAGAGTGATGGGAGTTGCAGTCCAGTAGCATCTGGAGACCTATAAGTTGCTGTCACATATTAGATTGTCATGGTTGATTCTTATCTTAATGAGCAATGAGAACTACTGACACTGCTTATCTGACATTAACCAAGAGCAAATAGTTCAGTATTCTCTTGCAGTGGTTCCTATAAAAGGATAAACCAGAATTCACATTGCTTTGCTCATTATCATTGACTGCTAACAGATGCAGTTAGTTGTCTGTGGTCAGTTCTGTCCATTTTAGTGTTCTCTCTCAGAATAAAAAGTTTGACTTTCTTATTATAATCAAGTACAAGCCACTGGGCGCCATCAAAGTAGTATGTACCAGCATATTGCTCATTCCCTGCTTGCTTAAAATTCAGCTAAAGACTTTTAATCAGACGTAATAATTATTTGTAGAACATCCAGGTATTACCAGAATTAAAGCTTTGATGATAGTACTGAAAAAAATAATTGATAGTTATCGCAAACTTGATTTTTATTAACCTGATTTTGTTGGCCTTTATTGAAATGCTCTGCAGATGTAATTTTAGCAGGGATATTTAAGTTAAAGGATTTCATTTTGAAGAAAAATACTATGGTTCCTCACTTAAATATGAAAAGCAATAAAATCAAAAGTTAACTTTTTTCTAATTCTTACGCTATTGTTTTGCTGTTAAAAATCACTTTCAACTAGGATTTCCAAAGTAGCAATTTGTTTGGTCATTTCTCTAGTCCAGTGATGGCAACCATGGCTGCTCTTTTTTTAAAATGACCTTTGGGGCGGGTAGGGGGCATAAGATCATCATTATTGGAAAAGGCAAGGCTAAAATTTTTCGCTTGGGGGTGTGGGGCTTAGATTGTGTACAAGTAAAATAAAAACATCTCTTTTCAGAGCTAAATATAGCCATTCTGCTTTTGGTAAAAGGGTTGGGGATGACTGGTCTGCAGAAACATAACCTGACAGGTTATTTTTGTTCACCTTATTTTAATCTTTGTTGTTTTTCTTTCTTTCTATAAAAAAAGTATGATCCCATACTGTTGTTTTTTACAGGGTGTGTATCATGCTTAGATTATGATGAACATTACATTTTAACCTTCCCCAATGGCTATGCAAGGCAAGTAATTCTAGTTTTCAGTGATTTTATAAGTGATAAATTGTTTGTCTTCCTAGCTGTTGAAAAATCTGAATTGGTTTTTTTGACAGATCTATTCTCACAGTGCCATGGATAGAGCTGGGAGGAGAGTGCAACATTAGCTGTTCTAAGACAGGCTATAATGCTAACATAATATTCCACACAAAACCTTTCTATGGGGGGAAGAAGCACAAAGTAACAGCAGAAATATTGTAAGTATATATATATATATATATACATATAAATGGATAGATTTTAAAAATCACACTCATTTCAAGGTTCTGATATAAAAAATATAATAGAACTGCTGGAGACTACTTTTAATATTCCATAATCTGGTGCCCTCAAAATGTGTTAGTATAGCCATAATGATGATGATGTTATCCATTCAATCAATTCCGACCCTTGATGATTCTGTGGGCAGTCTCTCTAGAGCTTTCGATCTTGCACTATTTCTTCAGTTTTTGTATGCTCTGGCTTGTATCAGCTTTGAAAGTGTCCAGCCACTGTGTTCTTTTAGGACTTCATTTCCTTTTACTGCTAACTCTTCCAAACATAATTACTTTCTCCAGTGAATTCCCCCACATGACATGGCCAAAGTAAGTGAGACACAGTTTCATGATTTTACTTTATTGTACCGTACAGTACAGCCATATTAGTTGGAAATAATAATTACATTCAGTCAACTGCAGGGGACCAGTTTAGGAAAAGCAGTTTTAAGGATTTTGACAGATCCCCTCAGCAGGTAGCAACATCTAACCAAACCTTTTCTGAACGTTTCTAGGTTTGGACCTTTAGTAGGGCTGGGGTGGTTAATATTGGAATGAGAGAATATTGGGCAGTACTACTACTGTAGGATAGACAGGGATGTTGGAAAAACATCCAACATCCAGAAAATTATAGGATTATTGTCAGTGATATCAATAGGAGTCAAGCTTGACTTGAAGAAGTTCTGATGTGCCATGCTGAGCTAAGCATTGAATTAAATTGACAAGGGAGTGGCCCCTGATTTTAATCCTTCCTTGTTTTTTTAGTTCACCTAATGATAAAAAATCCATCTGCTCAGTTGAAGGAGAATGGAACGGTATCATGTATGCAAAATATGCAACAGGGGTAAAGTATCTTGATTTTTGAATCTTTGGTGAATTCATAGATTAAAATGTTTTGTTGCATTTTCTCTTTTGTATTCCATATGAAAAAGTTTGATTCATTCCAGGAGTGTCATTAATTTAATATACCAATTAATCATTCTTCTCCAAAAACTATACAGGTAGTCATTGCTTTATGAGAGTAATTAGGACCAGAATTTCCATCATTAGGCAGTAAGGTCATAAAGTGTAATGTCATGTGACTACATTGCTTAGCGATGGTAATCCCTGATGCTGTCATTAAATGAGCATCAAAGATCTCCTGGGTTCCAACAAGCAGAGTCAATGGGGAAACCAGCTGGAAGCCGCATGTGGCTTGCAAGCAAGCCTGGGGAGGGGGAATAGCTGCAGCAGTGCTGGGAGTGGTTGGTGTGAATGAGGATGTGTCATGTCACAGGTAGCTGCTGCAGATATGCACAAGCATTATGGAATATGAAATGCTTTCATAGCCAAGCTCCTTGGGGGGAAAAGCTGCAAGAGTGTGAGTTGTCCCCATTGTTTTTGCTTGTGGGAAGCTGGCAGGGAAGATTGCAAATGGCAATCGTGACTGTGGAATGCTGCAACTGTTGTTAAGCGCAAGTGCCTGGATTGCCAAGTGCCTGGATCACAATTGTGACCACAGGGGTGGTGGGACAGCCAGAACTTCAAGGACCGCTTGTACCACTTGTTCAGTGCAATGCAACTTTAAACAGTCACTGAATGAGGACTGTTATCCAAGGACTAGCAATATAAGGGAATGCAAAATTAAGCCATTTTCAAGATACAGATAACTGATAGATATGCTTTATGGTTAACATAATTTTAATGAAATCAGTTGCATTATTGGAGAGCAGATATTGGATTACATTCTGTTTTGTCTATATATAAATAAATATAGATATGAGAAATACTGATAAATGTCCTAATGAAAAACGGATTTAAGTTGAATAATATAAAAACCTAATAGAGATTTTCTTTCTTTAGGAGAATGTAGTCTTTATAGATACCAAGAAAATGCCTATCATTAAGAAGAAAGTAAGAAAACTAGAAGATCAAGAAGAGTATGAATCCCGCTGGTCAGTGTTAATATACTTTTCTTGGTTTGCTACAAAAACAGCTTCAAAAAATATTCTCAAACTCAAGTAGTAATTTACTGGAACTAAATATAAGTAATGCTAATGAACGTGGGATAAGATAATTTGTTATAGTATTTTGTATGCTGCCTATTTCAAATGGATTATCAGCAGTTCAAATGCATATGTGAAAACTTACAAGAAAATTGAAATGTTTTGTTCAATTATAACAGTACAGTTTGGGCAAAAATTATGTAACTTATGTAAATTTACCTTTCTACCTCTTTTAACGTGACCCACATTCTGAATAATGTATTACAAGTATTCCACAACTTACAACAATTTATTTAACCATTGTTGAAAATTATAATGGCATCGAAAAAAGTGACTTGACTGGTCCTTGTGATTATGACTGTTGCAGCACCCCCATGATCACATGACAAAATTTGGGTGCTTGGTAACTGGCATGTATTTACAACAGTTACAGTATCCTGAGGTCATGTGATCACCATTTGTGACCTTCCCAGCCAGCTTCCAACTAAGCAGCTGGATTTGACCACTTAACCAACATGGCAAAGAAGTGAAATCATGTGCAACTCACTTAACAACTGCCTTGCTTAGCAACATAAATTCTGGCCCCAATTGTGGTTGTAAGTCAAAGACTACCTATACACCCTTACCCTCCGTCTTATAAAACTAATACACAGATAGAAGAGCTCATACTGTACAGATCACCCAATTCCACTTTCGCAGAACTGATAAGCCAAGAAAAATCACAGGTTACTTTACAAGGTATTATCTTACCTCTCAGACTATACAGAATCAGGACCTGGGTGAATTTGAACGATTTTATCAGCAAAGTGTTTCATAAACATCTCACAGTGGTCTCAGGAAGCTCTTTTTGAATCTCAAATCCCCCAAACGTGTAAATCACCCTAAATATGACCACCAAGGCACACACCACTATTGCAATAAGGGTGAAAGATTAGGAATTCTTTGCCACCCCTATTGTATATATAAGGCTCAGACATGAACCCTAAGTCAAGTTCATTTCTAGGCTTCCTCTATTGACATTCCAGGTTTTTTTCTGCCACCTCATCTTCTGGGTCTCCTCAGTGAAATAGAGAGCAATTCAGATTGGTGAGCAGAGTGGTCACCCAGGGTGACCATCTCATCACACTTTCTGGTCACCTGTTTTAGAGTTCAAGCAGATATTTGATGAAACTGCCTGACAAATTATTAGGACATCCACCAGGTGTTTTTAGAAATCCATCAGGTTCCATAACCCAACTTCACACCATTCTCATTGGACCCAGGGATGTCTATGGTAGTGACAAACCTCATTCAGATCAAGAATGATCTAACCACAGTAGTGGACCAAGTGTAACATTTTATAGTTTCAAATCAATTTGATTAGGCTTAATCCCAGCGGTGAAATCTAGTTCTACCCGGCTCGCCGAACCCGTAGCGCTGGCAGTGGGAGAGTCCGCCCACCCACCGGGACGTCATTAGTCCCATTTTTTAACCATCTGAGCATGCACAGAAAGTTCTGTGAATGTGCAGAAGAGGCACATGCATGCATAGCGTGCACGCCCTCCCACCCGGGAGCAGACCCGAACCAGTAGCAAAGGTAAGTGGATTTCACCACTGCTTAATCTCATATAGAATTTGGGAACAAACGTGATGGTTTCATTCTTTCCAAACATGTCTTTCTAGATTATTAAATTATGGGATTTTTTTTGCAACTTGAATATTTTTCTCTCTTTTTTTAAGCCTATGGAAAGATGTAACCTATAATTTAAAGATCAGAGACATTGATGCAGCCACTGACGCTAAGCATAGGCTTGAGGAAAGACAAAGAGCTGAGGCCAAAGCCAGGAAAGAGAAAGAGATTCCATGGGAAACAAGGGTAAGTTTACATTCAAAAAACTTTTCCTGTGTTAAATCCTTTTGCTCCTATGAAATTGTTAATGAGTACCTTTCTTTTACAGCTGTTCCATGAAGATGGAGAATACTGGGTTTATGATGAGCCACTACTCAAGAGACTTGCTGCCAGTAAATATTAAGCAGGCCAGGCCTGTGAAGTTGAAGCCTTGACTTAGTGGCATTAATTGTAATGTTCAAAGGACTCTTCTTTTGGAGAGCCTGTCTCCTTCAGTTACAGTTCCTATCTCAGGGATACTGGACTTTCTCATGCAGTGAAATTAAAACAGGAAGAGCCCTGACTGTGTAGCAGTAATTTATATTAGCCTTTCCTGTCTGATCTCCTATGCTTCTAGGAGAATAAAACCAAGGCTCAAACTAGGCATACATATTAAGCATTGCTGTAAAAGGTGCAAAGAGGCATGTGCCTCATACATAGGATTCTGGCATTTACACCATACATTCACATGGCTTCACTTATTTAGAACTTGTTAATTTCTATGTAAATACGAGGACTTCTTTTGCCGGTTTAGAAAACTCAAGATCGCATTTAACAAATAATAATGGTAGTAAAAAAATTGGCATTTGTTTCCCCAAAAAACTCTTTGAAATTTTTAAAAACAGAAATGTAATTATAGATTAACATTTGATTCTTGCAGATGCATCTATAATGCTTCATAAAATGGATTTTCAAAAATATGCATTGTTTTATTTTAGAGGAAATCATTTGCAGTCTAAAACACGTTGCTATAAAGATGTTCAGGACAAGTCAATCCTATTCAGCAGATATTAATTTGGAAAATTCAGTTGCCCATATCATATACTGATTTATATCCTGAATAACACAGAATGAAGATTTAAGTGACCTGTTGCTACTATTTACTGCACATCTGTTTTATCTTAAGGACTTGTGTCCAGACACCAACAAGTGATCACACTGAGGTCTCCGCTATTTTATTCAGATGCTGGTAATAGCTTTAAGCTCCATGGTCTGACTTTATTGGTTTGTTCTTCTTTTCCTCGGCCCCATGATAACACAGTTTAGCTAAAAGTTTAAAAATAAAAAAAATATCCTTCAATTAAAATACCCATTCTATTTTAGGAGCCTTCTGATTAAATAGTGAAAAGCTCTTTCCTGTTATGTGTGTTTTCTAGAGAATTCAGATAAAAACAATTGATGGACAATTTTCACACTCTGTATTAAGGCTGCCTTAATCTTTGCGTTATTTTGATTAGAACCAGGCATAGGTGATCAGTTTTACTTACTTAAAAAAACACAGAAAAATTCCAGTTTGTAATTTGGCCTTCTAGATGTTACTGAATTCCAGCTTCCAAATTTCATGCGTACCCAAGCCTAGTGCCAGTGATAGCTGGAGTTGCATTATTTAAACAGTTGGAGAACCACATTGCTTCGCTTCTCCTGTGGATTAAGAGCATGGGCCACAAGCCTGTCAAGAGGGAAATTGTCTAACATTTGAGTTTAACTGGGAAAGTTATATACTAGTACATAATTTATATGTAACATCCCAGAATATTTAATATTATTCTATTACCACTGTATAATTGGATCTGTAGAATCGATAAATATGTCCCAATTTACCATTTTTTCTCCCTCTTCCCCCCTTGTTCCAAAAGCAAAGGACTAAGACTGCAGTACAGGAGGAACAGCTCGTGTTCGTCCCATTTCCACTTTTTAAGTTCTTGAAACTTAAAATCATATGAGTACTAGTAGTACCACTTATATGCCATATTCCATGCAACCAATGTAGATAAGTGGTTTCTGCCTTAAAATATGCATTTAATGAATGAATTTGAGGTTCAATGGTACATCCAACTATTTGCCCGGTTTTGCTTTTGTAGGATTACAAAAACCCTAATCCCAATCTCTCTTCTTTCTTTTTTAAGAAGTAAACTCACCTTCAAAAGAACTAATTTAACATAGTCCTCAAATGTTTTTACCTTAACAATCTCACAAAAAAACAAGAAATTAAGATTTCAATAATTTATTGCACACGTTATTTTAAGAGCACTCATCTTGAACTATCTGATGAAGATGATTCCTAGGTATATTCTTAATATTTTTTTTCGTTTGAAGCCAGAAATATTTTTTCTCTAAATTGTTGCAATATAGGCACATTCAGTTTTAAGTAATCTAATAGCATTTTCTGGATAGCAGGTAATATTTTACTTCTGAGAGAGTCTTTAGTCTTTTTTTACCCACAGCTGTTATGGAAGAAGCAGCAGCATTCCAGGCAAAAAGAACCCAGAATAATAATTGCCAATGGGGGACCCATTTACTTTTATGAACAAGTCTATCTTTCTATACATCCATTGTAATATATATTTTCACCAAAAAAATGCTCTTTCTTATGTATGCTTTGCTGGTTAAAAGACACGCTTGAAATATGTACATTAGTTTGTGAGTAGTCAACTATTTTCCATAAAGCCTGGTAAATTAGAGTCTTAGAAGGAAAGCATACCTCCAGAGTATTTAACTTGTACTACACATTATGGCAGCCCAAGATGAGTTATTTTAATATCTTATGGTATGGGAGAACATTGAGAGCTGATGTATACACTTTGATGTTCTTAATGCAAGTGATGTCAGTCAAAGAAGAAGGGTCCAAGAAGGTTAGTTGAGGTATTTCATTGCTTGAAGGGCTGTGCATATTTGAAAGTGATGGAACTTCTGCATCCCCTTCATGTACACCAAATCCAACCACCTGTAATTTCAAAACACAAAATAGGAGATAAATTCTACAATAGGTGCAATAGTTTCTATTACTGCAGAAAGGGCTAAAACATATTACTTTACGCATGAGTAAGCAACAGATTAATGCTTAAATTTAAAAATTATAGTTTTATTTTGAATTTGATTAACTAGAGCTACATTAAAATCATGTTTCAGAAGACCCAATTTTCTAGCCCCATGTTCAAAGCCAGGATATGCTGCGCACACAAATAATTTTATATTCATTCTAAATACAATAACATATTTTATATTATTTCTATTACTATTATTATTTTATATTTTACCTATATATATGGGCAAGATATAAGAGTAGTAATAATTAGATATGTTGGCTGCCTTTTACACCTATCTATCTCAAAGCAGCCATTATATCTTAAGACTTGATATTAACCCTATTTAATATAAACTACTTACACATTTGTCATAAATACTCACATGTACGCTGAGCACTTTCCTTTCTTTGTGTCTGTGCATTTGAAACCAGTCAACTAATTCTGACTGCGAGAGAGATTTTAACGCGTCAATCTAAAACAGAATAGTTTTTTAAATTAGCATATGTTTAAATAATGTAGAAATTGACCTATACTTAAACCATCAATATAGGTAGTCTTTGACTTACAACCGTTCATTTAGTTACTGTCCAAAGTTACAACGGTGCTGAAAAAAGTGACTTAAAACTGGTGCTCACAGTGTTGCTGCATCCTTATGGTCATATGATCAAAATCTGGGTGCTTGGCAACTGAAATGCATTTGCAATGGTTACATCCCAGGGCCACGTGATCATTATCTGCAACCTTCCCAACCAGCTTTCAATAAGCAAAAGTCAATGGGAAAGCTGGATTTGCTTAACTGCATGATTTGCTTAAAGACCATGGCAAAAAAGGTAGTGACATTAGATGCAACTCATTTAACTGCGTCACTTAACAATGTAAGTTCTGTTCCCAATTGTGATTGTAAATGAGTTCAATCCTGACTTAATTGAACTTATTTATTTGTATTCTGCCTTTATTATTTTTATAAATAACTCAAGGCAGCGAACGTATCCAACACATTTTCCTTCTCCTATTTTCCTCACAACAACTCTGTGAGGTAAAGAAAAAGAGTGACTGGCCCAGAGTCGCCCAGCCAGCTTTCATGGTTAAGGCAAGATTTGAACTCGTGGTCTCCCAGTTTCTAGCCTGGTGCCCTAACCATTAGACCAAATGGCTCCTTAACTGCCTCCTTATGTTACTGTTAGAACATGGAAAGAGCATACAAATATTTTTAAATCTAATCCACATGGGAATATTTTTAAAAATTACCTCCCGAACCAGTCTATCAAATAGATATTGCTGAGTCACTACTTCTGTCCAGTTCCTATCCACTTCTTCACCAAGATGAGAATCTTCACATTCTTTTAATTTAATGAGAGCTGTGACCTAGTGTAGAGAAGACATCATTTTTTTCAAAATAGTAGTAAAGCATCCCTATTACCGATTCGTCTAGTATTTTGAAAGTTAGTGTGTTAATGCTCTGAGCTTTTATCAATTAAGCATATGTGATCCAATGAGACCAATTTATACTATCTAGATCTTCCGTTTCTACTACATCTCATGTTAATCCTCATTAAAAATAGGTATCAAAGTTGGGAAACTGATTTCTGATAGTTTTGGTTCTCTAATCCTTTTGTAATTACAGTTTAAGTACAACTTGAGTTCAGATTCTATTTTTAAATCTATAAATAGATGGTAATAGTCCTATTGAATTAATCAGATAAAATTCTTCTGCATAATTAAGTGATAGTATAACTTCAGTACTGCCCTTATGCTATTCTGGACTTCATAAACTTTGAACAAGCACCAGAAAAAAACTATTTTACTGTTTTGGTGGACAACCAAACCTGTTGATCAAGCATTTATTGAAAAAGATTTCTAGAAAAGTAATAAAGAGGAGATAATAGCCATTACCTGCGTCTTGAAGGATTCTTCAGTCATATTTTTGAGTTTTTCTTCAAAGCACAAAAAAAATTCTTCTATCTTCTTATCCACTACTTCTGAACTGAGAAATAAATCACAAGTATGTATTCTGTCTAATATTATGCATTTAGTTCAATTCCATGTTATGTTCTTGAATTTTCTACTATTAAGTATTGAGAAACAGCAAGGTGAAACTGACTGCAACTGCATGAAGTGCAAATCAAGTGAAAGCCAAATGGGAACAACAGGAGTGTATTTTGTACCCCGCTGATGTCTTCTGCTAACATCTTATTGCAATATTTCAAAGCATTTTTTAAAATTTAAGCTTAGCTCATTGGTTCTGTTCTCATGACACTTTACAGTAATCTATACCACCTAAACACCCAAAAATTACATTAGGTTAAATTGTGCTGTTTTGTGGTGCCCAGTCATTAACTTTGCTTTTTCAAGGGTTAAATCTGTTTAATATCCTCATATATAGCAAGTGATAGTGGTGAAAATGTGTGTGTGTGTAGTCGCCTGGACTGTGAGATGTATATGCACAAGCAAATTTATCTGCTGCCCATCTCACAATTCAGGCGAGATTGCACACATCCAAGAAAAAAAGTTAAAGAATGCCTCTTACTCTGAGAATATTTTTCATAAAATATCTAATCTGAAAAACCTTTTGAGTTTACAGGGCTAAAAGAAAAAGTGAAATTCAAATATCCTACTCACTTGTATTTGGTTGCCTGTGTGGCTACAGTAACGGAGAATCCAAGGATCCCAGATGTATTCCTACAAGTTGCATAGACATGATATCTAAAAATGAAAGGAGAGAGAAATTGCACAAATTTGCTCTTAAACTGCAAGCAAGCTGACAATTCAGCTACTTCCATTTAAATACTGGTATGATATATGCTAAGAATAGCTCTTGGAACTAGCTGAACATCTGTCAACTGAACATTATTTTATGGTAGGAACTGCAAGCTGTTATTAACAATTAATGGAGAAGGGTGTGTTTTTTTGATGGAGCAATTTTTGCTAACGAACAAAACTCCAAATATTTTTTATAATTTTGCTAGATTAATGCTCAAGTATTGATCAAAGATGTTTTCAGTTAAAAGATTACAGGGAGCAGACTCATGATTAAAAATGATATATACTTTCGGGGGATGGGGGTTGCATCTCTTGAGGGCTTAGTGGAACCTTCTGGAATAGAAGAAAACTAGTATTTACATTAATTCAGTATACAGATTTTCTCTCTTCCAATACGGCAGTAAATAGAACCTTACCCTAAGGTTTGCTTGGTTCGAAGAAAGTCAAAACAAGGCTCTTCCATATACATCTGAAATTCAATAGTATTTCAATTCAATATACCTGGTATATCTCTAAGACATTTTTTAATAAGGAAGCAATTTAAAACATGCTTTAATTAAATAAATGTCACTTTTAACAGGGTTATTGAGATATAAATAAAAGCTAAATCTACATAGAATATTGTGGGCAGAGAAGTCTGTGCATGTCCCAGATACAAGAAAGAAAGGTAATCCAAAACTTTTAAGAATTAGTTATTCCCCCTGTAAAAAGCTGACTTAACTTCATCCTACAAATTGCACTGTTGCAAAAAAAAAAAAAACCCAATACCTGATGATTGCTTTTTTGGTTTCTAAGTTGTCTTTCCACTGTTGAGTATCTCAACTATGCATTAATATTACTATGATAGTTTCAGAATCTCAGTTAATAGTTGGACTATGCATATAGTGAGTCAGTTACAAAATTTTGCTTTGCTATAGGGAACAATTATATACATGCGCTTTACTGTGTGTGTAGTCAAAACACAGGATATTATACTGTGCATTAAACAGATTATGTGGGAGATGGAGGATTCAAAAACACAGACAGGGTTATTTCTGAACCTCATGTACTATTTGTATTAATCATCCTTTCGCTATATGTCTTCCCAGATTTTTTTTTATCATTAGCCTTATTACAGTTTCACCATAAACTCCTAACTATGATCTTCTACGGTGTACATTGTACACCAGATACTAATATGAGCTGACCATCAAGATTTATGTAATTCTGTTTTTACAAAGTAATCCAAGCTTACCACAAGCAATTCCATGAGGGAATATTCTCTTAAATTCCTGGCTCCTGACTGAAAAAGAAACAAAAAGGCAATAATGAAGAAAGTCAAATTTTGTTCTGCAACTACAATAACCTTTCAAAAGGCACTGAATGATGCAGTATTCAACAAATCATTAATAAAATACTATGGCGTTCCAGCAGTCATTTGAACCTAATTAAAGAGCATGTAGTGTGGAAGTAGTAAAGTTGGGATGGGCACAATTGTCCAACACAGCTGAAAGGAAGTATTAAGGAAAAAACTGAAAGCTTTTAGTTGCATTGTAAATTGAAGACTGCTTGAAACATTCCAAAACTAGCAATACTGAAAATGTGTGTTAAAGGTTTAGTATGATTGAAACCACAACTTCCCTAAATATTCTAGCAATTATGAAATAATATATGTACCATACCAAACTTCAGATATCTCACTGTGTGATTATTTCTTCCAACTGTTAAGTTTTTGAAATGGCTATTGAATTACTGATGTCTTTCTTTGTAAGAAATACATAACTTTTATATGAAAAAAGGTGTGTTTATGTGTGTGCATGTGGGATCATCAAGCCACTGAACAAAAGACCATAGTATTTTCTGCTCTGTATATCACATCAGATGATGGTGAGAAAATCTCATTTATGAACATATCAGGAAAAAAGAGCTTTGCAGGGAAAAGCTTTGCCCTGAGTCTCCGGAGAAGGGCGGCATATAAATCAATTTTTTTTTAAAAAAAAAAATCAGCCTAGTTTTCTCTATGGCTACTTTTCTCTACTTTTCTCTTCTTTTATGATTGGAAATGACTGGTTGAAAATAAATTTAAAGATGTCCAGGATAGATTATTTCAGTTACAAGCAAGACAGGAAAATTTATTGCTGTAAGCCAACATTGTCTGAATAAACAAACACACCAGAGGAACTCGGCTAAAATGTAGGGAAAATTGGAAGGGGGAGAAGGATCTCAATGCAGAAAGAGAGAAAAACAACACAAACCCAACTCCTCCCATAAAAATTACATTCATCTGAAAAGAAAATATCCATCTATTTATAGACAGCCATATAGGTAATAGTCTTTATACTATGAAATTCAAGTTATGCATGAAACACACTAAACAACAAATGAATCACAAAACAGTTAATGCGCCCATTTTTTACATCATAGTACCTGATAGTAGACTGTCACTTCTGAATTGGCATCCCCTTTATTAAGTGTCTTCACTTTGCACAATAGATGGGCACATGGTAAATCCATCACACGGAACTGAACTGGACATGGATGCACTAGAGGCAGGAAGTTCAATTTCCTAGAAAGAGTTTGAACATTAAAATGTTGCCACTTGCTCTTTGTCTTATTTATTAACTCAGCTTAACAAGAATAAAAAAACATTCTAGCAATGAAAACTGCAAAGGAGGGAAATATATACGGTAATTAGTTAAATAATTGAATTGGTCACCTTTTTCAAAATGTTGCAAGATAAGCTTGCTTTACAACACGCCTTTCACTTCTTTTAAAGAAAAGCAAATCTATGTTAGAGAAAAGTGTTGAACTAAAATTGTTAAAGATTTGTACAGTCTAGGAACCCCCGAAGTTGGATAAGGCCATTTTGAGAATAATGCTTCTTAAACACAGTGCTTCATTTAAAGTATAATTACGGCTTCAGAAATTACTCTTTTATATGTATGTGCAAATTAGAATGCATAGATAATCAATTGACTATAATTCAAATATTCCTTAATTCAATTAATTTAAATTGAATAATAGCCCCAGTTTATAACACTTATACTGAAATGTTGGCAGCTGTTATAAACTTATAATTCTCAATATAAAGATAAATATACTTACTCGATAACATAATTCAAAAATTCTTTTGATTCCTGGAAGAAAAGAGAGATGTTAACATTGTGACTAGAAATAAAACAAGAGTAACAGTGGGCATTATTATATTATCTACATAGGAGCCGTGTGGTGGCACAGTGGTTAGAATGCAGTATTGCAATTCTATCCGTGGTTAGGAAAAACTTACATAAATGCCTTTGGAATATGATACAGTTGTAAAACAGTCAAAAAACACCTAATATTCGTGCGTAGGACTAGATGTGTTATGCTCCACTATTTTTCATTACTTGCACAGAAAAGTGCTTCATCATATTATGAATTAATATTTACTTATTTGATTTATATTGAAAATAGTTTGTTAACGGTTCTGTTTGACAAGGTTTGTACTAAAGCAGCAAACGAGAGAAAACTGGCACGAAAGTCAGAACTGCCAGATAGTTTTCTCATATAGTGTCAGTCAAAGGTTAAGCAAAGAAAATCACAGATGACAAGATAGTTTATACATGCAAGTTAAGCTGTTGAAATACTCACGGAGCTTGTGAAGTTTCCCTGGACAAGGCCCTCTGCAAAGAGCTGAGATTTGAAAGCCTTCACAAACAACAGCAGAGAATCTACTGAGAGCCCCTTCATAAGAGCCTCATATTTGTCTGTCATAGACCACCGACAATGTTCCAGGATTAAGAGACGTATATCTCTGTGCCACAGGAGAAATACTCATCATTACATGTTTACTGAAAGTATGTTGGCTTTAACAGCATTGCCTATAAGCTACATTTGGATCCAAAAATAAATGCATTTGAATGTACCCAAACTTGGTTCACCCCTATCCCTTTCCTTTTTATTATTTGGAGACAACATCATTCCAAGTACAAAACCATAATTGGGACGTGTGTACTTTTTTATAATTTACATACTTTTTACATAAACATTCTGTACATTACATATATTTGAATTTAATATGCATTTGATTTTTACAGACACCTCCCTCCCCACACAACTGACTATACTGTAACTAAATATGTGGATTTTTAAACAATTTGGGGATAGGAATGATTAAGGGAAGGAAATCATTCTCCAACATGTAGGCATAAAGGGGTGGGAGATCAAATCTGTTTCTATAAATGAAGGGCAAGAAGAAATATAGGAAAACTTCAAAGAAAACTGCTCATAAAAGACAATCTGCTCATAAAATACCAAACAAGACCCAGTCATGGTTCTTGTTTCTTGAACGGCAATTCGGTCCTTTAGTTCTAGGTACAATTTTTATATAGTGAAAAATTTAATAAATATGGCACAAGACAGTGTATTTTCTTATCTGGTATTTTCTAGACCAATGTAGCTGTCACTCAAAGTAAATTGAACACTCAAGTGGCTTATTGCAGTAATCGATATGGAGATCACCTCCCAATTATTCTCATAAGTATTACAAGTATCAATCCTCTAGTCTTATGAACATGCAATATTTCATCCCTACCTTGTTCTTATTATCAATGTATATATACCAGGGGTGAAATGCTCCCGGTTCAGACCGGATCGCCCGATCCGGTAGCGATGGAGGTGGGTGGTTCGGAGAACCGGTAGCAAAAATCCCTGCCCGCCCCATGCCCAGCTGAGCCGCGCGATCATCAGAAGCTTTTTTCTTTTTTAAAAAAACCCTCTGCCAATCAAGGCAACTCAGCTGGGATCGTCAGAGCCATTTAAAAGAAAAAAAGGTTTTTTTCTTTTAAATGCCTCTGACGATCCCAGCTGAGTTGACTGATCGGCAGAGGGTTTTTAAAAAACCCTCTGATGATCAGGCAACTCAGCTGGGATCGTCAGAGCCTTTTGAAAGCATTTTTTTACAACCTCTTCGCCGAAGAGGTTGTAGAAAAAAATGATTTTAAAAGTTAAAAAAAAAAATTGCCACGCCCACTGTCACATTACCCCCCCACCAAGCCACACCCACAGAACCAGTAGTAACAAATTTTAGATTTCACCACTGATATATACCCAATGTGTATATACCCAATGTATCAAAATATTTCACTGGAATGGATATGGCCAACATTTCTGGGCCTTTTTGAGTTTCTAGCGGGGTGAAATCAGGGATGTGTTTTCAATGATAAATGTTATTTTTGCTGCCCAATTTCAGCAGTTTCTGCTAAGCCAGAAGCCATGAATTAGAAATTCCAGTGACTAGACTCCTTTAAAAATGGATTAGACAATGAACCAAAATCAAAGAAACCACCTTCTTGCATAGCGCAATGACTGAAATCATCCTGGGTCATATACTCCAGACACTTACTTGGCCAGCGTTTCTGGCTTGATAAGGATGTTGAAGTAAGTCTTCTTCAGTTGCTCAGTTATCATCTCAAAAACTTCTGGTGTAAAACTGAAATCAGCTAAATGGTCAATGATGAGCTGAAACAGCAACTACAAGAACAACAACAATAAACTAATTCATTATGACCCTTCTTAAAAAGGACTTTTTTTAGAAAGAATTCAAGGCTCAAATAGATCAATACTTACAGGTAGCTTATGATTGAAGCCTTTCACACGAATGATCAATCCATGTTCTCCGGCTACCAGCTTATATTCCAACTGAGCAACATCAGCTTCATATGCAGGTTCAGCAAGGTTGTGTGCAAGGATGTTCACGAAAGTATCAAAGAGCACCACGCTGAGCACATAAGTTGAGACAACGGGAGACAAAGGAGAGAATTTGAGAATGTTTCTTTGTGAAACCTTTTGGAATTACACATCCCTTCAAAAACAGCAAAAGTTTTATGACAAAAATCAACAAATTTACAGAAGCAGAATTATAGAATACATCAACCAGTACGGTCAACATTTGTTTTATGCATCATTTGAAATGTTACATTGTGGATAGAACACTCCTGTCATACTTGGATTTGGATCATTTGAAGTATAAAAATCACTAAAAGACTTGCTTTTTGTGATTTGAAGTTGCTTTCAATATAATAAATTCTGTTATTTTGAATGCAAAGAGGTTAATATTTTATGTCATGGTCCTTTTAATTAAAAGTCTCCTAATTTAATAAGTTATAACTAACGGCAATGTTGCATCAATTGCTGTTTTACTACATATTGCATTTAGCTATAAAAATGCGTAACGGCATGAGAGCTCCTACTATCAATTATCAGTAGTTGCTATCCCCCAGGAAGTTACTAGTATTAGAAAGATAAGCACACACTCCAAATCTATTTCTTAAACCAGGGTTTCCAAGATTTTTAAGGAACTAGGAGCTGCACTTAATATATTGGGGTTGAGAAGGAGGATCAAAGTAGGATGAGTTGTTTAGAGTTAGAGTTCTTTAGTTTGTAAAACTAAGTTAAACCTATCTTACAGCTTGCAATACTGTATCACCTATTTTCAAAGAGTACTTTGAGTTACAAACAGCAGCAAGAGGCTCTGTAATTCAGAACACTCACTCCCTAATTTAAAGCTCGTTTAAAATATTTTTACAGCAAAACAATAAAACAAATCAAGAATTAGACCAAAACCTATAAATCTTACTTCTCAGCAGATTGCTGGATCAGTGATGAGATCAGATGGAAACGGATATAAGCTGTGAAAAAAAGTTATAATGAGCAGTGGCAAACAATGCAGAATTTTAATCAAGACTATGTATCTCTTCTAGACCTTAGATTATGATTCCTTTATAAAAAGAGCAGCTTGACATCTACCATATTTTTCGGAGTATAAGACGCACCAGAGTATAAGACGCACCTACCTTTTTTGGTGAGGAAAAGAAGAAAAAGAAATCTCCCTCTGCCTCTGAGCAATTTTGCCTTGTTGCAGCAAAGAGAAACAGCCTGCTTTACTTTCATTTTCGTTTTCAGCATAGCTTGATTAGCTCAAGGAAAAAAAAAATCTGCTCCAGCAATTTACCTATTTGGAGCAAGCAGCAGAGCCCTGTGCAAATCAGCTGAGAGCAAATCAGCTGAGAGTCGGGAGGCCAATCTAATCAACTTGTGCTAATTAGGTTGTGCTGAAGCTGAAAGGAGCTGTTTTTTCTTGCTGTTTGCTTGCAAGGAGGTAACTGCTGCGAGGCAGAGGCCAAAGGGTGGGGGCCAGTGGGTTGGCGGGGCTACATTCGGTGTATAAGACACACCTAAATTTTCACCCCTTTTTAGGGGGGAAAAAGGTGCGTCTTATACTCCGAAAAATATGGTAGTTCACTCTATCTTATCATTGAATGGTAGCAGAAAATACAACATGAGTGATTTCATCCCATTCAGTTAGGTTTTCCAGTATAAAACAATGAAGGAATCAAATCATTTTCGTTTTCAGCATTGTTTGATTAGCACAAGGAAAAAAAAAATCTCCAGCAATTTACCTCCATGCAGCAAGCAGCAGAGCCCTGCCCAAAACAGC
Source organism: Pantherophis guttatus (assembly GCF_059756535.1). Taxonomy (NCBI): domain Eukaryota; kingdom Metazoa; phylum Chordata; class Lepidosauria; order Squamata; family Colubridae; genus Pantherophis; species Pantherophis guttatus. The sequence goes on from NC_142065.1 coordinate 62,926,291, forward strand.
TGAGAGCAAATCAGCTGAGAGTCGGGAGATGGATCAAAATCAACTTGTGCTAATTAGGTTGTGCTGAAGCTGAGAGGAGCTGTTTTTTCTTGCTGTTTGCCTGCAAGGAGGTAACTGCTGCGAGGCAGAGGCCAAAGGGTGGGGGCCAGTGGGTGGGGGTGGGGCTACATTCGGTGTATAAGACGCACCTAAATTTTCACCCCCTTTTAGGGGGAAAAAAGGTGCGTCTTATACTCCAAAAAATACGGTATGTTGATTAGATTCACTGTCCTTTCTAAAGAAGCAGTCTTTCCAGTCCTACAGGCTATATGTTCATGCTCACAGCCATATCGTTCACCATGGAAAATTGTTGCACATAAATCAGACCATTTAACACCCTGGCCTCCCTAATGTGAGGGCTTTCTGGCCACTGGTTCTTACAGAATGAAAGCCTTTCCAGGAGAGAATAAAGAGGTAGGGAACTCTAACAAAGCTGTATTAAAAATCCTAAGTGGACATTTAGAAAGATCCTAGAGCAGTGATGGCTAACCTTTTTGCCGTCGTCTGCCAAAAGCGGGGGGGAGCGGGGGGGGTCGTGGGTGCATGTGCCCACATCCATAATTCAATGCACCCTGCCCTCCCGCGCATGTGCACATGACCCCCCCCCACACTTCCCCCTGCTTTTGGCACGAGATGGTACAGTGGGCCCAGTAGGCCCATTTTCCCCCCTCCCCAGGCTCCAGAGGCTTTCTAGGTGCCCGGGGAGGGCAAAAACAGCCTTCCCCATCCCTCCGGAGGCCTTCCAGAGGCCGGAAACAGCCAGTTTCCCGACTTCCGCTGGGACCGGAAGGCCTGAAAATCAGTTGGCCAGCGTGCACATGCGTGCTGGAGCTGAGCTAGGGCAACACCAATATGGCTACTGGTGCCATCTGTGGCCCCCGTGCCATAGGTTCACCATCACGGTCCTAGAGTGTTTTGTTTTTTGTTTTAATGCTGAGGAGGGAAACAGTTCTAGCACGTCTAGCAAATAGAAGGACGTGTACAGGTAGTCCTCCACTTACAACCATTTTTTTAGTGACCGTTCAAAGTTACAATGGCACTAAAACAAGCGACTTGTGACTGGTTTTCACAACCATTGGAGCATCCTTATGGTCACAAATTTGGATGCTTGGCAACTGGCATCTATTTGTGACAACTGTACTGTCCCAGGGTCCTGTAACCTTCCCAGCTGGCTTCTGACAAGCAAAGTCAATAGGGGGAAGCCAAATTACTCCCTCAACCACACGATTCACTTAATAATTGCATGATTCGCTTAGCAACTGTGGCAAAAAAAGGCTGCAAAATGGAGCAAAACTCATTTAACAACTGCCTTGCTTAGCAATGGAAATTTGGGGCTCAGTTGTGGTTCTAAATCGAGGACTATCTGTACAGTGGTCCACAAATCAGTGATCAAATACTGAGCTTGACATTCTACTACCAACATAAAGGGTAAAGTTATTAGAGTCAAGAAATTATCTCAAACCAGAAGACAATGTTGAAATGATAGCTCAGATTGTGTTATCTTCATTTTAGAAACTGAAAACAGCTAAGCTGTAAAACAGAAATGGAATAGAAACCACTGGTTTTGTCTTAAGCAATATATTATATATCAATGTATTGCTTGAGGTAAAATTTCCATCAGATGATCCTCAATTATAAGTGGTTCCATGGATGAAACTTAAAGGCTAAAAAGTGAGGATTTTTTTAAAAATAGAAAACCCATTTTATGTTAGGAAATATATTTGTAGTATTATTTTTAAATGCCCTTTGATACATTTAAATTCTAAAACCCACTCAATGCCAAGTTGATAGTGCAACTCAACAGAAATGACACATATGCACAGTGAAACATTGATATGGGTTTAATGCTAGACAACATTGCCCAGAGATTTATCTGGAATAAAATTGCCACATGAGAAATTAAAAGGAATAAGTGCTGTCTAAGTCGTAGGTGGAGGTTCATTAGGAGTTTTATTCAAAGACACCACAAAATAGTTACCTTTAGGGATTTTGAATTTGTCATCCTTCTTGTACCACAAACAACCTTGCTGGGAACTCATTATATTGATTGGATATTCTGTCTGAGGGCAATCAGGATCCTTCAAAGCAAAATCAGTTGCTAAAATGATGAAAGATGGAGTCATTATTTCACATCAACAAACAAGTATTATCTATCATAAAATGCTTAAACCTGTTTATAATTAAGCAAACAAATGGCACGAACGTTTCTGTAACAACAAACGTTAGATTCCCTTAATTTTCCCTAATTCTTATGGGTCCAACATGGCAGAAATCTAACAGAATAAATCTGTTCTGTTACTTACAGACATCTTTCTTTTAAAATGGCAAAACAATAATAGCATACATAGAACAACTATATTTTAGACTATTTAGGAGGAATTCATAAGTCACTCACCAATGTATCTATTTTCTTCTGGCAGGTGTAAATCAGGATTTAATTCGAAGTCACTGGCCCATGTATCACTCCAGTGTTGATCAACATCTGTAAATATTAATATTACAAATAGTTTGGTAAAACCACACCTGAGAAAAATGATAAACCTAGTTGTAGTGATATGCATAGGTAAGATACACTGTTCTGATTCTTCTCTCATAACACATATCAAATTTTCACAGATAATGGAGGACACCGAAACATGCATCGAGCCGAATTTATACACAGCTCATAAACCTGAACAATTCTTTAATTAACTACGACAGAAATTCCACCGCATGGATCAGGAATTAAACAGTTACAGCTAACTTAAGTCATTTTGATTAAATGGGTCCAATCTAACCATATACTGTATAAATTTTTATCCAATCTATTTCTACCCTGTTTACAATTTGTTAATAGGAACTTGTTTTAATAGTTGAATCATGATGAGCCATAGAGTATCTTCTCTGAGGATTACTGCGATGAATTAACATACCCATTCTGATTGCAAGCTCATAATTTAACACTGTCTATAAAATTTTGCTTAATCCAATAAATATTTTGTATGAATGATTGTCTCATCAACAAAAGGTTAGAAAAATTCCAATTATCAACAGCCTTATTATGAACTCAGTGTGAGATAGGAATTAGGTGAAGGCATTCTGTTTGCCTGTTGCATTAAACCATGGTTTAAGTATAATTTTCAATGTTAAAATCACTTATGGATGAAGAAAGTAATTAGTGTAAGGCTTGTTGGGCTAGTTTCCAGTAATTTTTCTTTTTGAGCTGCCTCTAGTTTGTATTGCTACAATCAAAGACAAGAGGAAGACAACAAAATAAACTAGAGGAAAAAGCCAGAAATCCATAAATAAAAAAAATCTTCAACTACATCACAGTTTATATGAAATCAAACCGAATCAAAGTTTTTTATACTCTGAATTTTAATTCCTGAAATTTAGACCGATACACTATTCTTGTACCTTCAACACTGTATTGTGTCCCAAACCATTTCTCCTTTAGATGACACTGGCCTTCATGGGAGGCAGATAATAAAATAAGATTGGCTTGACTGGGAATCAGTTGGTTAAGTGCTTTAGCAATTATCTGTGAAAAAAAAGAGATTCAAATAAAACTTCCAGATCTTTATTTGACTTCACTTTGAAACGAATGGTAAATCCTGAAGTAATAATGTTTACCTTCTAAAACAGAACTCATGGTAAAAGTATTTTCCTATCGTCCAAGGTCAGAGTTATCTTATATATTAACCAAGAGCTTTAAATTTTTCGCCTACCTCTGGATTATATTCAAAGAGAAGTTGGTCTCCTGTCAAAATATCCTCCTTTGGAAAGAGCTGCATATTTTCACAAAGACTTTCTACATATTCAACTGGATCAGTCTGAAAAACAAATCATTTTGCTTCATGATATGATCCTTTGAATATTTTTTTCCATGTAAGCTAACTTGCAGATTAATGTAGACCATCATTTTCCCTACAGTTTGGACACTGACTTTCACAGTTGCTTTGAATGAAGAAGGGAGATAAACTCCAAATTCTTAAGACATATCAACAAAATATAATTTAAATCACTAACATTCTGATCAGTTATGTCATTTCTATATTTACCTGGTATATGTCAGACAGCATCAATAGAAGGAGAACCCAAAATTTGTGGAAGCATAGAAATATTTTTTTAAAAAACCCCAACAATTCTTAGAGATGATAACAAACATCTGAATGAAAGATTGTATGTTTAGGGGTAATGGAAGGTTAAGTATTAATTTGAGTTGAAAACCAAAAAGGGAAATTTAAAGAATTAAAAATATGTAATGAGACAGGAGTCAATACCACAACCAAATAATCAAAAGAAGAGTGTTAATATTTTGCATGACATAAATCTGATCATCTCAATACCTGTTCTTGGTAATGGAATTCATTAGCTTCAATCTTCTGGATCTCTTCCCATATTCTGTGGATGAAAGCAGTGTATCTTCAATATATTTTTGTTAAGAATATATATTTCCAGAAATAAAGGTTTCAGAGTAAAAGCATGAACACTCAAATACTCAGCTGCCATGGCAAAAAGGGCAGCTTTTGTCATTTATCAATAAGGGTAGAACATGTCTGACTCTGTTCTGACCAATTCAAGGACCCAAATATGCCTCATCCCCTTAGAGCAAGGCTGTCAAACTCCCGGGCCACGGGACCGGATATGTCACACGCTGCCCATGCACATGCCCATGCCCAGTTTAGCAAAGGGGGAAAAAGTCCTGATACGTCACATGACACCGCCGTGACAACATGAGTTTGACATTCCTGCCTTAGAGCCTCCTAGGTCAAAATGTGAATGCCTTCCCCCTTCCAAATTTAGAAAATACACTTTTACTATGCATCTATTATGAGACTACTTTCAATTGATTTTAGACAGGTAACAGATACCTTATCTGTGTAAAGTAATTGTTTGTTAATATTTTTATTCTCAAGAATGGTGTATTTAAGAAAAAGTTATTTACAAAGAGCGTTTGTAAGTACCATAATTACTGTATTCAGTCATTTTTTTCTAATCTTCTGCTGTTCAGGTTTTTGAATTATATTCATCTTTAACCAACACAGCCAGTGAGTGAACTGAACAGTGGGTTGGAGAAAAGAATAGTACCTTTGGAAAGAAGTATTTTCACCCCTCTGAACTTCCAGTTTCTCCATATAGTTTTAACAGCTATGTATTATGTCAGCTCAAATATGCAAAATACAGAAAAAGGAAGGAAAAACACCAATAACACTAACTTTTCTTGACTAAAATCAAACAGAGATTTCATTACCTTTGCTCAGGTCCTGCTTGCTGCAACATTTTCAAGTACTGGAATACAACGTGAGCAACCTGAAGAAGGAAAGGTTCAAAATTTTCAAGTCGAGGACATCTGTAATAAGCTAAAAGAATAAGCATTCTAAACTGCAATTCAAATTTACCTCATAGAAATGCTTGTAACCTTCATCAGTCAGGGTCACACAAATACTGAAGACAGAGTAGGTTGAATTTTGCTCAAACCCGGTCTCACCATTTCCTCCATACAATGCAAGTGCCCAGAATCTGGAAAAAACATTTACCATACTCTTACAAAAATTAAGAAGCACAAAGTATTAACAATTTTAATATATGTTTCCAACATAGCACCAATTATTTGTAACTCTGATTATGTACACTGCTGGAGGAAAATCTAAAAATATTTAACAAATGAACTTCCCTCAGAGGCTCAGCCTTGAAAAAGATAATATATGTAAGGAAGTGGTATTGCCTGTGGTTATTTCTGTTTTAGTCTGCTGTGTTTAGCTATTTTGATCCTATTTGCCTATCTGGCTTGGTTTAAGCCGGGGCAGGCAACTATGGCATCTTTATGACTGGTGGACTTCAACTCACAGAATTCCTGAGCCAGTATGGCTAGCTCAGGAATTCTGGGAGTTAAAGTCCATCGGTCGTAAAGTTGGCAGTTTTCCACCCCAGGTTTAAGCAACGGTAGTATAATTTGGGCTAGTGTATTGTGCTTAGTTCAGAGGTTTTTTTGTGTCATGTGCTTTTCAATTTTTTCCCCCTGATTTAAGGGGCAACTATATTATCTACAATTGGGGACTCAACTCTGTGTTTATTTTGATTTCATTTTCTCAGGCACAATGTTTTTTTAATATCACTAGTTTGTCTTTTGAAAAAGGGTTGGTTGGTTACTGTTATTTTGTGAATGAAAAGTTCTCCCAATCCTACTGTAGAGCTTTTTCACATGAGCATTCCCAACACTCAATATTCTAGATGTTCCCAAATGCCTTTAGATCCCTTATCTGGGTGTTGCCATTTAGGCTAATACCAGTTTTACTGTCTGCAATTCTTTGCTTGCTTGACAAGTAAAGACAAGCCTAAGGGAAGCCTTGAAGATGGGATGGAGAGGCCTTCCTTTATTTAATTCTACAGAACAGCATCTGATCTCTTGGCACTGCATCAGAAGCCAAATTGGTTTGTTTTGTTGCTTTCTAGTGATGTTTTGTTAAAGCTTGGTGGAGCTATTTCAACACTTTCTTGTTGGAGGAGTTAAAGTGGAATGCCTCATGTTTTTTTTCCTGTGCTGAGAAAGCATCATGCCAGGAAACAGAATCCAGGTGATTCCTGAAATGAAGTGGCACTACTTCACATGACCCTTCTAAAGTGTTCTGCTTAAGGCTTTCAAGCAAGGGTCTTCTTCAACCTCAGCATAGTTTATGTTGTGGCTCCGTTACCTGAGCCTGTGTCATCGGCAGGAGAGGACTCCGAGAGTGAAGGAGAGGAGTTGGCAAGGCCTCCCTCTCCAGGACCCTCCTCTCTGGCAATGCCTTTGGTGTCCGCTGAAGGGCAAGAGATAGGGCTGGGGCCAAGCACGTCCACGCAGCCACAGGTGGACAGTGATGAGAGTAATGAGTCTTGGCTGGATCCACGCCAGCGTCGCAGAGATAAGCGCGCGCAACAGAAGAAAAGGCGTGCCCGAGATTAGGCTGAGTCACTGGACCACACCCCACAGGGTATAAAAGGGAACGTGGTGGCCAGTCAAACCTTGTGACGAACAAAGCTGAAAGCTTCCACGCCATTCTGCATTGCCGGACTTTTGCTATAGACTTTGCTGGATTATCTTTGGACTTGATTGACTCTGTAATTATTGAGCTTTTTACTTTGATGTACCAGAAGCGGAGAGAAGTTATCTCTTTCCTTTGTAGTAATAAACTCTTGGCAGGCAGCCACTAGGTTGCTGCCAAGTTCCGTTATCATAAGGAAAAGGATTTTGTCGGCTGGTTTTAACTCTTGAACGTCTGTTGGTGTGTGTGCATATGAGACGGGGACAGAACAGTTTATGACTGTCTTTAGCTTGGTCACTGAGTAAAGGGGCAGGATGCTCAACAATGAATATACTACAGAAATAAGTAACAATATACGGTATATACTTTTTCAACTTAGTAAATGTGGATTCCTTGTTTTCATTATTTATCATGGGAAATACCAGCAATTTTCATTTGTATACATACTTTTTCCTAAGATATGAAAGAATGCTTCCTTTGCCTTCATGTCCAACAAGCCAAGAAATGTAGTGAAGTGGCTTCACCCTACAAAGTAAAAAAACATTAACTGTAATTTGAAAATTCCAGTTTCTAATCATTATAAAAAAAATGTCTGTAAAACAGGCAATGCCAAAATGATGGGAATTGGGGGAATAATACTTTACAAAGATCACCTTCCTGGGTTGCCATAAGTAGAACAACATACAGGTAGTCCTCAATTTACAACAGTTCATTTAGTGACCATTTGAAGTAACAATGGCACTGAAAAAAGTGACTTAAGACCATTTTTCACACTTATGACCATTGTAGTATTCCCATAGTCACGTAATTTATTATTCAGATGCTTGATAACTGATTCACATTTATGACAGTTGCAGTATCTCAGGGTCATGTGATACCCTTTTACTGTATTCTGACCAATACAGTCAATGGGGAAACCAGATTCACTGAACAACGGCGTGACTAATTTAACAACTGCAGTCATTCAGTTAACAAATGTGACAAGGAAAGTTGTGAAATGGGGCAAAACTCACTTAACAAATTTCCCACTTAATAACATAGGCTTGGGGCTCAATTGTGGTTGTATGTCAAGGATTACCTGTACTTGCTATCATTTAAATTTATTTAATGCAATTATCAAAATTAAATGATCAGCGTGAATACTGCTTATTAGACTTTTAATAAATTTACCTAATCCAATTTCACTGTATATCCATGGAAGTGGGGAGGGAAGGGGCGGGGCAGGAGGGAACAAGAATTTAAAGTTACCTGTAATACTGTTCTTGTGGAGGAAGAGCCCAAGTGATGTTTAAAGAGTGAGTTTTTCGGATTGGAACCACTAAAAATAAAGAAACTTTCCTTATAAATAAATAAAGTCAGGATAATTCCAGATTTCCTCAACATTTCCATATGCGAAACAAAAAACCATCATGCATTTTAAAGCTAGAAATTTTAAAACCAATGTGGATACATGGTAGATAGCATTGGTAGATAGATGGCACCCACCCTCTGGAATCAGCTGCCCCCAGAGATAAGGAGAATCCAAGACCTCCGTGCCTTCCGCCGTGCCCTTAAAACTTTCCTTTTCCAACAAGCCGGGCTGGCCTAACAAATCCTTTTAAATGATTTTAAATTCGTATGTCTTTTAAATTTTGGGCCAAATTGAGATATTTCTTTTTAATCTGTTCTTAATGTTTGTATTATGTGTTTTTATCTGGCTGTACACCGCCCTGAGTCCCCAGGGAGAAGGGCGGTATATAAATTTGAAGTAAAATAAAAAATAAAAATAAATTGCAGGAGTTATCCAGCTACATCACTCACCTCTGTAAAGTTTAGGAAAATCTGGAGTGTCAAAAGGGTCTGTCAGATGGCCAAATGTTGGTCTGGATACATCACTTGAAAAGAAAGAACACATATATTTATATTTACACACAACTTCCTAATCCAGCAAGGACCATTACAAATCAAATCACTCTATGAAATCAGGCCCTACATATTTTTCAACACCAGTTGTTAAGGGATTATTCAATGCCAGGGATCAAATCCTTAGTCGTAAAAAATTATCAATGTTGTCACTTGTTCAGCAGAAAATATTTCTAACTATGGCAATTCACACACACACAGCCTATAGCTATGAGTAAGGGCTTCTGGATTCAGAATCCTTTTCCTATTTATAAAAATAGCATGCAATTTCTTTATTCCCATTCTGTTTTGCACTTGGAATTTAGCTTGTACATGTGGAAAAGACAAGAGGGTCTAGATAGCATACAAACAGGTAAAAACCAAATTCTCTATGCAGAGCAACACTTATCTACATCTATCTATCTATCTATCTATCTATCTATCTATCTATCTATCTATCTATCTATCTTATATTTCTTATTTGCTAACCGCCCATCTCCCTCAGATATTTATTGCAACAAGAAATGTATGCATGCTTGGCCAACATGCCCATCCAATCTTTATCCTTGAGTAAAAAACAGGATCTAATCTTTACAATATATTGTGGGAGTGGCATTGATAGCAGGTCTGCTTCTGGATCAAATTCAAGGTGTTGGTCTCACTTTTAAAGCCTTGCATACATACTTGGGGGCAGGTTATTCGAAGGACCATATTCTTCCAGCTACATTTGCCTGATCCTCCAGAGCAGGCAGGCAGAGTAATGGGTTCCCTCTCTTAAGGAGGTCCACCTTCTCCGTTGTGGCTCCCTCCCTATGGAACATCATCCTTGGGGAAATAAGACTGGCCCCCACCTTGGCACTCTTTCAAAAGGATTTAAAGATATGTTTTTGGGGACCCCAGGATGATATGGAGCCCTTAAACTGGTTGGTTTGGTTGCTGACACTTGGAGGGAGGGGTTACTGGGGTTTCTATTTGGGATTTTATTTCTGTGAGTTACCCAGAACCACTATGAAACAGGCAATAATATATTTTTTTCTAAATAAATTGATAAATATGTGAACAGAATTTGCCTATATATTGTACAAAGTGTCCTCTCCAACTCATTTGAGTTATATGTGGAAATCTGAAAACTCTCATTAAATCGAATTCTTTTTTTTCTCCTTACTATTAACTTTAGGCAGTTAGCAAAAGAAAATGAATATAAACCAGCAGCTGGCAGCAAGTGCAGAGGAAAGGATGAGAAACTAAAGACCAGAACTGAGTAAGTCAAATCTCTAATATCAGATAAATTGGAGAATTTTGCACCCGATTTAATATCCTGCTTATTACACACAATAGGAAAATGTATCTTACTTATTTGGAATCTCTGAGAAGATTTCAGTCACCCATTTTTCCAGAGTATCCAAGATTTCTATTGAGGAAGGGAAAAAAAGTGGTGGCACATAACTTAGGGAAAACAAGCAGCACATCATTAGGAAAAGACTAGAAAGGTGAGAACCTGTTGTTCAAGCAGCCAATGCCAATATTATAAAGCCCACAGGCTGAATTTCCTTGGAATTTCCTGTGGAACTGCTCCAGATAACTGAAGCAAAAAACATATATAGGATTTTTAAAACTACCTCCTCCTGTGGGGATACCAGATCTAATCTGTAATTATCCAGTGAGTCACACTTAGTAGCAAAGGGAATGTTCTGTAATTTTGAATGAAGAGCTCTTACCTTTTGACTGCACAACTAAAGTCATATAGTTTGCTGAATAATATCGCTGCCAGAATTCCCTCAGCCTGGTATAGGTATCAATCCCATTTTCTTTTGGCTCATGTTTCAGGGTATCTGCATTACCTGTAAATGAAGTTCAAAATGAAGAACTGTTTACAGTTATGAAATCTCTGCTTGAAATTTTTATACTGATCAAAAGGACGAACACTCTTTTCCTCTGCAGGCACAAAATAATACATAACAACTTGGATTTAAACTCATGGGAGTGTAAATCCTGCTGGATCAAGCCAAAGATTATATTAATTTAATGTTTTGTTTTTTTACTGTGACCAGCCAGATCACAGCTTCTTTGGGGCTCACAAATATTAGACAGACATATGTCACTGTAACAGATATCCAGACGCATGGTCTTCTCCAACAGTATTGAACTGTTAAAGGCAAATAGCCCTCAATGGACTTGTCCATTATGAATTTATTTAATCAAAGTTTCATGCCACTCAACATAGTGGCTGTTGCCAGGTCTTGTAATGATTCTACAGATTAATTTTCAAATGAAAGTGGCACTGGATTCACATGTTGTCACCCAAAAAGCAAGCCTGCCATAGCAAAAAGTTCTGAATAATGACTCTGCTATCACAGTATTACTTTTATTTTGTCTAGTCTGAGGTATTATCTGAGCCTCATTTAGCCAGATCACACCATTCTGCACCATCTGCCAGAAAGAAATGGCAAATAACAAGAAGAGTCCTATCTTTTTTTTCTTCCAATATATTTTATTTTCCTTTCTTCTGCATCTGTAGCCCTTCTTGATGCCTTTCTAAATCCTTATCTTAACTAGACGAAACAAATTATGGAGAATGCATATGTATAAGCACTTCTAAGACAGCATTCTAAGAGTATTAATATGAGAGAAGAAAAGAAAGTCTCACTAGTATCCGCATATAGGGTTTAAAGTAATTTGTGCATTATTACCTCATAGTATCACATTATGTTGACGTTGTTGTGCATGCCATGTCACCTATGTATTAAATATTCAGTATTTTGTATTTCATTTTTGTACTCCTTACACTGATTTCTTTGCTAATGTAAAGGTAAAGGTAAAGGTTCCCCTCGCACATATGTGCTAGTTGTTCACAACTCTAGGGGGCGGTGCTCATCTCCATTTCAAAGCTAAAGAGCCTGCGCTGTCCGAAGATGTCTCCGTGGCCGACATGACTAAATGCCAAAGGCACACGGAACGCTGTTACCTTTCCACCAAAGGTGGTCCCTATTTTTCTACTTGCAGGGCTGTAAAAAACAAAATAAAGATAAAAGAACTAAAAAAAAAAAAACTGCCAACCTTTCGATCGACAAGCTCAACGTCTTAGCCACTGAGTTACTGCATCCCTACTTTGCTAATGAATGTAATGCTAATGAACCTCCAGATCTAGTTGATTAATCCTTTGCATACTAAAAATTTCCCTTGTCAACACACCTTGTTGCTTTTCTCCAGTAATATAATTGCTCTGGAGAAGGTTATAAACTTAACCTCACTCCCAACTGAATGGGCTCTAGCAACCAACATACCTGTTATATTATGTGTATTTTTTCATCACCTTCTTCTTCCCTTTTCCAGATATCCCTATTTAATTCTGTAAAATAATTTACTAACTACAACATCCTTAAAGCTTCCCAGAGTCAGTTTGGAGTTGGGTAATGCCAAAATCATATCATATTGAAATGAATGAATCAATCAAATCAGTAAAAATGATAGATTCCACTAAAGTAAGCTATAAATATATATTTGCTTTTCTTCTCCAATATGCAACAGCAAAAATTTAATTCATTTGTTTTATAAACTCAGCATTGTAAAATTAGCTATGGTAAACTGTTCCTGGCTACACTACTCAAGGCATAATTAAGAACAGAACACAAAATATTATTTGATTACCATACAGATTAACTTCTGTGCTATCCATAAATGTACTGTATATATTAATATATTACATATTTCTTTCTTCTTGTTCATGGTTGCCCATGCACCCCAAATCTGCTCTGAATTGCCCTCTGACCTCTGCAGATTCCAAATTTAATTAAAAACAAATGAAGAAGGATGGGTCTATTTCACTGGTGGATGCTACTGGATTCAATAGCAAAGGCTCTTAGATCTGAAATCAACTCAATACTGACAGTCACAACAGGTACACTTACCCCAGAAAAACTTCTTCATAGGATGATCAGATTTGGCGAGACTGCCGAATAACATCTCTCTTCTGTTTGCATCAGAGGGCCTTGCAAGTTGATATTCTGTTTTTTAAAAAAAAACAAGGTTTTCAGATTCAAAAGAATTCTAGCCTACAACAGCAGCATATAAGAATATGACTGATGTTCCCTGACAGTTTCCCACAAGCAAAGTGAATGGGGAAACCAGTAGGAAGCTGAAAATCGCTCCGGCCACTTTTTTGCCCACCTGCACTTTGAAATGTCTATCAACAGCCCCCCACCTTACCCCTCTTCAGCACTTACACAGGCTCCAGAGCACCTGCTCTCAATACTCCTTGCCCACACCCACGCTCCATACCTGCCAATGGCACCTACCCTTCTGCTTGCCTGAGACATCTGCCACTTCCGATTTAATGACCCTCATGATCCCCCGATTACAAGAGTAAAAACTGGGACTACCAGGACTGCCGTCACTAAGTTATGCAGTCATGTAATATTGCACTTTAACGACCTCATTATTTAGCAATGGAATTTCTCCTTCCCATTGCCATTATAACCTGAAACTATCTGCTGTTCGGTTAGTAAAAGCATCCCTGTGTCGATGGGAGGGATGCTACTACTATTTGCAGGCCAAGCAAGGTAGGTTTTAAAGTATAATATATGAAATTGAAAGATAACTGAGAATTCTTACCGCTATCCACAGCTTCAACTTCCCGATCAATTGCATCCCGGATCATTAAAGGATGGATGAAAAACTGTGCCCACCTGAAGCAGAAAATCATTGTAAATAGAAATTTTGAATCTGATATAAAATTAAGATCAATAATAAGAAAGTGTTTTTAAATGGTCATATGACCTATTTTGACATGGTTAATTTTCCCTCTCTGAATTCTATGCAAACCTTAAGAAATCTCAATTTTTTTTATCCTTCAGTATGAATTGCCCTAACTGTGTAACCATCCCAGCTTTTCTCTAACAAAAGCCCCAGGCATTGAAAGTCCTATTTAAAATTCTCATTTTAATGTTTACAATTAATTATCTTCCCTATAGAATTTGACATTGAATGACCCACAAGATTCCACTTCTCAGAACAACTGTCTTCCTATCTTATAGGCAGTCAAGTCATGGCCTCAAAAACCTTTTTCTCTCAAGATGCCTCTCAACCTCACTGCTAAAGATCAGTGGCACAGATCTTATCATTTTGAAATTAAATGTGCACGAAAGATGTAGTGTAACCCTTAAATTTGCTTGATTTAATAAAAAAACTCCCCCTCCCGAAGCACTTTTAGTTAATGAACATAAATATTTTTGTGTCACTGCCCTGACATTTATAGCTCCTTTCTCTTTTAAGTTGCCCATCCCTGCTACACAGAACTGCTTACTCATTTTAAAAATCTATCTATTAAGATAATTTTTGTAAGCTTCTGAAGCAATAACTTCTATATTTATTTCCAGATCCGTGTATTCTCAAAACATCTCATCATTAAAATACTTTTTTAATTTACTTTTTTTCCGCAGTTTGCGTAAAAACTTTAAGTAAAAGTAAATTAGCGTAGTGGACTAAGTTTAAATAGTTAATATTAGATACTTTAACTGAAATGTAGTGTCGTTTCACTACATTCGCAGCTGAGTTACCTATCAAGAGCTTCCTTGAAATACTTTCTCTGTACATCAAACTGGAAGATAGTTCGTTCGCAGTCTGTTGATGCATTGTCACTCCCACCGTGTTTTTTCAGAAAGGCATCAAATCCATTCTCATCTGGATACTTTGAACTACCCATAAAAACCACTAGGAGAGAATCCAAAATAGGAAAGTAGTTATTAATTCTAATAGAGAAACATATAAATATCATAGACAGTAGTCTTCTTTTCTCTTGTTGCCATCACTAAGCAATATAGTTGTAAAGTGTGATGCCTCACGACTGCATTGCCCAGCAGTGGCAATTCCAGAAGTCCCTGTTGCTATCATAATCTTAGGACTGCATAGGTTGTTAAATAGGAAGAGGCAGCAGTCCCAGGGGGTTGCCTCAGGAGGGCGCTATGGAGCACCACAGGCCGCAACCAAACTCTGTGGATGGGATGCACTACACCAGGGTCTCCAACCTTGGCAACTTTAAGCTTGGAGGACTTCAACTCCCAGAATTCCCCAGCCAGCTTTTCTGGGAGTTGAAGTCCTCCAAGCTTAAAGTTGCCAAGGTTGGAGACCCCTGCACTACACTACAGAGTGTGAACTGGCAGTGGAGTGTTACAGAATACAAGATCCCTGGGATCTCCAATTCCATAGCCGGATTCCTCTGGATAAAAAGTTGTGACCTTTCTTGCTAGCTTCCACATTGGCTTTGCTTATGGGAAGCTGGCAGGGAAGGCCCCAAACGGCGATCAAGTGACTGCGGCTCATTGTGAAGTCATAACTGCAAGCTGGAAACCCAAGGACCCAGTTCACATGACCGTGCAACTTCATGGACCAGTTGTATTGTCGTAATTTTAATCAGTCACTGAACAAATGGCTGTAAGTCAAGGACTGCTTATAAGTAATCAGTCATGCAGTAGATCCTTTCTTGTTCTGTGCATTCATATGCACAACAACACAACTCTTCTATAGGCTTTCCGTGTATTACTTAAGAATAATCTATAGAAAAACAATACCCGTCTCCCATGACAATTAAACACACAATTAAATTAAATTAAAGTTAGTCATTAATTGTAACTAATAACTAATTAGTTAATAGTCATTAGATGATACAGCAGAATTCTGAGAGCAGCCATTACGTAACTCCTTGTTTAACACAAATTTACCCAAAATGATTTTAATGGCTATTTTGTTGATAATTGAGATTTCAGTAAGATTCTATATCTAGTTTTGAAAATATGGAAACAAATACATAATGCACTGATTTGACAAAAGTGTCACCAAAATGGGAAATTATATAATTAAAATTGACTTGGCTAAAAACAGTTAGAGGTGACATTTAAAGCAAAACATACTATGTTCCAGAAAATGTGCCAGCCCAGGCAGCTCATCAGGGTCAGAGAAACTGCCGACACCAATACAAAGTGCAGCTGCAGACTGAGGAAAGAAAAATACAGACAAATATTTAGAAAAACATCTTGGCTGCCATATAAAACTATGAAATTCCTCCAGTAAAATAAAATCTTGAATATATTAGACTCTCCAGTAAAGCAGAAGAAGTACTGTTGCATCTACCTAACATTTCTTAATCAGAAAGACAAAGCTTGCATGACTATGCATGTTCCTTACCTTAGCTCATTTTTATGCATGACTAGGTAAATCGGGGGGAGGGGAACTAAAGTGCCTAAAATGTTGTAGATCAGGGACTACCTGTATTACAGTAAAGGATAAAAAGAATATACTTAAAACTTAAATATAGTTTTAAAAGTCAAGAGTAGTTTCAGAAAGCAAAATAAAAGCAAAAAAATTCTTCCACATATTCAAGCATTCCAACACATTCCAATATAACTTTGCTATGATTATTTTCATATTATAAAATTGTATAAAATTGTGCTGTTTTCATAACAATTTTTCTTCTCTTAATTTTGCAAACATGAAGATTAGCAGCATCTAAAACCACAACCACACTTGCAGATGCACCAGCCTCAACTGTGCACACACTAGCCTTACTAAATTTTGGGTTGCGTTAAATGCAGCCTAGCATCAATTTAAAATTCACACTAAATCACAGACCACATTATTAAAACTCATACTAATTGCAATCTATCTGTGAATCACACCAATGCCTAAAGCAGTTTATGGCTATAATCATTACTCAATCCAAATTAATCATACATACCTGCTTTTCTGTACAATTTCTTTTCCGAGTTTCATCTTTATCTGTTAGCTCTTCTAATTCACTATCAGGATCTAATTCTTCATCATAATCACCACATTCATCATCATAGCCTTCTTGGTCATCTTCTATTTCTGCTCCAGAATCATCATCATCATCAGTTTCTTCTTCAGAGTCACCCTCATCTTCCCCTTCTGAAGATACTGCACAAGGGCTACCATCTGGGTTATGCAAGTCCGAAATCAGCAAGGCACATAATCCATTTTTTAGTCTGATGTATCTAGAAAGTTAAACAGACATCCAACTAAATATTCTTTTCAGTGTCTTTGAATTAAGACTAATTGTGTTATTCCTGGTATGCCATGTCTTTGCAGGGTCTCTTTAATGAACTATTGAATCAAACAAGACCTAAAACATTCATTTGTTTTTAAAATACATTTTTTGTTATAATGAATTGATTCCAGAATGGACAATGTGGCTCACCCCACCAACTATTAGCATACACTACTCCTCAGAACAGTTCAGATTATTGGTACTCTATTATGGGCTTCACGCAAGAAAGAAAAATACATACTTACCTAAAGCTCCAATTCTGACAGTGAGTCCCAGTTTCATGTCAAATGCATGTCATATTCAGGAATCATTTATATTTCCAAACTTTGTTGAAAACATCATAGCAAAGTGTACTTTTGAGTTATATGTCATTTTCATCTCAGATGCAGAATTTTTCTATAACTTAACAACTAAATACTAAGCAGAATGTTTTATGGCTGGGGACAAATGATTGGTAAATTATCTTGAGTGGTAATAATTCAAGAATCCACATATTAGATTGGATCGGAACAACATATTAGTCCTATCTAGCATCTTGTTACACAAGGCTGATCAGATAGTTTGTTTAGTGACTGTTCGAAGTTACAACAGCACTGAAAAAAAGTGACTTACGACTATCTTTCAGATTTATGATCATTGCAGCATCTCCAGGATCAGGTGATCAAAATTCAGACACTTGCCAACTTACTCATATTTATGACATTTGAAGGGTCCCGGGGTCATGTGATCCGCTTTTGCGACATTCTGGCAAAGCAAAGTCAATGGGGAAGCCAGATTCACTTAACAACCGTGTTACTAACTTTAATAGCCGCAGCAATTCACTTAACAACTGTGGCAAGAAAGGTCGTAAAATGGGGCAAACTCACTTAGCAAATGCCTCAAGACAGAACAGAAATTTTGGGCTCAATTCTGGTCCTAAGTCGAGGACTACCTGTCCTCAAGCTCACAAGCTTTGATTGCTCACAAGCAAAACATGAGCATCATCTGCAACCTGCCTCTGAACAAAGGATCTAAATACTTCAACCTGCAAGTAACTGAAAGACCAACCCTGAATTTATTAATTATTGATTGATTGATTGATTGATTGAATTTCTATACCACCCTTCTCCCGAAGGACTCGGGCCGGTGAACAGATTAAGATTTCATATACATATTTTTTTATAAACATTTATATTTATTTAATATATAATATATATTTATATATAATATAAATATATGATTTGTTGTCCCTCTCCCTTCCTTGTCTAGTGTTGAAACTACTGTGCTGACCACACACACACACACACACTTCTTTTAGGGCAATGAAATGGTGAGGGTGGCCTTCAGCAGAGGAGCATCAGCCTCTCACCTTCTAGATCTCTCCAAATAAAACCAGACTATCATGGCTATCTCAAGCCATGTTGGCTGTGGGTGAGAGAAGGTATGGTTCAATTCTTCTGGGTTAAAAAAAAAAACAAAACTTGCCAATCCGACCCACTCCACTCCATCCCACCCGCCCGTGTTTGGCAGCCAGATGCAGCATCTCGGGAGTACCTGTACTGTTTGGGATCACTGGGGGACTTAACGATCTCGGGGTCGCCCAAGTTGGGGCTAGGCTCGCAGGCGGCGGCGGCGGCGGCGGCGCCTCCGCTCTCCGCATCGGCTTCTTCCTGGACAGCGCCGGCCTTGGCCCCACGGCTGCCCTCCGAGTCCTCGGGCTGCTCGGGGCAGCAGGCAGACGAGGCCTTGGTTCTACCGGGCATGGCTGTCAAGATAACTGCGGAGGAGCGACGCACGATGGGCCTGAAGGCGAAGATCTTCCGGGGCCCGGCTAGATGGTCTCTCAAGCCGGCACGATCCCGACCGTGGAAGGCTCGATCTATTCGCAGCGGATTTACTCCCGAGCAACCCCGCGATACAAAGGCTAACACTTTCCGCATCCGCCGCGGGCCCAAAACCCGGCCGGGCCGTTCCAGCCTGCAAGATCACAGGCCGGTGCTAAGAGCTGAACGCACCGGCTATTCTCCAATCAGAGCCCAGGTTTCTTGCCCACGTGATCCCCGCCAACAAATCCCGACGTTCCTCGGAAAATGGCTTCTCTGATTAGTTACACAGAGGCGGAGGAGGCCGGAGCGGAGCCAAGCATTGCAAGCTTTCTGCAGGCTGCGGCCGAGCCGCTCAGAATCGAATGTTGCTTTTCTGTGCAAGTGTGTGACGTCCGTCCTGACGTTCGATCAAGACACGGGGATTCTTGTTCGTGTCAGTAGAATTGGGTGTAAGGAAAAACGGTTTGGGTTACTCTGCGAAGTGGATCAGCAACTTGGATGTATTTTGAGTTTGTCGAACAGCGACTCCCGGCGTTCCGCACTCATTGGTTGGGGCTGGTGGGAATTAAGGGTCCATCCACATTTGCAAGACCATCTAACTCTCTAGGAAAGGAATTTTTTCCTAGGTTTCTTATACTGGGTATAGTACAGGTAGTCTTCGACTTACAACAGTTCATTTAGTGACGTTCAAGGTTACAGTGACACTGAAAAAAGTGACTTATGACCATTGTTCACATTTATGACCATTGCAGCAGCCCCATGGTCACATGATCAAAATTCAGACACTTGGCAACTGATGCGTACTTATGATGATTGCAGTGTCCGAGGTCAGGGGTGAAATCCACCAGGTTCTAACAGGTTCTGGAGAACCAGTAGCGGAACTTTTGAGTAGTTCGGAGAACCGGCAAATACTATCTCTGGCTGTCCCCAGAGTGGGGTGGGAATGGAGATTTTGCAATATCCTTCCCCTGCCACGCCCACCAGGCCACGCCCACAGAAATGGTAGGGGGAAAAAATTGGATTTCACCCCTGGGCAGGGGTGCCCAGGGTCATGTGATCCCCTTTTGCGACCATCTGGACAAGCAAAGTCGATAGGGAAACCAGAGTCCCTTAACAGTGTTGCGAATTTAAAAACATGCGGTGATTTACTCAACGGTGGCAAGAATTCCACCGTAAAAGGGGGCAAAATTCACTTCATCAATGTTTCACTTAGCAACAGAAATGCTGGGCTCAATTGTCATCAGTCAAGGACTACCTGTAGAAGTTAACGTATTTGTAGACAAAAGTGGCGTGTTGGCAGATGTAATGGATGTGGCAGAGACGGAAGGGGGCCCAGCATGAGATAGCCAAGAAGTACCTTTCTGATCTCACCTGCAACTGAGCACCCAATGTTGCCTCTCAAATAGTGTAAAGTTGTAAAGAAAAAGAAGTGCGACAGTGGAGAATGGATAAAAGCCTTCTATTTACATACAAGATTGATGTACATAAATTTCATTAACTGTACACAGTTAATTGTACAGATAGTCCTTGACTTACAACAGTTTGCTTAGTAGCTGAAATTAAAACAGCACTGAAAAAGGTGACAATATGACCGTTTTTCATGGGATTGTTGCAGCATCCCCATGATCATGTGATTAAAACTCAGATGCTTGGCAATTGACTCATATTTATATGGCTGCAGTGTCCTGGGGTCATGGGATCACTTTTGCGACCTCCTGACAACGTCAGTGGGGAAGCCAGATTCATTTAATGATTGTGTTACTAATTTAACACCTGCATAGATTCACTTAACAACTGTGGCAAGAAAAGTCGTAAAATGGGGAAAAAATATCTTGCTTAAGCAACAGAAATTTTAGTCCCAACTCAAGGACTATCTGTATTCAGATGCAGATCTCTGAGGATCCTGCCTCCCTCCCTCCTTGCAGATCATCTGACTCATATTGAAAAGATTTAAGCAGTTAACATTTAGGAATCTGAACCTAATGCTCAATTGTCTTAATAACATAATTACTTTAAAAGAGATGTGATATTCTCCACCTTTATTAAAACCTGTTGCAACTTATACCTATGAAAAAATATATTTAAGTAAACCTAAATCACCTGCAATCAGTTACAGCCATCCTATTGTAAAACTGTAGAAGGGATTTAAACACTATTTAACTTTCTCCATCATTTAAATGAGTTGTTTTGCGAATAAGAATACTCTTGATACTTGGTGTGTTCAGACTTGACTGTAATCTAATCTAGAATCTTTCAATATATAAAGAAAGTGATAAATAATTTTCCCCCCAACTTGGCCTATGATCAGTTTTATATCTACTATACTAAGAACTGAATGTAATGAGATTTACTCCTGAGTAGTCTAAGAGGCAGTACTTTTGTAACCTTGGCGGATTTCTGGTTATGACTTAGTTGGGAAACCACCCAATCTGCAGGTCAGGAAATAAAAAAGTATCCCAGAAGAAGTGAATAAGGAGCCTTTTCCTACTTTTGTGAAGGAAACTTTATGAAAATGCCCATGAATTTATCAGAAGTTGGGTCTGACTCAAGAGTTTACTTCTGGGATACTGTTAATAGAGTTATTGCTTTGATTTCATGGAAATTTATTTTCAACTGACCCGGTTGTATTATAACACCTTCATGCTGATATTTATTGTATTTCATTTTCTCTTTATTGTGTTTTGAACTGTTGGAAGAAATGACCATCTGGGTTCAGTTCCAAGTGGGGAGAAAGACACTGGAAAGATGGAGGCTGTTTTGGAAAGATGGTTTAATGGTGGGCAGGACCGCATGGTTTGAGGTCCTGGGCAATTGAGCACATGGGTGAGTGAGTGAGAGAGAGAGAGAGATTTATACCCTCTCTTGGGCTTTGAACTTGCTTCCTGTTCCTGTGGCAAGGGCATGTATTCTGATTGGTTGTCAGACTCCCATGGGGCCATGCAGGGGTAACTTTGTAGGCTGTCTTGAGTCCCAGGCTTGGTTGAACCTTGCTGGGTGATGCAATCTTCCCAGGAGCCATGCGGTGAGATGGATAGAGGGCTAATCCTATTATGTCCTGAGGGTGAAGGTCTTTTGTTTTGTAGATTAGGTTGCCCAGCCTTTTGTCTTGTAGATAGGTTGGCACCAGTCTTTCTGGGGCTATTAACAAAAATGGGGGCTGGTTTCCAAGAGCATGTTTCTCCTTTTCTCATCCAGAGAGGTATAATATTCTGCCTTTTTAATATTTCCTAGAATATTTCATTCTTCTAGGAGAAGGTTGGCTGCTAACTTTTTACAGAACCTGCCTGGAATGCTTTGTGGGGAAGCAAAAGGTAACTTAAAATGTATTAAATATAATATTTCATATTTATATTTATTATATTAGGCTTCATAGTAAGGTTTTTCTTGACTATAATATAGTTAAGTCACTTCAAGCAGTGTATTTATTTTCTGTAACTGAAAATCCCAGATTTTTGTTAATACCGAATTAAGAAATACATGTCTTTGGGGAAAACTCCACAAAGGGGCTTGAGGTTGTATCTGTCTGCATCACCAGCATAACTCAAAAGATAATGGGACCTGATTTGATGAATAGAAAGAACCTCGAAAAAACTGCAAAACAGTGCAAAGAGACATAAGCAACTTGATAGGCAATTTACACAAAAAATTATTGCTACTGGTGAAGGGGCTGCAACAAATGCTAGAAATTATGCTAGGCATACTTTCCCTGCCTAGTTCTAATCTACAGCAAGAAATCTTTACATATCAGAAACTCAAACCTTGTCACTTTCCCCAATTTTCAGCATCATTTTTGGATCAATAGAGAGCAGTATTTATAACAAATCAAATTCTTTACTTCAGGGATTGAGATTGATCTAGCAAATTTATCTTTCATAGGTGATACTTGAAAAATAAGTACCAAATCCTTTGGTGTTAGCATGGTAGCCATCTGTAGAATTCAACATGATTCATACATACAAATTGTAATATACTTAACATTACCTGAATGTCCTTTTTTATTCTACCTAGCAGCTTTAGAAAAGAATTTTACTCTGAAACATAGCCATACATTTGAAAGAATCTCCTATTTGGATAGATTTTTTGTGCTATCAGCAACTTAAATTAATAAAATAACCTGTAGTTACCAAATAATGTTTTATTTTGTCAAAAACCTATCAAGAAGAACAAATACACTACAAGCACTTTAAGTCAGTATCTTGTAATATATCATAAATATACAAGAAAATAAAACTTTTTGTAATAATACCAAATTGAGAAAAAAAGAATCACAGTTACTGAATTTTTTATACTTACTCTCCATACAATGGCTGAAATGAAATTAATACTGTATATGTTTATGCAAATGTTATGTATAATTTTATTTAGGTTACCAGAGTAAGCTTCATTAAACACAGTTTTCTTCTGATAATGGTGAAGAGAACATTGAACCTTATTTATAGCAAGACTCCTTACATCTCTTAATAATTAACACTGAGTTCAGTGAGATTTATTATCAAATAATCAGAAGTATTTGGGGACTGAGTGGTGGAATAGGGTTGGAAAGACTGCCAAAAAAATAAAATGAAATGAAAGAAATGGAGCAATTCAGCATCTTAAAATTATTACTGCACGTGCTCATAATTCTGTTACTTGCTTCTGTCTTTTATCAACATTCAGTCAAAGTATATCTTCATTACAGCTAAATGCTACTATTTATTTAACCGTACTTCAATCTTAGCAGTGGCTTCTAATGAACAGATCCAGAAGTGTTTTGAATTCATGTTATCTGGCTCAATTTTTAATAAAATTATTAGAAACACCAAACATAATTCAGAATGGTTAACACTATAAAATATTAAATCTTAAGATAAGTTCTCAATGAAATGCTAGCACTGACAGCCACTTTTTATTTTATTCATGGCGCAGAATATGTTACAGGATTTTTGTGGACACTGAACAAATGTACTTACAGTAGCTCCACCAGCACAGACACATCCCTTTCTAAAGACAGTAAGTGATGAGAAAACATTCCTGCATCAGAGAAAAAATTCCTACTGATTTTTTAGGCACTAACAGGAGCACTTCTGCTGTAGTGGGGGTGGCTGATAGGTGAGCCGCACATTCTTCCCAGCAGTAGCCTTTGAAGCTTCTGATTCCATGCTCTCTGACATCTTCTCACAAATGATGTCCACAAGACGCTCAAAAACCTGTCTCACGTTGATATTCTCCTTGGCACTGGCTTCAAAGTAATCAAAACCTAGTTTTTATTTTGGAACAAAGTAGACAAATCAGCTATCAGCTTATCCCAGGATTGCACTTCATACTACTACAGAGTTAAATTTTCTGCTCAGTTCATAAGCAACTGGTTTCTTACAAGAATAACACCACAAGTTCAGAGAAGGTAAGATGGTTTGTCATTATCCCACAGCATATAAAAGAAAGTTTCTGAAAGCATTTAATCTGTTAATGGTCCAACTGGTAGTATGTATTCCAGATTCTGCCTACTTGGGTTCTGCAAGGATTTCCACAAGAAGCTCAGTAGTCCATAAAGATACCTCTGTGCAACATAAAGATGTATTCTGAAAATCCTCACAGTACCAAAATGAGTTTGAAGTTTTGCTAATAACATAAGAAACACCTTTCCAAATCTATGGAGACTCTTAATCATCCAGGTCATGGTTATCCCAAAGATACTTTTTTAAAAGGTAATTGAACTTTCTTTGTTTTTCCTTGAAGACATTTTGCTTCTCATCCAAGAAGCTTTTTCACTTTTCATCTTCAAAACTGAAGAAGCTTCTGGGAGGAGAAGCAAAATTTTTAAAAATGGATTAAATACATCTTCATGTGATTTTGAAAGGCCTACAGGTGCTTTTTCAAAAGCAACTAGACTTTCTTTGTTTTTTCTTGAAGACATTTTGCTTGTCATCCAAGAAGCTTATTCACTTCTTATCTAAGAAGTGAATCTTTGCTTCTTGGATCAGAAACAAAATGTCTTCAAGGAAAAACAGTCTAGTTGCCTTTTGAAACAGCACCTTTGAGCCTTTCTAATCACATCAATATATTTAATCCATACATTTTTTAGGAAGCCGAATAATTAACAATCTTTTACTTCCTCATACTTCTGGGAAATGCATATATTCTCACTAAAATATTACACAATGGCAATTGCTTTTGTTGAAAACTTACTGATCTGTACTTTGTGATGTTTGAAATGTGACCTGAGAGCTATTTTTGAATTTACACATTTTGTTAAACTAGAACATTTAATCACATATTGTAGGATTTCACAGCCACCTTTATTTATTTATTTATTATTTATTTATTTTGTCGCATTTCTATGCCGCCCAACTCCCAAGGGACTCTGGGCGGCTTACAACAAAGAGTAAATCAGAGAAATGATTTCTAGGAAATGTCTGGGGAGACAATGAATATGTGACTAACTTTTTTCTTACTCTGCTTCTACATTCTTCAAAGATCTGAAACAGTTTGACAACATCTTAGGCCTATAGATAATTGCCAGGATGCTGACATTCCTCAGGCCTGCTTTGTGATTTGAATCTTGCCAGAGGTATTCAGCCAAAGCTGATCTGTATGTTTTTAAGCCTGATCTTCCTTTAATCTTCCTTGGTTTTGCATTCTACGGCACATTCAGTTTCTCCGATATAACTGTCCTCATATTTCATGTATTCCTTCAGTTCTTAGTTTTAGAAATTATCCTTGTTAAGTCAATGGTAGGATATTGTGTAAATTCAACTGTGCTTTTTGAATAAAATCACCTTATTGGAAGATGGGCGCCCTATAAATTTAATGAAAAAAGAAATATAGTGTATTTAAGCAACCTCATGTTTAGTGGGGTGTGTAAAGCCAGAATTTATTTTTATGTGAGTCAATGTATTTCCATTCCAAGTCTGCTTTCACTGATTACCTATTTGAGTGACACTGTAATCTATCTGTTGTAATGTAGCAGAAAGACAGTGATAAGTATCAGGCTAAGATCCTGGAGCCATGACTAAAATAAACAAGAACAACAAAACCCTGTAGATACTAAAAACTAGTTCCATACAATTTAAACATCAGAGTGCACAGTGGGATTGAATGAGAGGTTATATAATGAGAGAGAAAGGAGAAGTGTTTTTAGAGTTAACGGTTAAGACTTGAACCTTGATACAAACTGAGATGTCAGAATAGAAGCATAAGCAGAAAGGCTGGTATAGTTAATGGCACATGAAATGCATCAGTTCATTAATAAGTATACTGGACAAGGAGAGGAATAGGGTAGGTCTAAAGCTTAATCTGAAAGGAAAAGCGAAGCAGGAAGAAGGCATGTTGTGAAATAAAGTAATGGCGAAAGGATTCCTACAGGCCTTGAGTTAAATATTGGAACTGGAAAACATTGCTAACTCAAATTTCATGTTCAGAGGAATGAAAACCTTAGACACAATGACAGACATACGGCTTTGAGATTCTTTCAATGCTGATTTGTCTTCTGATAATAAAAAATAAATAATATATCTGGAAAAGCTGGTAAAGATGAGATGTGGCTAATAGATCAGGGGAAAGAAAGGGAGAAGAGGAGGGGAAAAAAAGAGATAAGGTTGATCATGTACCCAACTGATCAGCCAAATGTTTTCCTTTTTCAATAGGAATAATTCTTTCATCCTCCATATCACACTTATTCCCAACCAGAATAACTTGTGCATTATCCCAGGAATACGTCTTTATTTGAGTGGCCCTGTAAAAAAAAAAAAAAGACAACAATATGATTTGCTGTGAACGGTAGTTACAGAAATCCATCAACTCAAAACAACAGCAACAGCTTAAAAACAGCCAGTTTTGTTACCAAGATATTGTTGTTAGTATTATTACAAAGTATTTCGTTCTAGAAATTCCCATTACTTTTCATGTGAGCCAATACCTTAGTATTTGCCTATAAAATTATCCTAGAATACTGTTTCTTAAGCTATGTTCATTGGAAGAGCTCTATTTTCCAAGCTATTCTGCAAGCTGATACAGGTAGTTCTTGTGCAGCTCCAGCTAGCAGGCCTGCAAGCTTTCCCTTAACAATCCTGACTCAAATATTGATGAAATATGCCATCATATGGAATTTCATTTATCCCATTTATCTTCATAATGCATATATTAAAAATAAAGGGGAAAAGTAGGTTTAAAAGATGTTTTACTTCAATACTCCTTATCTTTTCTATACTTAGAAAATAACTATTGTGAACTTGAAAAGCTAATGAAACAATGCTTAGTTTAGAAGACATTATCACAAAAGCAAAAACACAAAAACACCCCCTTTTAAATCCAGCAGGGGGAGCCAGAAGATTGAAAACATGGATTAATTCAAGTAAACCACATTGCCCTGTAATTCTAATATAATTCAGCTAGCCAGCACTCTTACCATGGACAATTTTTACTTCATTAAACAGACCCAAGTTAATGGAATATTTCCTTATATCTCCTATTTATTGTCAAAATCTGAGTCTTTGATATTGCTGATGGAGTTTGATTTCTGATTTAAAATTATAACGTATGATAATTCATTTATTCATTACCACATGCATGATAAAATGATAGAATTCATTTCTACAATTTTTTGGTTATTGGTGGTCAATCCACACTGAGCCTGTCATATAAAAGCACTCTCAGCCAGTCAATGTATGCATTTTTTTCAGCACACTTGCTGAATATTCATCACTAGCCTTGCTGATAGGGCCTAGTTTAAATAAATGCTGGAATAGTGATAACCAATCTAGGAAGAGCCAATGGATTTTTTTTGAAATTTCAGCACCCATTGGTAATGAAATTATAACTCTTAAGCTTCACACTTCAACAGCTCTAAATGTAATTAGTACCGTAGCTAATGTTGATGGTGAATTCTCCCACCTGCAATCCTATACAAACTTACCTAAGAATAAATACAGATCTCGGTGATGCTTCTGAAGAAGTCATTGAAAATTGCAGACAATTTCATAACACATTTAGGTTTGGATTTTTTCACAGCTGTTTGCAGTTGCATGTTATATTCATACTACAGCAGAGAGATAGTTAAAGTAATGTGAAGGCTAAATATTAACTAAGGTTCCTTCCACACTAAGAGAGAAATCTTATGCATTATAATATATACTAAGGCGTACTGTGGCAGACATTTCATGATTCAAATTCCTAGTTATGGTCTCATATTAGCTTTTATTTCAGTGCAAAAATTATTGGGAAATTAAAAAGTTTAGAATATGATGCTGCAAATGCCTAAATTTTATATGTTTGCAGAATATAATAATTTTTTTCTTGTTGGCTCTAGCAGTACAAAAGTCTAATCTATATAGGTTTCTGGGAAAAAAAAAAACAGAAGCTTTCTCCAATTTGATCAGCTCACCGGCATATTATATCCCATTCCTGTGCACTGGTTACACTTAGCTATATCATACTGCCCCACATTCCAACCATATGGGCCAACCATATCATGGGAAAACATTTCTGGGCTTTGACTTTACTAATCTCTCCAAAATGGGGGACAACGAGTTGCATCTCTTATCACAATTAAAATAGTCAGGGCCTTTTCTAAAGAGGAAATGAAGTCTTTCAGGTAACTGGGTGTATCTCCAGATTTATTTATTTATTTATTTATTTATTTATTTATTTATTTATTATCAGATTTATATACCACCCTTCTCCCGGAGGACTCAGGGCGGTGCACAGCCAAAGTAAAAACATAAATACAAACATTAAAATACAGTTAAAAAGATATATATGTGTTTGGCCCCATAATTAAAAAACAATAACAAACCTATTAAAAACATTTAAAAATGTGTTAAGCCAGCCCACCTTGCTGAAAAAGAAAGGTCTTCAGGGCATGGCGGAAGGCATTAGATTAATTTGTAACAACCCATTTTATATAGTTGGGGAGGCAAAAATGGCAGTGACATGGAAACACTGCTAGTGTACATTTTCAAAATTTAAACTGCTAGTGTACATTTTTGTCACAAGACACTTTCCTTTTTCAATGGCTATGCTCAATACAATAGTCACTCTAAAAGCAATAGTTTCTCTTCCTTATCTACTTCATTGTACTTCATTATATTTCATTGAATTAGGGAGGAATCTACCTGAGCTGGCTTTGGATATTATCTTATTGTTGTGATTTTAAAAAATGCTTCAACTTAGGTAATGGTTCCTGCATATCTCTACCAATGTCATCTTCCTTACTCTGCACAGTTACCTTCTTTTCAGTATCTTAGTGGCATTCTGCCTGTTTGCCATATGATATTTGTATTAGTCTATTATGTGTACACGGGTTTATGGCATTGATCAATCAAACAAAGGAAATTAGAACAAAATAACCTGTAAGCCATAGTTACCTCCTTTGCATCTCCAGGTTTTTCTCCCCTGAGTAAACTGAGCAACAAACGTGGCCTTTTCTCTCATTCCTTCCCATTTTTCTAGTTTTGGTATGAAATGAGGTGTTCAGCACTTCTTTGGAGCTGACTGTACACCTTGAACTTTTCACAGAGTGATGCAACTTGTGAAGTGCCTGTTCTATTAACATTGAATATGTTTTAGCTCTTGACACTTTCTCGCTTTACAGTTTTTTTAATTAGGTTATTTTTTTCATCTTGCGTTCAGCTCCTGAATATTACATTCCCACTGATGTTAGTATATATAGGCCAATGAGTTCGATGAAGATTTAATAATGCTTAGGGAAGATGTAATGAAATCAGTGGGATTTAAGTTAGTCATGATTTATTGAAATGCCACCGATTCCATTGGGTCTAATTCTGCTTAACACTCAGGACAGGGCCACCTTCTACTTAATATACAGGACAGGCAAGAGCCATAATTTTGGCAAAAAATATACAAGGAGCTGGAGCATAACCTAGAACAGGAGTCCCCAACCTCTGGGCTACAGATCGGTACCAGTCCGTGGCCAGTTAGGAACCGGCCTCACAAGCGACCAAAGCTTCATCTGCACATACGCGAGATCTAGGTAGAGCACAAAACTATACCCTCTGCCCCCACTTCCGTGGAAAAATTGTTTTCCCTGAACCGATCCTTGGTGCCCAAAAGGTTGGGGACCACCAACCTAGAATGTTATATTTCATTCTATATGAATGAGTATATAGAGTAAGCGAGGTTTGTTTCTGTCTGTATGTGTTTAACCATGTTTAGCCTATTTTGAGACCTTCATTACAGTTTCAGTGTTTCTTCCATTTATGTGAGATGAAACTGACCCATCAATTGTATTGGCAACCAAAACTGTAAAAAGATAGCATTGGTGGGACTTTGGGACTCAGATTACCACAATCTCACCCACAGCCCTGAGGCAGCCTTGAAACATTTTTTAATAATTCTAGTTTGGAAGGGGTGCTTCTTTTCTGCTCTCTATCCAAGAGTTCTCTTGCAGACAATCTAGGTTGCCTCTGAAATGAGCCTGGGGATGACCTAGCGATAACCCACTCCTGTTGGCCAGAACAGCCTGCAGTGAAAATTCCACTGTCATTTACTCATTCAGCACAGTGCCTTCATGGCCATTTTG
Source organism: Pantherophis guttatus (assembly GCF_059756535.1). Classification (NCBI taxonomy): domain Eukaryota; kingdom Metazoa; phylum Chordata; class Lepidosauria; order Squamata; family Colubridae; genus Pantherophis; species Pantherophis guttatus. The sequence goes on from NC_142065.1 coordinate 62,956,594, forward strand.
ACTTTGGTCAACAAAAGACGGTAAATACTTGGCTTGTTTTTCTTTGCACTGGAATAACAAACTCTCAGAGGATTGATAGAGCTGTCTACTAGCAATACTGCTATTTGACATGTGTATGTGATATGTGTATGTGCTGTGCATATTATGAAGTGTGAAAAATATGTAACAGATGGAGACACAAATGTAGAATGGAGGGGTGCAATAGAGAAGGTTTCTTTGCATGGTCATAAACAATTCATAGAGGAGAAGAAAGGAATGAAAAATCCAGATGCACGAAAGCACCAAGACCCCTCTGATTTCATTTCTTCTGCCATTTAATTCAAATCAGTTCTTCCAATCATTAAGCCAGACTTTTCGTAGGGGGTGATGGAGTGGTATCATTCTCAGAACAGGAAGGTTGGAATTCAGACAACCTCAAGATGGCACCATCTATGAAATCATTTCATAGGATTATCACTCTCTTGCAAGGATCAAAAATGCCTCTCAGAAGAACAAGGCTAAGAAAATAAACAATAAAATTAAAGGTTGAGCTCCCAACCATATTCAACACACATTCAGGCCAACAACTCGTGGTTGGTTTTCCCTTTGGGATATGAGGTGGAGATGGGAGGAAAGAAGCTAAGGAATCCAACAGTTGCTCCCTTGAAATTATCCCCCATTAAATTGTGTAAGAAATGTAGTCTGGCAGCTACAGTACAGTAAAGACAATGTACCTTATACCGATATACATTTCTTCTGTCTCAAGGGTGGGAAAAGCACAGTAACATGGCCATAAGAAAGAGCTCTTAGAGAATTACTCTCTTAATAGACAGTGATTTTCCCAGTTCGTGCATAATGAAAATGCGGTTACCCATGTTGCCCTAAAACGTGTGAATTTAATTATGCAGTTTAAGCTGACAGATCCTTCCAATAATATTGCATGCTGTTTTACTGACCTAGAACCATGCTGTTAAACTCACTGATGGGAAATGTTTGACTCAATCTGACCGCGTTTCAGACGGCAGTAGGCACATGATCCGAACTGGCACAGTACAAGTTTGCTACAAGAAGCAATGTATTTCTCGTTTTATGAAAAGACATAAATTAAAACCACTTCTTGATGCGTGAACTAATTATCGCAGGGAGGTGTGGTTTAAAGAGCACAAAGGCTGTCAGCTGCCTAGGAAGTGTTGTAGCGTCCCAGAGTTAGGGTTGCCATTGTCTTCCTACCACACTGATAGCTGTCTGAAGACCAGAAAGACAATGAATGAACATTCCACAGAATGCCATGGATTTGAGAGTATTCTGTATAATTTTATGCAGGACTACTCATAATCATATTATGATAATTCTATGGAAAGGAACCGCTAAGACTGTGATGGCGAACCTATGGCACGCGTGCCACAGGTGGCACGCGGAGCCATATCTGTGGGCACGTGAGCATTGCCCTACCTCAGCTCCAGCACGCATGCATGCGCTGGCCAACTGATTTTCGGACGTTCTGGGCCCACCGGAAGTCAGGAAATGCGCTGTTTCCTGCCTCTGGAGGGCCTCCTGGGGGTTGGGGAAGGCCGTTTTTGCCCTCCCCAGGCTCCTAGAAAGCCTCTGGGGCCTGGGGAGGGCGAAAAATGGACCTACCTGGCCCACTGTGCCATTGTGTGCCAAAAGCGGTGGGAAACGTGGGGGGGTCACGCACGCATGCATGGGGGGTGTGGGCATGTGCGCACACACACACCCTATGCTTCCCCCACTTTTGGCATGCGGCAGCAAAAAGGTTAGCTATCTAAGCCATCAAATCCAACAACTTACTCATGAAGAAATGCAAACTAAAACCCCCTTAAGAAAATGACTGTCTCCTGCCTGGAGGACATCATTAGGTAATTGTTTCACTGAACATTAGTCAGACCCATTGATTTTAAGAGGATTTTGTCTCTAATGAATGATGCAATATTGCATTCAACTTCCACCCAAGCCTTTCTGGTCCATGAAATGAAGGGGTGTGGGTGTGTGTGTGTGTGTGTGTGTGTGTGTGTGTGTGTGTGTATGTGTATGTGTGTAGAAATAGAGGTAATTTTTGCATTTCAAATAGCTGTAAGTTTTTCACTCATTTCTGAGAGATGGGCAGCCATATAAATGTGATTAATATGTAAATAAGTTGAGCTCAAAGTGAATAAAACCTAGATATATGTAAATCTGAAACATCTGTATGCTGTTATCTAAGATAAACAATATTTCACAGTATTCATTTCAAAATATGGATGTGGTTAAGAAGAACAATACTATATTCCATTCATTTTATTGTGGTTGGTATCTTTACCCTGCTGACACCAATAGGACCAAAGATATCCTTCATAGTCCCTGCATGATTCTAATTTTTAAAACATTTGTTTTCAATTCTAAAATGGGAAAGTGGTAAACTTCAGTCTCTAGTATTATCTTTATTTCCAGAAATGCTTTGGATCCTACATGGTACCATCAATATTCTCCACAAATGAAAATGGCCAGTGCTTTTTCTGCAAAGAAAAACAGCAGATATAAGCTTAGAGCTACTGGGATCATCCTGAGAAGACCGGCTAGAGGGGAAGGATCACTTCCTGGAAGCAGATATTTTGATGCTATCCCTGTCTATTCTGACAGCCATTTAATTAAGGTCAATCTGTGCAGAATAACTGTCTGCTTGGAACTGAGTGCTGATTTTACTTATTTAGAGACTTTAAGGTGGCCTTTCCTGGTAGCTTAAGATGTCTAGACCGAAAAGCATGCTTTGCCACCAAGACTCGACATCTAGATACATCTTAGAGGTTCATTCGTGGGGTTCATTCGTTCCAGGATTTTTGACTAATGGAAGACACACTTTTCCATCTAAATCTAAAATGTATTCAAGTATATTGGACCACCGCCAAATGTTTTGAATCAGAATTATATTCAAAGAAATGTTGTGGCAGTGTTTGAAGGTTGGACAACACACTGTCACACAGATGGTAAAATGATGTATAGCTTCTGGTAATACAGACACTCTCTGTATAATTAGAATGGCTCTGAAATCTCATAAATAAACATTAGGCAGGACTGATGTTATTCACTGACATTGTGAAATGAACTTGAGTTGACAGTGAATGCCATTAGTAGAATATTTGGACTGCAAAATAGTTTCAGGAGAAGAAAAAAAAACTGATGTGCATTAATGGAACATCTTTGAGGACATTCAACTGTCCTACGCATATTTATCTGCTGCAATCAAGTCCCATTGTATTCTGTGGCAGCTCTTTCTGAGGACGGAATTGGACTAGAAATCTGAAATTATTAATGTACACATTTGACAGAATCAAAGAAAATAATTAATTGAAAGGGCATAAAATTAGATTGAAAAGTTTGTTAAACAGATGGATTTCCTTTCCTGTCTTACAAAATCTGGTGTAAAGTGATCTCAGACATGATTATCTTTACCAAAACTGTGTTTTTTTTAAAGACATAACATTGAACTGTCCCTACCAGTCTTGTATAGCATTGAAGGACTCTTCACAAGTAACATCATACATCAGGATGAAACCCATTGCTCCTCTGTAATAAGCGGTCGTGATGGTCCTGTACCTTTCTTGTCCAGCTGTATCCTAAGTAGAATAATAAGTAAAAATAGTATGAGCTTTATGAGTTTTCCCCGGGCCTAATACTATTGATAATACAATAAACATTTTGTGTGTTTGGTTTTTCTTCTGCCAGAACACTAGATTCATGTTTCCAGTAAGGAAACTATTTTTCGTGAAAACATGGAGTAAAATGTTATTCCCGCTGTGGAAATTCATGAATTAGGCAAATAATAAAGATTGCATTGCATATTACCTTTGTAACATTCCATTAATTTCTATTTAGAAAAATATAATTCTGGTCTGACTTTGAAGTACAGTCAGCTTTATCACACCATTTTTTTTCTGACATGCAAGTATCATAACCATAGAATACAATGAAAAGCTTATAAATAATTCCAGCCATGAAATGGCCCTTCTGTGGATACCTTCCTATGATATATAGCCCTGGGGAAGATACCAATTTTCCCCAGTTTATTGCTCTTGCAGGACCATAATTTCATTAATTCCCAAATTGTGCTTTTTTTAAATTGTAGTTCAGCACCATTGGTGCCCTCCAGTTATTTAGGACTATAATTCTCATGAATCCATGATCTCTGAGTATAAGAGGGATTATTAGAAAGTTGTAGTCCAGGTTGCTTCACACTCTAGTCCACTGCTCTGTTTTTAGGCTTTCCATGCATCCTACAATCACAAGGAGTCTAGTCACCCTTTTCCCTCTAACAAATGTTATTTAAAAAGCAAAACTTTTGCCATATGCCGCTTACTTCATCAGATGCATAGAGTGACTTGTCTGAAACAAATTATAACAAGTTAAAACCCCATTGTATTTGCTAAAATGTTTTGAAATAGTCTGAAACCTTTTGACATGCAGGTACTCCTTGACTTTCGACCACAATTAAACCCAAAATTGATATTGCTAAGCGAGACATTTAAGTGAGTTTTGCCCCATTTCATGACCTTTCTTGCCACAGTTGTTAAGTGAATCACTGCAGTTGTTAAATTAGCAACCTGGTTGTTAAGTGAATCTGGCTTCCCCATTGACTTTACTTGTCAGAAGGTCACAAAAGCTGATCACATGATCCTGGGACATTGCAACCATCATAAATATAAGTCAGTTGCCATGTACCTAAATTTTGATCACGTGGCCATAGGGATGCTGCAACAGTCGTAAGGGTGAAAGAGTCATAAGTCACTTTTTTCAGTGCCGTTTTAACTTCAAATACTCACTGGATGAACTGTTGTAAATTGAGGACTACCTGTATTTGAGTTTAGCAATCTCTTGCTTATTGGTCAGTGGTGGGTTGTTCCCGGTTCTGTCTGGTTCTTGCGAACAGGTAGTAAAAGCGGTGGGAGGCTCCGCCCACCCGCCTGGATGTCATAATGGACAATCTGCGCATGCACAGAAGCTTCTGTGCATATGCAGAAGCACGTGCGTGCACTCCCGTTGCGAGCTGGTAATAAAGGTACCATATTTTTCAGAGTATAAGACGCACCCACCTTTTTTGGTGAGAAAAAAAAGAAAAAGAAATCTCCCTCTGTCTCTGCCTCTGAGCAATTTTGCCTCGTTGCACCAAACAGCCTGCTTTACTTTCATTTTTGTTTTCAGCATAGCTTGATTAGCACAAGGGGGAAAAAAATCTGCTCCAGCAATTTACCTCTTTGCAGCAAGCAGCAGAGCCCTGAGCATAACAGCTGAGAGCAAATCAGCTGAGAGTCGGGAGGCGGATCCAATCAACTTGTGCTAATTAGGCTGTGCTGAAGCTGAAAGGAGATGTTTTTTCTTGCTGTTTGCTTGCAAGGAGGTAACTGCTGCGAGGCAGAGGCCAAAGAGTGGGGGCCAGTGGGTGGGCGGGGCTACATTCAGTGTATAAGACGCACCTAAATTTTCACCCCCTTTTAGGGAGGAAAAAGGTGCATCTTATACTCTGAAAAATATGGTAAGTAAAACCCACCCCTGTTATTGGTGCTGTTAAAGTTTACTTTTTTTCCCCAGAATGACCACTTTGAGATTTGCCACACTGTGTCCTGGGTTTTAAAATAGTCCAATAAATACCTTGTCCTTGTTTTAAATCCTGCTATCAAGCTTGTGTCCATTAATCCTTATGGGCAAAGTTTGTCCCATTTGTCCACTGTGCCTTGCTGGGCATCTGTTGAAATGAATTGTAGCTCATGAAGTGAATTTCTTTTAATAAAATGTGTTAGGCATAAAAGGTGCTTCCATACTAAAATTTTATGCTCTCATAACATAGGCTAACGTGGGCCTCCCCCAACAGCAGCTTACAGCTACTCTGCTTTGGTCCCACTGCAGATATTCGAAGTGTTTATAAAAACACAATTGCTTTTTTTAAAACATTCTATTTGCAAAGCTTTCAGCAGCCAGTGAAAGTATTAAACAGCAGCAGGGAAAGCAACAGCCTTATCTTTAAGGCACACACTTGGTATTACAGCAGCTTTTTTTCCCCTGATGTGACCTATCTTCAGTCTGCTGCTTCTCAATCTCAAATTTTAAAAAATGTTTCTGCCTCAGACGTGATTAATGGGAAAGTCTCCTCTTTCGCCTATCTTCTCCAGGAAGATGTAACATTCTGAAAGGTTCTTATTGCTCAAACCCCTTTAGCATGAAATTCACTAACTTGCAAAAGGGCTTCAAAGGAAGAAAATCTACTGGTACAAGCTATAATTCAACTATGCAGGAAATGACTTTCCCTCTTACTTTAATTATAGTGAAACCCTTGCATATGCATTTGGCTGTCAGTCCCATTAGCTGGATTCACACATTGTGCTAAGTCTTTTTTTTAATCCTGATTTGATGAAATACATTATTTCATCTGGAACCAACTTCCTCTGGGGCTCCGGTTGGCCCCTGACCTCCACACCTTCCGCCGCGACTTAAAGTCATGGTTGTTCAGCCTGGACTGGGGGGGTTAGCATGTATTTTAACACGCTTTTATTCGGATATTTTATTGTTGTGAGCCGCCCTGAGTCCTACGGAGATAGGGCGGCATATAAATCAAATCAAATAAATAAATAAATTATTGGCTACGTTCACACAAGTTTGGTACAACTGATGGTTTACAAATCACAAGGACTGAATTCAGTCCTTGCAAAGAAACCAGACTATAATTTACCAAATTCAAGATACTTGCTTTTTTTAAAACACTTAAATTGGAGTCAGAAGACAAGTGAAGCTATTTCAGCGTGAGAGTAATGAAAGAGACTTCAGGGAACATCTACCTGTTGCATGGATGATGTTACCTAATTTGGTTATACAATGTCTACAAGAAAACAACCAACCTCACAAAGCATCAAGGACCCACATTTCAACCCTGAGCTACAAATCTTCTCTTCTATCACTAACATCTACCCACTTGTGCAACTATATTTTCGGTCAATTGCAAGTTCTGACAATGTACTGCAATAGTCTAATCTTAAAGTTATCAATGTAGACCACGGGTATCAACCTCAATTTCATTGAGGGCCGCATCAGGGTTGTGTTTGACCTTGGAGGGCTGGGATGGGCGTGGCCAGGGTAGGCGTGGCCCACTTGACATCACTCCTGTCAGGGGCACCTATGGTGGCCCGAGTGCTCTGCCAGCAAAAACAGGCTCCCAAGCTCTGTTTTTGACTGCCGTGGCAGTCGAAAACGGGGCTTGGGAGCCTGTTTTCGCTGACAGAAACACCATGGGCCGGTCCTTCGCTGTTTCCAGAGCAGCTCTGCAGGCCAGATCTAAGTACCCCTTGGGCCGTATCTGGCCCCCGGGCCTTGAGTTTGACACCCCTGATGTACACTCTCATTCCTTTTTTCCAGGTAGGATCTACTACTCGCTTTATCAGACAAAGCTAATAGGGACAAAGTGCAATAGAAACTAGAAGGGACATTTAAAAAATATTCCTCATTCCTTTGCTGTGGCAAGCAAAAAGCTAGATGCAGAAGGCCTTGAGGAATTGAAGAGAGCATTCTTTTATCTCTGGGGAAATGTGTGCAATGTTTATCCTATTAAGCAGCCTGAAACCTTTACTAAATTTATACAGGTTCAAATAGAAACTGTGTTCCATTTGATTCTTGCAAGACCCCTGGACAATCTAGGTGTGGAACAGAGTCTCTAGATATGTGGTGTTTCTGATGCTCGACAAACAACACTCTGTAACAACAAATGCAGTCTGAACACCATGCATAACAAGTAGCATGGTAAGCAAAGCATCCTTTTACATCATGTTTCAGAGTGATATCCATCTTAGTGTTTTGCAGTAAGAAATTTTTTGTCGCACTTAAAAGACTATACTTTATACGTTATTACATGTATACTGATTATACATGTAATAACAACTGCAAGAATTGTTTATGCTCAAAACTGGAAAGCAGAGAAAATACCTTTGGAAGAAGAAGTATTAAAAAAATTTAGATTGTGCAGAAATGAATAGATTAACTTTGATGATTAAAGACAGGGAAGAGTCAGAATATTTTAAGATATGGAATTATTTTTATTGTTGGTTGGAAAAGAGATACAAATGTTATAATTACGTATAAAAATTTGATGACTAGAATATGCTTATAGGAATGAATTGTCATAGTGGTTTGGATGAAGTTCAAAATAGAAGAAACTTTTGGAAGAATAATAATAAAAAGAAGTGAAGAAGATAACATCGAGATGTCACAGGGGAGGGATGATTGATGTACTAAATGTTTGTCTGTCTTAAAAAAAAAGACAAGCCCACTTTTTATACAGAATGTAGTAATCTGTCTGTTTTGGAATGAAGGTATTTTTTCTTTTATTTCTCTAAATTAAAAGCCCAACACTTCATCTAAATTTACCTGCAGCTTTTGCCTTGTGCTATTGTATCCTATGGCAAGAAGATTACCAAGCAGCCATGTGGTGCATTGTGTAGAAACAAAAGCTGTTCTTTCATTCAATTCCTGTAAACTGTTTTTTTTTTTTTTTTAAAAAAAGCATTTTATATGGGAATGTTAAACAGTTGTTTGTTTAAAGCCTCTCACGCTCAGTGTCAGATATTGCCTGCATATGATGCACCAGAGACTAGAAGGGGTTAAGTCTTTACAGATATCACATGTGACTATATCAGCCAATGAACTCTCTTATTGGACTCTTACCTAGAAACCACTTGGATATCTTCTCTCATCTATCTCTCAGCGAGACAACACGTGAACTTCTCTCTCCTCTCAACATCTGAGTCATACAGTTAGGGTAAAAATGTAACAGGACACCCTGTTCATTATCGTATGCATGTATATATTTGTAAATAATAAAAACAACCTTTTGAACCTGAAGCTGTATTGACCAAATAACTTCCTCATAGAACCAAATGAGCACGACCATCAATATATATCTGATATTCAGAACCTTTTTCTATGATATCAATTTTTATCCCTCTCTTCTGAGAAGAAGAAAAACTCAAGATAAAGTTGGCATTTACAGGAGCAACCATGGTGATTGCTGTCAGAAAAAGAAAGGTTGCCCTTTGAGTAAACGTTCTTTTCAGGGTAGCTTTATTTTAATCTTGATCATCACATTCTGATTACATGGAAAGTATTTCCAATGCATGCAGTATATGCAATTATATCTAATACTTCTTTTATTATTTTTAATATAGAGAGTTTTGGTATGCAACCTTTTAAAGCATACTCATTTTTACATAGCTCCCAAACTATGTCACAAATACTTGGTGATGGATCTTTAGAATTATATGAATGACATGTCCATTTATGCTGAATCTATTCTATCATATCACAGAAATTAATTATTCAACTTTCTTAACCTACAGAGGTATAGAAGAATCCATTGTTTGCTAGATGTGTTATCTACACAATGATTTTTCATTTTAATTTGGTATTACGTTAATACCCTGGTACAAAATAACTTCACCAATTCAAATTTGCCCATGTTGGTTAAAATTAGCCTATACCCCCTTGTGTTTGCCACAGCAAAAATTATGATGTGCGGACTGAATCTGTTATAAAACTGTACAGTAATTCAGTTAGTAAGCATTGTTATGCAGAACCAGGGCTGAAATCCAGCAGTTTCTGACAGGTTCTGGAGAACTGATAGTGGAAATTTTGAGCAGTTTGGAGAACCAGTAGCAGAAATTTTGAGTAGTTCGGAGAACCGGCAAATACCACTTCTGGCTGGCCCCAGAGTGGGGTGGGAATAGAGATTTTGCAATATCCTTCCCCCAGGAATGGGGAGGGCATGGAGATTTTGCAATATCCTTCCCCCAGGAGTGGGGAGGGAATGGAGATTTTGCAATATCCTTCCCCCAGGAGTGGGGAGGGAATGGAGATTTTGCAGTATCCTCCTCCTGCCACGCCCACCAAGCCATGCTCACAGAACCGGTAGTAAAAAAATTTAGATTTCACCACTGTGCAGAAGTGATACCTCTGTAATTAGAAAAAGAAGAAAAAATAGAAATCTGACTTTTCCCCATATAGGTAGTCCTTGATTAGTAACCGCAACTGGGGCTGAAACATGATTGCTAAGTGGCACAGCCACTAAGCGGAAAATCATTTGAATGCAATGGATTTATGATGTCATTTCCCACTCAGTCGTTAAGGGAAGCGTCACAAGACAGCAGCTTAAAATTTTACTTCCAGTTCTCCATTAACTCTGCTTCTCACAAACTGGTTGAAAAGTACACAAATGGTGACCACCTGACTGTGGGAGGGTGCAATGGTTGTAAATGCAAGGATTGGCCACAAAGCTGTTTTTTTTTCTTTTTTACATAGTCATAACTTCTAACAGTTGCTAAACAAGGCAGTCAGTAAGTGAGAATTGTCTTATTTTCTGAAAAGAGGATTTATTTTATTTATGAATTAGATATTTATCTTGCCTTTATTTGTTCTTATAAACAACTTAAAACAGTGAACATGCATAATAGTCTTTCCTCCTTCTGTTTTACGCACAACAATAACTCTGTGAGGTGGGTTGGGCTGAGAGAGAAAGACTGGCCCAAGGCCATCCAGCCAGATTTTATGCCTAAAGCAGAACTAGAACTCACAGTTTTTCGGTTTCTATGCCAACACCTTAACCATAACACCAAACTGTAATGCGTGGTGAATTAAAATGAATCAATCCCATTTTAATAATAAATATAAGGGAATCCTAAAATCCAGTCATTTCTCAAATATCAATTTGATGTGATAGCCAGACACATAAACCAAAGAAGATAACAAAGCAAAAGGAAGCGGAGATATAGGCTTCTTTTCACACACCTTGACTATCCTTCAATTGTTACAAGACACATATTCATAATAGTTTCATGCAAGTCAACCAATTTTATGTATGTATTTATTTTTATTTATTTATAAGACTTATAATTCATGGCAAACATAAACAGACTCTTGCTGGCTCAAATAACAAAGCACAAAAATACCAAAAAAATATTTTTAAAAATACATTAAAAACTCAACAATATAATACCGGTGTTAAATCCCCCAAACCCCTTTGGAAAACTTCTGTTTCCAACTTTTCCCCAAAGGGCAGACAATTTCAAGGATAACTGAACAGGAGGCCATTCTAGAGAGTTGGTCTCATAATGGAAAAATTATGGATTCTGGATTCAGCTCCCCAACCTTCTGAAAATGAAGAACAATCAAATGCTTCCTCCAGCATAACTGAAATGATCAGGTTCCAAGCCATACAGGGCTTTATAGGTTAAGACCAGCACTTGAAATTTTACCCAGAATCTAACAGGAAGCCAGTGCAGGCCCTACAAGACAGGTGTAATAGGTCCCCCCCAGGCAAGCATCAATAAGCATTGAGGTTACTACATTTTGAAGCACCAGAGGTTTCTAGGTAACCGTTAAAGCAGCCCCTTGTAAAGAACATTGTGACAAGGGCATGAGTCACTGCGATGTTGTCCTCATGCAACCGGTATATAAGTAAGCAAATATTTATATTTTAAAAGTGCTTTGAAAGTTTCATCATATCTCATGAGTCTATTTCTTTCATAATGCTTTGTTTCTGTCCTGGCAAGTAAATACAGTTTCTTGTGATTGACTTCTTTTCTGTTGAGAAAAGAGAAAATCCACATCACTATTCTCCCATTAGATGAAAGAATATAACACTATGATGCCCTAAGCATCTTATAGACCTGGTATTTAAAAAAGGCAGTTTCTCCCAATACCAAACAAGTTGTGTATTTAAGATTAGTTGAAAAGAAGGTCCTAATATTAGTGGCATTGGTGTGTTCAGATCATGTGATAGCCAAAAATCAGCCTTCTGAGTGGCATGGCTCCAATTACAGTTAGTCCTAGACTTACAACCATTCATTTAGTGACCATTTGAAGTTTTAAAACAGAAAAAAGTTACTTATCCCCGTTTTTCACACTTATGACTGTTGCAGCATCCCTGTTGTCAAATTTTGGACGCTTGGCAACTGGCACATATTTATGATGGTTGCAAGTTCCGACAGTCATGTGACCTTCTGATAAGCAAAGTCAATGGGAAGCCAGATTGACCTAATGACTGCAGTGATTCCATTACCAACCTTGGCAAGAAAGGGCCAAAACTCACTGAATAACTGTCTTACTTAGCAACAGAAATTTTGGGCTTAATTGGTTGTAAGTCAAAGGCTAACTATACACATTTTTCTTGAGGGATGTTCATTCGGTCTTTATGCTATCTTCTTTCTGAAAACAATTGAAAGTCTCATTATTAATCCACCTATTTGTTCACCTGGAATTTTGCTTTGCTTTGAACTTTTTTAAAAATTATGCAGGTACTCATTATTGTCTCTATTGTGATGGTTTTATTGAACCCTTATTTATTTATTCCCTTGCAAACTGTTCTGGTTTCCCTGAAAGGAAGATGGCTACAGAAACAAAAAAGAACACCACTGAAGTCTTTTGAGTTATTAAAATTAAAGGAGGTCTTTGATTATGCTCAGATAAAATGTACAAAAGCAAGCAACAAAAAAATTATGATGATGGTCACTAGTCAACTGACTGGTGTTTTTTATGCTGTAAAAAAGGAACAAGATGAATCAGTGACATGATTGGAAGTAAAAGAGTATGAATCACTTCCAAAGCCACATTTTTATTCAATCTGCTGGAAGCAGTAAATTAACCCTCACCTCAGCCAATTCTTTGGCGGAAGTGCTGAAGCTCTGCAGAGCTCAGCTTTCCAAATAACACCTCATTTTAAGATAAATTTCTACATATTTAATTCCTGTTCCCCAATAACATAGGAGGGGAAAAAAAGGCCATATCACATTTTATGGTGTAATTGTGCTCAATAACTGTGGCTTGTTCAATAACCCATGACTCAGTGCAGAACCCAACCATAATGGAAAGACCACTTGAAAGCGATGATCTAGTGCCGGATGATGGACTTCTCGTGTTGAATGCCACTTAACATGCTACTCAGGAAGAGCTGAGGACCTTTAAGTATAATGATCTAGTTGCTAATATTCCATACAGGAAAAGAAAATTCAAAATTGCAAAGAGATAATTGCAAAAGATAAGACTACTGTTACCAGGCCCAGCAACCAGTCTTAGAATTGACAGTGATGTGGCAATGATGTGGTGCATAGGGTCAAATCTACATTTTAAGATTGACTGTCAAAAGTAAAATAATCAGCAGTCAAGAAATATGCCACAAACTAGCACTTAGTAGGAATGAAGTGAAGTTGGGATATGTCAGTAATATTAGCAATAGCAATAGCACTTAGACTTATATACTGTTTTACAGTGCTTTACAGCCATCTCTAAGCAGCTTACAGAGTCAGCATATTGCCCCCAACAATTTGGCTCCTCATTATACCGACCTCGTAAGGATGGAAGGCTGAATCAACCTTGAGCCTAGTGAGATTTGAACTGCCAAATTACAGGCAGCTGGCAGTCAGCAGAAGTAGCCTCCAGTACTGCACTTTAACCACTGCGCCATCGAGGCTCATAATATTGCTTACAAAGTTTACAATCAAGTGGTCAAGCTTTCCCTGTAACAATCTATGGAAGTGAAAGTTGGAGTTTGAAGAAGCTGGATAGAAAGAGTATTGATGCTTTTGAACTTTGGTGTTGGAAGACTTCCGAGAATACATGGATAGCCAAGAAAATACACAAATGGATCGTTGAACAAATCAACCCAATTCTCAGTCAAGGTAGAAATGACCAGGCTCAAATTATCATACTTTGCATAATGCATCCAAAGTATGACCAAGCTCTTTGGAGAAGTGTATAATCCTAGGAAAAGTAGAAGGAAAGAGAGGATGCTAGCTGCAAGGTGGATGGATTCAATTACAGCAGTGATGGATGTACTGTTGTATAACCTAAAGGAATAGTTGGAGAAGTTCATCCCGGAAAAAATGGTTGCTGACACCAACTTGGTGGCACACAATAAAGAATGGTTGTTGGAATTGGGTATGTCTAGTTTAATGAAAAGAAGGACTAGGGGGACATGATAGCAGTGTCCCAATATCTCAGGGTTTGCCACAAAGAAGTGGGAGTCAAGCTAGTCTCCAAAGGACCTGAAGGCAGGACAAGAAGCAATGGATGGAGACCAATCAAGGAGAGAAGCAACCTCAAGGAGAGAAGCAACCTAGAACTAAGGAGAAATTTCCTCACAATTAGAACAATTAACCAGTGGAACAACTTGCTCCAGAAGTTGTGAATGCTCCAACACTGGAAGTTTTTAAGAAGAGATTGTACAACCATTTGTCTGAAATAATATAGGGTTTCTTGCCTGAGCAAGGGGTTGGACTAGAAGACCTTGAAAATCCCTTCCAATTCGGTTGTTCTGTTCTGTTCTAATCAATGAAGAGAGTAAAAAGGATGATCTTGAGAAGAGACGATTACCAAAGAGACCAGAAGGAAAACATAGATTGTCCCTGACACGTGGAAAATATGCTCAAACATCTCAGGAAAATACCACATGGTTATAAAAGAGGGAAGAGGAGGACAATCAAGCCTGAAAGATTATGATACAATAGCTAATCTAAATCAAAGTAGTCTTTAGCCTTCTATGGAATTTATTTCTTAGTTTGATCTGCCTCATACAGTTCTCAATCAATCAATCAATCAATCATTTATCATGATAATTTCATAGGGTTAGGGACAAATGTAGCTTGTACTAAGTATAGTTAAATCTTATGCTCTTTGCACATGGTCTCATTACATAAATAATGGTATGGAAAACAGGAAGTAGCAGAATACGTGCAAAAAATATGTTATTTCACACATGATATCTTTCCATTAGTTAACAGCAGGTGCAGGATATTGATATGAATACAGGTTTATTTTATCTTCAAGCTCTAAAAATCGATTCATGTGCAAGTGTAGAAACAGAAGAGTATAGAAATCTGTAGGATTTATGAATATTTTATTAATACAAAGAAGGCATGGAAAACGCATTGGAACTTTTCACTTTTGCCTTTAAACAACTATTTGGTATTTTGTATGGTTAAAACTGAAAGGAGAATCTTTCAAATCATTTTTAAGTATTGAAAGGAAGAATAAAAGGAAAGAAAATGTGAATAGAAGCCTAGTGTTACATCATGCTTGTAACACTGATTATCTAGAACTGCCTGAATCTGACCTGTGATAGTTTAAGCAACAATAATTGTTTTCACACAATAACAAGCCACTTTTGTAAAGTCAGATTTACTGAATAAATCACAATTGGTGGGCTCATATAATGCATCAACTATAAATTATTTTTGTTTGCAAGCGCAATAGCTGAGTTTATATAATAGACTAAGCCACAAATAAGCATGCTCCATTATGGTTTAGAGAGTTCCCTGAAGTAAACATATTATCAAGAATGTGGAATGATTCAAGTGTATTGCAATTATTTTTCCCCAATGTGATACATTTCCAATTTAGGTTCAGGCAATGTGTTTCTTTGAAGACTAAAGTGGTTTTATTATACACTCAGGTCTCTCCCTGAGATGGGTCATGAATCATTCCTGTATTGCAGAATGCAGGTTGGTCTGAAAGATAGCAATATATTCTGTTCAGTGAGCCAGAAGTCCATGGACAGACTGCAGAGAGAACCTAGATCTAATTCTAATGTTCCATCTACCAGGCTGTGGTTTACTGCTCATCATTTGAAACTAATCATGGATATAAGTTGTGTTAACACATACAGTGCATTTATTGCCTTTCTGAAATCTGAAATAGTAAGGAGAAATGAGTCATAAGCATATTGCAAGCTTTCAGGTGTTTCTTATACATTCACCTAATTCATAAATAAGGCAGGTAACTACATAGAATCCTCCCACATCATGAGGTGGTTAGATATAGTACACTATTAAACCTATTAAAAGATGTATGCAGGAATAGTGTTCATTTTTTACATTTATATCCTATCTTTCATTCAAAATCACCAGGTGGCACATATAGATTCCATATTCTTAATTTTATTGCCACACCAACCCCATTAAATCCAAAAGGCTGAAGGATGGTAGCGCACCACAAATTAGCATCAGAACCAAGTGGCAGTTTTAACATGGATTAGCTAATCCTACTTTGATTCACTAACCACCTCATCTTGTTGTTAATCGATATTTCCAGTTATGACTGGTTTAACCCTAATTATAGTATATTTTTATTTAGCATATTACATAACCTTACCAATCATGATTTCTTCGACAAACTAGAGTTAAACAAAGGACAAACATGTATCTGGATGGCTTTCATTATCCCATATAGCTTTTGGTGTAGCTCCAAATATGTGTAGTCATGGAGACATTCTGCCATTGTCAGTAAAGAAAAATCTTTTAAAAGTATAGCAACTAAGCAGAATGAGATATTGAGGCAACTTTTAATAAAAATAGTCTCTTTTGGTTGAATAGGTGCCATCAAAAACACATTAAAGTCTCAAGACCCTCATTGGCCAGGTTCACACAATGCACTTAATTGGTTTGGGGCATCAGCATATCACAAAATATCCTACCTCAGTGTTTCTTGACCTCAACAACTTTAAGATGTGTGAACGTCAATTCCAAACAAGTTGAAATCCACACATTTGCTGAGGTTGACCTAGCTGAAGTTGCCCTAATCCAGTCAGTGGAAATATGGATGGTTTTAGTCCCAAACAGACTTATTTCAGATTAAACTAATTTGCCTTAGTTAGCTGTCTCTTCCAAACAGAAACATTAAGATGGTTAATGCTTTTCACTCTTCTGCCATTGAGGTTCCTTGCAAGAATAAATAGCTTCTGTATGAATTCTATCTCTGTGTTCCTTTTATATTACACATTCCCTTTCTCTAGCTGCACAGGCTAGTAGAAGATGAGATGGAACAGGTAGGTAAACGGACTTCAATTTACAATGATGATAAGGTCAGTTGGCCCAATTTTTCATTTTTCTGAACTGGAGAGGAAAAGCAAGGGAGTTCAAGCCCCCTTTGTGGTGTTTGGAAAGACTTTGAAAATTGTTCTTTTCCTTCTGATCAAGACATTATAATTATGTACTGCTGACATATGGGCATAATTTTTTTTACTCCAAATTAATAAACCTAACTGGGTTGTAGGAACACAGTCTTTGAGTAAACCGTGCCTGATAGGAGCTGACAAATAGTGTCTTGATTAAAAAAAAAAAATTTTTTTTTAGTTTTTCTTCTAAGATCCTGATTATGAGTCTCAGAAGAAAGGTTTGGTCCAAGGAGATTATGTATGGAAATGGTTAATGTTGATGGACAAAAGAAATTACATTTGAACAACTGGTAAGAAATTAACATATTATCCAACTGGAGAATTTCATGCACATTCTTTTGACCGATTGTTAAATTATTTGCCACCAAGTTGGTGTCAGCTCTTATTGACCACATAAAAATTCTCCAGGGGAAACTGCCCCCAATCTGATCTTTCAAGTTTTCCAACCATTGCTATTGCAACTCAGTCCATCCATCTCTTCCTTCTCTTTTTTTCCATCTTGCCCAGTATGATGAATTGTAGAGAGAACTAATTTGGACCTGGTCATTTATGCCTCAAGTGAAAACTCTGGTTAATTTGTTCAATGATCTACGTCATTGTTGTCTTGTCTATCAGTAGTCAGCTCCAATACAGGTAGTCCTTGACTTCCAACTGCAACAGAGCTTGGAATTTTGATCATAAGACATTGCAGTCAAAGACAAAGCACCATGTGACCATTGTTATGACAGTAATAAAGCAAGCCACTGCAGTTAATAAGTGAATCATGTGGTCATTAAATGAATCCAACATATGCAATTGGCATGTCTT
Source organism: Pantherophis guttatus (assembly GCF_059756535.1). Taxonomy (NCBI): domain Eukaryota; kingdom Metazoa; phylum Chordata; class Lepidosauria; order Squamata; family Colubridae; genus Pantherophis; species Pantherophis guttatus. The sequence continues at coordinate 62,974,352 of NC_142065.1, forward strand.
GCTGTTCTCTACCGGAAAATGGCACAAACATTGTTTTTCAGCAACATGTGGTCACATAACTGTTTTTTTTTTAAAAAAAAATTTCTATACCGCCCTTCTCCCGAAGGACTCAGGACGGTATTAAAAGCACAAGACAAACATCAATTAAAATTATTTAAAATTATTAAATAATTCGGCTCAATTTAAAACCCCAGAAATTTAAAACACCCAATTTAAAATTATTATGTTGATAGCCCGGCCTGGCGGAACAACAGGGTCTTGAGTGCACAGCGAAATACCCAGAGGTCGGAGATCTTACACATTTCCGGGGGCAGTTCATTCCACAGGGCTGGGGCTCCCACAGAGAAGGCCCTCCCCCTGGGTTTCGCCAGCCGACATAACTTGGCCAATGGCACCCTGAGGAGACCCTCTCTGTGGGAGCGAACTGGGCGGTGGGAGGCTATTGGTGGCAGAAGTCGGTCTCGAAGGTACCCGGGTCCTATGCCATGGAGCGCTTTAAAGGTAGTGACCAACACCTTGAATCGCACCCGGAAGACCACTGGGAGCCAGTGCAGCTCGCGCAGGAGGGGTGTCATGTGGGATGCTGCAACCAGTAATAAATGTGAGCTGGTTGCCAAGGCCCCTAAATGCAATCACAAGACTGCAGGGATGGGAGAGGGGGTCTTTGTGGCAGTCATAACTTTGAGGATGGATTGTAAGCAGCTTTTTAAATGTTCATCGTAACTTTGAATGGGTGGTAAGCGACCAGTCCTTAAGTCAAGGACTACCTCTACCACACTTCCTTTTAGGTATCCTCAAACGTCTCAGAACAATTTAACAAGTTAGCTAGCTTTGATAATGTCATGTCACACTTCTTTGGTTTCTTAAAACTGGATTCCCCATTGTAGAACCTATTAGCACCAATGTATCTGCACCCTTCTTTAACTTCTAGCAACTTTTAAAATTAAAGAGATAAACAGGGAGTTGTGTCATCCAGCAAAGCAAACTCCCAGCCTCTGCCTTTTTTTTTTCCACGTATGCCTGTGAAGTCCTAAAAGAATTCTTACAAAATAAATTGGGGAATGGATCTCATCCAGTGTTTTGTTTTGAAATGTGTTTGCCTGCTCAGAGGCAGAGCTGTAACGGAAAGGGAGGACCTGGACAGAGGATTTGGAGTATTTTAGGGAATTAAATGTAGCAGTATTTTGCCCTTGCGTAATGTCAACTTTAAGCCAACCTAAACAGGGATCCCGTTGTGTAAAGTGGGTCGGGGAAAAAAAAAACAAGTGCATTCTCTCTCCCACAAAATCGGTATAAAATAGATCCTATTTCAATTCAGCAATGGCCACGAGTCATGAATATAAAGCAGCTCAGATACCTTGGTGTTGTACAAAATCTCTGAATAACAATAAGATTTACCACACAGTAAAACATTGCATTTTTTGGTGTTGCTTTGAGGAATTAGTGATTCCTTGCTTGCTCAGTTTATCAAAGGATAAGTGGGAAACAAACCCAGCTGTTTTTTCCTGAAACATTTCCTGTAGCACTGGGATTTATGAAACAGTGCTGTGAAAACACTGTTTCATCCAAATTCCTAGTGAAATGAAAGATTAGGCATAACCTTTAAGATACATTTAATATATCCTCAGAGATGTGAAATTGCTCAAAAACAAATGTGATTGGCTTCTATATTATTCATGTAAAATTAGGCATGAAAAGCACTGATGTTTTATTTCTGCATTTAAGCTGACTGAAAAGGAGCTATCATTTTAGAGATTAAAACCCCAGGATTTGAAAATCTATTTTTTCTCCTCACTCATATAACCTCCAACTTGAAGAATTCAGTGCCTGGAGATACAGGCACTGTAATAATATTTCATCCTATTTAGGATCATACTGATTTAGTTTCCTGAATATTAAATCACAATGAAAATAGATAGTTATGACAATTACAAGCAGTACACAACATAAATCAATTACCAGGAGTGGTCAAATTGCCTTGAGTTGCCAGGTTTATCTAATTAATAATTTCAACCTCTGAAATCAATGTAATTATACACTCAATACTGTATATAATGATTTTATTTGAACAATGCACCAACCAATCAACACACAGGTAAGGACTACAAAACTCTCCACATTAAGTACTAATGATATCTGCAGATGGGGATAGTTTTGGTTCAGTTTGAATTAATATTCTATAATGTTTGAGAAGTTATCATTTAATAGCTGCTCTTAATCAGGGTTGAACAGTCCTCAATCTTGTATGATATGCCATTCATTCATTCATTCTTTTGTTCATTCGTTCGCTCGCTCGCTTGCTTGCTCGTTCATTCATTCATTCATTCATTCACGCTAGAGTTTCCAAACACATCGTATAGAGGCTCAGATGGGTGGACCTATGGTAATAATAAGATACTTCTGATTTATTTAGATGAGGAATTCATAATTAATAACTGAATTTGATGTTTCAAAATCAACAAAATTACCAGAAATTGTTTTCCTAAATTTTCACCAGGAAATCATAATTCAGTGTTCAGTGGGATGTCATTAAGAACAACTCTGATTCCAGTGTAATTGCTTTAATGTATTTATATCCCAACTTTCCAATTTCCCTATCCTGTTATTCATATGATAACCTTTGTACAATTAAAAAAATGGTGTTATAATTGAATGGAGATTTGAATCTTTATCTAATCTTAACCATGCACCACAAAGGCTCTTTAAAAAGATAGCTTTCATGATGTAGAGATGAACATTGCTTTGAGGGGTTTGCTGTACATTTGGAACAAAGATCCTGATCTTAAAATCTGAATTCTTATCTTCCCCAAACCATCATGTATGATATAGGTGTAGTGAAAATTATATTTCTGTTGATTAAATATGTTCAGAAAAATTAGAATTGTAAATTTGGAAATGAGATTTTAGTTGAGATACAACCCCATCTTCTAAATTTAGGAAGCTTAGTTCTTGAAATATTTTAATACAATGCATCATCTTTGCTAACACTTCAATTATTTTCATATAACATTCTAAGGTATTAGTTTATTTAACAAAGGCTGTTGAAAAAACTACAATTAACTATGTTAAAGTGTAAGCCATGGTTTGCAAACAATACCAGTTTGGTATACACAATAGTCAAGAAAATTGCTTTCTGATTTACCATGTGCTATAAACCTAATTGCATAGTACAATAATAGTATTTTCCCTGCTAAGAATGTATAATTTCTATTAAAGAAAAAAAAGATGTGGAAGTTTATGCATACAAAGAATGGGTAAGGATGTTTTCTCTCATCCTTATATTATACAGTAGGGCTAAGAAGTGGACTGCAAAAACTCAGATCACCAACAGATGGCAGCAAAGAGTGGCCATCCAGAGTTTTAAAGCCCAGAACAAGAACAGATGAAATAAGGAATAATGTAAGAAAGTTTGAGGTCCCCCTACACACACACTGAGTATTCCAGCTATGAAATATGCTGCAATAATAGGCTGTGATTGCTGCCTAGCTGGCTTTGAAAGACAATAGAAAAAACCATGGGATCTAAGAAGGAATCAGACTCTATCAAGGGCTATTCAGAAACTGGGTCCAGCAATTGCTTTTTAATTCCCCCAGAATCCTGTAAGAAGATGGGTTCCAGGCCAAATCCACTTTTCAACCTCTGGGTTTTATCATTTAAAGTTAATTTTTTCAGATCACTAGACAAAAGAGGTCACATTTTTACGCAATTTACCATTGCAATTCTTCTTATCCCCTCAAAACTTTTTCAGTAGGAATTACATAGACAAGAGAACAAAATTCAGGATTTTTGCTAGTTATTGCAACTCTTGCTAGTTATTGAATAGGAAATGTATAGCATAAAATATGTCTTGCAAGGCAATGCACTCTTATCGTCTCAGCTGTTCCTTCTCTCTGGCTTGCACCCCACCGCCAAATTTCAGATCTGAAGATATATTTAGCTTGCTAGGTAGGGAAATGGAACAAAACCTGCCTTTCTATTAGTAAAATTTGTCTTTGTAATTTTATTCCACATAAAAGCTCCTTTTTACATGAAAAGCATTCCTTGCATCTTGCAGTGATTTTCTTTTCAGTTGGCTATATATACAATAGCATTTACAGATTACAGTTTAACAGAGTTGGAAGGGACCTTGTAGGTCATCTAGTCCAACCCCCCACTCAAGCAGGAGACTCTACACCATTTCTGATAGATGGCAGTCCAGTCTCTTCTTGAAAGCTTCCAGTGATGAAGCTCCCACAACTTCTGAAGGCAAGCTTTTGGTTCAATTGGTTGATTGCTCTCACTGTCAGAAAATTTCTCCTTATTTCCAGGTTGAATCTCCCCTTGTTCAGTTTCCATCCATTATTCCTTGTCTGGCCCTCAGGTGCTTTGGAAAATAGCTTGACCCCCACCTCTCTGTGACAGCCCCTCAAATATTGGAACACTGCTATCATGTCTCCCCTGGTCCTTCTCTTCACTAGACTAGCCATGCCCAGTTCCTGCAACCATTCATTGTATGTTTTAGCCTCCAGTCCCCTAATCATCTTGGTTGCTCTTCTCTGCACTCTGAGTCTCAACATCTTTTTTATAGTCTGGTGACCAAAATTGGATGCAATATTTTGTACAAAATAGATGCACAAAAAGTTTAATTATCTATACCTCATAATGTATTTGACTTTTTCTTGCTAGGGAGCACCTGAAATCTTACCTCAAATTATTATTCTCAATTCCATACTAAAGACACCTGTTTTTGACAAAAGCAATGCTATGTATGTGACCAGATCAGATTCACCAGGCAAAATGTATTTCCTGTACAACAATCATCATTAATAATGTAGGTCATGCAAAGAAAGAATTGGGTTAATATATCTGAGGCAAATTGGGAAGAGCACAGGAATAACATATGAGATGAAATGTGCTATCACACATCATTTGGTTCTCGACTACAAAATTGCTTGCTTTATATCACCTTTCTATCCCTAACATACCCCTTAGCCTTCATTTCTCACAGACTCATCTTTCTTCCTGCTATCTCCAAGATGTATTTGGTTCACATACAATGCTGAACAATTACGCAATTTCTTGGGTCCTTGATCATCTTTGAGCTTGGTTGGTTCCTTGCAGACATTTAATTATCAAGCTAGATAACATTATCAGTGTGAAGGCGAGTGGGGTTTGCTCAATGTTTATAAATACAGATAGTCTTCCAGTTACAACTGTTCATTTAATTTATTTATTATTTTATTTATTTTATTAGATTTTTATACCGCCCTTCTCCTACTGGACTCAGGGCGGTGAACAGCCAAAAATAAAAACATCACATACAAAATTTAAGATTAATTTTAAAAGAAATTAAACAAGTTTTGGCCCAATATAAAATTTAAAACACCCCAACTAAAATCAATTAATAATTAAAAATATCTAAGGGGGGGGGGGTCAAGCCAGCCCAGCTTGATGAAATAAAAAAGTTTTAAGGCACGGCAAAAAGCACGGAGATCTGGGATCCTATGTATCTCCGGGGGCAGGTTATTCCAAAGGACAGGTGCTGCCACAGAGAAGGCCCTCCCCCTGGGGGTCGCCAGCTGACATTGCCTGGCCGACGGCACCCTGAGGAGTCCCTCTCTGTGGGAGCATACTGGCCGGTGGGAGGCTATCGATGGGAGAAGGCGGTCCCGTAAGTACCCAGGCCCTAAGCCATGGAGCGCTTTAAAGGTGGTAACCAACACCTTGAAGCGCACCCAGAAGACCACCGGGAGCCAATGCAGCTCGCGCAGGAGAAGTGTCACATGGGAGCGCCCCATCGCTCCCATAATCCCTCACGCGGTCGCATTCTGCACCAGTTGGAGCCTCCGGGTGCTCCTCAAGGGGAGCCCCATGGGCTCCCCTTGAGAGGTGAGCATTACAGTAGTCCAGGCAAGAAGTGACGAGTGCCTGAGTGACCGTGCATAAGGAGTCCCAATCCGGAAAGGGACGCAACTGGCGTATCAGGCGAACCTGATAAAAAGCCCCCCTGGCCACGGCCGTCATATGCTCTTCTAAAGACAGCTGTGTGTCCAGGAGGACGCCCAAGTTGCGAGCTCTCTCCGTGGGGGCCAGTAACTTGCCCCCAATAGCCAGCGATGGCACCAGCTGGCTATATCGGGACGCTGGAAGCCACAGCCACTCGGTCTTGGAAGGGTTGAGTTTGTTAATGACTGTTCAAAGTTACAAACAGCACTGAAAAGAGTGGCTTATGACAATTTTTCACAGTTACAACCTTTGTAGCATCCCTATGATTATGTGATCAAAATGGCAACTGGTTCATATTTATGGCCATTGCTGTGTCATGTGATCACCTTCTGCAACCTTTTGACAAGCAAAATCAATGGGGGAGCCAGATTCATTTGACAATCGTGTTACTAACTTGCCAACTGCCGTGATTCGCTTAACAAGAAAGGTCGTAAAATGGGGCAAAACTCACTTAACAAATGTCTCACTTAACAACAGAAACTTTGGGCTCAATTGTGGTCATAACCTGAGGACTACCTGTAGTAGTTTGCCTAGCCCCAGTCTTGGTGGAGGTGTAACTTCTTCTTCCTTCATCCATGCAGTTTCCTGCTTATATGGATGTGGGCGGCTGGAAGTGATGTTTTTTTAGTCCTTCCTAGGCTTTTTGTTCTACCTTTTAAATAGCATGTAAATAAAATTTGTCTCTGGGTACTATTGATGACTGATTTGTCCGAATGCCAAGCTTCCAGAAATAGCCTAGCATTTTGGGATTTGGTTTGATATAAAATTTAATTTAATGTTTTAAACTTGTACACCACCTGACTCCCAAGAATTCTGAGCATTAACAGTTAACATTTTCTCAGTTCTGTGTATTGTGAAATTAAGGAGTTTTGCTGTGTCTTCTGATGAATTATGTGGTTTGTTTATGTGACTTATATCTGGATCACGGAGATATATATGAATCATCCCAAGAAAGAAATCTCAATTTATAAACCACAATATATGGATGTGCAAATCACACTAAGCTCCTCCCTCTTAAGTCTAATTTGTGCTAACTCAGAATGAGGTTTGGCCTAGCAAGTTATGAAAATCAGTCATTGTGAATGATGTGGTTCATACATATTAAACTTTGGTTTATTTTCTTATGATTTAAGCAATGACTGATGAGGTTCAGACATGATAAGCCTTGAACTATGACTGGCAAATCACAGTGGCATGGTATTTTAAAGTTGGAGTCGATAAATAGTTTGTAACTGCCTCTAACCTCAGATGGCAAACAGCGGGTAGCATATAGTCAGTGATCGTGATTACCTTCGGCTCTGGGTAACTACTCAAAAAGCCCAAGATTCACTTTATTCATTTCTTTGAGGTACAGAGTTTATTTTTTCTGGCTTGTTGCATTGTATGAATCCAAACAAAATTGTAGTTTATTATGTAAGTTGTGGCTTTAAAAGAGCCCAGTGAAATATGTGAATTTGGCCAATGAAAAGCAAGCAGTGATAATGTGTAAAATATAGGCTATCTGAAAAAGTAGCAACAAATTCCACATATAAGTATAGTTCAGGTTTATGGCTGAGATAAATCTTGATTCACTTCAAGTCCTATTACTTCATCTGTGTTTTGGGAAGTTAGGAAAGAGAAGGCTAATCCCAAATGGTCCATCAATCTTGGGCCCTGATACATTTCAGAATCTAGCCACAAGATAGGCATATGTTATTGGTAGTTTTGTTGAAGCAATTCTTTACAGTTGATATGTGAAAGTTAATTGTACAGGTAGTCCTCAACTTATGACCACAATTGAGCCCAAAATTTATGTTGCTAAGTGAGACATTTGTTAAGTGAGTTTCATCCCATTTTATGACTTTTCTTGTCAGGGTTGTTAAGCGAATCACTACAGTTGTTAAGTTAGTAACATGCTTGTTAAGTGAATCTGGCTTCCCAATTGACTTTGCTGGTCAGGAGGTCGCAAAAGCTGATCACATGACCCCAGGACACTGAAACCATTATAAGTATGAGTCCATTCCCAAGCATCCAAATTTTGATCACGTGACCATGGGGATGCTACAACAGTCCTAAATGTGAGAAACTGTCACTTTTTTCAGTTCCATTGTAACTTTGAATGGTCACTAAATTAACTGTTGTAAGTCAAGGACTACCTGTATATTTTCTCATATGTAGACCTCCAGGCATCTACAGTATGTATATAGATTAGAGGGTAATCCTCAATTTGTGTAGGATGCTACTTCAGTTATTCTTAGTCTCACTTGATTAAAAAACAGATTGCCATAGACAATTTGGCACTTGCTTAAAAAGTGAAACCAAACGTTTGCTATAAGTCGATCTCCTCATATTTGTACAAATTGTACAAATACTGTATTGCCTAGGAGTAAAACTAGAGAAGTGTAAATTGTCTTACTTGTCATTTAGTTCCTGCAACCTTTGATCTTTTCTGTGCTAGGAATAGATTCAGTTCAGTCATTTGAATAGAACACAAAACTGGTTTAGCATTATGTAAATAAAACTTGGTTCATCAGCTCTTCTCCCCACCCCATCTGTCTATGTGGTCACTAGGAGTCAAAAACAATGTGATGGCACATAATCAATCAACATTCAGGAATTTCTTTTACAGCTTTTCTAAAAAAAAATGTAATCAATGGCACTGAACACAGATCTTCCTTTAAAAAAAAAAAGCATCTGGTTTTTTTGAGAAGATAGAACATGAAGAATTTACATACATTACAATTCCTACATTGGTATTCTTTGCTTCAGGCAGAAAGCTCTTTATTCACTTTTGGTTTTTTCCTGGGTGTCTTCTTATCTTTTTTGTCTTTGAGCAACTGCTTTATCTTATGAGCAACTGGGGTTTTTGTGGAGAAGGAGGTAGTTGGACAGTGCTGTTCTTGAGTTCAGGATGTAGCAATAGCAATAGCACTTATTTATTTATTTTATTTTATTTATTTCAATTTGTATACCGCCCTTCTCCTAGTGGACTCAGGGCGGTGAACAGCCAGAACTAAAACACATGCCGATACAAAATTTAAAATTGTTAAAAGAATTACATAACTGGCCCAATTTAAAACAATTCAATTAAAACCCCATGATAATTTAAAACTAAAAAACTAAAAAGACTAAAAAAGGGGGAGGGGGATTCACGCCAGCCCTGCTTGATGGAAAAGAAAAGTTTTCAGGGCACAGCGAAAGACCCGGAGATCCGATATCCTTCGTATCTCCGGGGGCAAATCGTTCCAGAGGGCAGGGGCTGCCACAGAGAAGGACCTCCCCCTAGGGGTCGCCAGCCAACATTGCCTGGCTGACGGCACCCTGAGGAGTCCCTCTCTGTGGGCGCGTACTGGTCGGTGGGAGGCTATCGGCGGCAGAAGACTTAGACTTATATACCACTTCATAGTGTTTACAGCCCTCTCTAAGCAGTTTACAGAGTCAGCATATTGACCCCAACAATCTGGGTCCTCATTTTACTGACCTCGGAAGGATGGAAGGCTGAGTCAATCTTGAGCCTGATTCAATCTGCCAAACTGCTGGCAGCCAGTGATCAGCAGAAGTAGCCTGTAGTACTGCACTCTAACCACTGTGCCACCGTGGCTCATATCATATGTAATGTGTAGTTGGTCTATCTCAAGTTGTGAGAGCAATTTGTTGAAAGGTAAGTTATCTGTTTCTCAGTTACTATGGATGCAGATTTTCTGTCCATCCAGAGTACCTCATGGGTTTCATATATCCCATTTCATTAGGTCTACTGTGATATTCCATCAATTCCAGGTTATCTTGTCTTCTCCTTGCATGCGTATATGTGTTTTGTGCAGGTATTCACTTACCTTCGCTACTGGTTTGCAAATGTGAGCATGTGCACACTCTCGCTTCGCTCGCACACACCACCTCTGAGCATGCGCAGGGCCTTCCATGAAACAGGACATGAGTACATCTGGGTGCGTGGGCAGAGCGTCTTGTGGCTGCTGCTACCGATTCGCCTGAACCGGATATAACTGGCTGAATACCACCACTGGTTTTGTGTGGGTCGGTGGGTGTAGGTGGGTGTATAGATCATTTAAGACAAGTGGCTGTCCAGTCATTTAAGTCTTCTTAAAAACATATGTATGCATGTACACACAGACAACACATACATACAGAGACACACACATACATGCACATACATACATACTCAAAAATGGTTCTGTCCAGAGTCTAATCACCTGGTGCCTTTCAGCAATCTCTCTCAGTCAGCAACCTACATTTTAAAAAAATTATTTTACAGTCTTCTTCCTGAATATGTATTACAGATTCTTTTAAAACAGATATAGCTGACCAAACTTCCTATATTTTAATTACATCCAATACCACTTGCTATGTTCCACATGTAATATAATTTATTTTCCTAAAATAATGCTTCTGCATATAGTAATGTCTTTCATTACTGCCTGCTATAGCTATTATAAATCCATTACTATCCACAGATGATTAGAGAAAAACACTGGAAGTATTCCGAATCTTTAGTTCAGAAAGAATGGGAGGGTAGCACAGATAAATTGACATAAAATTGAAAAAAAGATTTAAACATAGATGTTCATAAATAACATTTCCATAGCAGCAAGTTAGCAAGTCAATCAAAAAAAGAGTGCTTTAAAAAAAAGTTGTAACAGGGCTTCATATATAAAAGGGTTTCCTGCTGAGCATTACTAAGAAACAGAAATATTTTACTTTGAAACTAGACTTAGTAGGAAGACATATTTTCATTTTAGAAAATGAAACTCAGAAGGATTTTTTAGGAACTGGTTGCCACCCATGGTGTTGCATGGCTCTGAATCCTACCACTAGGTTTAATGTGTATCTTAATGTTCCTCTTTTCAAAGCAATCTCTTTGGCAGTTATGTAACAATCAATCCCAAATAAGCATTCTACTTACTCTCAAAATTTAACTCTGCATTTCATATTATACGAAATATAATTGAAAAACAAATTCTAGTTTCCTTTTTCAATTATACAAAATTTCCCAACTGAGACTCAAATGGCAACACATAAAAATGTTAATAATTGCCATGTTTAGACACTTTACCTAAAATTAGAATACTAAATATTGATTCAAAATGATGTTTTTTGGAATACATCATAAACTGTGTACCATTGTTTACAAACCACAGTGATTATAATTATATAATATACTGTAAAACCCCAAATCAAATCCGTTTTACTACTATGTAATGAAGTGTGTGAAAGTAAAGGTAAAGGTTCCCTGCGCACATACGTGCTAGTCATGCCCGACTCTATGGGGCGGTGCTCATCTCCCTTTCAAACCCGAAGAGCCAGCGCTGTCTGAAGACGTCTCTGTGGTCATGTGACTAGCATGACTAAACACCAAAGGCGCACGGAATGCTGTTACCTTCCCACCAAAGGTGGTCCCTATTTTTCTACTTGCATTTTTTACGTGGTTTCAAACTGCTAGATTGGCAGAAGCTGGGACAAGTAATGGGAGCTCACCCCGTTACATGGCACTAGGGATTCAAACCGCTGAACTTCCGACCTTTCAATCGACAACCTCAGCATCTTAGCCACTGAGCAACCATATCCCTGTTAATGAAGTATATAGACCATATCATTTATTTCTGGGAATGACAATGCTACCCTTGTTCCCCAAGTTTTGACCATTCGCACTCTTTGTTCCCTTTCTTTGGGCTCTGCAGCAGGAAAAAAAAATCAATCTTTTCTATGTAGGTAGCAATCTGACAGATTATGGGGTTGCACCAGCGCATGAGGATTCAGTGCGTTATCTATAATCCTGTAGGACAGTGGCCCCCAACCTTTTGGGCACCAGGGATCTGTTTCATGGGGAGAGTTTTTTCCGTGGACTGGAGGGATTTTGGTTTCTCATGCTGCCTGCATCCTGCAGATGGGGTTTCACTTGTTTGCGCTGCCCAGTTTCTGGCATGGCGTGGCCCGGTGTCGGTCCACAGACTGGGGGTTGTGAACCCCTGCTCTAAGACAATGGTCTCCAATGTTTTTGGCACCAGGCACTGGTTTTGCAGAAGACAATTTTTCCACGGACCAGGGAAGGGATGGTTTTGGTTTTGCTCGCTCACCTGCCGCTCACCTCCAGTTGTGCCAGTACCAATCTGTGGCATGGGGTTTGGGGAACCATTTGGCCTCAGTGATACCACCTTTACACATTATAATCCTTGTTGCTCTTTCATTGTTAAGTTGCTCTTAACATTTTATTCAGTTCCCTATTTTATTGAAAGATAAGAGAGATTTGATTCCTTCATTGTTTTATACTGGAAAACCTAACTGAATGGGATGAAATCATTCATGTTGTATTTTCTGCTACCATTCAATGATAAGATAGAGTGAACTACCGTATTTTTCGGAGTATAAGACGCACCTTTTTCCCCCCTAAAAGGGTAGCCCCACCAACCCACTGGCCCCCACCCTTTGGCCTCTGCCTCGCAGCAGTTACCTCCTTGCAAGCAAACAGCAAGAAAAAACAGCTGCTTTCAGCTTCAGCACAACCTAATTAGCACAAGTTGATTAGATTGGCCTCCCGACTCTCAGCTGATTTGCTCTCAGCTGATTTGCGCAGGGCTCTGCTGCTTGCTCCAAAGAGAGAAATTGCTGGAGCAGATTTTTTTTTTCCCTGAGCTAATCAAACTATGCTGAAAACGAAAATGAAAGTAAAGCAGGCTGTTTCTCTTTGCTGCAACAAGGCAAAATTGCTCAGAGGCAGAGGGAGATTTCTTTTTCTTCTTTTCCTCACCAAAAAAGATAGGTGCATCTTATACTCCAGTGAGTCTTATACTCCGAAAAATACGGTAATCTTTTTTTTTTTTAACATGCTATCAGATCTTTTCAACTTATGGGAGAAATGTTTGTCTCTGGGTGAGAATAATAAAGAAATCTGCTTAGGAGAATCTCCATATGTCTTTTTTTGTTTTGTTTTGTTTTTGGAGCCTGACATCAATCTTGCCAAACTAAAACAGACACTTGCACTATAAAACATGTTATGGGAACTAGTAGAGAGGAGCCATCTTCCCACTTTTTCTCACACAAGCTGTCTAAACTGTGTTCTCTCTTGCTCCTCTGGAATGCACTTCCTCCCTCTTGGGAATATGGACAGCAGTCCCTCATAATTATTTATGAGAAGTAATGTACCACCCACAGCTCCTGCCCTTTCTAATCTGCTGCCCTTTATATATATTCCACCCAGTGGTGGGTTTCTATCAGTTCGCCCCGGTTCGGGTGAACCAGTAGTGGCGGCGGAGGGAGGCTCCGCCCACGGATGCTCTGCACGTGCGCAGAAGCACACGCGTGCACTCCCAGTTCCGAACCAGTAGCGAAGGTAAATGGAACCCACTGATTCCACCTTACTTCATAGAGTATGTTATAAACTTGGCTATGGTGTCTACAGTAGTGGCCAAAATTGTGGAAACCTTTTGGGAAAAGTGTATTTTCTAAAACTAGCTAATAATAACACTTTTTTTTGGAGTAGTCCCAGTGGTGGGTTGCTCCCGGTTTGCCCCGGTTTGGGTGAACCAGTAGTGGTGGCGGCAGGAGGCTCCACCCAGCTGCCTAGATGTTATCAAAAACACTCTGTGCATGCGTAGAAGCGCCGTACCCATGCACTACCGATAGCGAACTGGTAGCGGCGGGATTTGAATCCCACTACTGAGTAGTATCATAAAATTATATATCAATGGAAAGATAATTTAATCAAGAATGTAATGCAATAACTTTTATGAAGGATTGCTATTAGAGTAGTAGTTACAGTATAAAGAAGAAAAGTGAAACACGTAGACAAACTGAGATATACAAAAATTATCACGTCAGTTAATACTTAGTTGGGTAACCTTTAGCATGAATTATGGCCTTACAACGTCTTCCCATGGAGTGAACCAAGTCTTTTAGTTCTGCAGCTGTTATAATGTGAAACCAAGATTGAATGATTGTGTCTATTAACTGGGTTTTATTACTGGATTGCTTCTGACTAACAAGTTTCTATAGTCGGCTCCATAGATTTTCAATTGGGTTAAGGTCTGGGCTGTTCCCAGGCCATTCCAGCAATGGAATATGATTATCTTGAAACTCCAAAAAAAGAAAAAAGTGGTGTTATTAGCCATCAAACCTCAAAAATACACTTTTCCCAGAAGGTTTCCACAATTTTGGCCTCTACTGTATGGGTAGTGAGGATCAAAACAGGCAAGATCCTGTCTATAGCACCAGATTTGAAGCCCTACCCTTTGTATATGTAATATTAATGCCTGTTTTACTCATCTCCAGATGCTGCTACCAAGCATCTGTGCAGTCAGGTGGCTTAGAAATCTGCTTAGTTGAAAGGAAAAATGCAAGTGCCTGCTGTTTCTTAAATTTACTGACTTAAAAAAATATAAACATAGTCATCAAAAGATGGAGTACTTTCATTTAAATGGAACAGTGAGCATTTGACTATTGTAACACTTTACATGTAATCTTTTCTTTGGCCATTAATTAATCAATTCATCTCTTTGACAGTAATAATCCTGACCTTTATTATTCAATATTTTATTTCTCCTTTGTTAAAACTGCTGACCTTTTCTTGGGCCTAAGGCCACACTTCTTTTTTTTTAATGATCCAAGAAAAGATAACATGCTTTTCACTATGCTTTGACTTTGATGTTTATTTATAGTGAAAAAACATATGCGAAACAGTTTTCCACAGGCCAAATTTATTTTTGTGATTCTGAATGCCTATCACCCAGAGACCATTCATCTGATAAGAAAGCAACATACCTTAAGAAACTGAGACAAAAACAGGCGAATTTCAGAGCAACTCTCTCTATGGGGAAAAAGAGAGAGAGCTTGACTCGTTCAGCCCTTGGTATCACACTGGGGAATAAGGTGTGATTAGTTGTGACTGCTGCTAACTGTACCTGTAAATAACATAGCGTTTGGCAGGAAAGTCTGGAATAAGAAGTTGTGTATGTTAAACTGTCTTCCTCTTTGAATTCATCAGGTTTGAAACAAGGCACTTGCTCTGTCCTTGGAAAAGAAGCTTTAAGATCTACTCCTTACTTAAAGAAAAAGTGATATCAAAACTCACAATACCTGTCGACCATTTATGGGCAGATGCTGTTCAGATGACTGCTAAAAAAATCCTTGACATCATTGGAAAATACATAGAGGGAACTCCAATCAGCACCCTTAGTTTGTTTAACCAAATGTTGGAGAAATTAATAAAAAGAAGCCAAGATAAATATGTATTCCTTGCGATTTTTCTGATTCTACATTAGCTCTTCAGAAAGGTCCTGATTACCTAGCAACCAGGCATCATATGATCAAGACGAGCATCATTGTTTTATTTTCAATCATGGTAGAATGCTTCACTATGTCTACCTTTGATTTAAAAAGCACTTGGTAGTGCCATTTCTACAATTATTTGTAGCAAGAAAACTTTAAAGGGCAAACAGATACTGCAGGAGCTAACCTTCAGTAGGATAATTATGCAGAAAAGAAAAAAAATCAATCTGGAGTCAGGTTATGTATGCAAGTTCTTAAAAGAAACAGCCCGTACGTATTGGTGCATTTTCATATACCAAATTCAATAGTTGTACACCCCTATTGAAAATGAATTGTCAAAAAAAATCATTTCCAGAATAGCTTCCCATAAAGAATACTTCACGCTTACAATGTAACTGTCTGAGAAGTGATGACTATTTTCTGAAAAACACGTAATAATTACTTTCTTTTTTTTTGGAAAATTATGTATTTCTAACCTCTGTACCACAAATAATATGTGTAAAATTATAGCACTACAACTGTAGACTGTTTTAGTTCATTCAAAGAGGTAAAAGTATAGCACTTAGCTGCCGTGCATTGCATAATTTGATGTGCCTCGTGCCAGTAATAGAAAATGTATTTTGAAAAATGGTGAACAGATTTTACATCTAGGCAGCTGCAGCCAAAATGATAAAAAAGGGAAAAATGAAAGAGTCATTGAGCATAATTAGTGGTTGTCAAGTTTCAATTTGCTTAAATTATGCTCACAAAAATAGTAGGATGTTATGATTTCTACTTGCAGCTGGGCACCCTTTCTGTGGAAGTGTACTCCTGCCATTCATCAAAACTATTAATATCCTTTAGAAGCCTACTGTGGTTTATTGAATATTTTTGTAATGAGTGTAGCTTAACACTACAGATTTTTCAGCATCTCCCCAAAAATCTAGTTAGATTTTATTTTCTAACAAGCAGAATGGGGTAAAAAAAGCAACACTTCCAGATAGGGAAGTGTGCAGTTTCCAGGACAGGATCGAATTTTAAAATAAATACTGTCAATTCCTTCCCTGGGAAAGAAGAAATCCATCAAAACACTACTGTTTAAACAGCTGGTTAATATTATTTAGCATGTGTCCTAGGGGTTGCAACAAAATGTATACCATAATGGACATGGCCAGTTCCCAAACACCACTTCCTAGGAAGGCCAATTGGTAAGACAGAGAAAGTAATTGCTCCAGAATATGAATAAAAATTGTTTTCTAAACACCCAAATACAGCCTGTAGCTTTCAAATCTTCTTTCCCACCCATGTACACATTCACAGGTATTTTGCAATATAACAGAGTGTGGAATCCTTTCACAGAAGGGGGGTAATGTTGTGTTGCAATGCGTAAATGCTTACAAAACTGGGGGTGGTTTGTAGATTGCCAGTATGATAGGTATTTCAAGGTTATAATACCCTGTTTCCCCAAAAATAAGACATACCCTGATAATAAGCCCAATCGGCCTTTTGAGTGCATGCGCTAAAATAAGCCTCCCCCCAGAAAATAAGCCCTCCCTGAAAATATTTAAACACAGAGCTGGAAATCAGGTAAGATGGCAAGAGGAGCCCCATCTTGCTCCATGAGCCCCAAAATAATAAGACATCCCCAAAAATAAGGCCAAGCGCATATTTCGGGGTTCAAAAAAATATAAGACAGGGTCTTATTTTTGGGGAAACATGGTACAAGATTCAGTTAAAGAGCTATACAGAGTGATGATAGCAATAGCACTTATACACCGCTTCACAATGATTTACAGCTCTCTCTAAGTGGTATACTAGAGAGCAAATTGCCCCCAACAATCTGGGTTCTCATTTTACCGACCTCGGAAGGCTGGAAGGCTGTGTTTTGACTCCGACCCCCGAGCCTGTCTTATTGGAGGGAGAAAACTCCAAAAAT
This sequence comes from Pantherophis guttatus, assembly GCF_059756535.1. Taxonomy (NCBI): domain Eukaryota; kingdom Metazoa; phylum Chordata; class Lepidosauria; order Squamata; family Colubridae; genus Pantherophis; species Pantherophis guttatus. The sequence continues at coordinate 62,991,507 of NC_142065.1, forward strand.
GAAGGAGAGGAGTTGGTAAGGCCTCCCTCTCCAGGACCCTCCTCCTCAGGTGTTTTCCGAAGGAGAAGAAATAGGCCAGGAGCCAGGCACTTCCAAGCAGCCGCAGTTAGACAGCAACGGAGATAAGTCTTGGCTGGATCCCCGACAGCATCGGAAAGACAAGCGTGTGCAGCAGAGAAGGAGGCATGCCAGAGATTAAGCTGAGTCACTGGACCACACCCCACAGGAGATAAAAGGGGGTGTGGTGGCCATTCAGGCTTTGTGACGGACAAAACTGAAAGCTAGCAAGTCATTCTGCATTTCTGGAACTTTGTTATATGCTCTGCTTGGACTGATTTTTTGGACTGGACTTGACTATTCTTTGGCTTTTGTGGACTTTGATGTTTTCGGTCGGAGGGGATAAACCTCCCTTCGTAAGTAAAGACTGTTGGCAAGCAGCCACTGGGTTGCTGCCAATTCTGTTATCAAAGGAAATTCTTGTCTGCTGGTTTATTTTAACTCTTGGTCAACTGCTGGTGTGCGTGTGTGAGACGGGGACAGAACAGGCTGAGTCAACCTTGAGCCAGTCAGGATTGAACTCCTGGCTGTGGGCAGAGTTAGCCTGTAATACTGCAGTCTAACCACTGTGTCAGCCTGGGTCCTTGATGGTGGGATTGTAACATAATTATATGTTATATAACATAATGAGATTTCACTGAGAAGCCTATTTTGCAACAACACAGCCAGTGTGTGGAGGTTGTTCGTTGTTGTGAATATTAAGCCCGCTTTCATAAACCTGAAGTCTGTTTGCCATTTTTTGTTGCCAGATAGGCTTAGACATTCCCAGTCTATATTCTAATTTACTAATATTTTTATGCCCTCTACTCTATATTGGCACCTCATGCATATTGCATATTGGCACCTCAGGGTTATTTGTAAACAGGATCAAATCACCATCACGCTGGGGTCTGCTCAGGACTTCACATTTTCTTGTGCATTTTCTTGTTTAACTTTCTTCTAAGAAGTCTGTGATTCTAGAGCCCCGTGTTATTTTGTCTACACTGATCATTTTGTAGGAAAGGCACTATGGAACATGTTTTTTATCATTTTTTCCCCTTTTATTTTCCAGTAAGACAGGTTGTGTGATTCCTGTGTCTTTCACATGCAAAGTTAAGGTAATGGCAGATAATGGCATCTCCCTGAAAAACAGATGGAAAACTTCCAAAACATCATAACCGGGCAGAAGACAGAGCTCTGGTGAAGAGACCCAGAAGGTTTCAAGGAGAGGAACTTGGAGATCTCCAACCTTTCATTGTGTGGGATCCGACACAATGCTACAGTCAGTAAGTAAACAAGGGAAAGGTAACTAGTTGTCTTTACTGTCTGTGGAGATTCTCAGTCATCCAGGCCATGATTGTCCCAAAGGTGCTTTTATCCAAAGGCAACTGAACTTTGTTTTCCTTGAAGAGGTTTCGCTACTCATCCAAGAAGCTTCTTCAGTTCTTCAGTTCCAGAACTGAAGAAGCTTCTTGGATGAGAAGAGAAAAGTCTTCAAGGAAAAACAAAGTCCAGTTGCCTTTTGAAAAACGCGCCTTTGGAATAGTGCCTTTACTGTTTTACAATGTAATGACATCATTCTCTAAATGCAATGTACAAGCAAGTAAATAAAGCACACTGCTTCCAGGTAAAGAATGAGGAAATATCCAGAAAGAAATACCAAAATGCATCTGCTTCAGTAGTGGGTTGCCCCCGGTTCGCACTGGTTCTATAGAACCGGTAGTAAAACCGGTGGGAGGCTCCGCCCACTGATCCTGACATCATCAAAACATTTCTGCGCATGCGCAGAAGAGCGCGTATGCGTGCCACAAAACAAGCGCGTGCACGGCCCCGCTGCAAACCAGTAGTAAAGATAAGTAGAACCCACCCCTGATCTGCTTACAATAAAGCACTAAAGAATATAGAATTCATATAACACCTTCCAAAAATCTAAAAGAAAAACTAACCAAGAAAATCCTAGGCACATCTATTGCTCTGTGTAGAACCCAGATGCTCAAAAAACGTTAGTGCAATTTCTTGATATTTAAAGGTTGCCCATCCTCTGCAATAACAAGCAATGAACATAGCTTCAGCCTTCTGTCGAAATGAAATACAGACAAGCAAATAAGCCTGATTTCCCACAATCAAAGAATAATTTGGAAATTATAATGATCCCTCTAAATCTGTGCCCAGAGTAAATGATTCGAGAATCATGGGTACTCACCCAAATCTGCAGTTTTACCCTCTTGTCATTCCTGTAAACAGTCTTCACTTTGAAGTCAATTCCCACTGTACTGACAAAGGCAGGTGTGAAAGTGTCATCAGCATATCTGAAGAGGAAGGAAGTCTTGCCCACACTACTGTTGCCAATAATCAGGAGCTTGAACATATAATCAAAGTTCTGGTCTGAAACATCCTTGGGTCCATATCTGGCATCTGTTACCGAAGCCATCTAAACAAAACAAAAGCATCATAGACTAAATAAAGGAACAGTTATTTATTTCAGCTTAGACTTATTGATCAAGTACATATGTAATGCAGGTTCTAGTTTCAAATGAAAAAGGTAAAAGACTCTTTGGAGTCAATCTTGACTATTCCTGTGACCGCATAATTTTTTCTTGGTTGCAATATGAACATGATTTGTCTTTTTTTTCCCCTGGGATACTGTAGAAAGTTAGGGAGATGGCCTGGAAAGAGGTATTCAGAAGCTGTTTTGTAAACAAAAAATACAGATGCATACCTTAAACCCTGGGAAAACAGATAGCCATTAAGAAGAGATTCGGAATGGCTCATCCTAACTCACTGTAGTATAAGAGGGAGGGAAACAAAAGCACAATCAGAGTTGCAAAACTGTATTAGTATTGTCTATCTCAATAGAATAGAGCCATAATGGCGAACCTATGGCACATGTCTGTACACGTGGTGGCATGCAGCATCTCTCTGTGGGTATGTGAGCCATTGCCCCAGTTCAGCTCTGCCGCGCATGAGCACGAGCCTCCCACCGGCCAGCTGGTCTTCGGGTCTCTGCCGCACATGTGCAGGGGACGGGGCACATGCACGGGGTCCGCATGTGCATTGCATTTTGGGGATTCAGATGTGCACACACATATTCACACGCGCATGCATGCGCTTTGGACACTCAGTCTGGAAAAGGTTAGCCATCACAGGAATACAGCATGGGTCTCCAACCTCTGGGCCACACCCCACTAGTGGGCCATGAGCTGTTTGCAACTGGGCCACAGAAATGGCGGGCAATAGGTAAGCATGCAAGTGTATCCCATTTGCTCAAGCAGCGGGCAAGTATGCATATGCATGTTCCATTTGTGTGAGTGGCAAGTGCATGCCAGTCATTCAAATGGAGCTGCGCATGCGCACTTGCTGACCACTCATGTGGAATCATCCCCGCTCTCTCCCTTTCCCGCCGGTCCGCAAAACTGGAAAGTTGGAGAATTCTGGAATAGTGTATTGGTCTGTTGAGTTGCTTTCCAGATCTGATCTATCTCGTAAAATGACAGATTCTTAGAGGAGATTCCTTTACATCAGCAGAACCTTAATTTAGACAGAGGCCCCATTGATTTCAGCAAGTCTAATTCTAAAAATGCCAACTCTCCTTATGTGCAATGCTGATGCCACATATTTATAAAAAGTTATCCAGATAAGCTGTGAATGCCTTAGAAATGCCTTAGAAACGAAGCTTGCTCTCTTCTGTGTATGCTATATTCCTCCTGTCACTAGGATGAATTATGAATTGCTAACATTTTTCAAAGATGATTAATCCTGCCTTCGTTTGGTGTATATATGAACTGAACTGAGTTTATTATTAAAATTAAGTAATTGGCAAACATTTTACAAGGAAAAAGAAAAAAAAATCATCCGAGTCGTTGCCAAGATTAAACGGGGCCACCTGCCTTCCAGATTGTGTTAATTGCTGTAGTCTTTATTGAACAACAGTGAAAGTGAATAGATACCTATTTGTGTGTCAACCCTAAGTGTGACATATATGCCACTGCCATAGTGACTCTGTTATCCTATTAGTGTTTTTAATATTTGGATACTCTTTTCTCTAAGGCAGAAAGATATAAGACGGTGTAGTGGCAGTGTGGAAGACCATTGTATTTCAAGGATATTTTGATTTCTCCTTCATATTAAGAACATTCTAGAAGTTTAGAGTTTATTCTGAGCCAACCTGCTTGTTTTTCATTCTTGCTTGATGAATAAGGGAAGTGGGGGAGGGGATCTTCACACAGCTGTAGATTGTTTAGATTACCACTAGCTTATCAGCAATGTTCTCAGAACCCTTGTTTGAGAGTTATGCGCTATCCAGTCAAGGTCAGATCCTGCAGTCTCATTACCATGGAAGTAAGGTTATGACGTTTGGTGCCAGACCTTAATAAGGTCATTTGAACTTTGGAACAGGATTGAGTGTTCATTACACTGCAGATCCTGGCCTTCGTGGTCTCTTCACTGGGGCTCCCAACAGCTGGTGAGAACATCTTGCTTGGTATGTTATGCTTTTATACCAGCTGTTAAAGTTATTATAAAGCTTGAAATCTCCTTACCTAGTTGTGTGTTGATTGTCCCTGCCACTGCCTGCCACTTGACAAAACAGGTATTTTCTCATTTAATACAAAAAAATAAATAAATTGTCACCTTCAAAATTTGAGAATGGAAATCCAATAGAACTGATTTATGCCAGACCCATTTGAGAATTTTTCTTATGAGTGAAAGAAACTGTAAAGTGGCACTTTTTATAATCTACTCAATTGAAGAGTAGATAATAAAAAGCCTTGGTGAAGAGCCTTGGTGGTGCAGCGGACTACAGTGCTGTTAAATAGCACTTAGCTGCTAGCTGCCTGCAATTACTGCAAGTTCAAATCTCACCAGGCTCAAGGTTGACTCAGCCTTCCATCCTTCCGAGATGGGTAAAATGAGGACCCGGATTGTGGGGGCAATAAGCTGACTTTGTATAAAAAAGAACACCGCTTGGGATGGGGGGCGGAAGCCCTACTAAGCAGGTATATACAAAAGTATGAAGGCTATTGCTTAACGCATTGTAAGGCGCCCTGAGTCTCCGGAGAAGGGCGGCATATAAATCAAACCAATAAATAAATAAATAAATAAAATTTAACCCTGACATTTGTGTCCTTAATTGTTCCTTGTATATTTCCCCATTGAGAAATTCACTAGATTTGATAACAGTGGCTTCTCCTTTACTATGTTACTTGTTGAGATGTGCAGCTTTACCAATTGATTAAATAAATAAAAATAAATGTCAGTTTCACTGCAAGAGGACTCCGCAAGGTGTATAATGTGAATGTTTTTCTTAGCAATGTAATCATAAAAGCAAAAAGTACATGAAAGTGTTAGATAATTTCTTAGGAATTTATCCTTCCTGAATTTTTCATGGAAATGTGTGATATAAATATTCTATATAGGTAAATACCAGTATAATAAAATAGTGTTGTGCAGTGAGTTCTTCTAAAGATCATTTTGGCAAACATATGCTAAAAGTACAGGGGAAGGGGGGAAATCATCCAATGCTTACACATTATTGCTAATTATTTATGACAAGGATATAACTAGAAGGTCTGCTTTTTAATATATGTAGTATTGTTTTCTGGCTGGAAACAATTAACAACTAATCAAATACATAGAATCTATTGTGCTTGGAGCCATGCATAATATAGTCTGCATGGAGTTAAGAATATTTATTGTTTTATGGTGTCTCATTTTAACAATGTATATAGATGTCCATTTCACAATACTGTGTCTCTAAGTATATTAAAGGATTAAAACAAAAACACCTTATATAAAACAACATAAAAAATAACCAGAAGCAACAATTAAACATAAACCTATGTGTGAGATCTAAGAACATTGCCCTTCTAATCCTAGGACTGGAATCAAACAAATCAACCAGTAGAGTTAATTTAGCCCAAAGGTCTGGGCGGGAGATCAGACTGCTCTTTACAAGAGACTAACAGTCTGGGCCATCTGCATTTATTTATTTAGAATATGGCAATATCATACATGAACTAACAATATATATTAACATTTCACCTAGGTTAATAAAACACAATAAATATAAATGTTAAAAAGATCTGTGTTCAAACCCTAATGTCAAGGCCATCTAACCACTGAAGCATAGCATTGTTCATATTAAAAAAGATCAGATACTGGACTGGTTATGCCCTCAGCTTACAGTTTGACATGAGACAATCCACCATCTGGATTTACAGATAGATGCAGTTTTATAGGGCCAGTATTGCACATTCACTGAAACTTGTAGCTTAGTTCCAATGATTCTATGTTGTATCTTCACGTTTTTAAAAAAGGAATGTGGGTGGGTGGGAAGTGAAGCTTTACAGTACTATAAAGGCAAAGGTCCCCTCAGTCCAGTCCAGGGGTGGGTTCTACATACCTTTACTACTGGTTCGCAACGGGATCGCACACACGAGCTTGCTTCGCTCGCACGTGCACCTTGCTTCTGCACATGCGCAGAAGCTTCTGCACATGCACAGATCGCCAATGACAACATCAGGGCAGTGGTGGGGCCTCCAGCTGGTTTTACTACCGGTTCTTGCAAACCGGTCTGAACTGGGGGCAACCCACCACTGGTCCAGTCATGTCCAACTAGGGGATGGTGCTCATCTCTGTTTTTTAGCTGAGGGAGTCAGCCTTCTCTGAAGACACTTCCATGGTGATGTGTCCAGCATGACTACACGTCGAGAGGCACGGAATGCTGTTACCTTCCCATTAAAGTGATACCTATTTATCTACTTGCATTTGCATGCTTTCGAACTGCTAGGGTGACAGGAGCTGGGGCAAGTGTAAGGAGCTCACCTTGTTGTGCAGCACATGGGTTGCGAACCCGGCCTGCCAGCTTTCCAGCCGACAAGCTCAGTGTCTTTAACCATGCCCCCTTTGCAGTACTACCCATGTTTCCCTGAAAATAAGACTGGGTCTTATATTAATTTGTGCTCCAAAAAACACATTAGGGTTTATTTTTCGGGTAAGTCTTATTTTGGGGGAAATATGGCACTAAATGCATCCATCTGGCTGACGATCTTTACTGGGCCTTATTTTTGGGGTAGGGCTTACATTACAAACATCCTGAAAAATCATGCTAGGGCTTATTTTCCAGTTGGGCCTTATTTTTGGGGAAACATGATATAAAGAGGTAGGAAAGCGATGTTTTCCTACATGCTTAGTTAGACAGCATGCCTAGTTAGATAGCAAGCAAAAGCATCTCACTGGGAGATATCAGAGTTGATTGGAGCGATGAGCTTCTGGAAGGGAGGGGAAAATGGAGGATGAGGAAAAATTACTTAATGGACCATTATTGGGTCAACCACAACATAATTTTAAAAATGGTGGGAATGTGACAGGCCTTCTAGCCAACTGGGGTGGGCACTAGATCAGAAAGAAGTGCTGCAAACCATCTCTTTGGAAGGGCTGAAGAAGGCTTAGAATGGAAAGCAGCAGTTCTGAACCAGCTTTTTAAAACACGGGCGATGGTTGCATTTGTGATAGGCTAGAAGTGGGTGACATCGTCTGTTCCTGCACACACACACAAAATGAATGGCCGGCACTGACTGTGGAGCAAGCAGAAAGTGAAGATCTGCCCTTTGGTTTTCCTGTTCAAATTCAGCACACAGAACAACCTCCTAATTTCCGGTTTGTAAGAGCCATTTCATTAGATATACATTTCAGCTTTAAAAATGTTATCAGAGAAATAAACTACCGATCAGACCATTTGTTCTACAACTATGAGTCATAAAAAGCATAATACATTTGGGACAGCTAGCATAAACAAATTACACCGAGGGTACCATTTCCAATGTGACAACACATTTCTCTTGTTCTAAGCAAATAAAGCACTTTTGCTCTTCACATCTGCCTAAATAGAAGTCAAAAAAAAAAAAAAAGCAATAGTGAAGAGGTCAGAGCCAAACCAGAGCTGGGAATCAAATGAAACCCATAAATCCTATTTTGGCTTTGGCTGAATGTATTTATTGAAGCAATATTGCACCTGCAAGAGGAAGTTGAACACAATCACTTCAAAGGTATGTGAGTGGGTGGGGGTACTGTGATCCTTGTGCATTGTCTCTTACAGAGCTCATGACTAGATAGAATGGACTGTAAATAAAAAGCAGTCTGAAGAAAAACTAACTGGTTGACCCTAGAATAGCCTACAGTTAAGAAATGTCAGTCTATAATTTTCATTTCCCACCCTTTGATAGTAATACATCATTTTAGGATTCTGTGTTTTGGGAGATTTTAGCAGTTATTGGGATTTCTGTAGAAGATACTGTTGATGAGATAGGAAATATTTCATCAGGCCGTGGCAGAAGGAGATTAGATAGGAACCAGGATTATTCTATTGTCTCTGCTGAAAAACTAGCGGTACCAGATTCTTCTTCTCCTAAGGGAAGGTTGTAATCACTGTTTTCTTATTACAAATACCTAAGTTCGTTTCCCGCCATCCCTTAGCATCTCTTTTTTTTCTTTTGCTTCATGCCTTCAGACTATCTTGCAATTAGGATTGTAAGTTAAGCAGGGAGCCCTTTTTTGTCTGAGGAACAAGATAAGTAAGTGTTGGAAACCGGAAATACTTACCATATATAGATTAATTTTTTAGAAAGAATATATATTTTGGTTATTCCAATATCTTTAAGCCTCACTGTTTCTTAGGAAAAAAGAATCTACTAATCTAGGTTAGCACTGCATTTTTGGTACCCTGGATGCTTATCAACAAAAATACCATGTCCCATCTTTAACACAGGGGTGGATACTTAAAGGGGGGGGAAACCTCTTAATATATGTGCGGAAGCCATAAACATTTTTGCTCATTGAACAGATACTTTAAAATATTCTCATCTTCACAGGAAACTCTTGCAGGAATTGCTTACACAGCAAAATGACTGCACCACATTCATTCATATAGAAATAGCTATATTTATAGTTAGGGAATATAGTCCCTAACCAAGTTTAGGGACATCAATTATAGCCTTTTTATAATTGCCAGACAAATTGGATTAATAAACTGAATTACCTATCATCATTTATGGCAATCCAATTTAACTCCTTTTTATATTAAAATAGTTTATTCAAAAAACCAATTTAACTCTTTATTATGAGTTATTGTGCTCTAGATTAACAGTTCCTGAAGACAAGTGATATGATCTATGTAGTCTCTAAGAGTTAACAGCAAACTGATGATATATAATCAGTTGAAATATTATCCCTCCTGAATATCCACAGTTCTTGTTACTTACAAGAAAGTAAGCAGGTACTTACTCTCTCTTTGATAAGTTTCCACCTATTATGTCCCAGAGAACAAGTCAATCATCTCTTCTTTGTAACAACCCCTCAAGTATTGGAAGACAGTTTTCATGTTCCCCCTGATCTTTCTCTTTGATAGGCTGAACATAACTAGGTCCTTCAACTGTTCATCATACAATTTAGCCTCCAGATCCGTTATCTGTTGCTCTTCTTGGCACACTTTCCAGGGTCTCAACACCTTTTTTTGCATCAAGGTGACCAGAAATGGATGCAGTATTCCAAGTGTGATCTCAGCAGTACAGTGTAAAGCGATACTATCACTTCTCTTTATCTTGACACGATCTCTTTATTGGTGCATGCTGGGGTTTTGGCTCATACTTAAGTGATGGTCCACTAAGACACCTAGATCTTTCTCACAGTTACTACTATTGAGCCAGGTGCCACCTATTCTATATCTATGCATTTGGTTTTTCCTGCCTAGGTGAAGGACCTTCTTTTCTCTCCATGGAATTGAATTTTGTTGGATAGAGCCCAATGTTTAAATCTGTTAAGATCCTTCTAGATATTGAGCCTATCTTCTAAAGTATTAGCTATTCCCCCCACCTTTGTGTCATCTGCAAATCTGATGAGTTCCCCTTCCATTCTCTCATCCTGATGATTTATGAAAATGTTAAAGAGTACTGAGCCCAAGACCGAACCTTGTAGTACCCCGCTGCATACTTCCCTCCATGTAGATGTAGTTCCATTGAGGACTACCTGCTGAGTGTGGTTGGTCAACCAATTGTTAATCCTTCTAGTGTTGGTACTGTCTAACTCATATTGTTCTCTCTTACCAAGAAGTAGGTTGTGGTCTACTTTATCAAATGTGTTGATGAATTCTAAGTTTATTATATCCACAGCATTTCACTGGTCCACCAATTTGTTTACTTTATCAATACCAATATCATATAAGGTTTGTCTGGCATGATCTATTTTTTACAAACTTATGTTGGCTCTTAGTCATCACCCAGGTGCTCACAAATCCCTTACTTGATTATCTTTTTCAGAGTTTCCCCAGGTATTGATATTAAGCTGATTGGCCTATAATTTTCTGGATTCATTATTCCCCCTTTTTGTAGATTGGAACCACATTGGTTTTTTTCAATCCTTTGATGTTTCCCCTGTGCAGCATGAACCTTGAAAGATTACAGGTTACATTCAATGTCTTCGATATTACATCTGCCAGTCCTTTAAAATTCTGGGCTGTAAACGATCAGGTGATCTGTATTCATCCAGAGTGGATAGGTATTTTCTTACTAATCCCTTGCCTATTTTGACTTGTATAGCTGTTCTATCTCCATCAGTGTTGCTTTTGATAGGTTGGGCTATTTCTTCCTTCTGCATAAAAGGCAGAAGCTTTTAGTATTTAATCTATTTCTTTTTCCCTCTGCCTTGCTGCAAACTATCACTTTTCTGCAGAAGTATCACCAGTTACATTGAACAGATTTCTAGGCAACACAGCAGGCTGACGGGGAGCATATGGAAGACCTCTTTCCCCTTTTGTTGATTTGGGAGGTGAACAGTCCAGTTTATGGTGTTCTTCTCAACATCATCCAACCCAAGATCCAACCCAATATTTTCATAAAATGCCAACATATACAAGACATTTAGTGTTATGAAGTATTCCAGTTCTAAACTATTATTAACGTAACTGGAATGTGTTTGTATATTGAAACAACTAAGAGGTATATGATATTGATATATGATATTGATATCATCAGTCATCTTATTCTACTGAGTAACTTAGGAAATGATTGAGAACCTTAATGTTATGGCAGGAAGAGTCTGTTGTAGTGCCTGGCCATTGACTTCTGGGTCTTATTTTGCCTCTTTTCCTTTTCATCTGCATAATATTTCATCTACATTGGAAGAGGCCATGCAGAGGTTTTTGTTGAAGAGTCATCAATGTGTCTATGCAAAAAGTGTCATTTATCAATCTCTCTCTGTCTATTCACTAGTCTCAGGGATAAAACAGAGAATTAAATCAGGCATGTATATATAATTATGGGATGAGTAAAAGTCAACAAGCCAAGGCTTAAACCAGATAAACAGAATTACGGTGAATGTTGAAATCCACTGCTCTGAATTGAAATATGAGATTTTTGTCAGATAGGGGGACTATGAACAGATAGGGGGACTATTCATAAGCACAAATCATGTTGGTTACCAGGATTACCTTTTAAAGCTCCTGGTAGGCCAGCTAGGTCCTTACCTAGGAGAAAAAAATCTACTATACTACATTCTTCATATTCCTTTTCCTTTGAGATGCTGGAAAGCTTCCATTTTTCACTTGTTTGCTCTTTTCTCATAAGGAATTCAGTCTCAGTTACAAAATTTCAAATTCTGCTACAGTCACAGACATAATAAATTGTATACAGAATGCTATAGTCATATTAATACACATACCCTTTGATTGAGAACTCTGCAAAGAGTTCCTCCTGCTTCAGAAATTCTATTGTCATTTCAGTATTCATATGGTAAACCTCCTATGCATTATTTCAGTATGTCAACTCATGCTTTACTCTTGGGATCAATTTCCACGAATGCTGTTCAGCATATCCATAGTATGTTGCCTTGTTTTTTCACTGAAACTTGCATATTTACACAAAGCATTAAAATGCACTATAATTTAAGAATGGGGTTTAAAGTTTCTGAACTGATTACATAACCTATTTTGAAAAACAAATAAGGCCCCATTCACAAGGACAAGTTATTATCAGGAATTACAACAATCAATCATTTCAAATATAATGCTAGACCGTTCTTTTTTTAAAAATGAAATCCAGGGATGATTCACTTTCACCTTGAGAAATCAAGAACCGACAAAGATCCAAATGATAAGTGTAATAGTACAAATACTGATAATGTAGACTGTTAACAACCAAAACAGCCTATTTGAAAAATAAAATAGCTTTCAGCTTGGTGCTTTCCAATCTTATCATCCCCTTTTTCAATGGGCACAGTCTACGCTACCCAATATGCTTGGCTGACATCAGACTATAAAAAAATGTTTCTAAAATGATAATGAAAATGGCAAAGCACAATCCCTTCACACAATCTGGTACCCTACAGAGAGGTTGGACAACAGCCAACAGAGAAATGGAATTGGATCAGCCACTTTTGTTGCCGCTGTGGCTTGTTAGTTTATATCTGATTCATTTTCCAAAATAGAAAAATGAAGCATTAATGTACAATAATCCACCAGATACTCTTTAAAACATACTAATTTCTTAACAGTATTTAATTGGATTCACTCTAATTTGCCCACTTAGCAGGCGAGTAAGTAAGGATGGGGATTTCAATGCTTCTTTTAACTTTGATATCACATCTTCAGGTAGACCTATACTGTATTTGATCTAACTAAAGAATGAGCCTTAAAAAAAAATACAAGCCAGTTCTGGAAATCAAATATTTAAACTGGAAAGATGTCTCCCTGCCACTTCAGAAAGAGGAAGTAAGTAGCTTTGAGGTACTCTGCATGTTCTCAGAGGCACTCCTATGGCCGGCTCTTATTAAAGTTCATCCCTGAGCCCAGCTCCCTGGGCTAATTCGAGAGAACTTCCACTTAGCCACGAGAAACACGGGTCTTGAGAAAGGCTGTCCTGTCCCTTGTTGTTGTTTTTTTTTTCCTCATAGCGAGTTATTAGCTGCCTCTTCAGCTATTCCCAAGCTGTCCTTTCACACTGCGATACCACGGACAGTTCCTGCTGTTGCCGGCCGATCGCCGTGGGAAGGCAGCCTCCCTACCTCGTCCGGGAACTGAGAAAGTTTGGTGGGAGCGGAACGCGGCGCGCTCTTACCTCTGCGCGCAAGGGATGGAACCGCTGCTCGCCCGCAGCGAAGAAGAACCGAGATCAACGAGGCGAGGCGGCGGCGGCGGCGCAGGTTGGACGTTCAGCCGGGGTCGAGCCGAACAGGCGTCTGGCCGAGGCGAGCGCGTGTCCAGCTTAGCAACACATTGACAGCAGCTCCTCCGCGTCGGTGAAGGAGACGGCCGTCGGGGCGGAGCTACCGCAGGCCGCCCCCGCTCTCTTCCCTCAGCGGGAGAAATGAAGAGGGGCCTTTCTGGGGCCAGGTTGTCCTTTTTCTCACAGGGATTGTAGATCCCACCACATAATGAACCCCCAGGCGAGCCTATTTCATCTGAGCCTGTGGTGCGAACCCAGCCCATGCGCTTCCTTTCTGATTTAATGTGGTCTGCGGAGTCCAAAAAGCAGGTTGAGTAACCCCCTTCTCAGATGAAATCCTTTCTTTCTTTCTTTCTTTCTTTCTTTCTTTCTTTCTTTCTTTCTTTCTTTCTTTCTTTCTTTCTCTCTCTCTCTCTCTCTCTCTCTCTCTCTTTCTTCTTTCTTTTTTCTTCCTTTCTCCTTCCTTCCTTTCTATCCTCTGTCTGTCTGTCTGTCTGTCTGTCTGTCTGTCTCTATCAATCAATCAACCTACCTACCTACCTACTTTGGCCACCTAATGAGAAGGAAGGACTCACTGGAGAAGAGCCTAATGCTGGGAACGATTGAGAGCAAAAGAAGAAGGGGACGACAGACAACGAGGTGGCTGGATGGAGTCACTGAAGCAATCGGCATGAGCTTAAAGGGACTCCAGAGGATGGTCGAGGACAGGAAGGCCTGGAGGAACGTTGTCCATCGGGTTGTGATACTTCGGACACAACTTCACAACTAGGAACAACAAATCTGTCTACCTACCTACCTACCTACCTACCTACCTACCTACCTACCTATCTATCTATCTATCTATCTATCTATCTATCTATCTATCTATCTATCTACCTCTATCTGCAGCCAGCCATCCATCCATTTATTTGATTGATTTGTGAATTGTCCCTCTGGTCTAGAGGTGACTGCTGAACTAATAATATTCTCTTTTCCATTCAATGCAGCTCCAGTATTCAGGAAACAAACAGGCTAGTTGTCAAATAGCAAGTAAGTTAATATAAATACATTATACACACAATTCCCCCACAATTTCCCTTGTCCCTATTTAGTATCAACTGAGTGAATTTAAGGGCTGGGATGGGTCCTCGGGTTAGATACTTTGCACTGCTCAGGGCAGGATAACTGATGTGCTGTTCCACTAATGTTTATTCAAGTCACAATCCACACTTAATAGGAGTGATTAGGGTTCTTCCACATAACCACAGATTAGGGGGAAAATGTCTTACATAAAACACAGCCCTCCATCTTTCCCCTCACAATCAGCTGTCTCACAACTGATAACCATGCCAAACAGGTGCTGTGCCCTGTCTAACCCTGGATGGGCCGCATTCTGATTTTAGTTTTACACATCTTATGAGAACACAATTACTGAATACGGTTCTACCAGTTTTCTAGATTCCCAATTATTTCAGGTGGGTTTAATGTTCTTTCTCAAACTAGCTGCACAGCTACTCAGTTGTTCTGAGCAGATTCAAAGAAAATAAATATTCCTATCAAACCCCTGAGATGTAAAAATTAAGATAAAGGCTTCTAAAAACCAAAGGATGAGACTTTTCAAGTAAGGGGAATGTACAGTGTGTGTAAATAAATACACATACACATATAAAACACACATAAATATAATATACACACAATACACACACAAATATAATATACCCATCATCATGTATCATATTCAGCATGATAGTTTTCCCTAATTGCAAATATAATTAAAGAAATGTATTAATCTGAGTGATTTGAGACCACTCAGAGATCTGTTACAATACAGTATTTCCAACATCTCAGCAAGGATTTCTAATATACCATCTAACAACAAATACAATTTAAAGTTTTTCCCATCCAAATTAGGTGGCAGAGGGAGAATGCTTGGCCCCAAAGTAGTATATGTAATCCTTGACTTACAACCATTCATTTAGTATCAGATATATATTGATGGTCGTGCTCATTTGGTTCTATGAGGAAGTTATTTGGTCAATACAGCTTCAGGTTCAAAAGGTTGTTTTTATTATTTACAAATATATACATGCATACGATAATGAACAGGGTGTCCTGTTACATTTTTACCCTAACTGTATGACTCAGATGTTGAGAGGAGAGAGAAGTTCACGTGTTGTCTCGCTGAGAGATGAGAGAGAGAGAAAAAAAGGGGAAGATATCCAAGTGGTTTCTAGGTAAGAGTCCAATAAGAGAGTTCATTGGCTGATATAGTCACATGTGAAGACTTAACCCCTTCTAGTCTCTGCTGCATCATATGCAGGCAATATCTGACATTTAGTGACTGTTCAAAGTTACAACGGCACTGAAAAACGTGACTTGTGACTGTTTTGCCCAGTTACAACTGTTGCATCATTCCCATGGTCACGTGATCAAAATCCAGGCGCTTCATGACAGTTGCACTCTTCCCAGTCATGTGACCACCATTTGTAACCTCCCCAGCCAACTTCTGACAAGAAAGGTCGATGGGGGAAGCCAGATTCACTTAACAATGGCATGATACACTTAACAACTACAGTGGTTCACTTAACAACCATGACAAAAAGGTCATGAAGTAGGGCAAAACTCACTTAACAACTGCCTTGTTTAGCAATGGAAATTTCTAGATCAATTGTGGCCATAAATTGAAGACTACTTGTCGTTTTTTATGTGAAAGAAGTTCTCACTGTTTCTTGAATTCAAAATGTGCTGGGAAGCACCTTGTCCTTTAATCTTAATTCTGTTTTCCCAGTTTCCAGTTGTTTGTAGATGAAACAAATCAGGAAATTATCCGTGTTGTACTGAATTAATACATGAACTTATTTGAAACACTTACAGCCATGTGAGACCCAGAAAAATAGATTTGCTGTTTAAAATGTATACAGCAATTGCAATGTTTAAAGTTGATTGCGCCATCTGGTGGCAAGTAAAGAGTTTTCTTGCCTTGAATGGCTTTGAACAAAAACTGTTTCAAAGCCTATTTCCATCTTTATAAGCTTCCCTGGTGGTAGTCTCCGCTTTAGAATATGCTTGTATGGCATGCTTAACCATGCTTAATTTATGGTATAAACCATGGTTAAACAAATCTATTGTTTGTTACATTAACTCAGTTTTCTGGGTACCTATAGCCCAATGAGCTATACATAAATCAACAGTCTAGTTTAAAATACTGCTGGCTGATTTATGGTTCAGTATGCCATACATTTCAGGCCTTTCACTAAAGCTCACTAACCAGGTTGTTTTTCAGTGCTGGCCCACATATGAGAGTCTTCTCCAAAGCTCCACCAGCCGCTTCTCTTTCAATTTTTAAGCAGATCCTCCCAAGGATTTTTAAAATACTAATTAGTCCATTGAGGTAGAGATAAGCTACCTATCTGGCCCCAGGTATGGCATGACTAATATACCAAGTTTTAAAGCAGCTGTTTTTTAAATTATAACCTACCTCAAGCAAACCTGTTCTAGAAATATTAAATTTGCTACACGCACCAAAACTAAGACTTCAAGATTCCATTCATTTCCGTAAGCTTAAATTCTCAAAGTAATACCACTGTTGAGCTCAATAGGTAGTGTTTCCCCGAAAATAAGACCCTGTCTTATATTTTTTTGAACCCCCAAAACTACCAGAGCCTTGGTAGTACAGTGGTTTAATGCACCCTGTTATTAACACAGCTGCCTGCAATTTCTGCAGGTTCGAATCTTACCAGGCTCAAGATTGACTCAGCCTTCCATCCTTTCTAAGGTAGGTTAAATGAGGACCCAGTTTGTGGGGGCAATAAGCTGACTTTGTATAAATATACAAAAGTATGAAGGCTATTGCTTAACGCATTGTAAGCCGCCCTGAGTCTCCGGAGAAGGGCGGCATATAAATCAAATTAAAAAAAAAAAAAGCGTGTGGCCTTGTTTTCAGAGAGGTCTTATTATTTTGGGGTGCATAGAGCAAAATGGAGCTCCTCTTGCTGTCTTACCTGATTTCCAGCTCTGTGTTTAAATATTTTCAGGGAAGGCTTATTTTTGGGGAGAGGCTTATTTTAGTGCATGCGCTCAAAAGCCCGATTGGCCTTATTATCAGGGGATGTCTTATTTTCGGGGAAACAGGGTAGTTTACAGTAATGCGGTTACTTTAGTTTTGGTAATTGGTGGCTTTTTTCTCCCAAGTCAGCGTTGATTCCTAACAACTGCCTGGACTGGTCCCTGCACTTTTCTTGGCAATGTTTTTGCAAGAGGCTTGCCATTGCTTCATCCTAGGGCTCAGAGAGTGACTGGCTTAAAGTCACTTAACTGATTTAATGCCTAAGGCAGAACTGAAACTCAGTCTTCTGGTTTATAGACAGATGCCTTAAACCATTATAAAACAAATTTTCTGCTTAGTATATTATGAACCTAATTGACAGAACTGCTACTTAAATGAAAAATATGTCATGACATCAGCTCAGACAAAGCAAAAGTTCCTTCAGCAAGGTAGTACAGGACGAATTATGCTTTAAAAAGCTCTGAAATATATGTACTTTCTCAGCAAAATCACATTTGACAAAAAAAATAATCATCTTATTCCCCAATAAATAGAAGTCTGCTAAGCTACAGAAGATTGAAAACATGAAATAAATTCCTTTCTCAGATAGGAGATCAGATTAAGGTGTTAGTTTAATGCCAAGTGGAAAAGTACCCGTGTATTTACAATGCCTACAAATTGAATTGTTTTCAAATTTAGTCAGTTAGCATTCACAAAGCAATGTCAATGAACTTTTAAACTACTTTAAAATAACACTCACTTAAGCGAATTTGAGGGGAGCTCTAGATACCAAAATTAATTATGGCAAAATTTATTTATATCTTTCATTATTTTTATAAATAACTGAAGGTGGCGATCACACACAATACTCCCTCCTCCTCTTTTCCCTACAACCTTGAGTGAAGAAATGCACATGTAAACTAATTACTGCTCACACACCTTGCTTCATTCACATTTTATGCAAGATCCAAATAGCCTGGTCATTTGAATGCGATCTATGTAGTCACTAAACAATAAACCGATGACACATAATCAGTCAAAATATTCTCTCCCCTGAACATCTACAGTCCTTGTTACTTACAAGAAAGTAAGCAGGAACTCAGACTAGTTGGAAAAAGCTGAGGGATGGCACTAAATTCTAGCCTGCACATGGTGTATTTGTCACTTGTACTCAAGAGATTAAGTGCCTTTGAAAAAGACAAGTTACCAAGGAATAAAGTAACATATGAACGTCTGTTACTATTTAGAACCTTAAAAACATTTTTTGTTCATGACAAAGTGGGAGTCAACACTTCATGGTTGCTTGAAGTAGAGTAAGAAATATCTCACCATATATTTCCATAATTAGCCAGATAATTGGAACACCTTGAAGCAGAAAAAAAATAGACATACCTTTTTGCTGCAGTAAAACATCATTTAAAAAAAATCAACTCATGTATTGTCCTTTTAATACTCTCACTACGAGTATGGCTAATCTTCATGAAAAGAACTAAAGTTTTAGACCTGTTCTCCATATTTCACTTAAGAGAAGTCCTTTAATGTTGAGAATTTTGCATTAGCATTTTCACTATTGAACAGAAAGCTATATTTAAACTACAGATATGACTAGGCATAACTTTTAAGGAAATAAAAAATAGGCACTCCCCAGTAATATAACTTATACGCTGAAAAGAATTTCTTCTTCTCAAAATGAAAAGGAAAATAAACAAAAATTTAATAGAAAAATTTATTGTTCATTGTCCACCGGTACAAAAATACAGTATAGCATGCTGAAATAAGGCAACCACCATAACATTCAGTGAGAGATTTTCTTTTTTGTTCCATTAATGAAAAACTTGGAAGATGAATGCACAAATACATAAAAGCGAAGTTTATATAAATCAACCAAATGGAGTAACAGGCAATTATATCAGGAAAAAGTACACATAATCATATAATTAGCATTTGTTTCATTCTATTCCTGGAGCAAGCAGGAAAATGAGGCTATACATACCACAATCCTAATGTATTTGGGAATAAATCCTATGGAATACTCTTGTACTAATACTAATTAGTACTTAGGAATACTTAATACTCTTACTTCTGAGCAGACATGCATAGGATTGCATTGTTACGATAGTCTCTACAGCAGATTTATTTATTTAATCAATTTAACTTCTTGAGACTTATAGATATGGTTCTAATTTAATCTTACTCAATTTGGTGATTTACATATGAGCATAACTCCCATAATTTCAGCCAACATGAATTGTGGGAATTGTATCCTAAATATGTTTAGCACTACCAGGATGAGAAATACTGAATTAAATTCATGTTAAAGGAAAAAATTCCACATATTTTCTCAAAATCTGCTAAAATGAACAAGTTTTATTTGTAAGATATTTTTAAAAAGATCTTTGTAATTAATGCCCTCAACATAATCATATATATGTTCCTATAATTTGGCTTTAAATTCCATTTAAACCTGATTACTCATGCAGTTAAAGTTGAAGCATTTATTTAAGGTATTTAGCCATTTTTTTCTTCTATAAATATCCATTTCAATGTAAACAAAGAAGGACGTACTACTTTATTTGAATTCAGTGTGTGAAAATTAGACAGCATTTGATTTACTATCTACAGTATTTTTTTTTGAGAGCACCAACATTTTTATATGAAAAAAAGTTAGAGTAACGTTTAAATTTAGATGGTGAGCCTATACAAAATAGATCTTCAGGGTATTATAATTCATCTCCAAAATGTTTTTTCTTGAAAGCATCCCCCGTTAACTTCTCTTGGGCTACCTTCATCCCTTGGATGACTGCAATAGTAAAACACAAGATATTCTTAGTACTTGGTACAATTCAATTAAAATAACTGAGCAAAGTTATATTTTTATAAGCTACTTCAAAAAAGCTATACATAAATATGTAGCAATATTTAAAGTAACATTATCTTCATAATGCATTCCTATCATGGCTCATATGCAACTCTTTTTCTTGATGACTTGTTTTTGTTTCTGTCAACATTTTCCCAGACTGAAAGTCCTCAATTTATTCCTAAACGTGATGTCTGTTTAAAAGGCAGTTTTAAGAAATTATAGCTGCATTCATTTATTAAATATATATCCAGTCTTTTATTTTATACAACTCAAGTACCATATTTTTAAAATCAATTTACTGTTTTGCTAAACCATATGAGAGTTCCTATGTACCCAACACCATTTTCTGATGTCCAGTTCTGGCTTTCCGTGGTGCAGCTGTCAGCTGACTCGCTTTCTTCGTTGCCTGCATCAACTTCCTGATCACAGTTTGCCAAACAGAAATGGGAGGGGGGGCTGGTAAATTCCTAGGGTGGGGGGAATCTAAGGAATGCATGAAAGCCTACTGCACTGGAAAGGAGATAACCACCAAGGCCAAATTCTCAGAGGTGCAGAATGTTTTTCCAAAACAAAATTACTGAGTGTAATTGGTAGACAATGAACTGTGGGCGACCCAGGGGTGAAAAGGGGTTTTTAACCTATGTGGGTTTTCGCGGGAAAACCTCAGAGCTGACTTTGCTTCTACTGTGCCTAAATGGATCTTTCAGTAAAGTTTTACTCTGGGTAGTTCCTACAACCAGGAGTTTCTTTTTTTGGATGTGCCAAATGGGACGGTTGACAGTAATTCAGCTCTCAAGTTTTCCCGTGAAAACCCTCATATATTAGACACCATAATTAATATTCATAAATGGCATTTTAAGGATGTCAAGGTAAGGAGTCCTGGAATGTACTGAATATCCCTCCAGGTGTTATGTGGCTTTTTGAATGTCAACTGCCAATATTTGTTCAAAGCATTTTTTTCCTTAAAACGTTTTGAACCCTTAGTGTAAATTTCTCAGAATATAAGCTCTGATCTTCCCCCCACCCCATCAGAAGTAACAATCTGATTTGGCACTGCTGTACAATTCAAGTCTCCTTTACCAAAACCCAATTTAGATGCAATTCATACATACCTTGATCAGCACTAGTATAAAAATACTTGTAGTTGGGGTTTCCTTTCTCATTTATGATCTCTGGATGGATCTTTCCACTGGGATCTGTGTAAAAGAAGAGATCAATGAAAAATGATGATTGCAATCTGAAAGGTATTTCTTTATCCTTCAACACAAATTGCTGAACAACCACATTTATATCATACCCATGAAAATAATTCTAGGAATGTAACCTCCATCAGGGCTAAAAGCTTCATCCTTAGGTTCTTCTTCATCCTGTAAATAAAATAAAATTAGCTTTATTTGTCCATTAATCCTCCTTAATAGCCTACTGTATATCAAAATCAGAAGGGCTGTTACAATAGTATAGCAATACTTCACTACTCCTATGTTTCATATACAATGTCTTCAGACAGATATGGGAAAAGAAAAGTCACTTTTTAAAACCTAAGAGACTTGGTGTTATTAATACAGACAATACCTGCTAAAAAGAAATAAAGTTTGTCTTCATTAAGTCAATTCTTTCTATTCTTAAAATAATTCCTTAGATAATCTTGATTTTGAAACTAGAAACTTCTTGAACTGAGGAACATATTACATATATGTAATATACATCTTTCTTATGTTTATGAAAATAGTATATAAAATTTAGGACATGAATAATGCATTATTTAATGAATAATGCATTAAATACATTTTCATGGAAAAATCATGTAACAGAAACCTTATTAAAATATGTTTGTTTCTGAAAAGAAAATCATTTATTTTTGCATTATGCAACTTATTTGAAGTTGCATAATGCAAAAATAAATGATTTTCTTTTCAGAAACAAACATATTTTAATAAGGTTTCTGTTACATGATTTTTACCATGAACTAGAAACCTGTTGGGCCATCATTCAGAGATATCATCTTATATAAACCAAGAAACATAGCGACCATGGTTGGCAAAATAATCAGTTGGAATGGGAATGACATCAGACTTCCTCCCTCCCTCCCTCCCTCCCTTATGCCTTCAAAATGGCAGAGCTTCTGATATGCTTGAAAAGCATTTAAAATTTAAAGGAATTATTCAGAGATGTATCTGCTCTGAAAGTAGCCCATGCTAAACTGTACAGCATAGTCAAACATCAGCAATGAATCACAGAAAATGATTTATGACATTTTGTATTATATAATAAAATGCTTTATAATTTTTATGTCGTAAAATGTTTTGTAAAATAGGTGAAATTTCAATTCCAGAGAAATTTCTGGTCCTACATTTTGGATGCATTCTTTCAGTTAGCCCGTTTGAGGTATCTACATTGAAAAGTTTTTGCCCTATGATTTGCACCTTTTCACACAGTTGAAGGTTACAGTGGCAAGAGGTTTAGTAGTATATAGATAGCATTCAAAGTAAGAATGATTTATGTCAGTATTCTAAAAACTTACCTCGAGGTTAACCATCACAAAATTATGGGCAAGCTCAGAGATTTCCTTTGATTCAGCAAACTTTGGTTTTAAAGCTAATAAAATATAAAAGGGGAAACTAATCATTAAAGACACAAATGTAGCAGAGTTGGATTCAGACTAAGTGGGATGCATATAGATCCCACTGAATCCAGTACTTATAGTTAGTAGTGACTAACTCAGGCATACAGTCTAGGATTATATCCCACCATAATTTACATAAATACCAATATTATTTTTTCCTTAATACTAATTCAGAGATAGAACAAATGGGCATCTTTAAACTGAAAATGGAAGCATAAATGAAATTAATACTGTATTACTTTTCTATTAACGCTTGAGGTGAGGTTAGTTCATCAGTGTACTAAACCAGGGGCCTCCAACATTGTCAACTTTAAGACTTATGGACTTGAACTCCCAGAATACCTCAGCCAGAAAAGCTAGGAGTTTCTATATGAAAGCAAAACAGATAGTCCTTGACTTACAACAGTTCACTTAGTGATTGTTCAAAGTAACAATGGCACTGAAAAGTGTGATTTATGACTGTTTTTCAGTTATGACCCTTTGCAGCATCCCCATGATCATGTGATCAAAATTGAGATGCTTGGCAACTGGTTCATAATTATGATGGTTGCAGTTTCCCGGGGTCATGTCATCACCTTTTGCGACCTTCTTATAAGGAAAGTCAATGGGGAAGCCAGATTTACTTAACAACCGGGTTACTAACTTCAACTGCAGTGATTTACTTATCAACTGGGGCAAGAAAGGTCGTAAAATGGGACAAACTCACTTAACAAATGTCTCACTTAACAACAGAAATTTTGGGCTCAATTGTGGTAATACAGGTAGTTGAGGACTACCTGTATACACAATATGTTGATGGTAAAAATGCAGGTAGTCCTTGGCTAATGACCATAATTGAGCCCATAATTATGACTATAGGTTGTTGTGGTTATTACGTGGCTTACCACATGACCATGACCAATTTTACAAACTTTTTTGTAGTGGTTGTTAAGTACTGTATTTTTCGGAGTATAAGATGCACCTACCTTTTTGGGGGAGGAAAACAAGAAAAAAAAAATCTGCCTCTGCCTCCCAGCAATTTGCCTCATTGTAGCGAACAGCCTGCTTTAGTTTCATTTTCATTTTCAGCACAAGAAAAAGAAAAATCTGCCTCCCAGCAATTTGCCTCCTTGCAGCAAGCAGCGGAGGCCTGTGCGGCAATAGGCAATAGCAATCCCTGCAGCCTGAAACAGCTGAGAGTCGGGAGACCGAGCCAACCGACAATCAACTGCTTGTGCTAATCAGGCTGTGCTGAAGCTGAAACGGGCTGTTTGCTGCAAGGAAGTAAATTGCTGGGAGGCAGAGACCAAAGGGTGGGGGCCAGCAAGTGGGCGGGGCTACATTCGGTGTATGACGCACCCAAATTTTCACCCTCTTTTAGGGGGGGGGAGTGCGTCTTATACTCCGAAAAATACGGTAAATCTGATTTATCCAGTGAGTGTTTTTTGCTAGAAACCAGAAGTAAATGCTGGAAACTGGCATCAAGAATATCAAGAATCACAGTTACGTGACTGCAGGATGCTGCAAACAGCCATAACAGTGAAGTGCATAAAATGCAATCATGTGACTGTGGGAGGGGTGTGGCTATTTGAACTTCAAAATTGATTATACTTTTTTTTTTGGGGGGGGGTGTCCATCATAATTTCAAATGGTTGCTCAGTGACCGGTCCTTAAATTAGAACTAGCTGCATGCCGTTTTCACAAATATTGCAACTTTCCCATCTGTTATTCTGTGAAACATCACTAACGTTGTCTGTGATATCTTACCTTTGCAAGCACCACACCAGGATTTATGAATTATTATCATGAGAGGCAGTCCACTAAAAAATAATTGAAATATACAATTCAAATAATTATCAACACATAGTTCAATTCCAAGCTCATCATATATTAAAGCTGTAATACCAAATCACCTACCTAACCAAATCTGCACAACTCATAGGAAAGGGCCACATTGATTGATTAAAAGTAATTATGGGGCGTAATTAGCTGTTTAGCAGCCACAGTGATGGAATTGGTAGTCTTGGTGAAGCCAAGAAGTACTGGAGGTACTCAACAGTCTGTCTTTGGGAAGCCAGATTCTTTCTGCATTGCAGAAATATTTGTTGGTGAAGTTATGGTTAGAAAACTCTAGAGAGCCATACAAAACTGGGCCCATATATTGTATGGCTCATTGAATACCATGAATAGCTTCACTTCTGTTCTGCAGCAAGGTGAAATATTCTGACTTAATATTTACACTTACTTTCAAGCACGGATATTAGTTACAGAATCTATTTTAAAGTTGGACATCCCATTGTAGCTGTATTTCCAGACAATACTCTGTTTCCCCCAAAATAAGACATCCCGTGATAATAAGCCCAATTGGGATTTTGAGCGCATGGCAGTAAGGCCAAGCACTTATTTCAGGGTTCGAAAATATATATATATATGACAGGGTCTTATTTCGGGGAAACACGGTATGTTTTTTGTTCTTACATAAAAAGTATTTCATTCTAAAACAAATGATAGGTTGTGTCAGATCCCATTGACTGGAACGGAGCTTACTTTCATATTAGCCCATTCTTTTCTTAGAAGAGGCTTTTCCTTTGTCAATCTTTCATGCTTCTTCTATCCACTCCTGTCTACAAATGGGACACAAGATGATGCTAGGGACTGCAGCAGGAAAGGGGAGTGGAGTCAGTAGAAATGAATGCACAGTTGTTTTTCCCTTGACAAAGGTTTAATTTCTAACTGCTCAGACTTCTTGACTCTTAGAGAGCATGATCAATTCAGCAGTAACAGAGACTTCTGTACTTGTGTAACATGATATTCATCAGCTGCATTCTATTCTAAGGCTTAGCACAAGTACCAAAGCTTTAGCAACAGACATCTTTTCCCCAAATCCCTTCAGGTCTGAGTGCTGAGGTTGAAGTTCTCTGAATGCGTAGCGCTGAACTGATACAACTTAGAACATGTCTGTGCAGACAATTTAAGATTACAACATACCTGGCTGAAGCCTCCTTTTTCCCATCTTCTAGTGTTCTCCAGTGAATGTGATCTCCAAAACCTTGGAAGGAAAGAGCGAATATATACTGTCTGATTTAAAACAATGGCCCCCAATCTTTTTGGCACCAGGTGTTGGTTTCGTGGAACACAATTTTTCCTCAGACCAGGGGCGGAGGATGGTTTTGGTTTCGCTCAATCACTTGCCGCTCACCTCCAAAGTTTCTAACAGGCCATGGACTGCTATTGGTCTGTGGTCCGGGATTTGGGGACCTCTGATTTAAAACATTCATAGATAGTAAAAATATCTATCATGTGTAATTACTTAGATTGGTAAACACAAATGACATTTTTCAGAAAGTCCTCAGTGTCTCCTTGAAATCTTACAAACTTATTGTGGAGTAAGCAATTTTATATATTCATTGTAAATTGCATTATGTCCATTTCTTCAGAACTGAGTTAGTGAAACTCCACAGACAATGATACTGCCTCAGCACAGCTCTGTAGGTATATTATATAAAAAAAAATTACAGAATTTGTGACATTAAAAGAAAGCTTGTTTTTAAGAGATGTATAACAAAAAGTTGCACAATTAAAAAAACAACCCTATTTTAGGACAATCTATTTTAGATGCATTACAGTTTAAATGCATCTCAATGTTTTCCACATATTGGAAACTGTGTGACATAGCTCACTTGCTACACATTTGTACAACAATATTTATGAATACCAGGGCTTTCAATATAGCCTTTATTGGAGCCCAGTACCTTGAAAACCTCTCTGTTTTTACAATAACAGCTATAAGCAGCATTATTGGCTGCTTATACTAAAAATCCATATTTTTAGCATAATTAGCATAATTACTTTTCAAACCTTACTTACAGAGTAAAAACATTTATTCTTTGCTAGGTAATTGCAGAATAACTCAAGTTTCACTAAGAACAGAACTTCCTTTCTTAGAATAAGCAATATTATGTAACTTTTATATTTTCCTTCCCACAGACATTATCACATTTGTCCCTGAATATAGAAGCTGTGTAAAGTTGTCATTGACACTGAGGATTATTCTGCATTAGTTTCTATTCTACAAAGCAAGTAAGCCTATTCTGAATTGAAGGTCAGACAGAAAAAAGCATTCTGAGAAATCATAATCAAACAACAGGAAAAGCAAAGAATTTAAAAATAGTTCAGATACTTCAATCTATATTTGGCAGACAGCGGGAAATCCCCAGGAGTAACTTGTCAGTGAATAATAATAATACTTGGTGGGATAGTAGTGGATAGCCTGAGTCATTTCCTCTTCTTGCTTAAAATGTAAAGAAGTTAATTTGCATATAAGTGGCACTTTAATGTGTGTACGTGGCCATTAGAAGTTGGTTATTCCTACTGTATCTTAAATAAGAATCATATCTGCTCACCTCCCCTCATACACTAAATAGAATTGATACCATGGCAGAAAAAGCAGGATATCAAGGAAATCCAGTTTCATTTCCATTGATAAATTAGAAGACATGCCCCATTACCTACTTTATTATCTTTGACTAATACCCTGTTTCCCCCAAAATAAGACATCCCCTGATAATAAGCCCAATCGGGCTTTTGAGTGCATGGCAATAAGGTCAAGCGCTTATTTCAGAGTTCAGAAAAAATATATAAGACAGGGTCTTATTTTCAGGGAAACACAGGTAGCCAACACCTACAGGTAATTGACTTTAAGAAATAATTTAGTAGAGATTTAGTAGCTAAGTGCAAAATTGTGCATTAGACTCCCACTTTATTTAATATATGTATGTATGTATGTATGTATGTATGTATGTATGTATGTATGTATGTAAGTTTTCATGGGTATATATGTGTGTATAGTTAATATTTCGGGTTTCTTCCCGTGTAATTGTGGATATATCCTATAATTCTACCCTTTTAGGGATATATCCACAATTACACGGGAAGAAACCCGAAATATTAACTATACACACACACATATATATATATATTTTAAAAATTCAGAATAAAATTAAAAATTCTTGCCTTGAACTTTGCAAACAGAAACATTTGGGGTAAACCTCTGAACTATTTTACAGTAATGTATTCTCACAAACCGTTCAGCGACCATCTCGTGGGCTGTTTAGCAAATCTGCTCTCGGTACTTTCGCGGGATCGCAATTTAAAAGGGTAAGAATTGCATGATAAACCACAACATTTCCCAGTTGTTCAAACCAGCCCGCGCGGAAACTTTTGCTTGTTCAGCTTCCCCCCACCCCCCCCAAAAAAGCAGAGGCATTAAAAAGAAAAACAAGAACAAATGGTTTCTAACCTTTTCCAAGCGGTTTTTCAGCTGCAGCCGCGACGAACCAGTGGCAGAAGGAAGAAAAAAGGAGAGGGGACATCGATGCGAGACGTGCTCTCATAGTGGCAGCTCTCCCGGGTTGAGTGAGCCGGTCAGCTTCGCCTCGGAGCCTGATCAAGGCAAGTCAGCCCTCCCGTGAAAAAAAGGAAGTGATGCTAATGGGGCGGAGCTGGGAGGGATTTGTTCAATTGTGGGTCCGGGGTAAATTTGAAGGAAACCAAAAAAGAGGTTCTCCAGATCTTTAGTGGAAGATTCAACCTTCAGAATGCAACCTATAGCTCAGAGGTCTTCAAACTTGGCCGCTTTAAGACTTGTGGACTTCAACTCCCAGAATTCTCCAGCCAGCTATGCTGGCTGGAGAATTCTGGGAGTTGAAGTCCACAAGTCTTAAAGCGGCCAAGTTTGAAGACCTCTGCAAGCTGTTTCTCAAGAATTATATATATATATATATTGGTGGGGGAAGAATCGGAATAACATCTGAGCTGTTTGCTCCTTTGAATGAATGCAGCCCAAACTCGAATCCACGGCAGCCACGACGTGAGACTCGTCGGGGGGGGGGAAAAATACGACCGACTCCATTCTGCGCTTATTATGAAGCGCTATGTATGTCACCCACATACCATATTATGTATGCACCCACGTATTATGTATGCACCGGTGGGATTTACGTCCCCTCCTTGCCTACCGAGTAGGCTTTACTCCCTCACATGTGGATGGGGAAGGAAGGAGGAAACGTTAAGCTTCTGAAACCGGCAGCACAAGCTGAAATTTTAGTCTTTGATGGCATGCGAGTTCCTGCTCAGTTCCCTCGTGGGGGGGGGGGGGAGGGGGAGAACAGCTTTAAAAACAACAAAGCAATGGACTCCGGTTTGCTATGTCTAAGGAAAACCACAACTCCCAGCATCCTTTGCTGCAAAAGTATTTTCTCCCCCCCACCCTCCTCCGCCTCTCCGCCTCCGCCTCCGCCACCACCCTCATGGACGTGCATAGCACTTGCCCGTAGCGGGAGCCGCGGAAGGGTGCGGCTGCCGGCGCCCATTTTATACACCCGACTCATTTTGTCCGCCAATTGGAGGAGAGGGGCGGGGCCATGGTCCCGTGGTTCCAAGGCCTTCTTGATCCAGACCCCTCTCACTCTCTCTCTCCCCCGTCACCGCCATCTTGTTGTTGCCGCGTGTTCCTTTTGGAAGGTTCCGTCGGACTGAGGTGAAAACTTCCCGCTTGACCCTCCGATGCTCTTGCGCCCCTCGCGAGCCCGGGGGCTGTTTGGCCGGCGCGCGGAGCGCCATGCACGGTGGGAGGGGCTGTGCTGGTGGGCCGAAGAGCGAGGGGGAGGAGAGTGGGCCTGGCAAAGTAGTTCGCCTCCCTGAAGCCCCCGGTTCCTTTGGTTGGCTTATTTCGCATTCCCGGGACCCTTTGCCTTGACCGCTCGCGCTTTCCCTTCGTACAGGGTTGGTTTATGTGGTTCCGGTCGTGTGAATGCACCTTTTTTTGCCGCCAACCCGAGGACTAGCGAGGTGTCCCGTGGACCTTTCGCAAGCTCCACCTCTTCTTCTTCCTCCTCTCTAAAGCACAACAGTGGCCTTTCTTCTACTTCCCTAAAAGTAAAGAAATGTTATTTTATTTTCTCCCGGGCCCACGATCTCTCACCTTCTTCCAAAGTCGCACCGCGTTCTCTTTCCTCAGAGGAGAAATATCCCTTGGATTCCCTCCAATCTTTCCCTCAGGACTGAAAGCTCCCCTCTCCCTGGGTTGGGAGACGGGGGTTTCGTCAGGCCCTTTCCCCAGCTTTGGGCTCTGGAGTTGTTAAGTCTACAAGCTTTTAAACCCGCTATTAGATTCTTTCACATATCTCTAGTTTTCTCCTAATCGCTACACTCGTGATTTTTTTTTTTTAAATTTTGTACGACTTGGTTTTCACTGTCTTTTCTCCAGAGTGTTTTTCCCCTTGGTATTATATCTGCGTATTGCGATTTTTACAAATTGACATCCTGCTGGTGGTTAATAAAAAAAGGTGTATGAAATAAAGCATATTATTGCTAATTACCATTATGAGTAATATCAATCTTTATGACTAGGATAATTAGCCACTATATCAGCTTTCTTTGACATGCCAGGTTCCAAAGCAGGGAGGATTTTGGCTGCCTTAGTAGATGTCTATTTTGCAGGAATAATATATTATGTCCCCCCTCAAGTACTATATGTACTTGTTTCACCTACTTTGGGTTACAGATGTACTCCTGGTTTTATTAAAGATTAAAATAAAGTATTGTCCCAATACAATACATCTTCCTTTTCCATAATGTGAGCAAATTTGTATTTTCAAGATCACTGACAAAGGAA
The DNA here is from genome assembly GCF_059756535.1 of Pantherophis guttatus. NCBI lineage: Eukaryota > Metazoa > Chordata > Lepidosauria > Squamata > Colubridae > Pantherophis > Pantherophis guttatus. The sequence goes on from NC_142065.1 coordinate 63,021,915, forward strand.
TTTATTTTACCTGTTTCTGAGAACATGTTTCTCACTGTCTTGAGTGGGGGTTTAACTTTGTAGGGCTCTTTTCTGTTTTGCTGTCTAATATGCTCTCATTTTCAATTTACAGATATTTCAGTTCTGCAAAGATTTAAGTCAATTATTATCTTAGAGTTCTATATAGGTCTGGTGGAATATGACATTTTGTACTATAATGAGAAAAAAAATGCATCCTAGCTTTCAACTTGCTGGAGCTTTACATGCTCTGCTAAACACAGAACAGTATGGTTCACATTAAAGGGCATGTCATTGCTAATCCAGTGGAAAAATCTCTAAACTATAAGTAATGTTAGGATGATTTGATTGATGATTATATGCTGAAGTTGGTTATTTTTAACTCTTGGCTTGTTGGGACGATGTTGGGAAATAATGCAAGTGCAGGTAAAAATAATGGTAGAACTATAGGAGATTCTAAGAGTGTGCACAGATATAGCAGGAAAATAAATGACAACATGTATATAGCATGGAGAAAATTAATAGGTATATATTTTATCATTCAGTGTATTTTTTTATAATGTATTGTATGTCTTCCCATAATAATTAAATATAAAGGGTTAACAGTTTATAAAAACAGTTAAGTCAGTCATTTTGAAAAAGTTAGATTGTAGAGCAAGGTCTCAAGGTCTTGATTCCTTTTATAAAAGTGAAAAGAAGGACTTCATGCTATTCCTAAAGGCATGCATTCCATGACTGGAGAACTACTATATGGGCGAAAGCATTTTGGCCTATAGATGACACTCAGGAGGGTATCTTTAAAAAGACTTCCCTTGATATTAATATTTGTTCATGTTTATTTCAGAGAAACACCCCTCCACATAATCAAAAGTAAAATGCTGACATTGGCACTCTTGTGATACACTTATATGTAAGCATAGTTTTATAGAAAAGATAACTAACTGGCTGTGTTTTATGGGTTTTCTGTATTTTTGTAGAATTGCAGTTGTACATATACTTCCTCAAACCCATCTAAATTATGTTAGAATTCTACTGCAAAGTGAATCAACATGTGAAGTATATATTCATATTTCCCATTTATTAAAGGTAGCATTATATAGCTGTAGATAAATTACTATTTCTTATGAGTGGTACCATAAGGAGTGATGACCCTTAAAATGCTGTTCTAAAATTCATAGTGAAAAGAGAAAATACCAATGTAATTAACCTGCATTTACATTAACTTTGCCATATTCTGATCATATGCTTTTTTATTTCTTTAATATTGTAGCAATAAATGATTTATAATTACCTGGACATGTGGATAAAGGTGGACTTAATTCTCATTAGCTTCCATTTTTATGTGATAGAATTATACTGCAGTGTTTCCCAACCTTTCTGGCTTTGCGGACCAGCGGTGGGGAGGGGATGATTCTGTGCAAGTGGCAGGCAAGTACTTGAAGTTCCATTTGCACAAGCAGCAGGCACACATGCCCACCATTTGTGCAAATGGAGCACACATACTCGCCTGCTGCTCATGTAAGTGGAGAGTGTGTAGACATGCTCAACTGCCATTTCTGTGGCCTGGTTCCAAACGGTTCAAGGCCTGGTAGTGGGTCGCAGCCCAGGGGTTGGGGATCCCTGTTCTACTGTATTAAGAGGAAGAACTTTTCTCTTGCTTAAAATAATAAATCACATAGGGTACATATTCTCCCTAATGCCTTTATTTTATTTAGTGAATATTTATCAGTGAATATTTGCTATTTACATCACAGACAAAACAAACATTGATATTAAGGTCAGTGTGTCAGGGCAAAACCAGTTGTGACGGTAGAGCGTACAACTCCCTTTTCCTCTTTCTGATAAAAGACAGTCATGTTTCCATTATGTATTCCTTCTCCAAACAAACTGGGTTCAGAAATAAGTATGGATTTATTTTTGTTGGTAAATTGCTGATGTTTTATGATATTAAATCAGATAAACTTGATGTTTTGAAAGACAATAAATAATTTAAAAATGAATTCTGGATTTGTCATAAACCTAGCTAGTAAATTTATTTTTCAGATAAAGCAAGATGAATCAAGAAAAACTGGCTAAACTTCAGGCTCAGGTCCGAATAGGTGGAAAGGTATGTATAGTGAACACAGGAATATTCTAGAAATTACTGCATATATTTGTGTAGGTAAATACATATATAGGTACAAAGTATTGATATAATAGGGATTTGTTCCACATTTCTATTTTCCACAGGCTGTTGTCCATTCTGATGTATTCAATAGTTATAGATATAGTAATCAGGACTTCCTTTTTCTTTTTTTGGAAAAAACATGCAAGTAGTTGTTGAATGTTATTATCTAAAAGCAGAACTGATTTTCTCATTGAAAGATCCAGTCCTATATATTAAAACCAATAGACGCTATATTTCTATAGATTGTATGACCTCTAGCTTAATGGGAAAGAAACAGAAACAGAGCCTGCCCCTGTAAGTATTACCCAGGGATACAAGGACTGCACACAGATAACATATACATGCATTTAACATATGACCACATACTGTAATGATTGAGATGCTTTGGCAAAAACAGGAATAAATTAGAATTTTCAACTGAGTTGGATAAAAATCTTTTGAAATAGTTTCCTGCCTAGAAAATCTCATGCTGGAAGGCATTTTATTGTAGTTGTAAGTCCTTTTTGATTAAAAATAGTTTATAAATAACTTTTTAAAGTAAGTAGATATGAAACATTTCATTTGGAAATAATTCATGTATGTATTTTTGTATCTTAGGGTACAGCTCGTAGAAAGAAGAAGGTAGTCCACAGAACAGCAACAGCTGATGATAAAAAACTTCAGAGTTCACTTAAAAAATTGGCAGTAAACAATATTGCTGGCATTGAAGAGGTACATCAATATTAATATTTTGTTATATTTGAATGCTTTTCATAATCGTAACAATTACAATGCTTCAGTATTCATACAGATTATGAACTAGAGAGAGTGGATAGATAGCCTGTAGACCAGTAAAGGTTATTGACAGATTCATTTCTGAAATGCAACATTGTTTTAAATCTGTGAGAGAAAGGGAAACGCAGGAAAATCCTATTCTAAAATTTGATAGTATGTTAAGTCTCTGAATGTCTGAAAACATAGGTCCCTTGGTTCTAGCTTTATTATTTGAAGTGAATACATTTAAAATGATTGGTGTTTAGTCAACCTGTCAACAATACAAAGTAACCAATTGCTTATAATTTATTTTAGATAAAGAATAGCAAGTAGTATTGAATCAGGTCTGTAATATTAGCATGCTTTACATTCATGCTGTATGTTAATTTGTGTTGGAGGAACAGTATGGATGATACACTTTTATATAGCGTTCAATATTTTTATTACCGTGTTTTCCCCAAAATAAGACCCTGTCTTATATGTTTTGAATATAGGGAGGAGGGAGGCCTTATTATTTTGGGGCGCGTGGAGCAAGACGGAGCTCCTCTTGCCGTGTTACCTGATTTCAAGCTCTGTCTCCCTAGCCCTAACCAGAGGAAATGGCAGTGACCGGCTGCGCATGCGTTTAAATATTTTTGGGGTGGGCTTATTTTGGGGGGACTGTTCATTTTAGCGCATGCGCTCAAAAGCCCGACAGGACTTATTACCAGGGGATATCTTATTTTCGGGGAAATACGGTAGACAAGAAGTAGGCACTGAACATGTAAGTAAATTGGGGTACATCCAGATAATAAGAATACTTACATTAATTTGAAATAGATTGAAAAGTAATTCTTTAAATCTTAAGACATTTTTTCAGTAGAATCAACATACAATAAAACAAAGCTTTGAAAAAATGGATTTGTATTAATTTTTAAGCCTTTGAGGTGAATTATTCTAATTTATTTTGCATTGCTCAAAATAAAGGAGTCAGCATGCTAAGAAGTAAGTTTCTGTCAACTGAAACATACCTGTTGTTTGCTTTACAAAATTTTATGGTAAAAGTGGATTGGATTTTATATTATATATACCAACAGCATATAAATATGTTTCAAGCTTAAATACATATATCTATCTTATGGATGCTTATTATTATAGAATAAAATCTTAATTGATTATTTGTATAATGATTGGTTATATTTTTGGTATATTACTTCATATGCGTAAATTCTAATAAATCTATTTTTAAAACAGGTGAATATGATAAAAGATGATGGAACAGTTATTCATTTCAACAATCCAAAAGTCCAGGCTTCACTCTCTGCAAATACTTTTGCAATTACTGGTCATGCTGAAGCCAAACCAATCACGGAAATGTTACCTGGCATTTTAAGCCAACTGGGTGCTGACAGTTTAACAAGTCTTCGAAAGTTAGCAGAGCAGTTCCCAAGACAAGGTAAGTACTATGTTACATGTACTGGTCATGACTGATAAAAAGAGAGAATGAGAGTTGTCTTGAATTGGAATCAGGTTGCAGTCTATAGAGTACTAGTAATTATAAGCTGAATTTTAAAACAGTATTTTCATGAAATCTAGTAACAATTTCATAAAAGTCTGCAAAGGAATAATTTTTAAAAACTTACTTGATTTATGCTCATTAATTTGAATTGCGAAGTTGGGCATTTTGTTCTGAAAACAAAATAAATGGAAGAGGAAAGCAAGAATAGACTTAATTTCTCTTCCTGTAGCCCAGTCAGAGTCCCATTCAGTGAAGTGAAACAAGTTACAAGTTTATATTTTGAAAAGGTTTATATAGACACATTTAACAAGCAGTGAATTTACACAACTTTATAATTCAGATAATTAACTATATGAATGTGAATTCTTGAAATAAATTAACATTTTTATTTTGTAGTGTTGGATAGCAAAGTACCAAAATCAGAAGATATTGATGAGGAAGATGACGATGTTCCTGGTAGGTTTGGATTAATTTGAAAATAATTCAATTTTTACTGCATGACCTTTGAATAGGTACAGGATGATTCTAGCACAGTGATGGCTAACCTTTTCCGAACCGAGTGTGTGCGGGTGCCCAAACCTCCAAAATGCAATGCATGTGCTCCCTGCCCCCTGCATGCGTGTGCGGCCCCCCACATGAACCCGGCCCCACATGCATGCATGGCCCCCCTCATGCCCTGCGCATGCGCGGCAGAAACCCAACGACTAGCTGGCCAGCAGGAGGTGTGCATGCATGCAGGGCAGAGTTGAACTGGGGCGATGGCTTGAGTGCTCACAGAGAAGTCGCTGCATGCCATCTGTGGCACTCGTGCCATAAGTTCGCCATCACGTATCTAGCTTTTAATTAAAAGACTGTTCCAAGAATGGAGATTTTAAAAGAAATCATTTCATCAGCATGACACACAATGTAAGATAAGTTATATATCTATAATAATGAGTAAAACTGAGGCAGTCTATAGGTTTGATCTATAAATAAAAGGTACATTTTAGAAACAAGCACAGAATTTTGCTACATATTAATTATTAAGTACAGGAAGTCCCTAGGTTAAAAACAAGTTCTTTAATAAACAAATTCCATTTAACTCAAATTTGTAAGTCAAAACTCAAACTTAAGAATGGTCTATTAGTAAAAATGGTAATGGTGTGTTCTTTCCTTGAGGCGACAAACCACTGAAGCCATGAAATGTTTTTTATGAATTGCGGAAAACTGGCTATATATTAAATACAGTACATTAAAAACATTGGGTAACTTCAGTTTGTCAGTTCACAGGACTATCCCCTTTGCCATTTTTTGTAATAGGCAGCTTGTTCTTATGTATAAATTGGACATTCTTAATCTGGGGACTGCCTGTATGAATATATAGTGGTACCTTGGTACTCAATTACTTTGAAACTGATCAAATTTGGTACTCAACGCATTTTGACATGAAAATTTTGTCCCAGTAGTCATCGTTTGTTTGGTACTCGACGCACAAGCTAGAATTTATCTATGTTGGCTGCTTTGTGACTCACATTATTCCTTATAGGAAAAAATTGGTACTCATTGTTTTTGGTACACAATGTATTTCCCAAAACCAATTAACTATGAGTACTGAGGTACCACTATATGCTATTGGCTCCATAACAGAATTGAATCTAGGAGCTGTTGTATTATTTAATGTCTGGATGTAGGACGAATTGGAAGCTGTTTAATGCACCAAAATATGCTATATTATAATAATTCCTTAAAAGCAAAATATGTTTTGTAAGCATTTGTAAGCTTTGAGGTTAAAACAAGTTTAATTCTTTAATTACTAGACAATCCATGACCCATTGGCTTATTCTTTCAGAGATACTTATTTACTTAAACAGATAAACAGAATGACCATGGGCAGCCAAAAAAGCAATGGGAGTGAGAGTGACCTTCGACTTACTGCTGGCTTCTCTATTGATTTTGCTTATGGGAAACTGACAGGGAGCACTGGAAGTCACAGTTACAGGACTGTGACTGACCATAGCGGTACTACAGCAGCCACAACTTTGTGAATACAACTGGTCTGAACATCCTTGAACTATTAATTCCAAGGAGTAATGGGGCTTGCATTTCATTCACACTTTTAAGTTAACAGATTTCAGTTATCTTGATTCATTGAAAGTTTCAGATAGACAGGGGAGTTTTACTAGTATATAAATACTTTAATCCTCTAAATAATGTATTTTTAATAACAATGTTTTTGAGCCTATTATATATTTCCATCTTTTCCAGATCTTGTAGAAAACTTTGATGAAGCATCAAAAAATGAAGCTAATTAATTCATTAATAGTTCTGGAAGTTGACATGGACTAGATTTAAGAAATCAGCTGTGTGGTTCCCAAAGTTTTACAAAAACAGCGAACATTACCCGTTTAATAGTTCAATAATATAAAATATTTTGTATTTTAATTATGCTGTTTGTTCAGCATTTCCTGTCAGTTTATTTTTGCATTTTGCACTTACTCCAGGATCTACCTTTTCAGTTAAAAAGAAAAGACATTTTCAGTGCAGATTAAGGTGTGTGCGTGTGTGTGTGTGTGTGAATGTATGTATGTCGCTTAACGTACAGTTGAGGAAATTGGAGAGCAGATCTACTTGATTTTCCTTTCACCCCTTAAAGTAGAAATAAAAGAAAACTTTAATTTGGCTAAAGTAAACTTTATTGCAATCAGATATTTCTCGTAAAATAATGAAAAAAGTAATAAATTGGGGATGCCACTTATTATCATTTGGTTTTAATTTCTGTATTAATTATATTTACATATGTACTTGACCATACTGATGGTGTATTTGTGTAGTTTCTCATCAGCCTCCTTTTGGTTTTAATTTCTATCAAAGATAGGCTATCGGTATGCATGTTTATTGCAACTTTTAAAAATATTACACATAAGAGCTTCTCTTACTGTTAAAGCTCTTCTCATGTTCATCTTAATAATAAACTTGGGTTGCATTTACATGCTATCAGATACTATACTCCGTCTTCAGTGAGGCACCCTGATTCTAGGTTGAGCCAAATATCAATGCTACATCTCTGATACAATTTTTCTTGTCCTCTATAAGAAACTTGGTGATATACATATTTACATTTACTGAGATAAAGATTGGAGGATACATTCTACAGCATCCATTGCCTTCTGTTTTTTCTTGGTACACTTTCAGCTAGCCCCTCTTCAAGATGCTGTGCGTGATTTGATCTCTTTCAGCTAGGCAGTACATTTCTTAGCCTGGGTGTCTTTTCCAGTAGTATTACTTTGCTTTGATAAGGGATTATCACTTCTGTTCATATTTTCAATTAGAAAATAGCGCATTGTCAAATGCAGGTAGGTTATTTTGTTAAGAAACATAATAGTCTATTATAATAATTTTGCTCCTAAGAGCTGGTAACTTTTGGACACTAAAATCAGGAAATGTAACTTGGAATACATAGAATTCATAAGGAAAGAGCTAAATGTACTGGTATTAGCATTTCACAAAGGTATAATCCATCAGTTTCGAAGGTAATTTTCCTTACATTTCTCCCACATTCTATTGTGGGTTAATATTGTATTGCACTCACTTCTGTAAACATGATCCCTAATTGTTAAATAGTGGCAGTAAATGCTCTGTGAAATTCTTCAAACAAAAGGTGCTTGATACAATCTTTGCACTTGAAGCTCTTGGTTCTTCAAAGAAACTTGATGTATTTGCAATGAAACATCATTGTAAATCTTGCTGAGGCCAATCAGGGCTTGAAAAAGCCTTTTTCTTCACAGCTTATTTTGGTATACTTCTTAGATGTATCTGCTTTTTCTGCTGATATTTGCACCCAGCAACTATATTTTGAGGCAATACAGCATATCAGGCTGACTTCCCAAAACAGATTTTGTAATGTCATCTGAACTGCTCACTTGATTTTATAGATTTTCTTGTTCTATTTTATATAATACATGGATCTTAATAAAATAATTCGAAGGTGGTGATGTTCCCTCATGTGTGTTAACTTCAAACAAGAACAAAATATGGATGCGCAACCTGTTCAATTAGTAATACGTTTACTGTGCCTCATTTTTGAAAATGTATTCTCTTACTGCAGAATGTACATATGCAGTTGATACACTTTTTATATTGCTTTTGCCCTAGGAGAACATCTAGAAATTTCTTTGCAGGGAACTTTTACTAATTAATGCAGTGGTCATTTAAAAGTTCATAACAATGCAGTTATCATGTTTGGAAAAGATAATTTAATGTAAACTATTGTAAATTGAAAGAACTGTTGATTACTTAATGCTTTCTTTTCCTGAGTTATTATAAAATATAGAAACATAATTAAACTGATAACAACTGAAGATATAGTCCTTTTTAAGATTTTGATTATATTGCCCAAATTTCTTTTGCTATTTATCTGGGGCTATCAGCATCCTGAAATAAATTAAGCATTTTAGTTGTGATATCATGAGAACAAATGCAGCGATGGTAATTTTTCATTTGCTCATTTGTCCGTAACAAGTAAATTACCTCACCAAGTTTTTATTAAGTAGCAATGCATTGACATATTTCCTATGAGGCAGTAGGTTACAGAAAGATTAAAACAATTCATTGAAGTATGAATTTATTGGTGGTACTCTTATATGATCCGTTGATGTGATTTTATTTATTTATTGAATTTATATTGCCACCTATTTGCTCATGGCAACTCAAGGTGATTTACAGAATATAAAACCACATTTAAAACAATAAAACTAAAAGAATAAAATAAATTAATATAGTATAATATATATTATATAATATAATAAAATCACCCCCGCCCCGGTGACAGCAGATCGAGCCATTTAATGGGTTCTATCCCGCTCTGGGTTCCCCAGGCCCGCTGGCAGAACCAGGTTTTCAGAGCCTTCTGGAAGAGTATTAAGAGTGGAATATTAAGAGTGGGGCCCATTCTAATCTCGGGGGGGAATGATATTCCAGAGAGGGAGCCACCACGGAGAAGGCCCTTCTGGGTCCCACCAGGTCTATCTTCCTTGGGAATGGGACCTGCAGCATTCCCTGCCTCCCCATTCTGATGGGTCGGGTAGATGTGACTGGCAAGAGACGGTCCCTCAGATAACCTGGTCCCAAGCCATGAAGGACTTTAAAGGTGACAACCAGCACCTTGAATTGCACCCGGAAGCAAATCAGCAGCCAATGCAGCTCCCACAGGAGAGGTAATACATGTGCACACCGGGGTCTGCACAAAACCATGTAGGCCACTGCATTTTGCACCAACTGGAGCTTCTGGATGTTCTTCAAGACCAGCCCCATGATTTGAGCCTCTTTGAGATATTTCTTTAGGTCCATAGCTTAATATATTAAATTGGTCCAGTGATGTTAGAATTTGCATAAATACTTTAAATTTATTGTAAGACACATCACTTCCAAATCTTTTAAGAAACATTCTTCTAATTCTAGTTAATTGTGAATTATGGAATTAAATTATAGTGCTCAGATTTTAGCTTGTCAGTAAACTTGTTAATTACGTTCATGTACCTTTAGTATATCGGTGTCAAAAACTGATATACATAATACAGTGACCAGATTCAGATAATCTGAATGGTTGATTATATATATTTCAGATTATCTCAACTATCATATAGGGAGAAGGTAAATTGTGTTATGTGGAAAATCTAACATGAGTAATCACTTTGGTTTTGCCTTTATTGATCCTACAAAATTTCAGTATTTTCTTTAACAATAGCTTGAAATAAAATAAAACTTATTTAACATATTTCTAGCTTTTCTTTTCAATTGATTTAACGTTGAAGGAGAAAAAGACTAGATCGTTTAAATATTAAAAAGAACTGTTTGTATCCATATATACTCTCTTTGGGACAAAAAGATGTTTATGTTTAAATATTTTCCCACACTAGTTTCATATTTTTTTTAAAAAAAATTGATTTATATGCCGCCCTTCTCCGGAGACTCAGGGCGGCTTACAATGCGTTAAGCAATAGCCTTCATACTTTTGTATATTTATACAAAGTCAGCTTATTGCCCCCACAAACTGGGTCCTCAATTTACCTACCTTAGAAAGGATGGAAGGCTGAGTCAACCTTGAGCCTGGGGAGATTCGAACATGCATTAATTGCAGGCAGCTGGATGTTAATAACAGGCTATTAGTCTGCTGCGCCACCAGGCTCTTAATGTAAAAGACCGACCACAGCATCTTTGTTGATACATAACGGTAAACCAGGGTTATTAGTTTTAGTTTGTTGAAGAAGTGATAAGACGCCTGGTTTACAAACACTAAAGATAACAAATAGGTTTGTTCTTGCATTAGGTTAAAACCAGTCAAAATTCATTATCACTTAGTATGTGTGAACAAGTCTGCTGTGAAAAGTAGAGAATGTCTGATTTGCTGACTATATTTCTCATGGTATAGGGATGCTTGATGACACTACAAATACTAATATGGGCAACTAGATGGAAATGTGAAGGAAGAGAATGTTTACTAGGTTGCTTACTACTTTTAATTGGGTGATACTTAATTGGCAGCTTGTTTTTTCCAGAACTTTTAATGCAGCCAAATGCAGCTTTCCACTGCCCATGTCTATATTGAGAACCCTAATTTTATTCCTTTCCCCGGTTGTCTGAATTATAAACATCCTGCTTAAGAAAAGTATTAACTTATATGATGGTATCATAACAAACATAGAAAAACATCTGATCCAAGCTTATATCTTCTGATTTTAGATTTCCCTGATAATCAAAATTTCACTTACTGAAAGATGTGCATTCTCTTATTATTTTTTAAAAGAAATTAATTCGACTGTTAATTAGTCCCATTTACTAGGATCAGCTATAAACCAGAAAATAGTGCTTTATTGAAATCTCTCAATCTGAAAATAAACTATTTGCTTTCTGTGTAACAACCATCTGTTCCTGCAACCTAAAATGGTAGATGCCTTGTCCTTGTGCTAGAAAAAGTAGGAAGTGTGGAGCAGCCATATATCTGCAGTTAGTATGAGGGGATATTTATTGGGAATATTAGTTATGCCACCTACCAAGGGAACAATGTTCACAGTAGTTGAGTAAATAGGTTTAGGAATGTGCTATTAAACTATATTATATATATATTATAATATATTATATTATAATTTTTTGTACATCGCCACTTAAAGCAGCTCTACAATTTCCAGTAGCACATCAGAATAATAAAATCCAAAATATTAGAAACATTAAATCTTTAAATGTTCTATAAAATCCTTTTTGTAAGAGCAAACACAGGATCCCAGCTCCTAAGCATTGCTGAATGTGCATTCCTTTGCAACTTTAATTAGGTTTAAATTCCATTAAATGCAGGGGATTTACTTTCAAGTTAATATGCATTTATATAGTATGAGGAGGGCAATTACAATTTCAGGATTACCTATGAAGGGTTTGCTTTTATTTGAATAGAACTGTTGATCTCTTTGTTTATCTTTGGTTATTGTAAGCTGCCCAGAATTGCAGTGAGTTGGGCAGCCATATATATATATATAATAAAATCAAAACCTATATTGTCACCAAACTATTTTAAACAGTGGGACCACTATTCCACCTGCCTGAAGAAGGCGGTAATAGAACTTTAGAATATATTCCATAATTATTTTAAAGCAGCTAGTAACTAGTAGCAACAAACCAACCTCAATGATGCAGATAACAAAAACCAGATCCTGTCTAAATATATTTGCTTTCCCAATACTCTTGTAGCACTTGTATCACCACATCACCAGGAAACACTTGCTCCTCCAATGTGGCCATCCTCCATCAGCAGAAACAAGCCAGTCTCTACATAATAACACAAATTGACATAATCTGATATCAGAAATAGTAGCCTAAAGTCAGCAGGGAACATTTTAACTCACTAGAATCTTCTGTGACCTTAGGGTGGCTTTCCTTGACAAAAGAAATCACAAAGGCACATTTCATTGTGAATCCGAGCCATGTTTTGTCAGATGTAATGCCTTTTCTCACAGATTGAGACAAAACTGCTTATTACACTAATGGGGTTAATCAGCCATCCTATGACTTTTCACCAAGACTTTTGTAATTGTCTTAATCATTGTTTTCTTAGTTATCACTTCCTGTAGGTAATTCTGTCTCACTACGGCTTTCACCCTAACAAATTGCAATATATAGGATAAAGCATACTCTATACTTCTTTCTCATAACTATTTATGTATCTGGTGGCTGAGATCTAAGAAAACACTTTGTAATGTATTAGTTTGCAAGGCACCTCAATAGTTTGGCTTTTGATGGCTATTCCAGAAATTGTTTTTACGTAGATCCTTTCCCTACTCACTGTTAAATTAAAGAGTAGCTACCGTCGAGTACTGACTTGAAATATGTGAAATTTGAATAAAAAATAAAAGGATATATCAGTTACCAAAATTTCAAAAAAGTCAGATACTTGGAAGACAACATATTTGTCAGGGCAAAAATTACAGGTAGTCCTTAACCATTTGTTTAATGACAGTTTGAAGTTATGACATGCTGAAAAAAGTGACTATTGCAGCATCCCCCATGGTCACACGATCACAATTTGGGTGCCTGGCAACTGACATGTATTTACAATGGTTGCAGCATCCCAGGGTTCACTCGATTGCCCTTTGCAACCATCCCAGCTGGCTTCTGCAAGCAGGGTCAATCGGGAAGCCAGATTCATTTAACAATGAGGCGTTTTGCTTAACTGTGGCAAAAAAGTTGTAAAACCAAGCCCGACTCAATATATTGCTTAGCAATGGAAATCCCAGTTGTGGCTGTAAGGACTATCTATACAAGGTAGACACATGCTTGGAGAGAGAGAGAGAGAGAGAGAGAGAGAGAGAGAGAGTCACAGGGAAAGCTAATTTAAACGCTAAACTCAGAAGAAAATATGCAGAATGCATAGATGATAACAGCTATGAAGACCACAAAATCTGGAGTGCCTGCAAAAAACAAACAAACCCGACGAACATTAGAGGGCAGCAAAAGGACACAGAAAACCAATTTCTGGGCTGTTGCTTTGAGTACTGAGCTTGGCAATTTTGGTTGCAACCAAATTGCCAAGCTCGGAGCTCAGCCCAACTACCAACCCGAACTTACTAGCATTCAAAACCAATTCTTTCTGCCTTCTTAAAGTCACCGAAAAATATATGTCGTCCCAGGTGTGGTAGACCTACCCCCAGAACAGAGCAAGTTGTCTTTTGTGTGTGTGTGTGTGTGTAGAAAAAGTGCCCTCTCCCGACCCTTTCTCAGACGCCTGTGAGTTGGTGCAATAACATTCCCGGCTCAGAAATCCTCACAGATAAAAATGCCCGCCGCGTGCGGGGCTCGCCACCTTCGCGGAGGAAGTCCATCGGGGAATACGAGGGAGCCGAGCGAGCGGAGGACGCGCAATTTCGCCATCTCATCCGCGGCGTCGCTCTACCACGCAGCCGTGCGCCGGTGGCCTGAGGAGGCCGGTCAGGCGCTGGGCTCGTGCCGCAGTGCCGTGCACCGCCCCTGGAACCTGGCAGGGGGCGCTGGTTACCGGTTTGCTGAGGTAGCCTCCGAATAAGCTTAAAGTCAGCGAAGCCCGCTGGCCGCCAGCGGCCCTCGCGGTTGGGAATTGAGGGACGGGCGGGCTCCGCGTCGGCCTTTCTGGCGCTCGTTTTTAGCGCAAGGCCCCGCTCGGGAGAGAAGAAGGGCTCGGCGGCCCCGGGAGGAACCTCTTCGCCATGCAGGCCCGGCGGCGCCTGCTGTTGTTGTTGCCGCCGCTTTCGGAGGTGAGCGAGGCGCCGGGTTGCGTCTTTCCCCCCATCGTTGGGCCGCTAAAGGCCGGGCTACCTTCTTCCTGGGCCCGTGGGTGGGCATTATGAGGCACCCTCCTTTGAGGAAGGAGCAGTTCGGAGGTGCGTTATCTCTGCTGGGCTTCCTGAGGGATGGTGGTGGAAGAGGAGGAGGAGGAGGAGGCGAAGGGAATCCCCCTCCTGGAGGGGGCAGACAAAGGTTGGGAGCCCCTGAGGGTTGGAATTAAGAGAAAGGCGGGATTTAAACGGAGTAATAAAAAATTAAATATTTTTTTTTTGCCTCCGATAGGAACTCCCTTCCTAGTGACTTGCGCGTCTCTCGTAAGTCTGAGGGAGGTCGAGCCTTGAGACCTCGAAGGGAAAGAAGGGAAGCTCGTCCCCGCTTACCCTTTGCTCGGGGCAGATGGCTCTCTCGCCCCTTCACAGGGCGCTTACTTAATCGCCTGAAAGTTTGGGGTTTCTCTTTATAGTGTCTTCCTTTAGGAGGGGGGGGGGGTTCCCACATCTAAAGAAGCCTGCCAGAAGACGTGGCAGGCACCCCCAAACAACACTTGCCGTCCTACTTAATCTACTTATTTTGCTCCTCTAATACAGCCAAGGTGCCTCTTTACAGGACTCTTAGGGCATCGTTTTCGTATTGTTTGTTTGCATTTTCGCCTTTTGTATTCCCCTGTTCCATTTTTTTGCTACTGTTGACTGACAGCTATGCCTTCCTGACCCAACTTTTGTAAATTTGGCAAATATTGTGTTTGCTGATAAAATGGCATATTTTACCCAGTTTGCACTTTAGGTGCGTGGAGTGGAGGACTACAGCATTCCCATGCAATACAGCATTCCCAGCTACAATGGATTTGGGGAAGAATCAGTTAAAGAATTTACATAATCTAATTCAATGTATGAAGTGATATGCATTCACAGTTTTGATTTGGGCTTGTGACATCCATCTACTCTCCTTGTAATTATGGCAAATATCTGCACTCCCCGCCCCCAAATAAAGTGTTTAAGAATAATTTTTACTATATCCTTAGATCTTTAAGTTTAAACAAATCCAATATTTATTATTTGTGAGCTCCTGAGTGTCAGGGTTTTTTTTATAGAAATTACATAGTTTTAATAATTAACTGATAGAAATATATATGTGAGTTCAAATCTTAAAAGTAATTTTCTTCAATTCCTCCTCAGTTCTTTAAATAGTTTCTGACAGGTGGCTGAAATCTTTCTATTGCTTAATATCGCTTACTATCTAAACTGTTTTCGCCTAATATTTAACATGCACCTTCTTTCTTTTAATTTCAACCTGTTGGTCCTTATCCTCTTGTCACTTTTAATAGAAAAGTAGTCTAGTTTTCAATGCCTTATAGATCAGTCCTAGCATGCTAGCTGTGGTATTCTGGGAATTGAAGTCCACACATCTTAAAATGGCCAGGGTTGAACAATACTGTTATAGATAATTTGTCATCTTTTGTTTGCAAGGTAAACCTGCCCAGTTCCTTTAACCCTTCTTTCTTGGGCTTAGTTTCAGACCTCTTATCATCATGCTGCTTCTCCCCTGAACCTGATTCAGGTTGTCTAAATCCCATTAAAATGCAGTGCCAAGTGTAGTGGCCAGAAATGACCAAAGCATTACTATCAGAGTGCAATGGAATTATTACTTCCTAATAGATGGATGAAATGCTTCTGTTAATATAGCCCAGTGTCATATAGTCCATCACTGACTATTGGGGGCGAGTCTTTGGCCCCCACAGAGAGGGCTCGCAATCTGGGAGTCCTCCTGGATACGCAGCTGTCCTTGGAGGAACATCTGACAGCTGTAACCAGGGGGACCTTTTGTCAGGTTCGCCTGATCCGCCAGTTGCGGCCCTTTCTTGATCGGGATTCCCTGTGCACAGTCACTCATGCCCTCATAACCTCTCGCCTTGATTACTGCAACGCTCTCTACATGGGGCTCCCCTTGAAGAGTACCCGGAGGCTCCAACTGGTCCAGAACGCAGCAGCGCGGGTAGTGACGGGAGCAGCGTGGCGCTCCCATGTAACACCGCTCCTGCGTGAACTGCACTGGTTCCCGGTGGTCTTCCGGGTGCGCTTCAAGGTGTTGGTTATCACCTTTAAAGCGCTCCATGGCATAGGGCCTAGCTATCTTCGAGACCGCCTACTGCCACTGACGACCTCCCATCGACCCGTGCGCTCCCACAGAGAGGGCCGCCTCGGGGTGCCATCAGCCAAACAATGCAGGCAGGTGACCCCAGGGGGAGGGCCTTCTCTGTGGGGGCACCCACCCTCTGGAATCAATTGCCCCCAGAGATAAGGAGAATCCATGACCTCAGTGCCTTCCGCCGTGCCCTTAAAACCTTCTTTTTCCAACAAGCCGGGCTGGCCTAATTCTTTTTAAGTGTTTTTAATTGTTTTGTTTATCGTTTTAATTAATGGGGCCAAATCTATATATTTTTTTAACTGTATTTTAATATTTGTATTTGATGTTTTTATTTGGCTGTTCACCGCCCTGAGTCCTCAGGGAGAAGGGCGGTATACAAATTCAAAATAAAATAAAAAATAAAATAAAAATATCACTTGTGTTAGCTGTTACATTATACTGATTGCTGAAGTTTAATTCTAGTGTTCCAAGGTGCTCTGCTTTCAAATCAGGTCTTCCCAACCTTGTACCTTTTTATTTAATGTTTCCCACCAAGATTAGGACCTCAAACTTTTCTTAATATTTCCCCTACCAGATATGACTCAATGTTTAAGCATACTAAGATTATTCTGTATCATGATTAGCCATCTTCTGTCTTGGTATCATTAGCAAATGTAATAAACATTCCTTCAGTATCAACTTTTAGGTCATTTAGGAAGACATTGAACAGCGCTGGGTGAAGACCCTGAGGGATCTCACTCAGTAGTTCCAATCAGGACAATTTAGAAATTCTCTTTTGGGTGGGTTGTACAACTGGTTGGTCCAGATTATTATCTAACCAACATCTTGTTCTTAAGGATATAATTAAAAATCTTGTTAAATGCTTTACTAATGTCATGGTGCAATCCATTTACAACACTTCTTTTCTTAACAAACTTTTATCGCCATAAAAAGAAAAAATATTGGTCTGACATGACTTGACAACCCTATGCTGTTGTTTTCTAAGTCACTGTCTGTTATTTTTTGAATATTTAAACTATTTGCAAAAGTGAAAAATTAACAATTAAAGTAGGCTATTTTTATCTTTTATTCTATTAATTCAGCATGCGTGAAAACAGTATTTATTTACTTCTCAATGTTCTTCCCCTTTCCCAGTAAACTTTCTAGAATATTCTAGTCTATAGAAATGTATGGATAAGAATGTTAATTATTTTTTTAAAACAGTTCAGCTCTGTCATAAGGCTTTATTTCTCATGTAAATCTGTAACATAATGGGAATTTATTGCACTTGAAATGTACAGATTTGAAGGGTCCTGGAGAACCATGAATTCCCAATCCTGGGTTTGATTGTATTTCTTTTAATAGATAAATTCAAACCTGAGTTTGGATAGCCATGAGTATAATTGAAAAATGAAAAATGCCAACCTAGATAAATATTTAAAAATAGAGTAAAAGAAATAGTAAATAAGAGATCACATAATTTTTCACACATTTCTGAAAGTAAGAACGGCACTTCTGCATAGTTTCTGAAGAGAATTTTCAATCAAAGAGGGTAACAGTACTGAAGCCATAGGATGTGAGCTTTATTGAATACTATAGTATTTAATTTTGAATAAAAATGTATAGGATTATTTTTCTATTTTCTTAGATTTGTTCAGCTCTGATTTGAGTGATCTGCTTTCCTTTTTTCAGCACACACGTTACTTATATTTGTCAGGGTCTGTGTGTGCAGTTTATAAGTTTAACTGGACACATTGTATTTTATTCTTTTCAGTGTGGTTAATGGATAAGAATGTGCTTGTAGTTTTTTAGTATATTAGATCCTGATTATGCTTTATTAATTTCTCCATTATCCAGTTTTGCCACATTTTTCTTCATTTAGAAGAATAATGTATAGATTATGTGTTCTGATGCTTCCTAGGGACACTAGAGCATACAATAGAAGGAAAACATAGTGATTGTAATGAACTTTCCTCTGATACATTACATTTCATGAATATTAGCCCCAAATAAGTGCCTTTTTCATTATCCTTCTTTTAAAAAACTGTCATAATGATACCAGTAACTGCAACCTTTCAAGATAGTATTGATTAGAAATGGAGTTTAGAGAATTCTAGAATATCAAGAAAAATAAGTCGTTGAAAGTATTTTTCTGAGAAATTTAGAACAAAGACAAATTGAATAATTAAATCTATATTCCAATGGTGATTTTAGTACTGGGTAATATATTCTGAAAGATAATTGATTGGAGATGCTTGGGTATGAATTTTCAAATTGGAATTAATCACATGTAAAGTAAAAATGAGAATAGAGAATAGTCTAGTTCTTTGAGCAGCTATGTTTGTTTGATAGACTTCTAGGATATCTTTTATCTAATGCTGTGCTCATAAAGAGCTGTTTTGCTGTTACAGCAGCTATCAGTAGCATTTCATTAATTTTATGATTTTGCTAGTACAATAAGTCAACCCTTGGTAGCCAGCTCATTCCACAGCAACATTAGAACTATACCTCATTGAGATAGCTTTACAATAATAGAATCTGCAAATCTATGACTTCCCTTTTCACCTCATATCCAGGGAATTTGGGGTGGGAGGGGCTGGCCTGTGTTTCTCTGTAACTCTCACCTCTCTGAATAACACATCTTTTTTTTTTGCACCTGGTGTTTCCCTAACAGCCTCTGGATTCCTTCTCTTAAGTTGTCTCCCTGGCTTTCTATACTATATTAAAAACTAGTAGAATGTTTGAGAAACTAAACTCTGTCAAGCATATGGCCTAGGCCAGTGATGGCTAACCTTTTTGCTGTCACGTGCCAAAAGCGGGGGGAGCGGGGAGATCATGGTGTGTGTGCCCACATCCATAATTCAATGTGCCCTGCCCTCCCACGCATGCGCACATGACCCCCCCACACTTCCCCCTGCTTTTGGCACATGATGGCATGGTGGGCCTGGTAGGCCCATTTTTTCCCCCTCCCAGGCTCCAGAGGCTTTCTAGGAGCCTGGGGAGGGCAAAAATAGCCTTCCCCATCCCCCCCAGAGGCCTTCCGGAGGCTGGAAACAGCCAGTTTCCCGACTTCCGGTGGGATCGGAAGGCCTGAAAATCAGTTGGCCAGTGCGCACATGTGCGCTGGAGCTTAGCTAGGGCAACACTCGTGTGCCCACCAATATGGCTTCACGTGCCACCTGTGGCACCCGTGCCATAGGTTCGCCATCACAGGCCTAGGCTATAATTTTAGCTGCTAAAGTAGATGAGTAGAATGTATTTTTCTATCTTAAGGAAAGAATTAAGATACAATGAATTAATATACAATAAATTAATATATAATATAGTTAATTTTAGTTGTAATAAACATATAGGAAAATAGTTGAGTCATAAAATGAATAAGGTTTGGTTAAAGTTAACCTCAACTACCATGAGGTACTACATTACCAGTTTCATTCTTATTGAGATATAGTATCTTCTGCTGGTTTCTGTGCATAAGATATATACTGTGTAAAAATAGACAAATCCCTCTAATGGAGGGAGGCGGAAGTCATATAAAATCCTGTACTTGGGGCCATGGTATAATGTATATCTATATTTCTCTGCTCTGAGAGTTTAAGCAAGGTGGACTACATAATCCATTCTGGCAGTATTTTGGCTAAGGGTATTAAGGCTGTGCAGTGCTTCAGATTCAACGTAAGATATGCTATTTGGAACATATGTGGAGATGTATATGGCACCTTTTTGAAGCTTCTTAAACAAAGTGCATTTTTTCCCCGCATGATTGTACAACAGTTACTTTGTGCAACCATGCCCAGCCCAGGAAAAGATGAGCTGCTTTATAGCATTTATAACAAGTGTTACTGCATGTTGTATTCACCCCACATCACATTTCTTCCTTCAGATCTGAAGCACCTCAGAGCACGTACAATCTATGCTTGGTAATGAAAGTGCTCAGCATTACTCTCATGAAATATAAAATAACCTAAAATGCATTATAATTGTTAAAATACTGCTTTAGGATTGTTAAACTTCCTTCGGCTATGGCAAAACTAAATATCAATGATGAGCAATGCAATTCAAAATCTGTAAACATATGCATAGATTGCAAATACTAGGACTGTGTACTGTTTTGAATTTGAGCACTGAGGGAATGCATTGACATATGAATGGGTATATGCATAGCACTTGTCGGCATCTCCTTAAATAAAATACATTTTTTCCAAAAATTGCATGACACTAGAAACCCCCCCCCCCAGCTGCTTTAAGAACTTTCCAATAAATACTACTGGGCACTCTTTAGATTCCTTTTGAATCCAGAACTCTACACTACATAATGGTATGGTAGTAAAAATACTGTAAAATACTGTTTCTACATTGTAGTTTTAATTCAACAAAAATATTTTAAGGGATAATATTTTATAATAAGTAGACTTAAAAAGTTACCATAGTGTTGACAGGACTTGCTTACCATTAGGTAAAAATGCAGCCCAACTGACTGTTGATATAAAACTTCCATTGCTTATAAAGAAAATTGTTTTAAATAATGGATAAAAATGCAGTTCAAAGGTTTTTATGAAAGGCAAAATAATGTCTTGTGCTCAACTTCAAAACAAATCTAGCCATCAATTCAGAATCTGATCTTTGCATTCTGTTGCTAGCTAGATGCTTCAGTCAGTACACTAACTGCTCTGGAAAATGAACATCATCTATAGATTCTGTTCCTTCCTTGTTTTTTATTTATTTTTATTTTTATTAAATCTCCCCGTCCCTTTGCACCAGAAATGGTGCGCAAATGTTATTTTAATCTATCTATTTTTATGTTCAGATTGTCTACTTCACAGATTGCTTTTTAAAATACTGTGGAATTTCTTTGGTGGGGGAAGGATATTTAGTAGTGGGATGAAAACCAAAGCATTTGAGTCCTGCATACTGTACAAATGTAAAGAAACTACATACTATACGTTTTGTCTTGCATATAAATATGAAGAAACTTCTCAGTGTGTATGTATTGTAAGCAGATGCTTTTGGTACAGGCTTTGCATAGTGTGAGAGGGGAAAAAAAGAGAAATCACATGACTGTGGTTGCTTTAAGTTCAGTATTTAGGCAAATTTATAATATTGTTAAGAGAAGAGCATCTTCTCTCTTTAGTCTACAGGTGTTTCTATACGTTCTTATTGCTGCAAGTAAGGAGGAGGTTCTTTCAGAAATGTATTTTCATGTATGTGTATTTCCAATCTTTGACTGGCAATTTTAGCATATTTGTTTAAAAACTTTATCCAAAAATATATAAGTTCTACATGAAGAAATGTTGCTTGTAATGTGAAATCAGTTGCACTTAATTTTAATTTCTTAAAACTTGTACTACAAGAAGCAGCAGCAAAATCAGAACTGGAAATTTGTTTTGTTTTTTCTGTTTTCCTCTTGTTCTTATCATCTGCAATTACTTCAGTTTGTAACTGTATCTGGAAAATATTCACATTACATAAATGTGTATGATGCCGAATAAAAATGATATGCATAAATTGAGGAATATATAGGTTGTGTTTAATATTGTAAAGCTGAAAAATTATGTAAGAAAATCACCATTTGTGATGTCACTTAAAATGAATTCCTTACTTAGGAATGCTGATGGCATGGATTTTTTTCCATTGTGAATGCCTGTCTGAAGGCACTTAAACACCCATCTTCCTCTTGCCTGCCTCCCTTTGCAAACATAATTTTCATATATCTTATTCTAGAGGAGGTTTCACTCCAAACAGGTTTGAGGCATATGTACACTGCAGCCAAGCAATGCAATTCTAATTTTCTTTATTAATTCCCACTGTTCTTAGAACTTACCCTAAGTAGATGTGCACAGGATGCCACCCTGATGGTTAAGCAGGCTTTTTTAGGGACACCTTTATGTATACTAACAATTATGGTTTCCATTATGGAAAGTAAATAGGGAAGGAGAGATTCAGATCTTTCAGTTTTGTGCTGCTAAATAAGTTAAAATCTTTTGCTGGATTTCTAGCTCTCTGCTTTTAATTCCCTTCGCTGCCTTTTAGAAATTTGAATTGTTTAATTCTTGGAGAAATGTGTGTTGGAGTTTGGGAGCAGGCAGGAAGTTGAGCTTTGTGTGTGGCCCATGGGAAGAAAGGAGAGTTGAATGAGGATGAGCTTAGCTCTCACAAAATGCATTCAAGTTTTCACAATCCAGTTTGAAAAACTCCATCTTAACATATGACTTTAAGAAATGTGATTGAACCCAGTTAATAGTGGATCATTTAATAAATCAACTTAAGTAAACTTATGGCTGATTCTTTGGCCTTGGCATAGTGTTTTAATGTAGACAGAGGGCATAGAGAGTTTTTGCTTTCCTGTGAATTCATCATGAATCTGCCATGGTGTTTTTCCTTCTTCGTTATCTTATTCACTGTTATTTGGAAAAACATCTTCAGATGCAGAAGTTACAGAAAAGCAAGATTAACAATGGGAGGGTTGTGTTTTATCTAGAATTCTTGTTTCCATACTTGAATGTTTAACTTTCTGAAATACTTATGTCATTGGGTTTATATTTAAATAAACAATTAAAATTGGGGAGTTTTATAGTGAAATCTACTACTTATATGCATCTTATTAATGTACATTTAATTATTGTTCCTTTTTGCCTATTAAGAAGCTCATTGCTTTTCCTTCATACTATGGTTTCCAAAATTTCACCATAATAAAACCCATGACTTCAGAATGTGTGTTAGAACATGATTACATTTTCAGATCTCTGCTGAAATTCATCCTGTATAATTTCTGTTATCTGAATTTCTCTCAGTTTGTTCTTTTTCAATTGTGAATTCTGCTTCTTTTAACCACAAAGTGAAACAATCAACTCCTCTGTTTATCAAGGACATTCTCCAACTGCCAAAATTATATTTTCTTTACTTTAAAAACTTTGTCAGAATCTTTGACTATTTGTACTTGTAAAATGCCTTACAAAATAACTCCTGGTAAAAAATTCCTGGGTTCTTGGCCTATCAAAGTTCTTTTTTGTCTCCTAATCAGGAGTGTACATAAAATGGAAAACATATTTTGTTTTGAACTTAAAACAGACTTGCATTATGGAAGTTCTGGTGAAACATTTTAGTTATTTTGGTTGCAGTTTGGTAGAAATAAAACCCAGAACATTTGAGTTGTGCTGGTTCAATTAAAACATTGGAAATGGACCCAGAGTGGTTTTTATAGGGCTATTAGGGCAAGAGTAATATAAGTTTCTCTTTTTCCCCCTTTTCCATATGACTTACTCCTTCCTTCCCTCCCTCCCTCCCTCCCTCCCTCCTTCCCTTCCTTCCTTCCTTCCTTCCTTCCTTCCTTCCTTCCTTCCTTCCTTCTCAATTGCCACTTCTGATCTGTTGGCCTATGCACCTATCACTCAGTTTGTCACAGTCTCAGCATAGTATGCCCTGCTGGCCCATGCACCCAATTCTTCCCAGCACCTCTGTTTCCTCCTCTGACTTCTACATATAGAAAACTCTTCACCCTTGGCTTTTTTCTATTTTTACACCTTTTCTCTGAATTGCCAAAACATTTGTTTGGAACATATTTTGGTTATATCTGACAAAAAAGCCCTATTATGCCATGCACATTGACCATCCCACATCCAAAGCATGCAAGTTTAGGTTAATACACAGAATATTTTGCACAGTTTTGCACATAATTTTTAAAGCATAAAGGAATTATACTTTTCAGTATATGTCGGAATCTAGTTTTTTCAATACTTAAATATAAGTGCAACACATTTTCAATTTGCAAGATGAACCTAGAAATTACTGAGCGTTTTTTGCAATGGCAGAGAATATTGGCTTTCATATAGTTATATTTCTTGAATACTTTATTTGGCTAAGTTGATTAAACACAGAAGGAATTTGTCTCCGATACAAAATCACTTTGTTGCTCTGCTCCAAAAGCAACATAATAATGAAATTATAATAATGAGGATAATAACAGCAATAACAATAATAGCAACAATACAACAACCCAAGTCCAGTCTGAACATCTGGCTGAAATAATAATACCAATAAAAGGGGGAGCAAAGAAGATAAGGATAAATGATAATACTACAGCCACACTACATGGGTTAATAGACATTAGGCAACACTGACAGAATTAAGTGTTCAGCAGAGTGATGGCAGAAGGGGAAAAACTGTCCCTGTGCCTAGTTTTGGTATGCAATGCTCAATAGCGCCATCCTGAGGAGTCTAGTCTAGCCTAGCCTAGCCCAGTCCAGTCCAGTCCAGTCCATCCCATCCCATCCCATCCCCATCCCCATCCCCATCCCCATCCCCATCCCCATCCCCATCCCCATTCCATATACTCTTACTCCACTCCCTATAAAGGTTAGACTGACATGTAGAATCTGGAAACAGATTTTATGCTTCTGATAGTATTTTGTATTTGTATACAGAGTTCTATGCATAGTGCCAATGTTATCTTTGAAGTTTAAAATATAATTTTGCCATTCTCAGTATGACCTTCCTGCTCAGTATCTTCCATGGCAGAGATAAAATAGAAAGGCTTTGGTTTGGATCTGAAGAATGAGGGATCCAAAGTCTCAAACCATTACTTTGGATGTGAGAGACTGTAGGGAGCCCTGGAAAGAAATGAAAGAAAAAACAGACATAAAGTATCAAGAGACAACTCACCAACAGCAATTTAGTCCAAATAGAAGGAAATCTGAATAAGTGTTTCAAATTACTCAAAGGAGAGTCCCTTTGCTTCTTTATTGATGGCTATAACATCCCTACTGCACCTGAAAATTACATTGGGCTTGGAAACTCAACTATTCCTCTCGTGGCAAAGTCCACACCCAACTCCTTCATGTCATCATCAAACCTTTCATTTGAAATTAGTTTCCAAGTTCTCAAAACTGGATCATGTATTGTGAAAAATGTAATCTTTTAACACACTACAAACACCTTCCTAAGAACTTCAATATAACCTCCAATCATGTTAAATTCTCATTTTGTGTTATTGGCTTATACCCTATTATTATTTTTCTTTCAGTTGTCAATCAAAATAAAAAAAACACATTGTCACATACAGTGCAGTGTATTAACTTCCAAGAGTCATTGCTGTGATATAGTTTGTAAAGAATAATAAATTGCTTTGAAATTGTTGTGTAGTTTTGTTATTGATTTAGTCGCCTATGAATGAAATGTTTGTTTATATTTCATTTATATGTATAACTTCAAGAATGATGTTGGCATTTTGTACATTTTATCACCTTCCAATTTGATGGTATTCTTGTAAGAGCATTTTGTGGAGCAGCGATATAGAATAGAATTCTTTATTAGTCAAGTGTGATTGGACACACAAAGAATTTGTCTTAGGTATATATGCTCTCAGTGTACATAAGGAGAATAAAATACATTCATCAAGAATAAAAAAAGATACAACTCTTTGTGATAGTCAAGGTTACTAATAAGCTATCAAATCGTACTAGGAAACAATATAATTGAAAGATACAAGCAACATGGTTATAAGCGGGAAGAGATAGATACTAGTAAGGAAGAGAATTATAATAATAATACAGTTTTAGTAAATTATTTGACAGTGTTGTGGGAGTTGTTAAGCAGAATGATAGCATTCGGGAAAAAAACTGTCCTTGTGTCTAGTTGTTTTGGTGTGCAGTGCTCTATAACGTGTGTTTGAGGGTAGAAGTTGAAACAATTTATGTCCAGGATGTGAGGGGTCTGTAGATATTTTCACAGCCCTCTTTTTGACTCATGAAGTATACAGATCCTCAGTGGAAGTCAGGTTGGTAGCAATTTTTTTTCCCCAGTTCTAATTATCCGTTGAAGTCTGTGTTTGTCTTGTTTGGTTGCAGAGCCAAACCAGACAGTTATGGAGGTGCAGATGACAGACTCAATAATTCCCCCGTAGAAGTGAATCAGCAGCTCTTTGGGCAGTTTGAGCTTTCTGAGTTTGTGCAGAAAGAACATTGTTGAGCTTTTTTGATGTTTTTGATGTTAGGTGTCCATTTTAAGTCTTGAGATATGATAGAACCTAGAAACTTGAAGGACTCTACTGTTGATACTGTGTTGTCTAGTATTGTAAGAGGTGATAGTATAGGAGGTTTTCTTCTAAAATCCATCACCATTTCTAGGTTTTGAGCGTATTTAGCTCAAGATTGTTCCGATTGCACCCCAAGGCTAGTTGTTCAATCTCCCGTCTGTATGCAGATTCATCATTGTCTTGAATGAGACCAATCACTATTGTATCATCTGCAAACTTCAGTATTTTAATAGAGGGATCTTTTGAGATGCAGCCATTGGTGTATAGAGAGAAGAAAAGTGGAGAGAGCACACAGCCCTGGGGGGCTCCTGTGCTAATTGTACAGGTATCTGATGTGATTTTTGTCTAGTTTCACCTGCTGCTTTCTGTCTGTTAGAAAGCTTATGATCCATTTACAAGTGTGGTACAGCTAGCTGATTTAGTTTAGTTAGAAGACTATCTGGAATGATGGTATTGAATGCTGAGCTGAAGTCTACAAAGGGGACCCTTGCATAGGTCTTTGGAAATTCAAGTTGTTGTAGAATGTAGTGCAGAGACATATTAACAGCATCATCTGTCGATCTATTTGCTTGGTAGGCAAATTGCAAGGGGTCTGACAGAGGATCCGTGATGGTTCTCAGGTGGCTAAATACTAGTCTTTCAAAGGTCTTCATAACTACAGATGTTAGAGCAACCAGTCTGAAGTCATTCAGTTCCTTGATGGAGGGTTTCTTCGGCACTGGGATGATAGTAGAGCATTTGAAGAAGGAAGGAACACAGCACATCTCTAGTGATTTATTAAAGATGCAGGTGAAGATGGGGGCCAGTTGGTCATAATGATACTTAAGAGAAGATGTTCTGTTTTTAAAAAATGAAATTGTTTTGCAAATTCATCTTGACTTTATACATACTTTTAAGTTGTTTATTTTCTATGTCCTGAATATTGAAATAATATTACTTTCAACAAATTCTGGCTGAATTTGATACTTCTTTTATTTCTCTGCTAGCGTGTAATAATTATATACAATTTTGCACCAATATTTTGTGAAAATTCAAAATCTACATCCGTTTAGGCAAGATGAATGAAAGTATGATTATGAGATGCTTTTTTTATAGGGAAGAATCTTAAGTGCTATATACACTATCCAAAACCAGGAATATGTTCTGGTTTCCGGAAACTCCTCCTAGACAACTGGCAAGAGTAGCACCAACAGCAGGAAAATCATCTAGGGAACAACAGCATCACATAAACAACCATTTAATATATGCTGATAATGCTACCTGCATCGATACTTGGGGAGAATAAATATCAGCTTTAATTATTAAAATTATGGAATGTAAGTGTAGGAAGACATTGGAAATAATTTAACCCAAGCTAATGTGTAAGAATCCAAACAGGAATAATTTCTGTTTAAACACTATCACTTGTTTAACATATCTTACTTATTAGGAAATATTTCCTGATGTTCCACTAAAATCTAATGTACTTTCTTGTGATTTAAATGCACTGTTTCATGTTGTCTCTTCTGCAGCAACTATGAATTGCTCGCCCCTTCTTTAGATGACTCCAAGAAAGTTATCATGTCTTCCCAAGCTTCTTCAGGCAAAATATGTTACACATCTCCAACCCTTTCTAAAATGATTTTTCTTTCATTCCATTTTCCATCTATTTGTTTTCTTCTGGATCTTCTTCAGTTTGTTAATATCTTTCCTAAAATGCATAGCCCAACATTAGATGTAGTATTTTAGATGTGGTCTGACCAAGATTGAATAAAGGGGATCGATGGCTTTTCTTGAAGTTGCTATTATGTTTCTATTGATGCAGCCTAGAAGACTCCCTGTAACTACAATGGTTTCCTAAACTGCTTCCTTCTTTTGCAGTTATTTTTTTAGTAATAATGTATTTTTTTTAAAAAAAAAAAATTCCAGCCATCCTTTGCTCCCTCTGATATGAAGTTTTTGCCTATTATCGGCTCTCATGACGTTTAAGACATAACTCAGGAATTTTTCAGACTGCAGTTTTGGCTGAGTACGTTTTCCCCACAAATAGTATGCTTTTGCTCCCTGAAAGTTCTGCAGTCTAATTCAGTGATATCCAGATTGCCTATCTTGACAGACTATAATATACCTTCACAATAATGCTTATTTTTGTTTACCCTTCCATGTACACTTATTAATGAATTACAACAAATAGTATCAGTCTATTTTCGTATTTGTACATACACTTTCAATAACATGTTAAAACAACTGTCTTATTATTATTCTAGTGGAGTATTTTATTTTTAAAAATTATTTGTTTGCTATTTATGTTGTTGAATTGTTAATCACTGCAGATTCAGTTGCCTTGCCAGGAACATTCAGTTTCAAATGTGAAAATAAATACTCAAATATCTTCAAATGTGTTCACATTTGTGGATCTCAATATGTACAGTTTATGCAACTCCTTCACATCTAATGCCATTAACATCCCATTTCTCTGGCATATTTTTTTCAATTTTACATTTTAGTCCTTGCATTCCTCTATTGAGATTTCTCTGTCCAGTTTTCATTAATCATCTGTATTAAATTATATTTGCCTTCTAGCATTGAAACTTCTATTTCTTGTAATCTGTATATCAGAATTGATTTCTGTAAATCAAGAAAATCCTAACTAAATGTATGTACTTCCTAACCTGTTCCTGTTGAACTATGAGCAGGGTACCTAAGGAAGAATTAATGCAACATGGGAATCCTAAAAGGGAATCTTCTATACATTCACCCAGCAGTTCAGCTCTTTACCCTAAACCTGACATTTTAACCCCTAACCTGTTACATAGTGCATTCATCCATCTAAACCTACTGAAATGGACAATCCAGAAACAGTAGAAACGGGTGGAGACATATCTCTGAACCTGAGACACAAGAGAAGAGAGAAACATCCCCCTTCCCTCTTAATCCCTCTTGGCTTCAGGGAGATAGTGTAAAAGTACTTACTTTGAGATAGAATCTCAACATATTGTTCCACTGGATCCTGGACAAGCTTCCAGTTTTAGTAAATTCTTTTTCCCCTGACTCAGTTTACAAGTGGAGACCACACAATCATCTTGAATCAAGCTTATTTGAACAGCAGGGGTTCAAAATGCAAGGTTCTGCCTACTGAAGGAACCTTTACATAGTTGTATAATAAATGATGACAGTAATAATGACAAATGCCAATCATAACATGGATTAGATTTTCTGCTTATAGTGATATAAGCGATATAATAAAGTGGAGGTTGGCATTGGTCAGTTTTTATGATTACCGGTAGTTATTTCCTATTAGTTTGGAAGTTTTGGTTCAGTTTTTTTTTAATCCTATACAGTTGTTGGGTTTTTTGCCATTGCAAACTACTGCTGCAAACTCTTGCCATTGCACTAAGTATTGTTCTCTAGTTTCTTTGATTCTGTCATTTACATTAACTGAAGTATATACTAATATTTGAAAAATTAATTATTCTTGAATATAGGAAACAGTTTACAAAAGCCAGATGGAATATATTGTCATCTATAATTATGAAAGTCTGTTTTAGAAGTATTCAGAACAATGAATGTATCTTCCAATGTGAAGCAGGTGAAGTACATTCATTAACACATATATTTCTTGCATAGTTTTATAGAGAGGATCTGTAAGATTTTTATTCACCGTTATAACAAAATATATTGAGAGATCTTTGCACTGGCATCTGTACTGTTTTTAATGGTTATTAAAATGGTAGACATATTAGCTATATTTCTGTTTTCTGCATGAAACCTTATATGTGGTGGCTGTTTCATTCTTAGGATCAAGCACAGCATAGAGTCTCAACTGAACTACCTGACTTTGCAGTATATCTGATGGATAGGCAATGCCTGAATTGTTTCTTCATGCTTATATAAGATTAAAGGTAAGACATGGTAAGTGATATTGTACCTTGGAATTTTAGATCTATTTTTTCATAATTCATGTATTTATAGCTTTGATATTTTTCTGATATGTCAACGTTAGAGTTCTTTTAAAAAATAAGCTTTACTAAATTTGATAGAATTTATAGGTAATCCTTGATTTATGACCATTTCTTGATTATTTTAATTAAAAATAGTGGTGAAGAAAGTAACTTACAACTGGTCTTTGCACTTACGACCGTCACTGGGTCCCCATGATCACGATTGCAACACTTTGCAGTTTGCATATATTTACAATGGTTGCAGCTTCCTGGGATTACATGATCACAATTTGCAATCTTCCTAGCCAACTTCCAACAAGCCAAGTCAATGGGGGAAGTTTGAATTGCTTAATAACTGTGACATTCTCTTAACGACCATGGCAAAAAGGTAAACTCATGTGCAGTCATGTAATGACTCACTTAATGACCATATCACTTAGCGACTGAAGTTATAGTTCCAAATGTGGTTGTAAATTGAGGACAACCTGTACAGCAATTTTAAAATGCCCCCCAGATGAATTGTTGTAACATGCTTTACATGGAGTTGCCCTTGAAGAGCACTTGGAAGCTGAATCTAGTGCAAAATGCAGTGGAGCAGGCAGTTATATGCACTCCTCAAGCAGTGCACTTTACACCTCTGCTCTGTGAGCTGCATTGATTACCAATATGCTTCCAGGAGCAATTTAAGGTGCTAATATTGTCTATAAAACTTTACATGGCATGGGACCAGGATATTTGATATACTGTGTCTCCATGGTTATATCTACTGTACTATCTCATCAGATCCAGCAGGAGAGGCATGTTACAGGTCCCATCAACTGAGGAATGTCCCTGATGGGACCCAGGAAAGGAGCCTTTTCTGCCTTGGCGCCTGCCCTTTGGAGCATCATTTCCCCCAGTATTTAGATTGGCACTTTCCCTTCTGGCCTTTAGGAAGGGTTTAAAGACTTGGCTGTACTATCATGCCTGGTGGTCCAGCAATAGTGGTGAGCCTTTGGCTATATTAAATGGATATGACTCTGAATATGTCTTATTTAATTTTTAATTATGGTTTTAGATTAGTTATATGCTCTTGTGATTTTTTTTCTACTGTTTCTATTGTTTTATTGTTGTGAACTGCCCAGAATCATACTTGTGAAACTCTGAGACAAGCTTGAGCTCTTAAAAGTAAAAAAAAAAAACATTGTGATGTAAACTGTTGTACAAACTGCTGAAACATTAACATTCCCACCTAAAAATGAATTGGAAAGATAACAAACTGAAAATGTTTTTATACTTGCTTTACTTAGCGGTTCTGAAAAAATCCTGGGAAATATTTGATTTTGATCTTGTATATTATTCATAGGTGATGGTGTGCTGCCAGTCATTTTATAATCAGTGAAGTGAAATAAAAGCATAGTTAGATGCATTTTTCAAAATTGACCACTTTAATATTATTTTCTCTGAAAGCATTTTTCATTACAGTTTGCAGTGAAGATAACAATCGCACTTAGACTAGTAAAGCTTCACAGTGCTTTACAGCCTTCCTTAAGTGGTTTACAGATTCGGCATATTGCTCCCAACAATCTGGGTCCTCATTTTACCAACCTTGGAAGGATGGAAGGCTGAGTCAACCTTGAGCTAGTGAGAATCAGATTGCAACAGTCAACAGAAGTAGCCTGCAATACTGCATTCTAACCACTGCACCAGCTCTAAACTAAACTAATTGAAATTTAGGAAACACGGCTCTAAACTGAACTAATTGAATTTTAGGAAACAAATTTATATTTTATGTATTCAACTAGTATTAGAGAATTTTGTTTAAAAGGCTGGGAAGTAAAATTTCAGGAGACATATTGGAGGATTGCATACTTAGGATAGTTGGGGACCAAATCTCCAAGTGGGCACCATTCTGTCTTCTCTTTTTGTTGTCAGTCATCTGATTAATTTATTTACTCATGACCATTTTCTCTATCTTTCGTTCACATATGCATTTGTCTATTATGCCAGAGAGCAATATAACCTCAGATAACCCTTCGTACCCTCTCTCATACCTTTTCATTCCCATAAATGTATATACTCCCATCTTTTCCTTCCCTACATATCTTCCCTTTCAAACTCCCAGACTAAGTATAGCTTAGTCTGGAAGTTTTTTACTATTTTTTTTTTTTACTATCGGTGTGGTTATTATGAACAATAATAGAATTTCATCATGTGATGTTTTTGAACTGTTGGAAAAATGCCTTGATATTTAAAGGAAATGTATTTGGATCTTGGTAATCTGCAAATACTGTCCTAAATTTTCATAACTGTCTACTTCATAGGTTCAAACAAGATTCTGGATGACATTCCTGCCAAATGGAGAACTATTTCCAGACAGAGGCTTATAACCTTGATAAGGTTTTAGATGAATTTGAACAAAATGAAGGTGAACAACTTTTGTTAGGACTGGAGACATAAACTGAATTTAGGTCTGGTGTTTGTCTGTATTTACTATCCACTGTAGTCATCTGTCCATTTGCTGCAGAGAATAAAAAAGAAAACAGCACTGGGTAACTTAACATTTTATTAGGAAGAAACACTTAATTGTTTTAAAAATTTTAATCTCGTATGAATTGTGTTCCCTTATTAACTGAACAAGAAAAGTTGAAAATTATATAAATCTGCATCTCGCTGATAACTAGGACAAATAAAATATTAATTGGTTATAGCTCAAAGATAATGGATATACTTTCTGCTATAAAGAACTATCTTTCTAACCAGTTCCCCTTGTTATTCAAGTTTACAATTATACTTAAGTATTAAGTATTCACTTAAGTGTACCTAATACAGAAAGATGTCCTGCTATTAGCATTTATGATCATAGATTGCTAATTCCACTGCCTCATGATAAGATAAGAATCTTCGTAAGTTTGCATATTACCGTATTTTTCGGAGTATAAGACGCTCTGGACTATAAGATGCACCTACCTTTTTAGGTGAGGAAAACAAGAAAAAGAAATCTGCCTCTGCCTCCCAGCAATTTTGCCTCATTGCAGCAAACAGCAAATATCCTGCTTTATTTTCATTTTCATTTTCAGCATAGCTTGATTAGCACAAGAAAAAAAAATCTGCCTCCCAGCAATTTGCTTGCTGCAATCTCCTTGCAGCAAGCAGCAGAGGCCCATGCAGCAATAGGCAATGGCAATCCCTACAGCCTGAAACAGCTGAGAGTCGGGAGGCCGATCCAAGGGACAATCAACTTGTGCTAATTAGGCTGTGCTGAAGCTGAAATGGGCTTATTCTTCTTGCTGCAAGGAGGTAAATTGCTGGGAGGCAGAGGCCAATGGGCGGAGCTATATTCGGTGTATAAGTTGCACCCAAATATTCACCCCCTTTTGGGGGGGGAAGGTGCATCTTATACTCTGAAAAATACAGTAGATCTCGTATCAGTGGACCTCCCTTCTTTTTCCTCCTTGTGGCAATCTCTTTGAATTATATAACTAGATAAAATTGTAGAAATTGTTTTGTATGGGGAAGCTATGATGTCAAGGGTTTGGAGACCCATAGGAAGCAATTTGATGGGACATGCATGCCAGTTTTAGGCATAAGGGCTTAAGGCTTCTATCAATTCCTTTTGTTTGCATTGGTCCTTCATTTAGCTCCCAGAATAAAAGCAAAGAATAGTTGTGATATTTAAAATTTTTGTCTGTTTTAAAAAATCATTTGATGGAAATAGTGGTTGCGATATTCTTGCTTTTATTGTATATGCTCAATGTTAGCAATCTTCTATTGAGGTCCTTCAAATTACAGTTATTTGGGCTCAGTAGACCCTTTAATCTCTTTGAGAATAGTTAGTTACTAACTATATTGCTTAGAAATATTCAAAAGATAGGAACAAAAGATAGGAACAACTCACATGCGTAGAAAATAAGAAAACATCATTGTTAAAATAAGTGTATATGTGTTTTTACTATTAAGCAAAGATACAAAGCATTAGCAGTGTTCTGGATGTTTACATAGCACCAAGATATATTAATGTTTCACAGGGCATTTTAAGTTTAAATTCCTAATTAGCTGTGATTGATTTAGGCTTTTTGTCTTATACATAGCTGAGTTGGAGCTGCTTCCCATTTTTGTATCTCAGCAGGAGGCCTTCATAGTTCATATTTTCCGGATTATTTTTCTGTAAATGGTTTCCATTTTCGTTTGAAATTGCAGTTTTCATGTGCTATAATTATGGTTATAAACCATTGGTTTTGTGACTGTTTAAAAAGATTTTGGTGATCTTAAAATTGTCTTAGGAGAAATAGGATTTAAAAAGCACTTTAACAAATTCATCTGTCTATCCATCCATCCATCCATCCATCCATCCATCATTCATTTATTCATTCATTCATTCATTCATTCATTCATTCATTCATCAATTCATTTATTTATGTATTAGTTGTTTGTTTGTTTATTTATTTATTTATTTATCACATTTCTTAGCTATTCATCTCGCTCAGAGAGGAGCTCTGGACCATGTACAATATAATCAATATAATCAACATTAAAATCAGAATAATTTAAGCTGTTGTGAGTTTCTCTGTAATAAAGAACTTGAGGTGAATAGGAATGGTAATTTTACAGATATAATAACTTTGTGGTATATCCTTTATATCTTCGTATTCCTTTGTATTCTTTTATGTTCAACTCCCTTACATGGAGGTTTGTAACTTCAGAACTACTAAGCAAACAAATAATTTAAATCTTGATAGATCATACCAGACATTGATCAAATGGAATGGAATGGAATTCTTTATTGGCCCAGTGTGATTGGACATACAAGGAATTTGTCTTCGGTGCATAAGCTCTCAGTGTATCTTATAGAGTAGGGGTTGGGGAACGATGGCCCCTTAATGACCTGTGGACTTCGACTCCCAGAATTCCTGAACCAGCATGGCTCCCAGAATTCTTGAACATGGCTAGCTCAGGAATTCTGGGAGTCAAAGTTCACAAATTGTAAAGGGGCCATTGTTCCCTATCCCTGACATAGAGTAATGGAGTGGAAATGGTTAGTAATTGGAATGTGAAAGCTGTGTTTTAACACGAGCCAATTGATTTATTTTCTTTTTGTTGTAATGTTAAAGGTTTTCCATCCAAACACAAACACACTCTGTTTCTAATGGCTATGTATGAGAGTAATAGAGAGCCCAACAGCAGCTTGAAAAGATACATATTATAAGGAGAACTGTTAGAAAATGGGAAAGCAGAACTATTTGATCAGATGCATCTTTTGCTGCTTCCGTCTTTACATTTACTATGTCATTAAAGATAGTTATATGGATGAAAGTAGCATAGCTCACTACCTTTTTTCCAGATGTGTAGAATTCAGCAACTACTATTCCAATCTTTATAATGCCTTTGGAAGACATTTTGTTAATGAAATAAAAGAATGAAAGATTTTGTGAAAAAATGAATTTTAACTTAATTTTAATTTCAATTTTAACTGCTGAAATTTATTTATTTCTAGTATTGTTCTGTTGCTTTGATCAAAAGGAAAGTTGTGTATCTTCGATGTAAAACAAGATAAATGTGTACAAGTTATTTAATAGAACAGAATAACAGAGTTGGAAGGGACCATGGAGGTCTTCTAATCCAACCCCCTGCTCAGACAAAAAATCCTATACCATTTCAGATAAATGGTATAGGATTTCCTGTCTCAGCAGGGGGTTGGACTAGAAGACCTCCATGGTCCC
Source organism: Pantherophis guttatus (assembly GCF_059756535.1). NCBI lineage: Eukaryota > Metazoa > Chordata > Lepidosauria > Squamata > Colubridae > Pantherophis > Pantherophis guttatus. The sequence goes on from NC_142065.1 coordinate 63,057,886, forward strand.
TTCCAACTCTTGTTATTATGGTAACCGTGTTTTTATTTCCATTTTTTAGTTCTATTTATTTCTATTCTATTTTGTAAATTTTAGTGTCTGCATTCAATTTAACGCAAATTGATTTCAGCCAATGTTTTATATTTTTTTTAGATGAAGCTATTTCACCTACATTGTTGGAAGCAAAGTGGAGTCAGATCCTAGATCCTCCTTCTCAACGGCTGACTTTGAACCCAGCTCTAGCCAATGTAAATGAATCAACCCTTTCTAAGTGTCCAGAGAAATTGAAATCCTTTTCCCTATCACATATAGCCACTACATCTATAGGAGGAGGGGCTTACTGTTTTAATGGCCAAAATCCTAATATGAGCCAAGAAAACACAAACATGTGGATTGATGACCAGGCAACAACAGATGATCAGTTGGTTATGAGAAATAGCAATCAAAATATTCAGTGTCACTCTGCTGATGATGAAGGAAAAAAATGTGGCAGTATAGACTGTTTACCCGAAGAACAAAATGTTCTAGTTGTAGCAGTCATGCATAACTGTGACAAAAAAGCATTACAAAATGATTTGCTGGGTTGTAAAAGTTATAGCAGCCCCCCTTCAATGGATACTGTTAGCTTTACACTGGATAATGAAGTCCAACAAACCAATCATCTTCATATTACTGTAAATGGGTCTGTTGAAAAAGATACAGATACTGAAAAAGAACCAGTACTAGCAACAAGTCTGAATGCAAGTGAAGATTCTATTAACCATGATATTGCTGCTGCTGCTTCTTCAAATTGTTCATACGGTGACTCTTCTTTGTTAAAGGAGAATAATGATAATGCAAATAAAGATAATCACTTCTCACAAACTACTGCATCGGGGATTATAATTCCTTTTCAGAGGCCATTTGACCCAAGCATTAAAGTGCAAGAACAAAATGCATCAGTTGAAGATTTAAACACTGATGTAGTTGTTCAGAAAACAGAACTGGAAACCAAAAGTTCTTCACCTAATACACACAATGATAGCTTTTCCTTTAAGACTTCCGTAACAGAGCAGATAGCCTCAAAAGTTCAATCAGGGATAGCTGAGTTGTCTACGACATGTAAATTGAATGTACTAGGAAGTGGCTATGATTGTGAACCTTCTGGTGGATATTTGATCTCTCAAGATGTTACTGCTATTGAAAATGAAGCTGGCAAATATGATAAAAAACTATCCAGCACAGCTGCTTATTCATCAGACTGTCAAGAGATGACAAATGAAGAACTGACTCCACAAAATGAGATGGGAGAACAAATAAACACAGAAAATGAAGCACAGCAGCAAATATGTAATATCAGTGCAGGTAACAGTGATGGCATTTTAGAAATAGACACTGATTTAAAAGGGTCATCTATAAATGAGCTTGAAAATTCCAGTCCAACTGATGTCACTGGGACATTATTGTCAAGTGGGCTGCCCAATTATTGTGATTCCTATGGAATACAGAACTCAGTTATTGCTCATATTCCAAAGACTTTGCCCTCCAAGGAAGACTCTGTAACGGAGGAAAAAGAGATAGAAGAGAGCAAATCAGAATGCTATAGTAATGTTTATGAACAAAGAGGAAATGAAGCCACAGAAAGAAGTGGACTCACTTCGAACTGCTCCGGTGACCAAATGAGAAAAAAATGCTTGCATAATCTCTGCAGTCAGATTCCCTCTGAATCAACTGAAGCGTCAGTAAAATCAGCAGCTCATTTACAATCTCTCAGTATTCCTTTTGGTGGTGCCCGACCAAAACAGCCTACAAATCTTACACTACAGATTCCAAAGCCATTATTGGATCATTTACAAAATGACTTGGTTCCTCCAAACTCTGGTGGGAATATTAAAAATAAAAACGATGTAAGTGAAAAAATAAAAACAAGCGAAAATGTAGCAACAAATATATATACCGATGAAACAGTACAGAATGCTCTGGTCACAGATGCCAGTGGCGAGCATGCAGATGACTATGATTCTGTGGTTTCCAATAGTTTGTGCCTTGCAACAGCCTCAGATAGCCCTGACAATGATCTTGGAGCCAGCCAGTCGGGTGTTCATACAAGAAAGCCATTTACTACTTTGGGTGAAGTCGCTCCAGTTTGGGTCCCAGATTCTCAAGCACCAAACTGTATGAAATGTGAGGCCAGATTTACATTCACTAAAAGAAGGCACCATTGCAGAGCCTGTGGAAAGGTAGGCTTATGTTTAATTGGAAAATCTTATAAATAATGAGAAGCCTAGAGTTACAATAGCCAATTTTAGGATTCGGGTTTTCTGAATGTTTTTGATGTTATTTTCAACAATACATTGTATTCAAATTGCTGAAAGAAAACTAATGACTAATATAGGTAATTACTTTTTTTAAAAAAAATATGCCCAATTTCTTTAATATGATATTTATTTGCGTTGGTATAGGTAGGTAGTCCTCTGGTTACGGCTATTCAGTGACTGTTCAAAGTTACAAAAGCACTGAATGAGCAGGATTTATGACCATTCCTCAAAGTTGCAGCCATTGCATTTTTCCTGCTATCATGTGATTACAATAGGGGCACTTGGCAACCAGTCCACAATTATGATAGTTGCAACACCCTATGCTGCAATCGTTTGATTGCCATTTGTTACTTTCTCTGCTGATTTCCCATAAGCAAAGTTAATAGGGAAGCTGACAGGAAATCACAAGTCATGCCTATTAGTCCAGCCATCTTTTCACACACCCATGCATCCACCCACCTGTCTGTACTCCTAAGCAGGTAAACGTGCCTCTGTAGCACCTGCCCATGGTGCCCACTGATGGTTCTTAATCACCTGTTCTACTGCTCTTGCCTGTTGGCCTTCTTGCCTGGGACTCCCACTTGTTTCCACATTGTGATAAAGTGAGGCCCTCACCTAACAGCTTGTGTGATCCTGGGGTAATGGCAGCAAACAAGACTGAATTGGCAGTTAGTTTTTCAACTTAATTTTTCAAGTTTATTTCAAGTCAACAATATATAGTATAGTATAGTATAATTTTATTTCTATACCGCCCTTCTCCCGAAGGACTCAGGGCGGTGTACAGCCTATTTAAAAACACAAGACAAACATCAATTAAAATTTAAAATTATTAAATAAATTCGGCTCAATTTAAAACCCCAGAAATTTAAAATACCCCAATTTAAAATTATTATGTTGATAGCCCGGCCTGGCGGAACAACAGGGTCTTCAGTGCACAGCGAAATACCCGGAAGTCGGAGATCTTACGTATTTCCGAGGGCAGTTCATTCCACAGGCAGTTCATTCCACATCATACCATATGATGATAGTCTGTTTTAAAAATATTTTCTCAAAGAATACAATTGAATGAAAAGCTTTGTTTAAGACCGCCGTTTCAAGAGCAAGTCAATTCTCTGTTACAAAAGCTTGTGAAAGAGTTTGGGCCGATCATTATTTTTTAATCTGATTTGAGTTATTGCTATGGGGGAAAATTTTGTTAGAAAATTGTTCAGTCTAAAACATGTATAAGGTATAATATATATAATGTATAATGTAATATATAATGACTTTTTACATGATCATTAAGCAATTTTGTTTTATTCTATAGAAAAAAACTAGAACATGCTTGTGTTGGAAATACAGATAGATAGTTCTGTCCAAATGATTTTAGTTATATGTAATGTAAATATATTTTTCTTATTTTACTTAAGGTTTTCTGTGCAGCGTGCTGTAGTCTGAAATGCAAATTGCTATATATGGATAGAAAGGAAGCCAGAGTATGTGTAATTTGCCATTCGGTACTTATGAATGGTAAGTAATATACTTGAAACAATACTCAAGTTTCATAAGTTTGTGGTTAATGGAGCGTTTCTAATGTATAAGTGAGGGCTGTTGTGCAGTCCAATGTAATTTATTTTCATATTGAACATAATTTTAATAAGAAAGCTATTTTCAGAATTATAGCAGTAATAATTCTAGTGTCTAGTATGCACTATTGAATTACGAGAGTACTTACCAGTGTCTGAAACTGATATGTAGCATAAAGGATAGAAATAAAGAGTGGCTAGTGTGTAGTGTGTTGTCATGAAAAGATTTTTGTCAAAATAGGTGAAAATGGCATAGTTAAGAAGTATGTATGGTAAAACAAGAAAACGTGATCAAAACTGAATGGGTATTCAATGAATTTGGATTGAATATAAGGGTAAATGATCACCCAGTGATAAATGAAGATCACATCACACAACCACACAAGAAAAAGCAAAAGTGAATGAGTTGAGAAAAGACTGAGAAAGGTGTAGTTGGTTGAAGTTCCTCAGAAAGAAAAAGATGGGAAGTTTAAAAACAAAATGCAGTACAGAAAATATATAGACATAGTAGAAGCCAAGATATTTTGCATGCATGGGAAGGCATGGAGAGATATATTAAATGGTTGTGGTGAAAGCTAGATTTAGCTTTATTTGCTTTTCTTTTCTCTCCTACCTTCAACTTATTTTGCTCATTGCTTCTCATTCATTTTCTGCACTTTCCATAACGGTGCTTACCCAGAAAAGGAATAGTGCAATGGGTATGTATTTTCTATAGCGCTTGTCATATATGTTGGCCTACAATAAAATGGATTGGATCCACATATTTACAGATCCAGCTGTCAGTTGTAGAAATCTACTTTGACTTGCTAAATGAAAGATCTTCCACATTTGTCAAGCATGAAAAATATTTATCACAAAGTACATATTCTGAAGGCCAGGTACTGCTATTTTGACTCTCTAAACTTGTAGCTGAAGTTTCTAGATCTCCTCAAATATGGTTTTGTAAGTTTTAAAAGATAAACATTTAAATGTGCATAGCATAGTTCATTTCATATTAATTCATTCATTAAGTTAAAACAAAATGACACTTAAGCTGATATCAGTCATGCATGCGCTAATGCCCACCTGATTGGATTACTGCAGTGTGCTGTATGTGGGGCTGCCTCAGGAGATCATCTGGAAGTTAGCTACAGCTGGTATTAAATGAGGCAGCCAAACTCCTACAAACACTGTTGAATTACACCTATATATTACACCTATAATATTAAGTTGCTATGTTTATTGCCAGTAGGTTGTAAATTCTGTTCAAAATTCTAGTTGTTTCCTGTCACTATTAACATGGTATTGGACTATATCAGGCAATGCCAGACCATAACCAAATCTACTCATCTATAGAATGCCTTCTGAAATTTGAGGGACCTGAAATAGAGATGAAATAGCACACCCTCTCTATGGTAGCTTCCAGTCTGTGGAATATTCTCTGTGTATACTTAATAACTGTGTATACTTAATGCAATTTTTAGTGTCGTCCCATCTCAGGTTCTGCTCCTCTGCTCTATCAGCTTCTGGATTTCTGGCTTCTCTGTATAAATATTGAAAAAAAAATCTTGTAACAATCTTTACTATATAAGGACAATTTTAATCATAATTCAGCAAATGTTGTTTGAAAAATCTAGCAAAATTGCTGTTAAAAATCTGTTATTAATAGCCTTGGCTCTGTGATCCTAGTTTCATGGTGCTAATGATTCCATAATGGTAATCTGAAATACTTAATTCCTTTAATTAACTTCCTTGATTTGTTTGCCTTAACTTTAGTTCCTATGGCTAATGAGTTCATATTTTGTTAGGCTAACATATCTCTGTATTTCTAATAAAAGCAAAACAATGACCTGTTAAATTTCATCAATAATTATTATTACATGATAAAAGTTACCTTTTTGTATTTTTATCTTTTCTTAGCTCAAAGCCTGGAGAATTTGCTGAGTGCCCCTAGTCCGAGCCCCAATCCTAACAATCCTGCTGAATACTGTTCTACCATTCCTCCCTTGCAGCAAGTCCAGGCTTCTGGAGTGCTGAATTCTCCACCACCTACTGTTATGGTCCCAGTGGGAGTCTTAAAGCATCCGGGTACTGAAGGTACAGATCCTTGACAATGTATGCCTCCCTAGTCAGTCCTGTTATTAATTTTAATCACCTCATAAAATTTAGCTTAGGCCAAAAATATCTGATTTCAAGCTAACCTTGGATTATGAGTTTTCTCAGCAAATAATTATGCCTCTTCTTTAAACCATGAAATCTAGGTGACGACTGATCTCATGGAGTTGTATAGTCATCTTACATATGTGTGAGTGATAATGAAAACATATCTGCATAACGTACCTGGGGTGCAATTCAAACTTGTGATGTTTGATTAATTGTGTCTTGGAACACTTACAAATATTATTCAGATTGCATTAGAAAATATATTTCTGTATCATTGTTTTGCACTTACCGTATTTTTTGGAGTATAAGACACACCGGAATATAAAACGCAGCTTAGTTTTTGGGGAGGAAAATAGGAAAAAAAAATTATTCCCAGTAGGTATTCATCTGGCTAGTGTCCTTAGTCTGGTCAGCTTCAGCACATTAGTTTGCTGGTTTTTTATCCCCTGCTTGGAGATAAAAAACAGCTTCTAAGGCACAGCTGAGAGGAAGCAGCAATGAGAAAAGCAGGCAAAGGGGGCGGGGAGATTGCTTCACTTGGCTAACGCCTAGTTAGGGCTGAAAAAAAGCTTCTAAAGAACAGCTGAGAGTCGGAGCAAAGCATGGAGATCACTCACTAGCACCTCTCAGAGCAGGCAAAGCTGGGAAGATCGGTCCCTAGTGCCTTGTTAACACCTCGTTAGGACTGAAAAAAAGCTTCGAAAAAGCTACATTCGTATAAGACGCACACAAATTTTCAGTCTCTTTTAGGGGGGGAAAAGGTGCGTCTTATACTCTGAAAAATACGGTAGCTTCATTTCTCCTTGTGCGTGTATTTCTTTCATAAAGCTAATCTCATCTTTCTCTGTAGTGAGTCAGCCTAGAGAACAAAGACGTGTTTGGTTTGCTGATGGGATCTTACCCAATGGTGAAGTTGCTGATGCAGCCAAATTAACAGTGTCTGGAACAAGTTCCACTGGAGCACTTGCAGTTTCACATGATCCAAGAAAGCCCATAAGCAACAACACTTTGCCGGAAGAGGTGAATGACTGCCCTTCTTTATTATATGTTATATTGTGCTATTCAAATGGCATGGGAAAGAGAATGCATTAGATTTCCTTATATACAGCATAGAGCCAATGTGATGTAGTGGTTAAGATACTAGACTAGAGACAGACTGTTGTCTTCTAGACTGGAAAGCACCCCCCCCTAAAATCCCCCCACCCCAAACATGGTTAATAGTATGTAACTTGAGCACACCTGAGCAGCATGGGAGATGACAACAGCAATAAAAATAGTAATAATAAAAAAGGCTGCATAGCTCTTGGTGATTCTGGGCGGCTTATAACAAATCAATGAAGGATAAAAGATAATACTAAAAGAAGATGACAAGCACGATGGAGTGAGAGGTGTGAAAGGCCTGAGTGAAGAGCTATGTCTTTGTGGTTCTTTTAAACAATAGAAGGTAAAGGCCAAGAAGTTGTGCTTCCAGTATCTTTATAAATGACATTGTTTAATTGAAGGAACCTGGAGTGTGCCAACTCTGCATGATTGAATCAGCTGGGTAGATGTTATGGGAGACAGGTAATTACTCAAATAGCCAGGCCTTATGCCATGTGGGAGTAGTAACTGGCACCTTAAATTGCAGCAAGAAGCAAACCAACAAGTGGTGCAGCTTGCAAAACAGAGGTGTTACATAGACATACAGAGGCATGTCCATTACTGTTTGTGCCATTGTATTCTAGAACAGTTGAAGTTTTTGGGTGGTCTTCAAGGTAGCCCCATGTAAAGCACATTGAGTTGTCAAACCCTGAGCTGACTAGAGGATGAGTGATCCCTGATCTAGGAAACGGGACAGCTGGTACACCAGATGGAGTTGTGCAAAGGTTTTCCTTGCTACTGGCTGCTTGTGAAGCAGGAATTGTGAGTCCCAGAAGTCCCCCAGATTGCATATCATCCTTGAAGGGAGAAGTGCTACTTCATCCATGGTGAACGATGGAATATCCCCAGATCTGGGTGGTCAATTCAGTCACAGCCATTCAATCTTGGTAGAATTGAAACAGATGGGAATGAGAAATTAAAGAAAATGACTTCCATTCTTTCAGTTTAACTTTCATGGGAGCTCTAACTCATGTTTTGTATATATTGTAAAAATAAATTGTTTTTGCATCCATGTATAAGGAAGATGATTCTCTATCACAGTGGTTCTCAACCTTCCTAATGCCGCGACCCTTTAATACAGTTCCTCATGTTGTGGTGACCCCCAACCAGGGGTGGGTTCTAAATTTTTTTTACTACCAGTTCTGTGGGCGTGGCTTATTTTGTGGGCGTGGCTTGGAGGTCGTGTGACTGGGTGGGCGTGGCTAGCTGGTCATGTGACCGGATGGCCATGGCTATGTGTATAGGGACTACTCAGAGGGCTGAAAAAAGTCATTTCTGACAGGTCCTCGCACTTTTGACTGGTCCTCACACTTATGACCATCCTTACATTTATGCCTGTGCAGCATTCTTAACAACCATGTCACTCATTTCACAACTGCTTCTCTTCAACATGGTATAAAATAGGGCAAAAAACGTAAAATGTGAGGACAGTCGTAAATTCGAGGACTGGTCAAAAGTGCGAGGACCAGTCAAAAATAACTTTTTCAGCCCTTTGAGTAATCCCTGTGCACAAAAGGACTACCCAGAGGGCTGAAAAAAGTGATTTCTGACAGGTCCTCGCACTTTTGACCGGTCTTCGCAGTTATGACTGGTCATCATTTATGCCCATTGTACCATTCTTAACAACTGTGTCACTCATTTCACAACTGCTTCTCTTCACCATGGTGACAAGATAGGGCAAAAACATAAATTGTGAGAACAGTCGTAAGTTCGAGGACTGGTCAAAAGTGGGAGGACCAGTCAAAAATAACTTTTTCAGCCCTCTGAGTAGTCCATATGCATAAAAGGATACAGCAATGGAGAGGGATGAAGGAAGGGAAGGGAAATTAGAGGAGGAGTGAAGGTAAGAGAGGGAGGAAGAGAGGAGGAGAAGGAGAAAGAAAGAGGAAGTAGGGAGAAGAAGAAGAGGGGGGAAGAGAAAGTAAGAAAGAAAGAAAAGACAGAGGTGGTAGGTTTGAGGAGAAAGATTGCTGTACAATAAAAAAGATGAAAGGGAAGAAAGCCAAACCCAAACAAATATTAAGATATTAAGATAAAGAATGAATTGTTAAACTTTAAAGAATAAAAGAGAACAAATAGCAATAAATAGCAATAATTAGAAACACACATATAAACATACAACGTATTTTCTTTGAACAGAGTATTTGGCCGGTTCACAAATTTAAACAGTTGTAGGAAGTTAGCACCCACCCCTTTCCTAGAAGAATGAAATATTTTGGGAAATATTAAAAAGGCAGAATATTATATTTCCCTGGATGAGAAATGGAGAAGCACATTTTACAGACAAAGCAGCTCCCACCTTCCTGCCCCCCACCCTTTGTTAATGGGCCAGAGGCAGAAAGTCAATCCTTTGTCAAAGGACATTTGCAACACAATAGCAACAGAAACTAACAAAATGGGCCCCATCAAGCCATGTGATCCTGTCCACCATTAAACCATCTTTCCAGGCAGTCTCCATGTTTCCAGTGTCTTTTGCCCCACTTGGAGCAGAACCCAGAAGGATATTTCTTCCAACACAGTATTTAGTCACTTCAATTAAATTTTCAATTTCTATATTTCCTTTTTACCATATTTATTCCTCATCTATTTTTTTAAAAAACCAATATTACCCTTCATCCTCATCTCTAATCTTAATCAAATTCAATTTTTTCCTTCTATTCTATATTATACCCCTTCCCATTGTCATCTATTTTTATATCCATCCTCACATTGGTTAATTATGTAATACAGTTGTTTAATACAAATTCAACATTTTAATATACATCAATTAGTTATATAACTATCTTTTTTGTATATTAATCAATATGAACATGAATATTCCAATTATTTCCATGCAATCCAATTTCTTACAAATCAATTAATTATATTTACCAATACTAATAAACCAAATAATTTTCCCCATATATTCCTCCAAACCACAACCATTTCTGCTTTCAACACAATATACAATTAATAGTATCTCAATTATTACAATTCCCTAAATAGAGCTTTTTTTCTTTTGTGTTTTAAAATCTTGCCCTAAAATCTTGCCCTAAATTTCCCATTGTTTGCAGTTTTGCACCTACCTTTTTTGGTGAGGAAAAAGAAAAAGAAATCTCTCTGCCTCATTTTGTCACGTTGCAGAAAAGACCCTTCTTTAGTTTCAATTTCGCTTTTCAGCATAGGTAGGGGGAAAAAAAATTGCTCCAGGAATTTACCTCTTTGCAGCTAGCTCTTTGAAGCCCCGTGGCAAGAATTTAAAGTTTTTTTTCCCTCTAGCCACCAGCTGGGACTCCGGAGGCAGCAATAGATTGGGAGTGGGCGGGGTAAGCGAACGGCGACCGGGCGATCCAACAGAGGCAGAGGGTGAGAGTGAGTGAAGGCATGGGGGGGGCGAGAGAGGGCTTTGGCGACCCCTGTGAAATGGCCGTTCAACCCCCAAAGGGGTCACGACCCCAGGTTGACAACCGCTGCTTTATCAGATTATAGATATATATGAATACTAGTTGTCTTGATTCTCTTACATAAGATCTTACTGCACTTTTTGTACCTTTCGTTTGTAAAGTGAAGATCAGATTAAATTTTACTTAATTTAAATTATTTGATATAGACATCACCAAATTCCAATTGACTCTGGGCAACATTCAATAAAACCAACAGAATAAAAACAGAATACTGTAATTATAAAAACATCCAACAAAAAATGACGATGGATCTGATTAGCTATGCTATACCCACACACACAGGCCCAAAGAATCCTTATCCAAGGTCTGGGGGAAAAAGGCATTTCAGAATGCCAGCAAGGTGGGAGTTACATAAATATCAGGTTGAATCTTGTTCCAGAGCGCAAGCAAGATGACAAAGAAGGTATGTATCTGGGCCCTCGATAGATGACATTGTTTAATTAAAGGGACGTGAAGGGTTCCAACTCTTGGATCGAACAGATCAGACTGATACCATGGAACATAGATGATCCTTCAAGTAACCAGGCCCTCTGAAAATAAGGTTTTATAGGTTATGACCAAAACCTTGATTGCACCTGGAAGCATACAGATAACCAGCCTAACTTGTTGGAGCTATCACATGGGCATATTAAGGCATGCTCATCCCTGCCTGCACTTTGCATTCTGGACCAGTTTTGAGTGGTCTTCAAGGGCAGGTCCAGTCATAATGTGAGGTGATTAAGGCGTGACTAAATATACATCAAATGTTTTTTGTTATATCTTGTAGACTGAAAACACACTTTCATTTTCAAGAAATATAACTCAGGTTGGAAGTCCAGTTGGCAGTGCAATGAATCTTATTCCAGAAGACGGGCTTCCTCCAATTCTCATCTCTACTGGAGTAAAAGGAGGTGAGTGATGAATGCTAGTGTGTAAATGAAAGATGCAATATTATATAGAATGGAACTTAATACTATAATGCAGAACTTTCTTCAAACTCAGATTGTCTTTTAATTAGTGGTGGATAAGGTTATTCCTAATGAGGTGTTGTTATTTGTTTTATTCAAGTGGGAGTTCTGTGGTAGCACTATATTGGTTAATGTACTAGAACTCAATGGAGATTAAGGAAATGTTCATTGAGTATAAAAAATAAGATAATTGCAAGAAAAGATATATTTGTTAATCAGCATAGCACCAATTTCTGTGATAACCTATAATTGTTTAAATTATTCTAGTACTCCTCAAACATATTGTTTTCATAGCTCTTGGGGTTTTGCTCATCATAGTTTTTCAGATTCAGACATGTTAGAAATGTCATCTATTTATGTTTTCCATGTCAATGTTGTAGGAGAGTTTTAAATTAAAACTAAAAATGCATTAATTAAACAGTTTAAAGTATGCATACATATTTAAAATCATCATAGTTATACTTCATGACTCCCAGGTGGGAGAGTATTCTCATAGAGAAGGTTCCCTTCTGCAAAATCAGCAGCTGACTATGTATAGGTCGTGATAGAATCAGGAAGCCTTCCTGAGGAGACTTTCTAAAGAGATCTAAAGATAAAGAGAATTATTCCAGGTATAATCTAGCACTAAAGTTTTTCATAACTTGCAAAAGCTTAAATGTGATAGAACAGCTAATAGGTAGACTGCACATTTGTTTCAAGACTGTTACGTTCTGTATGTTCCAGTCTTAATCCGCCATTCAGCAAACAGCAAAAGTTGGAATTTAAAAAAGCAGAATAGGAAGAATATTGATGCCTTTGAACTTTGATATTGGCGACTCCTGAAAGCAGTGTGGACAACCAAGAAAACAAAGTGATGGATCATCAAACACATCAACCCATAATTCTCACTTGAGTCCCAAATGACCAGTCTCAAGTTATGCTACTTCTATCTAAATTCTATTCTAGTACAAGGATAGTCCAACACAAAGTTTATTGCAATAACATAAATATAATGTTAATTTGATGTTTTTATAAAAAAAGAAAGTGTTTATTGAAGAGACATACTCCAAATCTCCACTAGTGCACACCCAATAGGGTCATATAAACAACAGGAGAAAAAGAAAAGAGCTTACAGAAAGGCAGATTTCAATCAAGTGTTGGGAAGAAATTCCAAATGACCTTGTTCAGGAAAACCTGGATAGACATTTGGTACAGATGCTTTAATTTGAATTCCTCACCCAGAGGATGGAGTTGAATTTGATAGCCTGAATTTCTATTTCTAATACTATGGTTCTAACATCATAGATTTTCTTGTACATAAAACCTTGTATATTTTTGATATATAATCTTCCTTTGTTTTAGATTATACTGTAGAAGAAAAACCATCTCACATATCAGTGATGCAACAGCTGGAAGATGGTGGCCCTGATCCTCTTGTATTTGTTTTAAATGCAAATTTATTGTCTATGGTTAAAATTGTAAATTGTAAGTCCCAGTTATTTTGAGTAGATTCTGAATATCTTATCTATTAAGTACAATTATATTCTGTTACATTTCTGCTAGCAAACAGTTATTCATTAACAGTGGGCAGGGTCTTAGTAGGTACTGTTTGCTGAGTTCAGAAAACGTTTGTAGGATTCTTGGGGGAGGTGGAGGTTGGGGACACATTTAGAAATTTTAAGGGTCTGCTTATATTGGTAATATCGATTTCTTGACTCAGGAAAATGACAATAATGTAATAGAGAAGACTCCATTTAATGTTCTGAATAATAATGAAATTGTTAAAATTACATTTCTATCATCAAATGTGTAAATTGATTACATGTGATAAAATTTCATCTAATTTTTAACGGTTGCTGTAGAAGATATGACTTTGGGTTAGAATGCAATATTACAGTATGTAGCACTTTGCAAGTTTCCTTTTAAAAATACTTTAATTAGAAAAAAAAGAGATGAAAGAAGAGTTAAATATATATGTTATTCATTATTGTGCTGGTGGTTTTTATTCTGTATTTATATTATACATCGCTCAAAGTCTTAACTAGGACAATTCATAAACATTGTAAGTAAAAAATTTCCTACCATCCAGTGCAGTGTTCCTGATCCTCATAGATACCTCTTATGGATAATAGCTATAAAATATTTATTTTGATAAACAGCATCCTATAGTGTGTGAATTCACTTAATACTTTAAAATCTTTTTTTCTTTTTTTGTGCAGATGTGAACAGGAAATGCTGGTGCTTTACTACAAAGGGAATGCATGCAGTAGGCCAATCAGAAATAGTAATTCTTCTCCAATGTTTACCTGATGAAAAATGCTTACCCAAGGATATTTTTAACCACTTTGTGCAACTTTATCAAGATGCCTTGGCAGGTAAAACTCTGGCTATTTTAAAAACTATTATGATTGATGGCACCTTTTAAAATTGTTAAATAGCCTTTTTGAAGTTCTGAACCCATTTGGAATATTTGAGGAGATTGGGAGCATCCACCTTGAAATAATTGCAACATATAACTACTTAATAAGGTATTTGGTTAAATTGCTCAAATTTCTAAATAATAATAGCTCCCCTCTAAGATTGGTAACACAATCAAAGTGCTGGCTCATAGGAAGGAAAGAAGGAAGGAAGGAAGGAAGGAAGGAAGGAAGGAAGGAAGGAAGGAAGGAAGGAAGGAAGGAAAGACCTGTGGATTAGCATTTGCATCTTGTGTGCTTGCAGAAAACTCAAAAGTCATACATGGAAGTTGGTGTTTTTCTTGCTGAAAAAAGTAATTCCACCTGTGAAGGGAGGGAGCCTTACGAACAAATTTGGATGCAAAATTCATTGATCAACTAATTGATTCTGGGTTTGGCATATTCTGTCTTGAATATACTCAGCATTTCACAAGCTATAGTAAAGTGCTTCTCACTTGTGGTCTTGTGTAATTTATTGTCTTCCCAATTTGGTTTTGAATATTGACTTTTGAGCACACTGTTCTGTAATATTGTGAGAAACAGGATTTTGGGACAGAATAATTTGTAATAGCCAAATTTTACCTGGATAGGATTCAGAATTTTACATTTCTTTAGTTCACACAAGTAAATTAATTCATGAATTATGTGTTGGATTGCAAAAAGTATTGCTTTGTGAGTAGACGATGTTCATGATTCATAACCTCCTACATACATTCATTTAGTAGTGCACAAAGCATACTTAATATCTATTGTGATATTATAATATGTGTGAGAAAAGAAATCATTAGATCAACCCAAAGTTTAACACAATCAGCTTATTATCTGGCACAGATGCAATGAATCTAATTATTGCATCAGAATAGTTTTTCATATATAGAAAATTAGCTTGGAATAGAAGTATTAGCCATAATTATATATATTTTTCAATAGTTTAAAAGAAGGCAGGATTGGTAAAGGATTTTCATTATAACAAAGGGATTTTTTTTCCCAGCAGAAATTAGGATACTTTATGATCAAAGTATCCATTAGATACTTTGTGCTGTTAGACTATTATACCACATGTCTGTGCTACTTTATTCCTGTAAAGTTGTGATATTTTCTACAGCCATCCCTAGCATTACTCAACGTGAACAAAGGACCTCAAGTATCAAATGCTGTAAGGCAGGTTACTGATTCTTCCTCTTAACATCTTCCTGATGTTCCCACTGTAGAAGGACATACCCAATTATATCACATGGACTATTCTCAGCACCCTAAGCTAGCCCACAGACTCTTCTGTGGTGAGGGACTTGTCCAAATGTGAATATTGAGTTAAGGTTCCTTTGCCATATTGAAACAATTCCAGGTTCCTTATTGGAATTTCTTAAGTTTCAGTTTGAGACTCTAGTGTGGAAATAAGAAAAAAAGCATTAAACAAATGCTTTCTTAATAGAAATGATTTGCATTATTTGCTTTTCTGAGCATATATATCTTGAGACAAATATCTAAAACTGTCAGTGTAGCAACTCAAATATGGTATGCAGATACGTGAACGAATTGACAGTGGGATCTAAGCTTATCTCTTTCCGAAATGTCATTCCAAAAGGAATGCAAGCAGCGCCTTACTGGAATTAAAATGGGAAGTAAGAAATCATTTTACTTTTTTTTAATAGTCAGGATTCCAAAATGTTATCAATTAAAAAAAAAAACAGATTTTTAAAAAACTACCGTATGTGTGCAGTGATCAGATTGTTTGAACCTGATAAAATTTATGATTCATTACAGGATAGTGCCAGCTTGCATTCTGTTTAGATTGTCATTTGGCTACATTAAAGTTTAGTTTCTGCCTCGAAACCAGCAACTCTAGTTGTTTTTTGAGAGGAGGGGGCATTATTTAAGAGTGGAGATGAGGAAGTTCATCTTGCTTCTTGTCTATTACTGGACACTATAATGCAGGGATTTTATTCTGACAATGTTTTACAAGGCTTTGGAGTCATTGGCTATCGAGTGGGTAGAAATATAACATACTAGCGTTTCCTAAATAGTCTGGAGGAATCACTTTAGATTTGTGACCGGCATACATGTGGTATAACAAGCTTTCTTTATCAAATCGCAGTAAATAGTAACCAGAGTTTTATATCTTCTTTATATAAAGACGAATGTATACTTCTTGAAGAGTATTATGTAGACTCTTTATATCTACTGTAATGAGTTGCCTCTCATTGCTATTTTAAAACCAAGCTGGGTGACAGTGCCTAACCAGTCTCATTTGAAATCAAAACTATGTTGTACCTGGTAGGCTATCAGGGTTGTAGGCAAGTCTGGGAATCCCAAAAGAAGCCAGTAGCCTTTATTCTTTGTTTTAACATAAGGGATACATTACTTCAGTCAAAGTATACTTCACTATGTGGAAGTTCTTGTTTTCCAGCTTATTAAGTGTCGGGCTAGACTTGTATGTTAATGGATTATTAGAAATAATAATTAAGGGTGATAACTAAAGCAGGAGAGCTTGAGAAGTTTAATGAATTTATTCATAACCTAAGCATGCGTAATTCATATATTTTATTTTTATACTTTTCCTAAATACTAAGATGCTCGGATTCCAGTTTCAGCTGTCAGTCTTCTAGATACACGAATAACCTTTTTGGAGTAATATTGTTTTGGAATTCAAACGATATGTTAAGTGTTGCAATGTTAAGTGAATAATAGACTGATTTGCTTTTGCTTTAGTATGTTAATTAAAATGTAATATTAGTCTGTTTTAACATTAAATAATTCATTTTGTTTTTTGATTATTAGTAGAATAAGGATTATATGCAATTTTCTGTTTTGATGGTAGATGTACTGCTAAAGTAACCATACTTTTGGTTTTGTAGGAAATGTTGTGAGCAACTTAGGACACTCATTTTTCAGTCAGAATTTCCTTAGTAGCAAGGAGCATGGTGGTTTCCTATATGTTACACCTGCGTATCAGTCACTGCAGGACTTGGTGCTTCCCACCCCACCATATTTATTTGGGATTCTTATCCAGAAATGGGAGACTCCTTGGGCTAAAGTCTTTCCAATCCGACTCATGCTAAGACTCGGAGCTGAATACAGATGTAAGTCCTATTTTTCAAAAAATTAGAAATATTTCTTATACTACTTTGGAAAAACCTATGGAATGACACAGAGAAGAATTTGAGTCTCTTTTGGGTGGTAACACTTTTGTTTTTATAGTTTTTTATTTTGACTCTATTCTATGAAAGGAGTTTATTTTGTTCATATAAAGGGAACCAGGTGTGGTTCCAACATCAAATTAAGCTATAATACAATGTGCTTGCATAATATGTTCTGTGAACTAAGCCATGTGGTTTGTACAGTGTGGTTTTATGGCTTAGCTTGATGTGTGAATCCAGCAAATGATACCTTATTCAGCAAAACAGAGTAAGGCAAATTGTAAGTTAATCATTAGATCTTAACATACTATGTGAACATAGGTTTTGTTTTTTCTTCTTGACTTGAATCTAAGAACTTTAATTATTATTTCACTAAAAATCTTTTTAAGTTTGTAAATAAATAATATTGCATGTTTTTTCTTTGTGTCCTTATTACACATTTATTATTTATTTATTTATTATTTATTACACATAAGAATTACAACAAGGCAAATTCAGTTATAGAATCAACTATATTAGTAGCATATTTCTTAATGAATATAGGGAATATAGGCCTTTGCTCAGTGTTGTATGTGTACTTATTGAAGAGGCAAATGAAATTTAAGTCAACTAAATTATTAAATATCGATAGAAAGACTGGTACTTATTTGCAGTTGCTCTGTGTAAATAAATACATAGCAAGTTCTGCTGGAAAAAACTGATATTTTAACCCAATGTACCTTTGGTGTTTTAACTCGGCACAAGGCACATTTGTTTAATAAAAGTTCTTGATTAATGGGGCACTAAAATGATATAAAGATTCCAGTTGCCTATTTACATGTGATAATATAGGTAAAGGGGGACACTGTGGTTCTGGCTAAGATGCTGAGCTTGTCGATTGAAATGTCGGCAGTTTGAATCTGTAGTGCTGCATAATGGGGTGAGCTCTCATTACTTGTCCCAACTTCTGCCAATCTAGCAGTTCGAAATCACATAAAAAATGCAAGTAGAAAAATAGGGACCATCTTTGGTGGGAAGGTAACAGTGTTCCATGCGCCTTTGGTGTTTAATCATGCCAACTAACTCTGTAGTCATGGCAGCCACATGACTACGGAGACGTTTTCAGACAGCACTGGCTCTTCGGCTTTGAAACAGATGAGCACTGCCCCCTAGAGTCGGGAACGACTAGCACATATGTGTGAGGGGAACCTTTATCTTTACCTTTATCTACTTTTGTAGCAATATATACAAAACTGTTTAAGTAAACATTTCAGAAAATAAATCTGAATTTTTTGGGGTTTCTTTTTAGTGTATCCATGTCCACTTTTCAGTGTCAGATTTCGTAAGCCATTGTTTGGTGAGACTGGTCACACAATTATGAATCTTCTTGCGGTAAGTAATAATTACAAGGATTTGTTTTTCATTTGCTCTGTCATATTTAATAAAGAAACTGTGTATGTTTTGGTATTCTCATTTACATACACAATTACATACACGAAGTTCCAGAATTAGATTACGGGATTTTTCTTTTATTTGTGTATATATTACTAAATATGTGACCTTAAACATATCTTAAGATTTGAATTGTATTTTCATTTAGCTATAGATATACTGCTCATATTAGATACACTCATGTAGAGATGTAAATAAATGAAGAAATTTTTAATGGTATTTCTAAATTCAGAAGATATAGGTATGTTGCCTAAATAAAACTGTTGCTTTCTGGAACCAAAATAATATAATGTAAGTGCATTAATGCTAAACAAATAGTGTATTCTCAGTCTTCCGGAAGCAAGAATTTTGGAAGGAAGGTTGGGCGGGAGATAATAGCTAGTCATATGGGTACTATCTTCCTACTATCAACTAAGCAAGAGGCATCTTGTTTCACTCATCAGGTCAATATTTTAATTTAATTCTGTTGTACAGTTGTCATTTAAGAAAGTATCTCACTGGAAACTACTTGTTATCATTTATATATCTTTGATTTTTCATATTGCCTCTGAAATCAACTGTATGCTTTGTTATTCTTTACAGAATAATAAGATGGTAGTTATTACAGCAGAAATTAATGCAGCATGTTATTAAAATATTTCTGTATCAATTCAAAATATATGAAAACTTAAAGTTTAATTATGATCAGTAGCTATCATGATTTTGGTTATTCTTTGTGTGCCAGGACTTCAGGAATTACCAGTATACATTACCAGTTGTCCAAGGCTTAGTGGTTGATATGGAAGTCAGGAAAACAAGCATAAAAATTCCCAGTAACAGATATAATGAGGTATGTGGCATAGATAGAATACACTCAGTTTTGAAATCCACTACAAAGATAGTTTTATTAAATGAGATTCTTATTGATATTACTGTTGTCTAAGTGCTTGTTTTAAAAAATGACTTATTTTACTATGCTTTATAAGTAAATCCTTTTTTAATTAATTTACCTGATAAATATACTACCAAATAATTAATATTATTTGTGTTTTAAAGACGGTTGGAGAAAAATATCTAAAAATAATTTAGCATTACCTTTGACATAATTTTGCGAAGGGTTTCCAATGGTGCATTAAATTTGTGAACTGTTTACTGTTTATCTATAATCCCATATTACTGTATCCCTTAATGTAATCTGAATATTTAAGCTCTGTTTAATTGCCATGTCATGTCACACATTGAACCACCATTCACTATATTCGTGTGGGAGAAAGTACGTGAAGCTTAGAATTAGTGAATAGTGGCATCTTTTTTGCCACAACAATTTCAGCCAAATGTTTTCCATGCCTATTGATCAGTTTTACACATTAGCTCAGCTTGGAGGTAGTTAGACCTACAGTATTATTCTTTGCTGCTTCAAGTCATTGGTATTTGTGGGTTATATTGCATGAATTATTCACTTCAGTTCATGCTATAGTATTTCAAATTGGTTAAGGTCAATCATTCCAAAGTGTGAAATTTCTTGTGCCTGGACATTACATTTTAGTGTAAATTTACTCATGCATTTAAGATTGTAGCATTTCTGTATGACTCACATGTATTTAAACTTTATCTTATCAATGGATAAGATAAAGTCATATTCTGTAGAAATTGCAGATACAATCTAGACTCCATTGTTTCTCTTGATTACTAGCAATTTTATTTTCATCACCATGCATTATGGTTGGTATGATGTTCTATTGTTAGAAAGCAGTGTTTTGTTGCTTGAATATGGATCAAGAAAGGGCAAAGCCTCTGGCGGTGATACTACTGCCATTTCGACCTTGTGAGCACTGATGACACTTTTTTGAAGTTTGCAGAAATCTCTTTTAATCAATGATTCACTTCCACAAACCTATTTCATGAAGAGTAAACTCTAATTGTGAGACCTCTCATTCGGTGTCTCGCATCGGATAGCCATCTGATTGGAACATTTAACCAATTCATCCTTTGTAAGAGAGCTGATTATCTTCTATTCATATACTTTATCCAACGAAGAAAATGAATGTGGCTCAGGTTATTCATCAAAGGGGAAGATGTGGGTCAGGGATTTGGATGTTGTTTGTTTAACCAGCATCCAGTAGTATTTAGATGAAGCGCTGATCACATTATAGAACTTTGTAGATCAAGATTATGAAAAATTCTAAAGGATTTATAATAATTCAATACTGTATATGTTGTCCTCAAGGAATAATCCTGGGGAGATATTGTCCAAAGTATTAAAATGTTTGTCTTGAAGTCACAGCCCATATTACACATTAATGGCAGATGCTCTATTTTGGGCGTTTGTTGCAGATGATGAAAGCCATGAACAAATCCAATGAGCATGTTTTAGCAGGTGGTGCATGCTTCAATGAGAGAGCAGACTCCCATCTGGTTTGTGTGCAGAATGATGATGGCAACTATCAGACTCAGGCCATCAGTATTCATAATCAACCAAGGAAGGGTGAGAGTTGTTGACAATGTTTTCTATATAAATGCTGATTTCTTGAATTATTTTCTTTAGTTTTAAAAGCTGCTATTGATCTTTATTTTCGTAAGTATATGAAATACAAAGGCAAAATTTGCAGGTTCTTAAATCAGTCATCAGACTTCAATTATTTCTTGATGTTGGAATTTTGGCATTGGACTTTACGTTTGTTGAATTTTGGTACTACACTAATTCTGTTTGTTTCCTGTTGTCTTAAAATTAAAGCATCATTAAGGACCATTTGTTAAACTTGCCAGAATAAGACTTGTGCTATCTTTCTCTAATAGAATTTATAAGTTTGTGTATTATTTTTTTGTAGTCTTTCTCTGAGCAAATTTTTGCATGTGGGTTCATGACCCAAACTAGTAAGTTCTTCAACACTACAAAAACCTTTCGGTATGGAGTGGAGAACACAATAATAAATGTAGATCTTGCAAAACAGAATGTAAAATGAATTAATTGTGATCAAGTATCCTTTAACTCTCAAATTTCCCATAACATTTCCGTTTGCCTAAAATATGTAGTTTATATTTTTGTTTAAACATAGTAGTTGCATAATTTATTTTTTGTTTGGATTGTTCATTGTTTTGGTATTAAATTAAATGGACGTTTTATATTTACATTTTACTCTGTCTCATTGTTGCAGTGACTGGAGCCAGCTTCTTTGTATTTAGTGGAGCTTTAAAATCATCTTCAGGCTATCTTGCAAAGTCCAGTATTGTAGAAGGTAAGATTTCTGTCCTTTATTTGTTTATTTATAAAAGTATAAGTAAACTACTTTGCAAAACAGGTTTCATAAAAAAGCAAGCCAATACCTACCTTTAAAGCGCTCCATGGCTTAGGACCTGGTTATCTACGGGACCGCCTGCTACCACCAATAGCCTCCCACCGGCCAGTAGGCTCCCATAGAGAGGGGCTCCTCGGCCAAACAATGTCGGCTGGCGGCCCCCAGGGGGGAGCCTTCTCTGTGGGGGCACCTACGATCTGGAACAAGCTCCCCACGGAGATACGGAGGATCCCGGATCTTCGCACCTTCCGTCGCGCGCTTAAAACGTTTTTATTTCATCAAGCTGGCCTGGCCTAAATCATCTCCTCTTTTAAATTTAAATTTTAAACATAAATTTTTAATCTGTTTAATTATGGGGTATTTTAAAATTCAGCCTAAATTATTTAATTTGTTTTAATTTATTTTAGATTTTGTATTTCCTGTGTTTTATTTTCTGGCTGTTCACTGCCCTGAGTCCTTCGGGAGAAGGGCGGTATAGAAATTTAATAAAAAATAAAAAAATAAAAAATAACAATTAACAATTGCACAATGATAAAGGTTTACAGATTACACACTATTTTTTTTAACCACCCCTGTAGAATGATGTTTTTCTAGAGTCTAATCCAGTTCAGCTTTCAAATTCTTGTCAAAGTGTATAGTACTATATTAGAGGCATGGATACTATTTCAGGTTCACAAAAATAGATGTAAATGGTCACTAATGACTCTATAAAAGATATTTTAATATAAAAGATATATTAAGAAATTATTTGTCTAAAATCAAAGTCTTACTCTATAAAAAAGACTGATTTTAGACAAACAATTGCTTAATGAAGGATTAAATATATTTTAAAATTCTGCATTATTCTTACTTTACCAAATCTGCCATTTCTTTAAAGATGAATATAAAGCTTAAGAGTAGATTCAGGTAATAATAGAAATTAATATAGCCTATTTATTGTTCTTAATTTTTAATGTTCTTTAATGTTTTTTACGCAAATTCAACACGTGAGGTCCCACTTTCTAGCCTGATACCTTAACCACCATGCCAAACTGGTTCTCCATCTGTATAATACCGTTTCCCCCAAAATAAGACATTCCCTGATAATAAACCCAATCGGGCTTTTGAGCACATGGCAATAAGGCCAAGCGCTTATTTCAGGGTTCAAAAAAATATAAGACAGGGTCTTATTTTAGGGGAAACACGGTACTACATGACATTTGTGAAAGTCAGGATATTAGGCTCTCCTTTTTCATACTTTACATGCCATTCCAACAATATATTGGTGGAATTTTGTTAAGTGCTTATCTTTTCATATGTAGATGGTGTGATGGTACAGATAACAGCTGAAAATATGGACTCCCTGAGGCAAGCTCTGAGGGAGATGAAAGACTTTACAATTTCTTGTGGAAAAATGGATGCTGAAGAACCTCAAGAACATGTGCATATTCAGTGGGTGGATGATGATAAAAACTTCAACAAAGGGTACCTTAACAACTTTTTGTTTTATTTGGTTTTATTGAATTGCTTCACATATAATGCTGAGTTATAATTATCATGTGAACCAACAGGAATCTGCCTGTACATAATGCTACTTCCTGCATAGCCAAAAGGAGAAATAAATTGGATAGTAGGAATGTCTGAATAGTGTGTACTAACCTGTTTTTGTTTTGTTTTTTTACCCAGCCAGAGGAGTTGTGTTTCCTGATAGGGCATGCTCGTTGGAATATTTAGATTAACTTAGATAATGTTTCTTATATGACATTTCATATACTGTCCATGTTTAAAGCCTACATTCAAAGCCAGTAGCTTCATTTACTAATCTATAGTACATATATTTTGTGTGTATATGTGTGTGTTGGGGGAGGGAGGGTTTAAACTAGAATAGCCAAGACGTTGTTAAAGATTCTCTCAGAGAATTTCTCATATACAGCAGAGATACAACCATGCTTTTAACAGTTGTGTGGATGGTTTTTGGCGCTTCTATAATATATGTTTAAGCACTTTAAGACCACATTTGCATGACCAGAAATGGGTGCTTGGATGAAAGTTGTTTCACGTAAAAACTGTCTGGTGATACTTCAGATAAGCTATTATAAATATGTAGCATGTTTTAACTGCTATTTCATTACGCTTCATTATTCTTTTATATTAATTTATCTTGATAGAGATCTAGTGTTTTACATTGTTTTTTAAATTGGACCAGCATTGATAATTACTTAAGCATATGAAGACAGGACTTAAAGCAATGTATTAAGTCCTACTGCTAATAGAGCTGTCTCTTCCTTCCACATTCTAGTGTTGTAAGTCCTATTGATGGGAAATCTATGGAGTCTATAATAAGTGTGAAGATATTCCATGGATCAGAATATAAAGCAAATGGGAAGGTCATTAGGTGGACAGAGGTGAGGAAATCACATTGCTTTGTATGTAACAGCTAGAATCTTTACTATTATGTGATCATAACTCATATATATGAGAGCCAGTGCAGTGTTGTAGTTAATATGTTGGACTTGACCTGGAAGATGCGCATTCAAGTCCTTACGTGATAGCAGTAGCAATAGCTCTTAGATTTATATACCGCTTTACAGTCCTCTCTAAGTGGTTTACAGAGCCAGCATATTGCCCCCAGCAATCTGGGTCCTCATTTTATCGACCTTGGAAGGATGGAAGGCTGAGTCACCCTTGAGCCAGTCAAACTCCTGGAGTGAGCAATGATTGTAGTCTACAGAATTGCATTCTAACCACTGCACCACCACAGCTCATTGGTTGATTGTGAGGTAGACTTTTATCAGCTTAATCTGCTTCATATAATTATCAGGGTATATCGCCATGTATGCTGCCTTAAGCTTTGAAGAGAAAAAGATAGTACATAATTGCAACAATAAATTAATACATTTTACAAAGATACTTATATGGAAAAATCCCTTCCTTTGATATCAGAAATAGAGATTTTGCATCATAATCCACCAATTATTCTACAGTTGAATGTGAACAAATTCCTTCTTAATATTTATTTATGAGAAATGATTTGTGTGTGGTTTGGAATGGCTGCAAGCACACTTGTGTATCATAACTACAGCTATAAAATTTTATTAAGGTCACTTTTAAAGACAGGTTTATCTTCTAATTTCTTTTCTTCCATAATACTAATGGTATGAACAGATGCCTTGAACAGAAATGTAATTATTTTTAAAGGCAAGCTTTCATTTATCATTGTGAAAGCTATCTTGATGTGCCACAATGTCTATAAAAAATAAGTAAAATGATTTTATTCTAACATTAAGACATTTGAGTCATCTTATTTCACTACATGATGCCTCATATTTACTCTGTCCTCTTTATTTCATTTCTTAGACTGCACTTGCCATTAACTGAATTATTTTTAAAAAATTGTCAATGTTTTTCAGTTGCCAAATTGCTGTTGTTTATTTAGCATATGGCATCAACAGAGGTCATGCAATCACTGATATACAGCGATATACTCCGATATACAACTAGTGTTGTAATGCTGCATTATAAAAAATTGTATTTATTGGGGCTGACATATGGAACACTTCTTTTTTTGCTAAGGTTTTCTTTTTGGAAAATGATGACCAACATAATGGTCTGAGTGACCCAGCAGATCACAGCAGACTGACTGAGAATGTGGCTAAGGCTTTCTGCCTGGCCTTATGCCCACACCTGAAGCTGCTGAAAGAAGATGGAATGACCAAGCTGGGTCTACGAGTTACACTCGATACTGATCAAGTAAGTAACAATTCTGGAGGAAATTCTTTTTGCCGATTTGGTATGAGCACATGAATAAAAGAATTTTTGTTATTTGTTTAATGAATAGGATCCGCTGGAGGTTCCTTGCTAGAGGAGAGGGATGAGGCAGACTGTAAGATCAGGACCAAAAGATAATTGATCTAGTATCAGTAATAAAATTGTACATATTTTAAGAATGCTTCAGAAGAGTTTTGGACCTTGGACAAATGCCAAAATTCTCTGATGTTTATTAAAGTAGCTTGAATTTTTTAGGCTTCTGCCTGCTTTTGGTTTATGGCCCACATTAACTTTAATGAGTGGATTCTTTAAAACAGTGGCACCATTTTTCAGACTTTCACAGAAATATGATAAAAGTATGATTCCTATAATGAATAACAGAAATATTAATATGCTTGACGCCATAATGAGTAATGCATACAGTGCAGTGTCAATTCCAACTCCCTTTGAAGCTGACCAGTGCCTTTAATTAGAGTATATATCCATATTAGTAACTCCACCTCTAATTATGTTGTATTCATGATATGCATAATTTTGAGGCCTCTTTCTGAAATAATTTTTGTCTATAATACTTACAGGTAGTTTTTGACATGATTGTTTGTTTAGAGAATATTCAAAGTTTCAATAGTGATGGAAAAAGTGACTTAAAATTGGTTCTCACACTTATGATTGTCACAGTGTCCCTGCAGTCATGTGATTGTATTAGGACATTTGGCAACCTGCACGATTTTGTGACAATTGCAGTGTCCTAGGGTCATGTGATTGGCATTTGTGACCTTTGCAGCCAGCTTTTGGCAAAATCAATGAAGGACGCTGGATTCACTTAATGACTGTGTGATTCATTTAATGACCTCAATGATTGACTTAACCACTATGACAAAAGGGATAGCTAAATTAGTCATATTTTTACTATCTTTTTTGCAATGATCGCGCTTGTTAAATGACTCGCATAATTGCACCGCTCAATGACAGAAATTCCGGTCCCAATGTGGTCATAAGTCAAGGATGCCTACAGGAAACTATGTCATCAGCTTTTCTACACTCTTTATTCCCTCTTTATTTGATGTATATCTCTTTTGGTAGTGCTATCACTTTAGAGCCCACATTTTCAATATTGATATGCTTTAGTTTCATTTGCCTACAATATTATATTTCTGGAAACTCAGCTAAAGTTTATTTTTGATACAGTATTATAATTTGAACATCTCTTCTAAAGGCTCACTATTCCTGACCAAATTCTGATGCTTCAGACAATAAGTAAAATCATCCCCCCCCCCAATAAATATCTATGCAACTATTTTATTTTTATTTTGCTTTCACTTGTTTCTTAACCTATAAACTACCCAAAGCCTGTAGGATTGGGTTGATCTCTAAATATTGTGAAATAAATAATGTTTCTTGATGCTCTTGTCCTACCCGCTCAAAAGCATGTTATTTTCTTTCTTTTTAGGTTGGCTACCAGGCTGGGAGCAATGGCCAGCCACTGCCTGTTCAGTACATGAATGATCTGGACAGTGCCTTAGTTCCAGTGATTCATGGAGGGGCATGCCAGCTGAGCGAGGGCCCAGTTATAATGGAGCTTATTTTTTATATTCTGGAAAACATCTCATAAAAGGACTTCATTTTCTTTCAGACCTGTTCCAGCAGCAGTTGTATCTGAATCATTTGCACTTTAAAACTGGAAAATTAAGCTTTTAGTTAACACTATTGTGAGGGGTTGGGTGGGGTGGGTGGGTGAGAACAGTTGTTCCATAATTCTGAATTGTCTATGCATTTGTCAACAAACAGGATCAGGGCAGCTTCTATGTTACAAAAAATGGCTATGCTATCTTTGCAGCTAACACACATCTGTTATGAATAGAAATAGAAACCAGTAATGGTCATGTTTTAAGGCAATTGCAGTCATGTATTTTGATGCTCAAAAGAATGCAGAGACCACTTGGGGAATAAGGAAAAGACATGTGTCAACATGTAATTTTTGTAGATAAACTTATTATGGAGAAACAATCAAGACCTCCATTCTGACCTCATTCTACTGCTGTTTATGGTTAATTTCTCTAGACATTTAAAATATATTGTTTACATTATTGTGACCACTTTATTGGTCAGCGTACCTCCAGGACATGCTGGGCTATTCTTCAGAGAGGTTCAGAAAGAAAGACACAGATCAGGAAGATACCTTTTACATCTGCCCAAAGCAGAAATCTTTCCAAAAATTGTATGTAAATTAAGCTTGCATTTTATGTGCTTTACCTTTTTCTTTTTTTTGTCTCATTTAAGAATGAAATTGGCAAATCTGCCGTAAGAGTTTTCTTTTCTTTTCTGCACTTTAGTAAGTCTTATGCCTTTGGCAGGTTTCTTCAATCTTAAATGAGCAACTACATGAAATTGCTGTTCTTTTCAGCTGATCTTCTTTTAAAGGAACACACTTTTTAATTTTGTTTGATAGGTGTGTATTCTATTTAAACAGTCCATAGCATTAACCTTGCACTTTATAGTAGCACCACTATATAAAGCTATCCTCTGAGAATTCTAGCAAGTTTGCCTACTGTTCCATGATTTGCTTTAGCTGCAAGTTAGAAAGCTTGCACCTTGCCTCACTGGAACTGAACTCTGAGCAGACAAGCAGGTTGAATCTTCTTGCGAAAACATATCAAGCTGGCAGTGACAGTCAGCAAGAGAATGTGAGCATTTTCCTGTTAACACTACATTTCCTGAGAAAACAGTAACAAGCAGAAAGTTGTCAAAAGATTGAGAAAATAAATTCAGATATCATTTGGACAGTGCTATCCAAATGAGTAGTTATCATCCATGTGCAAGGAGATAAAAGACTGACCTTTTACTAAATGAAGATTAGACAATGGACTAGCAAATTTATATTGCAATTCAAGTATGGAAAACAGTGGCAGCTATAACTAATTTTTCTCTGTAGATAGCCATATACATGAACATGTGTAGATTTCATTTTAGAATGAATTGCCTCTGCATCCTTAAATTTGTAAAAAAAAATAACACAGCTGATGCTAAACTGCAACTAGCAGAAAAGATGACAAGGGAATTAGATCAAAGCCTCGAACTGAAGGACAGAAAATGAATCTTCTAACAATTAAAGGTTAGCCCCATAAATAGGTCATGTAATGCTACACCTATATATGTTGTTCAATGTATAGCCACGCAAGAGGGTATTGGACAGACATTAATGAGCACCTGTGAAATCATGTGCAAAACAAGGGTCTTGCAAAGCAATTTTAAGTTTCTTGTTCTTTCTTTTCCTTGCACATAAACTCAAGTTCCTTATAAGCTTTCCTCTGCAATAGCATTGTTTTACAGGCTGAATTGCCAAAGTTAATACAATTGCTCTTTACAACTGCTGTAGATTCTTACTTTATTAGCTGCATCCCAGTTTCACCATAGAAGCAAGCTTTTCAGTAACTTAGCTTTGCATTAAAGTTATTGACAAATGGAGAAAGGTTGAACTTTTCATCCCTCTGCAGAAAATCATTTGTTTGGGCTATGTTTGTGCAAAATTCTATTGACTGGTTTGCTTCAACCACAGCCTTTAAATGACTTTAAGATTATCATATTGTTAAGAACCGAGTACTTGTTTAAAGAAAAAAAATGTACTTTTAAAATTCAGTTAACACTGCAAAGACTGCATATTATATTTTTATTTTCAACATGTAGTTTTGTATATTAAATTTATTAAAATTACAACAGAATGCTGCATTGTCTCCACTGATTTAAGACAGAAATGAATGCTGGCTGCATGGCAGACTTAAGTGTATGTATGAAATCACACACATATTGTGGAAATCCTCTGCAACTCCCTTGCTGGAAGCCATGAAACTGGAGAAAAAGAAAGATAATTTGGATCCCTAGTTGCTTGTTCTATTTAGGGGGCAGGCAACAATTGTCTTGCACTTTCAGTCCAATTGTTCTGTATCTACTGTATTTGCTGAAGCAAGATCAAAATCTTGATATTAAACAGTAAACAGTTTTACTCCCGCCTCGGTTGACAGAAGAGCAAAAGGAATACAAATGAGAATTTAAAAAGGAACTATTAACTATCTCACATTTGATACAGGCTCCCCTTTGAAAAGTTTTGTGCTCTAGTCACACTTGAGCAACATGGATGCATATATGAAGAGATGTACAGTAACTTAATATCTTCATTGCAGGCAATTTAAAGAGATACAATCACAGCTGCTTAACCTACACTTCAGTAAACAAGACTATCCATTTATTCCATGGGTCGGAAACACATCTTAATTGCAGGTTATATAACACTGGAGCTGCATCGTATCTTAATTATACTGCTATTTATTAAACTTTTTTCTCCACACTTACCAACATGTCCTTTGTTTGCTCAAGTCAGCAGTCACATTAACAAGTACCATTTATGTATTACCAACAATTTTAGCCTCAAGAAAGGTTAAAATAGGTCAGTCTCTTTGTGTATCAGTACCTTCATTCCTAGTAGTAGACTTACAAAGCTTACCAACTCATACTATATGATAGTTATGAAAATAAAGATGTTATGTTTAGTAGTGCATTCACTGAACATCTTTGGTGCTTGCAGAAACTCCATGTAAAGTCCATTCTGCAGCTTTTAGCATTCCTGGATCTGTGGGTGCAGGGAAGAAAAAGTCAGCATAGTTTTATAAATAAGAGAATAATAAAGAAATATCCTATGACTGTAAATAAAAATAGCTGACTTTCCACCATACAATTCAAAAGCAATTCCATAAAAATTATTTGTAGTGGGAAATTTTAATTACTTCCTTACATGTATCTCTAACAATATATCTGACTGCATTATCACTGCTTGATGTTGGATAGCAGTGATCCACTTGAATAATTTACTTGGGTGTTTTTTAGAGTTTAGTAGTAGAGAAATGATAAAAACATACAAGCTAAAAGTATTTTTAAATAAAAAAAGTGAAGTTACAGATCTGCATATGAAAAACACTTATTCCAAGTAAAAGACTGGACCCACCTATAGGGTTACAGAGAAAAGATAAACACTTCTACCTTGAGCAGAATTAGTGTTCAAGGACTAGCCAGTTTTCTGTAATTGTCTGAAGATCTTGCCCAGTAAGTGGCTCCCTAAGTCTTACTTTTACTTCTAGTTTGCCTCCAGTAGGCTTCCTACTGTCCAAAACCTTAAGACAGAAAAGACATAATTGAAACAAAACAACAAAATTCCAAGATAATTGAAATGGCTTTGAACACACTAAAGCATTTTACAGATTAATGAACAACTATATCAGAAATCTTTTTTGGAAACAAAATATCTACTAATGTATCACATTAAGATGTCCAATTCTATATATAGTATGGATTGTGATTTGATTTTCTAGTCAACTTCTGCATTTAGTTTGCACAGAAATATGCAGATGATGTGATTAAGGAAAGTGAACTATGTTGGCTAGCACATAATTCTTTCATTCTTGTACCAAGCCACTCAACACAAACATTATTTGAAAATTACAATAGATTTTCTTGTCCACATAAAGACATGGATAAATTCTCCAATTATTTTGGAATCAGCATATAGGCAAAGACAATGTAAGGGAATGAGGAAAAACGTTATCAATGAACTGCCAAGGATAAAAATCCCATTTTATAGAATATCTTCAGAATACAAAATGATACAAAGAAAATACATTTTAATATAGTTCTGTTCAAAAAGCTTGGCACTGTACCTCAACGATCTCTCTAATTTCACATTCAGATTCCAATTTGTCAAGTTTCAAATGTGCTGCTCCCACTTGCTTGTCACTCCTGAAAAAGGACCTGGGGAAAGGAAATAATCAAAACCAGAATTAAGCTCCTATAACAACTGGGGTGGGAAGCAGCAACAACATTCTATACTCATTCAGGACATGAAATGACAATCTTTGGTTCATTAATTTCTTTGGACTCAAATATGGCTATAAAATACAGGGAACTAGAAGAAAGCTGACCAACTGCATGTTTTATGCTAATAATGGTCACAGTTTACTGCCAAATGGGTTAGGAGAAATAGACATGAGCGGTCCTTTCCCTTTCCTTCCTCCTCCCCCCCCTCTCATTCACATTCTCTTTCTCTCTTTCACACATACACAGAGCTAGGGGCTGGGACTTGGTGGAAACATTTTACAACTTGGCTTGTTGGGATGGATTCCTTTCAGAACAATGTCAAGCACCTTAGTTCTTTTTATGTTATTAACTGTATATTCCACCCATCTAACTGTCCACTCTTGATTGACTATACCATAAAGATTATCCTCTGCCTGTTTTCCTTGACGCACAGCCGAACTTCCAAAAGTCAATAGTCACAGAATGTGTCCCCCTTTTTTTCAAACATAACATTTTGGTTCTGTTTCATACAACTAACTGATTTGCCCTCCCCTGGACATGAACACTTACCCTTTGTGAAAAATCTCAAATTTGATTCCTTTGGTTTGAATTGCTCTTCGAAAACCTCTGTGATTGCGATTAATGGTCAACTTGAAGAGCTGATTATATTCTACAAGTTTAAAGAAAGTTGCAGAAAATAAAATACCTGGAACAGTTAAAAGGTTCTGGAGTCATTCAGATCTCCAGCAGAACATGTAGCCAGTGGTCCAAAAGAAACAGATATTTTGCCACTTTGCACGGCATGACTATGAGTTTAGTTCAGTTCTGCAACTTAAACAACATCATATTTCCACAGGCAGTTCCCAGGTTAAACAAGGAATCCATTTCAGGAATCCTTGCAAAAGCTGGTATTTTCACGTTTATATTTTCATGTATGACCCAATGAAAGTGCCATGTTGCCTATGCAGAAAAATGATTGCTTAAGGAATCAAAGTTATCACGATTTGTATAACCTGGGATCCCCTGAGCTTCTGGACTGTACCTTAATTTTACCTTATTTTTTAGCTTAATGTTATTCCATAAACATCTAAACATCTGAAATACAAGCGGAGTGACATCACTTTGATCTTTATAAATCTAAGCAATTTTTTAAAAGACATGCTATAGGATTTATTTATTATTAGACTTCTATGCCACCCATCTTATTAAGGCGATTCTAGGCTATAAGATTTATGCTAAATAGCTGTAAGAATCATAGAACACCTGCTAAAGTCCTATAACCCGTACAAGATCTCAAGCCTAAGGCTAAATGATCTCCAGTTAAAAGGATTTCATTTAAGCTTTGCTTCTGACATCAACAGGTCTTGACTCAGATTTTTAAAATGAAAACCTCTGGAAGGGATGCCAGGTTAGGAAAGGCTGCAGTCAACAATATTCGGTTAACAGAGCTGATGGTAAAACAGAATTATCCCTTTCACCTGGTTCTGAAATAACAATTCATTAGAAGGCTCTGCTTCTCATCAAATGTAAAAGAAAACCCAATGCACACACCTGGGCAGTTGGTATTTTTAACCACTGATGTTTTGCTTTTCTGAGCTTGTTCCTGGTTTTGGGAAAAAAAGAAATACAAGTAAAAATATTTATTTAAGAAGCAACTAAACTAACCCGTACCTCAGCATGATAGATTAGTAAGATTTTGTATGTTTTTATTCTGGAAAAATGAACCACAGTGGCGTAAGCAAAATGTCTATAATTCATTGAAGAGGCTAAAAATAGTGACCTGTGAATTGAGAAGAGTGTCTCATAGTCCAGGGCTGATTAAGCGCTTCCAAAAACCAGTGAAGGGAGGGAAGCTACTGAACACTGGCTAGAGTGCAGCCTTATTTTTTTCTTACATTTCAAATCAAAAGAAAGCATGGAATATTCTAGCAGGATGAAGTGATTGTATATCAACCATGAAATATATGGTTGTTGGGTTGTTATTTGTAGATAGAAAGAATCTGGGTATGCCCACTCTTCTAGATCTTTTAGAATGTATATGAATAATTTCAAACAGACATTCTGGTAAATAACCCAGCCCACAGCACATGAAAGCCCACATCAACTGAGGGACATTGATAAGTCTTCAGTTATATAGACAAGATGGACAGCAAACCAGTCAAATGAATGAATGAATGAATGAATGAATGAATGAATGAATGAATGAATGAATGAATATGACTGACTGACTGAATGTCCTGCCAAATGTATACCAGTTCTAACTGGAGAAGTGCTTCCCACTCAGGGACAAAATTGCAAGTTCTGCCTTCTGAGAGGTCCTAGAATTCATATCACTAAATCTTCCTTCCCTCTCCAGGCCCCCACTATCTCTGGCTTCTGAGAAAGTTTCCTGACAGCATCACTTGGCTTATTACCCTATTGTCTTTTTTTTTTTTTCTTATTTGGCTGCATCCTATAACCTTCTTTCTTGCTTTCTTTTCACCACGAGTAATCTTTCTTATTTCCAGCATTGTTTCTTTTCTCAAGTTCCCCACTGATGATGAAAATTGCTTCTCTTTTCCCAAATCTTACTCAGTATTCTCCTGGTGTTCTTCTGTAATCTGGATATGTCACAAAGGTGCTTTTCAAAAGGCAACTCTGGACTTCCTTGGTTTGTTTTTTTCCCTTGAAAACATTTCTCTCCTCATACAAGAAGCATCTTCAGAAGAAGCTTCTTGGATGAGAAGCAAACCATTTTCAAGGAAAAACCAAGGAAGTCCAGTTGTTGCAGGCTGATTTCTGCTGACTGCCGATTGCTAGCAGGTTTGGCAGTTCGAATCTCACCAGGCTCAAGGTTGACTCAGCCTTCCATCCTTCCGAGGTAGGTAAAATGAGGACCCAGATTGTTGGGGGCAATATGCTGACTCTCTAAACCACTTAGAGAGGGCTGTAAAACACTATGAAGCAGTATATAAGTCTAAGTGCTATTGCTATGCTCATCAGCATTATCCTGTCAATCAGGCTGTGGAGGAGAAAAGTATGAATCCGTATTTACTATTTATATTCACTCTCCAGAGTTTGTATGTTTGAATACCCAGAAAAAAATAACAATTCCTAGATTTGGCATGTAATAAATACTCAAGAGGCTAACAGAGGCCTTGATTGTAAGTTTGTATACCTACTGTATTAGGATAATGAAATTCAAATTTCACAACGGCATCCAAATCATTAGGCGTCACTCCTGGGTAAAAAGAATAAACCAGTTGAGTATATAGTATAAGCTTCTTCATGGCAACAGCCATTCCACAGAAAACAATAATTAGTGGATTATCAGGATGCTTGCTTGTTAGATCCAAGTACTTTGCCAATTTTAAGGCGCTCAACCTTTACAGATGACATGAGATCAACATCTATAAAGTTACTGCTAGAAGCAATAACTATGAGCTACATTTGCAGTTGCTGGCTCTGATCCACTTTAGTAGTTTTCAGATGTTGTAATTCAATGCAGCCCAATTTAAGACACTGCACTTGTGTTTGTACTTTTAATATTTTCTTGTCAAAGTAATCCCATTGCAATAATTAGATCAAACCCAACCCCTGGAAAATCATTTTTGAAGGTGGTTGGAGTATGAACAGGCATTTCAAAATTTAGGTATTACTATAGCTCTTCAATCCCACAAGGGAATTTAGAAGTCACCCAAGCAGGAATAGTTTAATATTCATCATCTTAATATTCAACTTTCTTTAAGCTTGTTATCATGAAATGAAGTCAGTACAGGAGAATCCCACTTTTTATTTATTTCTTTTCTTTCCTGACCCACCATATTATCTGAAAGCCCTTCAGTTCCCTAAAGCTGACTTTTATATAGGAATATAAAGGTGGCAAGAAGCATTCTGCAGAGTTAGCTGTTCTTGAACATGAAATTCAGAGATTTAAAAACAAGTGGGACAAACTTAAAGGAAAAAGGTTCCCCCAAATTACATGTTGGCTGTGAATTACCTGCTGGAGCTGGTAGATTGATTCCTCTAACAATGATTAGATGCATTTCTGTGCTACTGAGTTCTGAAAATATTCTACAAGGCAAGTTAAAAGAATATATGAATGACTCCATTTTCTTCTTTATCTTAAGTTTTCCAAACCAAATGTAACAGAGATGTTGAAATCCCAATTATGGGGAAAATCATAACATGCTATGGGCACATAAAACAGAATTGCAAGGAGATTGTCAAGAGAAGGTTTGGACTCAACATGGATTTAGCTGACAGCTACATAATTTCTTCTAATGCTTCATTCTGCTCTGAAATGTATATATTTAAAAATGTAGCTTTAAGGTTTAGAAATATCAATACAGAAGGCCATAGAATTCTAGACTGTTTACTCCCACATTTTTCAGAAGGGATTCATAAAATTCATCAAGGTACAGGAACAAGAGCTTTGCAATCTTATTACTGCTGAAGTTTAGCCCTTGGTTATCCCTACCTTACAATTTTATCCCTACCTTACAATTTTAAAGGTTCTTTCTTCAAAGTGATGGCTTGGAGGATCTAACCCTTGCTTCTGTGCCAGCTGTAAGATCTCCAGATCCTTTTTACAATGCTGAGCTAGCTTTTCAAACCTGAAACACAGAGTAAAGAAATGGGATGTAGAGTGGAGGTGACAAATGGAAAAGTACATTTTGGAATAGTTTTTATTTCTTGTCCAGTATTGATAAGCATAGAGTCCCAACTCTCAAATTCCTTGATAAGATCTTGGCTATTGACAGAAACTAAAAGTGATGGTACTAACGCTGATAAACAACAATCATAGTGACTCAGGTTCTATTCTGATGGATTTGGAAATCAAACATTTAAGACCAATTCGCAATAGATATATATTTAATACTGTACTGGGTATGGAAAAAGCTTGGTTGATAAAGAAAAATATATAAAGCAAAGAGATTACGCAGACAGTAGCAGGAACTGGATACCCTTGAAGAAATCTCCTGAAGAAAATTGTAGCTATCCCGAGTTGGCATTGACAGTCCTAAATTGGTTAGAACTGGTGCTCAGATACAGATTAAGAGAGGTAGTTTATATCAGTTTTTTTTCCAACTTGGCAATTTTAAGATGAGTGGACTTCAACGCGCAGAATTCATGCTGGCTGAAGAATTCTGGGAGTTGAACTCCATACATCTTAAAGTTGCCAAGTTTGAAAAATACTGATTTACACAGAACATAGATGCTATCAATCTTGTAGAAAAGTTATATACGTATGAAACTTATTAAAATTGCTTCAATATTTTTGGAATAACATTTAGCCATTAAATACTTTTATATAGGTTACAACATTTCACTTGGGATATTCTGCAAAACTGGGCATTATTGATGGGGCCATTTTTCAACAAGCAAACGATGAGAGTTCTCTACAAAATTCTGCAATTTGCTTCAAATCAAATTTCCTATTACACATTAGTTTAATAAGACACTAAAATTATGTACAGATTTATGGAAAACATATGGCAATTAAATACATTTTACACAGTCTGTAACATTTATTTGGTAGATTAACTAAACAGGGTTGCGATCAATTGGGTAGTTTATTTTAAAGATACAATTTTAATAGACATACTAAAAAATAACCCCTACTGAGAACAAGCATCATCTTATAGCATTTTCTTTTTTTCTCAACAGAAATAAATGCTTCTTTTAAAAAAATGTATCAGCCTCTATAGGGAAGCAAAGAAGACCTGCATAAATGTATCTACAAAGCCAGGCTAATATGCCAAATGCTACGTCCAGTACAATACAAAGCATACCAAGAAAATTCCCCTAAGCTTCAGATAGAAGGCAGAAGAAACAGTTTTCTTCCAAACAACAGAAACCAAAACTTACAAGAAAAGAAACTCTACTGCAAGCTCTCCCAAGTTACATGCATATTTTCCCCCAGATTTTTAATGTTACCACACATAACAAAATATGTCGAACTGCAAACCTACCTTGATGTTTCAGTTACATTTCCCAGATGCATAAATTGTTTGGAATACTGCATACATTTCTATTAATGGAAAGTAGAACAAATGTTTGAAAATGATTTGAAAGGAAATTTATCCAGTCCGATGTGCAGAATTCTGGTTTATTACAACCAAGCAATCATACTGCTACATTCTTCAGGATTACACATTTAGTGATTTCTACCTGCTTGCAAAAAGCTAAAAACACACCCACAAAATTCCAACCCCAATCTTTTTAGCTCCCTCAAATTACTCTGAATTTATGAGGCAGTTAAGTGTATATGAATGAAATGTGGAGCAAGGATGACACGGTGCCATTGGGTGGTATTTAATCTACTTGCAACTTGGCCTGATAAGGGAGAGTGAAGCATCTGATTAGACTTCTATCTTTTTCTAAAAGTTTGTAAACTCCGCCTTTCCCCAAAGGAGGCCTAGCTCCATTTTCTCTACAATTAAATGAGAAGAAATGATTATAGAAAAATTGAAGGAAACTGATGGGAAAATACCATTGAAATGGGCTGTAGTTTCTCATTGGATGACAGAATTCGAAGCCTAAGCAGAGAACAGGAAGACCCATTTTAGACATAAAGCCTAGTTTGCCACCATACACGAGAGCAGAACTCATAATCATGTGGTTTATACTCTTTTCATTTTGAGACATGACTATAGATAAGGAAACAGAAACATTTCTTTAAAAAATTGCCAACACGAGTGAATTTTGATTCTTTGGAACTGTAGTTTCTAAAAAACCTGGTGCAAAGTTCATGGTGATTCTGCCTGGATCAAAGAAGCCAAAATTTAAATCAGGAGTGCAAAAAAATACAGACTCACAGCATCCTTTTGCAGCCTCAGGAACTCAGGTCATTTGGGGGGTGGGGGGTGGGTCTGAATGATTTCACCCTTTTTGTATTTGCATTTTTGAAGCTTTAAAAAATATTAAGGGTAACCTGACTAACAGAGATGGAATCTACTTTTGGAATGCAGCCCTCAAGTTGGTTAGTCTGATGAATCCTTTCATCTGAAACAATTTGAGCACTCCCAAATTAAACCAAAAGCATTGGGTGCTCTCTGAGCTTGGTTGTTTTCTTGCAGACATTTCATTACTTAAACTAGGTAACACCATCAGTGCTGTCTCAAGAGAGCAACCAAAACCCCTCATTTCAACTACAGCTCCAAATATTCTCCTTTATTGGTACCAAAAGAATTCCAAAGCAAAGCTGTATGCGAAGACGAAGACCAGGTCTCCTCTGAATGCCACCTTTTTGCTTCGCTGGTGTTATGACCCCGACTCCCGAGCCTATCCTGACAGAGGAAGAGGACTCAGAAGGTGATGGGGAGGAACTGACAAGGCCTCCCTCTCCAGGACCCTCCTCTCTGGCAATGCCTCAGGTTCCATCCGAAGGCCAAGAGGAACAGCTTGGATATGCCAGGAGGAAAGCATATCGGAACAACAACAGATAGGGAGCGAGGATGATGAATCCTGGCTTGATCCCAGGCAGCGTCAGAGGGAGAAGCGTGCGCAGCAATGAAAGAGGCGTGGGAGGGCCAAAGATTGAGCCACACCCCACAAGGAATAAAAGTGGGTGTGATTGCTCTTCAGGCTTTGTGATGGTCAAAGTTAAAAAAACCTGAGAGTCACATCGCGTTACCTGAAATCTGGCTTGTGCATATTTGGATTGGACCTTGGCTAACTCTTGCTTCGTGGATTACTTTTTGCTATTGAACCGGACTGAGGATAAACTCTCTCTTGCTTACTGTGAGTGAAAACTAACTTGGCAGGCATTTCGCAGTTTACTGCCAAAACTCTTATCTGCAAGGGTTTCTAGTCTGATTGCTTAATAAAATCTTGACAGGCGTGCCTGGTTGTCTGTTTGCCTGTGTGGGGAAGGGGGACAGAACAGCTGGACTGGAGAGGTTTGAGACGAGAAAGGATGTGATTCTGACTCCCGAGACTTTCTAGTGAACTACAGTTTAGACCACGTCCGCTTACCTCATGCTGTTCTTTCAGGAGATTGATGAGCTGAATGTAAACTTCTTCTACTTTCTGAGAAAGTCTAACATCTTCATGATGTATGAAAATAAAATCACCCTCATCATCCGTAGGAGGTGAAGGCAGCTGTACAGCAGAACACAGAACATGTCAGAGATTCCCTGGAAAAAGTGTTGCTGAGACAAAGAGGCCATTCAGAGGAGACAGGAAAAGATTGGGGAGAAAAGGGCTACTTCTCTTAGAATATCATCTTTGATCTCAAGGGCTCATGTGGTACAATATACAGGTAGTCCTTTACTTACGACCATTCGTTTAGTGATGGTTCAAAAGTTACAATAGCACCAAAAAGAGTGACTTACAAATGGCCCTTGCACTTAACAACTATCACAGTGTTCCCATGGACACAGGATCAAAATTGGGGCTCTTGGCAACTGGAATATATTTAGGAAGGATGCAGTGTCCCAGGATCATGTGATCTCTGTTTCACAGCTGGCTTCTGACAAGTAAAGTCAACGAGGGAAGCCGGATAGTTGTACAAATGGGTGCCCCTCACTTAACAATAGGCTCACTTAATGATGGAAGTCCCTGTCCCAGTTGTGATTATAAGTTGAGGATGACCTGTATCTGTTTTCTTGGACTAGCAGGCAACACTAGAATGCGGTGCTACATGACACCAAATTGCTTTCAAAGGCCAGTGATCCATCTATGAGAATGCTGAGTGAACCCCAGTAATTGAGGCTGTGAGGAACTTTGCCTGCCCCATCTTTCCTAAAGTTTTGGGAATAACACTTTTCATTAGCAATTGTGA
This sequence comes from Pantherophis guttatus, assembly GCF_059756535.1. Lineage (NCBI taxonomy): Eukaryota > Metazoa > Chordata > Lepidosauria > Squamata > Colubridae > Pantherophis > Pantherophis guttatus. The sequence goes on from NC_142065.1 coordinate 63,098,041, forward strand.
AGCAATATTTAGGTTGATTCCTGAGTGTGGAAAAGGGAAGGGTTGTTTATATTATTCTTTACCTTCTCAGCCCAAAATGTTTTGAACTAACTCCGTATCTATGACAGTGTACATTTGTGAGAACTTGCAATTAACTCATCTTTTAAGAAACCATGGCTTCAAAAACCCTGAATTATATGAGAATGCCACCATGAAATTACCTTTTTCTTCACCACCCAGTTGAACTGTTCCAAACATAGGAACAATATACTATTTCTAACAGCAACAGTGCATATAGGCATTCAAAATAGGCCAGTCTTTCTAACCTTTGAAATATCCACCAATTTGCCATTTTTGGCCATCTCAATTTTTGGATCTAAGCTCTTGGCTGTTCTCAGGTAGGCCTTGGCTTGTTCGAGATCATTTTTCTTCTTTGCCTGAATTGCAGCTTTGAGGTATTGCTTTTTTCTGTTCTCCAGAAATTCAAGATGCTCCTTGGCTGAAAGGAAACAAAAAAGTTCCTCAGTTTAAAAAATGTTTCAGGTGAGGATCTGGCCCAACCGACAAGCTTTCGTGCTTTTCATTTAATCCCATAGGCACAGGAAACCATCGATCAAATACCATTGTACAAAAAGGCGCCGAAGTTACACTGCTCAAGGGTGAGAGTAATTTTATCTTTATGAAAGATGATGAATACGTCAAAGCAACCAAGTACATTTTTCACTAATGTGTCTTTTACTCATTCTGGGCGTTTTTTAAACCTAATTCTTATAGGAAGAACCTCCAGATTCAAAGACTGAAGAAGGGTAGCTATCTTTGGGCCTCATCTCTGAACTTCCCTGAAGCTTGGAAGACAGCAGGGGTAAACCACCTTTTGTTCCTGAGAATCTGCAGTAGGTCTAACCATGGTGCAGACTGGGGTGTACTACAAATTTTCTGTTGGTTCCTTCCCGCCCCCCCCCCTTTTTTTTTTTCCTTTTCAGAAGTGTAAACTGTATTGTACTGTTTTAGGGCATCCACTACAATTTTTGCACACTTCTCAACTCAAAAATTGTGAGAAAACATGCCCGTTGTAATTAAAATTCAGAGTTCAGAGGGAGTTGGGCGGCATAGAAATGCGACAAAGTAAATAAAATAAATAAATAAAAATGGCTCCAGAGCTACAAAGAAAAGGGGTTGGGGATGGAGGGTCACATGTGCAGTTGGGATTCAAATTGCCCATTTGGTCTAACATATCAGAGCTGTTTTTATTATCACAATATGGTACAAACAAGAAAAAAAAATATGACTGCTGGACAGTCAGCTCTCTCTGAAAACTTTACCAGCTGAAGGGAGGTGCTCAGTAGATGGGGATCTCTCTGATGCTATTCCAGAGATAGGCAGAAAATGATCTTTCTCTGAAGGAGAGTCTTCCTGGATTACAGTAGATTGCACCACTAGTGGCTGAACAATTTGCACAGGTTTCGTAGGTAGCTGGGTGGGCTTTGGGGCAGCTGGAGCCTGTGTGGAAGATTCACCCTACAGAAATGAAACAGAAATAAAAAGCCACGTGCATGAAAACTAAGTATAGGAAAACGACCAATCGTGAACATATAGATCTCATTTCAGCAAACGGCTGGTCTGGGGTTGTCCAAAATAGAGAGGCCTCATCCTTAAAATGTGGCTTTTCACAGAATGATCGAACGCATCCTTCTCCAGTTTAGTTTTTCCAAAAGACTAAACTATAATTTCCAAAATTCCCATAACGTATACTGGCAGGGGAATTTTGTAAATTTGAGCTCAACATATTTTGGAAGGTGTCAGAGTGGAGGAGGCCGGATTTGGAGTACTCCAATGTTCAATATGGGTTTGATGAGATGATGAACTAGTAATAGGAACTCAAACTTTAAGTCTTAACTGACATTAACAAGGCAAGAATAATATTCAACCTTAAACCACCACATTTTCATGATCCTTCATGTCCTAAATCAAAACAAAAATCTGTATCAATGCACCACTAAAAGAACTGTAGGATTAAACTAATTTTTTTTCTTCCTAACATTTTTCCTGCAAGTTCAGGGTCCACTTTTGCTGAATCAACAAGTGTTTGTCCTTTGGCTGTGACAGGAAGTGACCTATCAGATTTTTGTCCGAGCTTGACACTGTGACTGTGGGAGAATTACTGCTTCAAAGTCACCCAGTTGGCTTTCATGTCTAAGGCAGGACCAGAACTCAGTCTCCTGGTGCCTAAACCTCTAGACCAGGGGTGTCAAACTGGTGGCCCACGGGCCAGATGTGTCATGCACAGGCCACGCCCATTCCAGCTCCGTGAATGGGAAAAACATCGTGAAATGTCACGTGATGGCAACGTGACACCGCGAGTTTGACACCCATGCTCTAGACTAAACTGGGTCTCTGTTAAGCTCATATCTGTTTTAGGAATATACCTCATCATCATCATGATCTTTGTCATTGGTTGTTTCTTCCTCCTCTTCCATCTTAATCAATGTGTTAGCATTTTCCAGCATTCCAGAAACTGTGCCATGACCATCTATAGGAGACATTCCAGGAATTGGAGGAAATCCTAACAAAATTCAACGAACAAGTCTCAAAAGAAGGAAGAAATATAAACCACAAACATTTAAGAAAATCATGATTTTAAAAGGGAAAGAGTTTAACATTTTAGGTACATTCAAAAGTTTCAAGATCTTAAAAAGTTTGTGGACTACAACGATAGCCCATAAAACAAATCCCAACAATTAATAGTATCTCTGTAAAAATTCTGACAAATTTTTTTTGAATTTAATTTATGCTAAATGAAAAAAAAATATGAATATTGAAAATCAGAATGATATTCTACATCCATTATGTTTATACATAGGGTAGCTTTCCCATATTAACTATATGGTTTTAGATATATGGACAGAATTTAGTTTTGTCACCTAATTTTATCCATTTGTACTATAATACTCGTGATTATCCCAGGTAAAAATATTGCAAATTCATCCTCAAACTTTGCAACATAAATGAAATATATAAGCAAATGTACATTCTCCAGAACTCCATATATATGAAGGGTTATTCACAGTTCTCATTTCCATAAAATCCAGTGTTCACAATAGCAGAACAGAGGGGCTGATTTGGGGTAATAGCAAATTTTACAATTTCTGCCAATACATTAAGGATAAAGATCCTTAAGGAAGTAAAACTTTCAAGCATTTTTTTGTTGTTAAAACCATTCCCATGATTTAGAGGTAACAACAGGGCATATTTTTCTGCATGTTTTGTAATGCTGTCTCAGTCTCACAACAGGGCAGAATCTGCTAAAATATATTTGCCACATAGAAAATGTTTGTTAGGATATTTCTCATTATGCACAACGTTCATAGTTACTCACTTACCAGGGGGGACTGGTAGTTCAGCAAAATTAACTTTTCTTCCTGCTTTATGTGCTTTTATGGCATCTTGATATTGCTGCAATCAGATATGTTGTTTAGAGAGAGAAAATACATATTTATTCCTTATCTGCTGCCAGAAATCAATATACCTTCTGAAAATTATCTTGGAACAAGACAGAAGAGTTTGTCTCATAGCGTTGCATGCAAAAATTAGGTACATAAATATGAAGTATGTGTTCAGATTGGTAGAAAAATGCTATATTTAACTTTGTATCATGAAGTTCTGTTCGCTCAGGGATTCACCGAAACACACAATTTGACCATGTAACTTTTGCATGAACTCTATCTAAGAAAACACTTGCATTACACAGTACACAATTGTCACTGGGCTTTTTTGGCAAAGAATATTAACCCATGTCTTTGTGATTTAATTTGGTGCGTCCTTATACCTGCTTATTCAGAATTAAGTCCCAGTAAGCGCAATGGAGCTTACTCTTCTGTAAAGGGGCACACTATTCTAGTTCAGTATGAAAGCACATTTTCATACCATGTTATGTTGTGTTATACAGAAAAGAAAGGAGCCAGGTTGGTCTAGTGGTTAAGATATCAGAATGGGAGATGGGAAACCTGGATCCCACTTCCCTAGGCAAGAAAGCCAGCTGAACAACCTTGGCTAAGTCAACAGCTCAGTCCTAGGAAGATGGCAATGGCAAACCACTGCACTGACCTGCTGTATACAGGCAGTGCTCAATTTATGACCATTCATTCAGCAACCTTTTATATGACGATGCTGAACAAATGATGATTATGACCGTCCCAGTGCTCCCGTAATCATGGAATTGTTATTTGTGACCTTCCCTGTTGGCTTCCCCAGAAAGTCAAAAGGGAAACCAGCAGAGAAAGTTGCAAGTCCCCGGGGTAAGTCTTTCCCACCGCCATACCCTCTTCCAGCACCTCTTGGTTTGAGCTGCTGCTGATTTGTACTTTTCCAACCGCTACTGCAAGGCTTTTCTAGCGCTGTTTTTGGATGTTGTTTAAGCCTCGCTGGCCACTTGTATATCCCCATACACCCTCCCTGAGCCTCAGTGCCCTGCTTGCACCCTCACTGAGCCTTGCTCAACCCCTTGCGTACTCTCATTGTACCTCCCTTGAACTCCCTCACATATCTTCACTGTGCCTCCCTTGCAGCCCCTCTCTGTGCCTCTTTTGCATCCTTCTGTACTCTCTCCAACACACATTGTGCTTTTCCTGCAACCTTAGGCACCCCCACAAATTCTCTGTGAGCCTTGCCATGCCTCCCTTCCACTCTCATGCCCTCCCGTACCTGGCAGCAGCCATTTAACTGTCTGCCGGTCTACTTATGAGCCACTTGGGACTTCCAATTTCCTGTGGGCTTCCCCACTGACTTAGTTGTGGGAAGCAAGTAGGAAGTTGTTTTGTTTAACAATCATGGAATTCAATTAACAAAAGCTACCCGGACTGCAGGAATTGCGATTTCTGAGCGACACGGTTGCACTTTACAACCGTATTGTTTAACAACATAAATTCTGGTCCCAATCTTTGCCATAAATTGAGAACTACCTGTAGTTAAGAGTTTAACACTCTGTCTAATTCAAGGCCAATTTGAAGTTAAAAAAAAAAAGCAGAAAACAATCAATTATATTTTGGTGAAAAGATGTTAAATCTATGCCTCACAGGAAAGACATTAGAAACAGAGAACTATTGCTAGCATCAACTCAACCCCACCCCTATTTTTGTTTTTAACCTTGGCTATTCTCTCGTGCATCCTGCTTTTCCGGCCATCTCCATTTGCTTTGGCTTGAGCTGCTGCTGATTTGTACTTTTCCAACCTCTGATTCAGAGCTTCTAGCACCGTTTTTGGCTGCTGTTGGGAACCTATGAAATGCATACAAAAAACATACCAAAAGAGCACAGTCATGGAACGTGTACCTCTTTCTTTTGCTGTAATCAAACCAGTATTACTTATTGTTCAAAAAAAAAAAAAAAAAAAGCTAAAAGAAGCTTTACTTTCTTGCAATATGTCTGTTTTAAGGTTGCCCTTAAAGACAGCCATAACAACCACACCCACAGTAACAACAACAAAGCAACTGTGTTTGTAATTTTAATACTATAGCTAATTACAGGGGCATATCTCACCTGGATCTTCATAACCTTGAAAATCTGGTTTAGTTACAAGCTGACAATTTTCCACAGGTACAGATGGAGTTTGTATTGAGGGAATCTGTACGTCTTCTGGACTTTCAAGTTCTGAAAAAAGTATTTATAAAGACCAAGACAATATCTGGCTACATTTCATAATAAGCCAGGAAATAATGAAGTAATAAATTCAGTTTAATTGGAGCACAATTTAATAAGACCTCAAGCAAACAAATCAGTACTAAGAATACCACAGATTAAAACAGTCTACTTAAGAGGTATCTACCAAATATCCAAAAGTTCCCTTTAACTAAAACTAATTTTAATAATTTGTTGGCTGTTCAAGCAGCTACAACTGCATGGATGCAAAATAGAGGCAATGGCTTCTAGATAGAGGGAGGAAAAAACAGAAAGGTATATTTATTCGAAACAAAACAGAAACAGAGGCAAGTAACAAGCACACTTTAGGTACGAGATTACACACCTTGAGCACTGAAAATATTCAGGGCATCCAGATTTATGCTTAAGCATATCCATGAATAATAATACAAATGGTCCACAGCATACAGCATACAGGTAGTCCTCGACTTGTGACCACATTGGAGCTCAAAATTTCTGTTGCTAAGCCAGACAGTTCAGTTGGTCCCCATTTTATGACTTTTTTGCCACAGTTATTAAGCGAATCACTGCTAAGTGAATCATGCAGTTGTTATATGAATTTAGTTTCCCCCATTGACTTTGCTTGTTGGAAGCCTGCTGCGAAGGTCACAAGTGGTGATCAAATGAGCCCAGGACATTGTGACTGTCATAAATAAAGGCTGGTTGCCTATAGCCCAAATTTTGATCACATGCCCATGGAGATGCTGCAATGATTTTTAGTGTGAAAACCAGTCATAAGACACTTTTTTCAGTGCCATTGTAACTTGGACTGCTCACTAAATGAATGGTTGTAAGTCGAACATTACCTGTTCCGTAAGTGACATTAATCGGGTTCAAAAATAAAGAGGATTGAGAATCATGTAGAAGTCTTTTAAGGACACATGTGCAATGTTTACAGAGTAACCTAATAAAATAGATGAAAAAACCCATATTTGCTTCCAGAGTTAATTTTTAGGTACTGGAAAACGAACTTGAAGGTACTGGAAAATTTAAAATCTGTAAATCTGTAAATCCAAAGCCTCCATATTCTTTTGTATAGCAGTGTATCAGAAGAAACTGCCATTCTTCATACTTTATCCAAGAAAAAAGATTTTTTTTCTTACTTTCCAGGGCAGGAGGCATATCCCTGAGGTCTACAGGCTGCCCATTATTCAAGGCTTCTATAACCAGGCTAAATTTCTGAAATATAAAAATAAAGTTTCAGAAGGTTAAAAGATCTAATATATCTAATATATAATATTACCAAACAATTCACAAGGCAGTAATTTCACAAAGGACCCCAAAATATTTTCAGAATCCTAAAAATCTACTTCCATTTAAAGTAAAACATTCTCGAACTTCTACTCTTCTGAGTGATATAATGCTTTAAAAAATTCAAAACAGAAACAATATGAGATTTTAAAAACTTAATAAATTTCACAATTGGCCTTAAGTCTTTTTTTTCCTCTCTCTGTGATACTGAAGTTAGATCCTATAATTTATTCCTACCACAGGTACATATATCTTATCTCCTAGAGCAAGGCTGTCAAACTCCCGGCCCGCAGGGCAGATGAGTCATGTGCTGGCCATGCCCCCGCCCAATTTAGCGAAGGGGGAAAAAGTCCCGATATGTCACGTAACGCCGCATTGTCATGAGTTTGACACCCCTGTCCTAGAGTATCATTGTACTTACAAATAATTCTTAATTATATCAAGTTTAGATAAAGTGAGCAGCTGAAAGCCAAGTGAAACACATACTTCTAATTTGGGTAAATTATTCTAATTCCATAAGCTATTACTGTATCTGAACACCAAGTATAGTATAAAGTTGCTCAGAGAAGAGTAAGTATTTTAATTCAGTACCCTCCCAAGTCATTACTGTCCAGAGTTGTTGAATTACTACCCCAAACAGGTAGCACAGCGTATCAATCAATCAGTCAATCAAACGAACAAACAAAAACAAACAAACAAACAAACAAACCACTCTCAACTGGGGATGAGGGGTTCTGGAGCCTAGATTACATTAATATCCAGAGGGCATCTAACTGTTGAAGTCAGGGAAGAATGTATGATTCAAAAGCCCAACACAAATTCTGGTTTGATAGAGCTGCCTTGATTTGTGAATAATGAAGCCTCACCTTCCCAGTCCTCATGTATTCTTTTGCCTTCTCAAGGTCACCTTTCTGTTTAGCTTTCAATGCCGCTAATTTGTACTCCTTCTCTCTTGTCACAAGCAGTGCCCGTGTGTCAAGATGTTTGGAATCTGAACAACATAATAAAGTCAGCCAATAAAACATCTCCTATAGAAGAATAACCATTTTTTGGCCCTCGCCCCCACATCTGGAACAGAAAAGTAGGAACATGCTTATTTTTGAACATCCTGTACGTAGAATGGATTCCTGATGAAAAAGCATCAACTATAAAACTACTTACTGTCTTCCAAAGTAGCTTTTGTTCCCAAATCATCTGTGTTTACATCCTGACCCTGGACAGCACTTTTGTTTACAGACAGTTGCTGATCACTGGGATCTGTTAATTTAAGGGCTGCTGAGAGGCCTTCCATTCCTTCCTCCTCAGGTAATGTTACTTCATCTTGATCAGTTGAACTTGTAGGCAAGTCACTGTGAGGCGTGGCCTGCGGCACAGACAAAGAGCTCTTCCCAGATGCCACAGGTGGTGGCATTTCTTCTTCGTTCACTTTTTTGCCATTCTTCAATGCAATCAGCATGGATTCCAGTGTCTAGCAATAATTGTAAGATAACGCCAAACGATAAGTTTAACAACTCTTTACAGATATCGTAATCGAGCTCATTTGTTACAGACATACTGACAACATATACCGCAGAGCTAATAAATGAAACATATATTTTAAAGTACCTCAAAATAATTGTAAAAATGTGGAGTTACAAATTAAGGAAATTAACCAACCCTCACCATTCAGGATTTCATTACATGGAATCTAAACTGATGCTGATATTCTGTTATATTTGTTTTAAATTCTTTAGCCACAAGGCAAGTATTGATTTGAATCGCTTCTGCTGCAATAGTGAAATGTAAAATTTGTTACTACCGGTTCTGTGGGTGTGGCTTGGTGGTGGTGGGGTAATGTGACTGGGTAGGCGTGGACAACTTTTTTTTTTTACTTTTAAAAGCATTTTTTCTACAATCTCTTCGGTCAAAGAGGTTGTAAAAAATGCTTTTAAAAGCCTCTGACGATCAGGCAACTCAGCTGGGATTGTCAGAGGCTTTTAAAAGCATTTTTTTTCCCTACAAACTCTTCGGCCGAAAAAATGCTTTTAAAAGCCTCTGACGATCCCAGCTGAGCTGTGCGATCATCAGTGGCTTTTTCTTTTACTTTTAAAAGCATTTTTTCTGCCGAAGAGAGTGTAAAAAAATGCTTTTAAAAGCAAAAAAAACAGCCTCTGATGATCGCGGGCTCAGCTGGGCATGGGGGGGGGGCGCAGGGATTTTTGCTACCGGTTCTTCAAACCACCCGCTGCCATCGCTACCGGATCAGGCAATCCGGTCCAAACCGGAAGCATTTCACCCTGTTCTGCTAGCATTTTCTAGAGCCATAAAACTTAAAAATAAATTTCTACACAAATTGGATTAAAAGTCTGTCCAATGCCAGCAGCTGCAGGACCGCAGTTCAAACTTTTTACGTGATCAACTAGAAATTACATACACTATAGGAATTCCAACTGGTAGATAAGGGTGAAATCAAGTACTGAAATCAGCTACTAGCACCATTAATTTTTATAGCAACAACCAAACAAGTGAGAATTGTACATAGCAAGGCATTAACTGAAATGCCCAGGAGTTACATTTCCTGAACAGATACTTCAGATTACTCTGTGAGATTCTCAGATTTTCAACACTTGGGTCATAGTCTTGGGTCATGGTACTGGTATCAGAGAACTGACAACTAAGAAAACATTCCCAATTTACATACAACCCATTTGTTGATGCATGATTATGCGGGCCTATGTGCAGGCAGTACCGGTCTCTCTGTAGTACAGCCATATAACGCTTTGCTGCTCTGTCAATTTCACTGCCTCCCAGTTGGCTTCTGGGTGCAATTCAAGGTGTTAGTTGTCGCCTTTAAAACCCTAGAAGGTATGGAGCCAGGTTACTTGCACGACTGCCTCTCCTCAATAGTTTTTGGCCATTCCACCAGATTTGGCAGAAGTGCATGCTCTGGGTCCCATCTGTGCAACACTGTCACTGGGTGGGTGTTAGGAGGCATCCTTCTCTGTCATGGCACCTGTCCTGTGGACCAACTCCCTGTGATACAGGAAGTCCCAACCCTACTGACCTTCCAAAGGCTGCAAAGACTTGGCCATTTCCCTAGGCACCAGGGCTGGGGTGCCAATGGAGCTCTGATGTAGATGTTGCTGGATCTCCTATGTTGCTAGTGAAAATTTTTGGCCTTTTTTTATGTAATGGGCTGTGATTTTGTTTGCCACCCAGAGTATCTTTTGTAGATAGATAGCAATATAAATATGCTAAATACATAAATCACATCTGTAGGCTTTAAAGTACTAATAATCACTAGAAAGATATTTCCACTCTCTTCTCAGTTACATGTGCATCAGTTCTCTTAATGTATCCCCATCAACATATTTGGGAATTTCTAAATTACCAAAAAATATAAATTGTAACAAATCAATTAAAGCAGAAGTGTTCTTTTTATACTTTTATACTTTAGTTTGTGACACTTGGCTAAAAATACCTATAAAGCTATTTGAATTCAAGACAAATGTTTAACATTTATCCTCAGTTAATTTTAGATTCTATTTTCCCCCAAATAGACACTCTGATTCTTTTAAACATGACCTATATTGTGCCGTTTACAATTATTTTTAAAGGTTAGCTAAATATCCAGAATTATTAAACTTAGTTTTCTAAAGGAAAGTATACTTGAATAAATCATTATTCAAGATAGTTTGTTTTTACTTTATGCAACGAACATTAAGAACCAAATTTAATCTGCACCAAATTGTAACAGAATATGATTAGCATCTACATGATGCTCATTTCTCAGCACATTCTGTGGCACTCCTGGCTCGTTTGAACAATTCCTCCCCAGGAAAAATGCAGCACTTCAGTCAATAATCCACCATACCTTGAGACCTCGCTCGTACCGTCGCACTTTGGCATTCTCACCAGCCTCCTTTGCGTTCAGTATTGCTGCCTTATAAATAGCTATCCTGTCTTCTACCGTTTTCTGCAATCCACTGGAAACAACAGGAGTCATCTCGAAGAAGAAAATAAAAAGAGAAAATAAAGGAGACAAAAATAAGATCAAACGGGCCACTCAAGCATCCGTACGAAACTGCTACTTCAAACATGGACAGCTTGGACATCAGACTTAAAAGCAAAGATCTTCAACAGAAGAGTATTTGTGTCCCAGCACCTCTGGGCCTTTTGCCCAGAGAAGCAGCAGAGAGGTGGGTGGGGTACCTCCGGAAATTATGCAGACACAGGGTAACTGTAGGGAGAACTTAAGGAATTAGAAGTCTCAGCCATTTCAGGGAAAGGCTGGATAGACAGTTATTTAGAGTATAAAAGGACTACTCTCTCCAGTAAGAATAAGGGTGCAAAGCAGTTCTTAACATTATGTCTATTTATAAAATTATTTTCTTCTACTCAATTCAGTCATCCAAGAAGAACCGGTGCCAAGAGACTGATAGTCTAAGTAAATGTCAGCATCACTGCTTATCATCAAAATTGATAGCAAACATATCTCACAGGGTAGTTTCAAAGGAAAGACCACCGCTATCACACCAGAGAAAACACATGAACAGAAGACTGTCCTGAGATGATAATCTTCATTTATATTGCCTACAGACTGCTTGTAAACTGACATCTTAAGAGGTCCTTGTTTATACTTATTTGCAACCCTCCAAAAGATGTGCTCTAAATACACTATTCAAATAATATTGCTTTTTATTATTCTCTCCTTTGAAAATGTTAATGATCTTTGAAACTGCCTTAGAACAAATGCCAAAGGATACAACAAGACTATCTTCCAGCACACAAGGCAGAAATCTTTTAAAAAGGAAAAAGAAAACCTCATGCCCTTCAGATGTTTTGGACTGTAATTAGCCAAAGCCAATATGACCAATAACTGAGAACAATGAAAACTGTACCCACGGATTGGGAATGTATTTATGATATGACTACACTGAACAATTTGGGGTAATACCAGATGATAATATTGTTCCTTTCAGCCAGAGTTACCTGTGTCTGCATATCAGTCTGATGCTCTGTGGTTATAGGAGACGTTTCCATTGTTTCTGTGTCTCTCTCTCTGGTTTCTTCTCCATGTTCCTCTCCAAGGACTTCCTGTAACTCTGCCTAGAATAAGGACCATGTCAGTTATTGCTACAAAATAGCTATTTCCGTTTCATGTTAAAATGAACTACAGAAAATTTAATGTATCTTCCCACTCTTAGTGCCCCATAATTCCTAACCAGCAGGAACAACAAGAATACATGGAAATAAAAACGGTCTTAAGTGTCACTGATGAATGAATTTCAGAAATAAAAAATACTTTATTTCAGAATTATAAAAACTAATAATGATAAACCTATCATATACAGGCAATCCTCGACTTACAACCATCCATTTAGTGACCATTCAAAACCACAAGAGGCACTGAAAAAATTGACTTACAATCTGTCTCCACACATACAACTGGTACAGCAACCCCACGGTCACATGATCAAAATTTGGGTATTTGACAACCAGCATATATGGTTGCAGAAGCCAGGGGTCATGTGATCACCATTTGCAACCTTCCCTTCCCAGCTGGCTTCTGACAAGCAAAGTCAATGGGGAAAGCCAGATTCACTTAATGACTGAATAGCTTGCTTAACAATGGCAGTAATTCGCTTAACAACAATGGCAGAAAAGTCATAAAACCAGGCATGACTCAATTAACCGCCTTGCTCAGCAGTGGAAAATATGATCCCAATTGTGGTTATAAGTCGAAGACTACCAGTAATATGCAACTAGTTAATTCAACTAGTTAAAAATTATTTTAGTTAAAACTTGGTATTTGGCATGGGACGAACAGGAGAAGCATTCTGGAATTGTTATTTTTCTACGTTCAGGTGAAATGTATTATTTAAAATAGATTTTTCAGTAAATTATAACTGCTGTAACACATTCCTTTATAAATGCTATTCACAACCAACAAAACAAAGTACCAAAATTCAGCACACAAAGAAAACTGCCCCTGCATTAATTGTATATAATCTTAAATAGAAGCCTTGCTGCGAGATTGAACTGCAGATGTGCCACTTCTTAAAGTTGCAGCTAAGAATAGTTTTGGTTTTTTTTCAAATTCTAGCCTAGGCTCTCAATCGTGATAAAATTATGTCAACTTCCTAACATTTTTTCTTCAGAATCTTATTTTGACAAATATTTTAATTTGTTTAGACATATTAAGTATGGAAAAAAGCTTAAGCACAACACTACTTGCAAATTTTCAATTTCCTATACTTCTGCATCCTTATTATTTTCTGCAGAAACATGAAAAGATAGCAAAGTTTGTTTCATATCATAAGAGAGGTTCACTTGTTATGAAACCAACCAGAAATATTTCTCCTTAAAAAAATCAAGAAATCAATTTACTATTCCTAAAGCACACAGGATATTATATATTTCTGTTGTACATATCCATGTGTATCACTTCTATCTTCTGACTCCCAAAAATACCATTTCAGAAGACCAATTTAATGTGATACTGTAGAATTATGTTTTAATACCATATCTTAAAACAAACCAGAATTTCTTGCATTTCCCTCTTAATACTCCTCAAATGCAACATTTGAGGCATCCAATCTTTCTTATAAGCATCCTGGTACATTCTCAATAAATTGGGCTTCAATTCCCATAATTTTTTTCCAACCAACATGACTGCTTTCTCCTCTGGCTGGGGATTATACGATTTGAAGTTTAATTTTGCCTGAGAAAAATGGTATGAAATGATGGTTCCTCTTTAGAACTAGAGGGGGAAAAGCAGTCTTCCAGCAGACTCCCATATATACCAAAAGTTCGGTATCTTCCTCCAGACCTTCATCATCATCATCATCCATGTCCTTCATGCACTCAGCAGCCATCTTTTCTATATGATCCATGGGCAAAGGGGCTGCAGAAAATTAAAACCAAAAATCTTAAGGAAAGGAACATTTATAGTTACAAAAGGTAATTCCCATAAATAAAAGGAAGAAGGGAAAGATCCACAAGACAGCAGTTAAAATACAGTTCTCAAGCAAATGTTCTTAAGCTTTTCTTGTTTGTCAGCAAATGTCCTTACATTTTCCTTTTGGTTTGGTTTTTCCAGTAGGCAAATTCTCTCCAGTAATAGCTGCTAGCTCAGCTTCTAGATCCCCATCATCTTCTAGATCTAGTATCATCTCTTCAGGATTGAATTCTATAAAAAGACCCAGCTGTTGACAAGAAAATAATAACAGGATTAGTATCCGTGTTACACAAATGTCTACGCAAGATACATTAAATTGGTAGCATTGCTTCTAACCTGTTTCATCCAATACTGGTATAAATTTCAGGAATAGGGACTCTATAACAAACACTATCTGCTTATAGAGTTCGACGACATTTTATAGTAACATGAACTCTATATTGAGATTTGAAAGGTATCATATTTTAATACCAACCTTCCTTCTAGGAACCAAAAGTGATGTATACTTTCTTCTCCAATCATATTCTGTGAGGTACACCTTAAACTAAGAGATAATATTTGACTCCAAATTATCCATTTACGGAAAGTGGCGATTTGGTCTTAAAATTCTTAGATTCTTTAATCCAATGTTCCTTAAACTGAAAGGGGTTCTATGAGCTGGTTCCACTCTGCTAACAAGTCATTCTTGCCCATCGTACTGTGTGTGTGTGTGCGTGCACCAGGAGTACGTTTCACTTACCTTTGCTACTGGTTCGCTCGCACGCCCACCACTTCTGCACATGCACAGAGCGTATTTGATGATGTCTGGGCGGGTGGGCGGAGCCTCCTGCCACCGCTGCTACCGGTTCACCCTGAACTGGGGCAAACTGGTAGCAACCCAACACGCACATACCACACACGTGTGAGGGGTGTGTTTTGCTTCAATTATTTCTCATTTCAACTATTCAGAGCAAGAAGCAAAAACAATTTGACTTTCAGTAAGAGTTTGTATTGTTACGTCTGGGAGTTCCAAACTTAACAACTATTTCTAAGGTCTTTTCCTTCTCAAATTCTGGAATAAGAGATGTCTGTTCAAGTGGAAAATCTGTGTAACATAATTTCCTTCTTTTTGCAAAGAGCTTAATACTTATTTTAAAATTCCATCACTTCCACTCCCTGCTTATATAATGAATATAATTACCAACCATAGAGAGTATCAAGGACTCCTCAAAAAAGAAAGAATGGAAGAAATGTGAACGTGAGGTTTACTCTGGATTATCACATATACTATGATCTTGCACTATCCAAAATGTACCATTAAATACTCATGTTTTTACTTGAGTCTACTATGTTATATAAAGCAAAGAGAATAAGATGATTATCTGCTTCCATCCTAGGATCACAAAGGGAAAGGAAGTTCAAGAAATACATTATGTGGTTAATATTTTACAAAGCACTATTTGTACTAAATTAACTCAACACGCCTATGTGTTCTGGAAACACACAAAAGGATCTGCCTTTGGAATTCAAAAATAAGGCAACTGAACTAAATATTCCTGCTGGACCCAGACTTCATTCATTATGGCAAAGGACCGGGATAAGCTAATTTCCTTGTTTTAAGTTTGCACTAAGACTGTTTCTCCCTGATATCTTATTTAAATTTAAATACCCTCTAAAAGAGTAGAAGATTTATCTCCCCTCTGCTACTTTACCCTCAACTTGGGTGCATGGTATTTTTGCAAATCATGCCTATTAAAAGGATGAAATGTAACTATTCTCTTCTTTTCCTTTCATAAGATCAGATCCAATAACACTTGAGAATTTTTACTCTCCCCTGTAATAATATCCATTAATATGGCTATTTGTTCTGCTTGCTACACTCAAAGCAAGCTATGCCATATCTTGCAAGGCCATTTAGAAAGCTGTTCTGAACTATGTCTATATGTATAATGGAATTGTTTTCTAAGCAGCCACAAGTTCCTTGCAAAAAATGTGGCTGCTTTAATAAGTCAATGAGAGATATTTCCCCCATTTAGCTGCACGTTATGAACAACTGTACAGATAGTCCTCAATTACCGCCACAATTGAGCCCAAAATTTGTTGAGACATTTGTTAAGTGAGTTTTCCCCCATTTTACGACTCTTCTTGCCATAGTTGTTAAGTGAATCACTGCAGCTGATAAGTTAGTAAGCTGATTGTTAAGTGGATCTGGCTTCCCCATTGACTTTGCTTGTCAGAAGGCCACAAAAGGGGATCACATGACTTTGGGACACTGCAACTGTCATAAATATGAGTCAGTTGCCAAGCATCTGAATTTTGATCACATGACCACACGGGTGCTGCAATGGTTGTAAGTGTGAAAAAAGATCATAAAGTCACTTTTTTCAGTGCCGTAACTTTGAACGGTCACTATATGAACTGTGATAAATCGAGGACTACCTATATTGTATACTCTATTGTATGACAAATGTAAAAAAACCCTGATGGATTTGATTTCAGATACATTACTTCAGGATTTTTTTAAAAAATCCTTTCCATTCTGATTATTGAAGTACTTTGTTTTTCTAAAGAACTGATCAATTTAATTCCACTACTTTACTACATCAGGCAATTATAGTTAAATTTCTATAAAATAGCTGCCATTTATTTAGATAACAAAGGCAATCACCACCTTAGTGGCACTAGTAGCAACTATTGTCAACTATGAAATTTATGAAAACAAAGAATAGATTTAAATCAGTAATCGTCAAACTTTCAGTATTTTGTTCCATATTTTAAAGAACAGATTCTCCTCTGAATTAGCAAGCATACC
This sequence comes from Pantherophis guttatus, assembly GCF_059756535.1. NCBI lineage: Eukaryota > Metazoa > Chordata > Lepidosauria > Squamata > Colubridae > Pantherophis > Pantherophis guttatus. The sequence continues at coordinate 63,114,695 of NC_142065.1, forward strand.
CATTTTCCCAATATTTGTGGCTTTAGTTTTTTTTTTTGTTAAGAATCTAGGATACCTTATAAGAAAATAACTCAGACCATTCCACAACTCTAGCAAGAGAAAATGTTATAAATCACTTGCTTGGCTTTGGGTCAGATTTGATTTAGATCTAACAAAACCTAAAATTACAAAAGGCTGGGTGCATGGATCTCAGTCAATCTGTGTCTCCTACCAGTACGTACATTTCTAATTAATTTAAATGGTGGGTTATTGAAGAAATCTCTACTTTTCAAAGCATGAGGGCCTCAAAGTCATCTCTGAATTAGTTTCAAAACCACATTCTGCATAAAGGAAATCATCCTTAACTGACAACACAGTAAAAAGGACTAACAGAATAAATATACCTGTTTTGCGGCAGCTCCTGCCTGACCCTTGGCCTGGGGGCTTTTCCTGGGTCTTCTTCCAGGCATGCTGGTTCATCAACAAAGCCAGGTTGCAGAATCCAGAAAGTTAAAAATTACCTGGAGATAATGAGATTCCAATGCAGCAAGATATATTTGCAAGAACACCATATAGACATTATTTTTTTTTAAAAAACCAAGAGCATCCTGACTGAAAAAAACCTCATCAAGATACTAGACTGCTGCCATTCCCACTTGTAGGTCTTAAATTCTAAGATATACATATTGTTAACTCTATTTTCTCTAACCATAGTACAAAAGCAGAGATGTGCATCATTGCTTTTGGAAGATACTTATGGCTTGGATGTTCTTCTTCTAATACAGGCAGAAAGCCAGATTTATTATTTTTTTAAAGAGAATGATCACATAGCAAACCCTAAAACGAAAGAAAACGACTCCCATACGCCAAACTGTTTAGAAATCTAATGAGTAATATGGAATTGGATATTTTCAGCCCTTAAGGATTGGGGAAGTGGACAGTCAGAAGCAAGATTATACTTATATAACAGCAGAACATATTTAAGGTGTTAAGAACTCAGTCAATGTCAGAATACCTTATTAAAAAAAAAAAAAGCTAGAAGCCCAATGATCCCAGTATATAGCATGATTTTGATTTTTTGTTTATGCAGTAGGAAGCAAACCCTCAGTTACCTCCACAAAGGCACCACCAGGTTACTATTACTATCAAAAAATACTATTAATTTTTTTTTGTTAAGAATCTAGGATACCTATAAGAAAATAACTGAGACTATTCCACAACTCTAACAAGAGAAAATGTTATAAATCACTTGCTCGGCTTTGGGTCAGATTTGATTTAGATCTAACAAAACCTGAAATTGCAAAAGGCTGGGTGCATGGATCTCAGTCAATCTGTGTCTCCTTCCAGTACATACATTTCTAATTAATTTAAATGGTGGGTTATTGAAGAAATCTCTACTTCTCAAAGCATGAGGGCCTCTAAGCCATCTCTGAATTAGTTTCAAAACCACAATCTGCATAAAGGAAGTCATCATTAACTGACAACACAGCAAAAAGGACTAACAGAATAAATAGACCTGTTTTGCCTTCAACTTGCATAATTTTCTATATGTCAGGTTGGAGATCAGGGCCACCAAAGGCACCAGGTTTTAAGGAACTGCTGATCACCTCCAAAATCAGTTCCAAATTCATTCGGGCCCCACTGAACTCCTAGCCTAGACCTTCAGCGTTGGAGAAAGAAGGGGGCCACTGCCGTCTACACGGAAGACTAAAGTCGAGTTCAAGCAGCTTGACGTGCCCCCCTGGCCCACTCCCACCTGAATCCCCAACCTACCGGATGACTTGCACCTCTGCAACACCCAGCGGTATCTTCTCAAGAGGCAGAGCCCATCCCTATCAGCTGACTTCAAAAGACAGGGCGATTTCAGGGGGACCCTTTCCCACGGTCAGATACGCCCAACCAAGCGCGTGCACGCGCGTGTGAATCCCACACACAGCAGAGGGAGTCCAGCCGACAAAGGGACTCAAAACAGCCAGCTAGGGCTTCAACCCAAGAAGAAGCCAGCCGCTGCTTTCAATTCATAACAAACCTTCCCACTGAGCAGGAAGAGGAGGAGGAGGAGGGGCAGGTGGCAACTGCTTTCTCTCGGGCTCCAGGGAGATGAGAAGGCGTCCTATTAATCTCCCTTCCACCAAAGGAAGCAGCCCGGGGAGGTGGGGGGGGCACGGCTCCACCTCTTGCCGCAGCCGACGGGCTGCCCAGCGGAGCAGGCGCCAAAAAAAAAAAAAAAAAAAAAGGCCCAGGCGAGACGCCCGCTTTCCCCTCCTACTTCGGACTCAGCTTGGGGCTGCACCAAGGGGCCCCGCAACGCGCAGGCGCGGAGGGTTTATATTCATTTTTTTTTTTTTTTAGAGAGAGAGAGCGAGATGGAGGCGCCGAAGTGGGCGGTGCCTGAGCGCGCGAGGCAAAACAGGGTACTGTTAATAATTGACTCCGAAGCAAGACGGAAAGACGGGGAGGGGAGGGGGGAAGGGGCGTGGCTGAAATGCTCCTTTGCCTTTTCGGTGAGGTAAACGCGTAGCTCACCCCTCCCAACATCTAGATGTTTTGGACTTCAACTCCCATCATCCTTCAGCCGAAACAGGGTTATGGGAGTTGATCGAAAACACCTACAGCAGCTGGCTGAGGGATTCTGGGAGTTGAAGTCCACAAGTCTTAAAGTTGCCAAGGTTGGAGACCTTTGACCTAGAGGAAGCCAGTTTGGCGAAACTAGTTCTAAGTGCTTTTTATGTTTCTATAATTATAAATTCTATAATTATTCAGCAGCTCGGTTTTTTTAAATAATGTTTCTGCCCCAGAGCAGGAAATCAGTCTGAACGGCCACTTCTGAGTCTCTTCAGAACTCTAATAAAAATAACTACTCAAAATTAGGTTCTGTAGGCCCAGAATTGGTAAGGCCATAAGATGAGTGCTTCTTTCAAGGCTGTCTTAAACAAAAAGCAGCCCTTGTAATGGAAACTGGCTTTGCTAGCTTGAATTTTATCTTTACATGAGAATGCAGCCCAATTGATGCTTTTGATCCTCTTTCGTATTTTCTTCAGGATACACTCTGGTTTTATTGCGATGGAGATAGCTGCTGGAAGCTATAACTCAACAACATAAGGAGGGCCATAGAATTCTCCTTTATTTCATATTATATTGTTCAATGTGTGTGAAACCATCCAATGGAATGGATGAATCACCAATATGCCCACAATCCATCTCTCCCCCCCTCCCTGTTAAATATAGGTAAGAGTGCAAAATTCATGTTCCTAATGTGATTTCTGTAATTTTAGGTTGGCATGATTAGTTGTGTTAACTGAATAGGCAGCTTTGTAGTTTTTTTATTTATTTATTTATTCATTTTATTTATTTTTATATGCCGCCCTTCTCTGGAGACTCAGGGCAGCTTACAATGCGTTAAGCAATAGCCTTCATACTTTTGTATATTTTATACAGTCAGCTTATTGCCCCCACAAACCGGATCCTCATTTTACCCACCTTAGAAAGGATGGAAGGCTGAGTCGACCTTGAGCCTGGTGAGAATTGAACTCGCAGTAATTGCAGGCAGCTGGATGTTAAATGCTGCCTTAGTAGGAGGCATTAGGGTTTATGACTTAGCATATGTGTAAACCAAGAAATTAAAATTCATAGTTATCAACAATTCATAGTTAATGAATAACGAATGTAACTGGTTACTGGTTAATCCAGTCAATAGTGAACCACTGATCGAGACAATAATGTACTGGATGATGACTAATAATCTGAGAACTGTTATTAAAATGATCTCATTTGAATGGAGAGAAACCTAGGTTGAAATATACTTTTTTCTCTAAAGATCTGTTCTTGATGTATGAACACACTGCCTCATTTTTTAATGGATGAAAAATGATTTCATCATCTCTTGGATTGCTTTATAAACAGAATTGCCTTGGAGCTTAAAGCGCTTACAAACTAGGCCAACACATTTGTTCCCTGAAATTACTAGATACAATATTATGTTTTGTTATTTACACTAGCCATCAGTCTGTTTCCATAATCAAAGTCCTGATATTACATTTAAACATTCTAAACAGGTTTCCAAAGATGTAATTTCCTGACTAGTTAGTTGCATGTACTTAAAATGTTCTGAAGAGGAAGCATTTTGTTGTATGTTTTTGAGAATTATTGGATGTTTCCATGCTAGGTAACTTTTATTTTCCTAGTTTATTTTGAAATGCATTTTAAAATTTCCATCACCCTATCAGCCTTTTAAAATAATCAATTACAAAAATTATGATTGGTTTTAATTTAGATTTTTTTTCTTTTTCTTTTCTATAGAAATGTGCATGAAACATGATTTTCTCCAATTTCCAGCACAATTATGTGCTTGACGTTCTACCAAACAATTTGTGATCAGCCACAACTGAACCAAAATAAAACCTGAATATTTGAGTTATTCTGGGTTTTGGCCAAAGGAAAATCAAGGAATTACAGGTTGCACTGCCATCTATTGATCATACTACATAGAAAAAACATTTCAGGTTTAATTCAAATACAAAGCAAATCATGTTTGGATGAATACTTCTGAATGATATGCTTTTCCCCACTTTCTGCCTTTGATTTATTAAAGTTTTCCATATTTCGGTTGATAAACTTTTTTACTTCTGTTCAATTACGTCCAATTCTTGAAGATTGCCTGGACAAGTCCTAGTTTTCTTGCCAAGATTTTTCAGAAGTAGTTTGCCTTACCTCTTTCCTAGGACTGAGTGAAAATGACTGGCCCAAGTTCATCCAATTGGCTTTGTGGCTAAGGCAAAACTAGAATTTGTGGTTTCCTAGTTTTAGCCTGAAGCATTAACCACTACACCAAACTGGCGCTAACTTTAAATTACTACTAGGATTTCATTTCCAGCTAAAGTTATAAATAGGTTTGCAATAATCAAAACTGTAGTTAAGAAGTTAGTAAACTTTTGCAAAGCAATTGGGAGTGCTTTACAAAGTATAGTTATCATGAATAAAACAACATTTTTCAAAATACTAAAACAACTGTGATGGATTATTTGCAATGCTGCTTAAAGACTATCACCAACTGTCTGTGCAGTATTTTAGAATAGTAGTTTAGAAGACAGCTATTATGCTTTGCAGTGAATCTCTTTACAGTGTTTTGTACAAGCCTAATATTTTGAATACAATATTTTGGAAGCTATATAAACATGGGATGAGGTGAATTTGCATGAACCTCCATTGGGATAAAACCAATTTTTAACTAAGCTTCAACAACTGGTAATAGATTTATAAAGTAGAATTTATAGTATAGTAATAGTATAGTATAATGAGAGCACAAACAACTGGATTATTTTTTTAAAGAATAGTTATAATTATAAACAATATAAAAATAACTAAAATAAGTTTAAAAACAAATTTCAAGTATTAATCAGCATCATTATTTAAAACAAATCTTATTAAAATTTAGTATTTTTGGCATTCTGATCTTGCTTGAGTGCATACATAACATCATTCTGGCTAACATTGAGTCGAATTCGCATGCCAATGTACTTGGCATGAGATTCTGCCAGCAAAAGTTTACAAGCTCCAAGTCGGGAGGAAATTGCTATTATATCTGATATAGTAGGTGTTGACAGGCCTTCAAGTCTACATAGAGCAACGTGCTGATGAAATATCTAGAAGTGGAAAAAACAAAACTGAAGGTTAAAAACAAGCAGGTTAAGGGAGTAATTTCTAATTTCTTTCCTCTTTCTATGGGAAAATAATAATATCTGTGGTTCGCAGACACCGGGGGAAGGGGGGGAGGACTGTGATGTGATCACAGGGGGTCCATGAAGGCTTGAAGAAATGTTATGATTTAAAACTTGAGTTAAGTCTTAGGGGTCCATGGCCACAAAAGGTATTTAAAGGGGGTCCGTGGTGAAGAACTACTGAGATACATCATTTTTCAGAATTGTATATACAGTGGTACCTTGGTACTCAGCTGGTTTGAAACTCATTGAATTTGGTACTCAACGCATTTTGACATGAACATTTTGTCCCGGTCCTCATCGTTTATTTGGTACTCAGCTCACAAGCTACAACTTGTCAGTGTTGGCTGCCTTGTGCCTCACTACATTATTCCTTATGGGAAAATTTCGTTTGGCACTTGTTTTGGTACTCATCATGCTTCCTGCAACCAATTAACAATAAGTACTAGACTAAGGTACCACTGTATTCTGAAAATTATTAAAAGATAAATAGATTGCCTAGATTAAATATATGCAATTTGGAAGAATGTATAGTATGGTCTGACACAAATACTGTAACTATATTCAAAATATAAAAATATGGGCTCGAGGAGAACTGTCAAAGACCTGAAGCACTAATCTAATTAGTGCATATTTGTGAATTGGAATAAATAGCTACGCTGTATAAAATCCATTAAATAGTAATTTCCAATGAAAAGATACATCCCCAGAATATAACCAGTCTTCTTGAAAAATTAGCATTTATTTTTACCTGCTGAATTGTAGCTTCTTCCAGTCCTAACCTATGATATTCCGCAATTGTGGCTTTCAAGAATATTTGCTCCTGCAGTGAAGCATTCCTAAGAGAATAAAACCCCAACAAGATTAAACAGCATAATAAAAAAGCACATTTCAGTGTGTTGGTACACTACATATAGCTTCTACTTGGTGGGTTGCAAGAGACAATATGTTGATTTACAAGGCAGGCACGTATTCCATTCACAATGTACAATTGATGTTATTTCAATTGTGGGTGCTTATAAAAATAAAAAATCATAGGTTGATAAAGGTTGTAAGCTATGGTCCATAGAATGGTGATAACTGGAAGAAAAGGATGAGTTTGGGGGAAAAATGTGCAACCCTGTGCAATATGTAACATGAATAGATGAGTGGGACCGAGCTAAACAAGTCCAAAAAAAGGAACCCGGATATTTAAGAGTACCAAGAATGAGTGAGAATGGTGACTGTTGATGAGTAATCTCCTTAAGAAAAGGTCTATTTCAAAAACAGACATTTTGGGTTATGATGGCAACTGGGAATAGAATTTTTGTCCCTAAATGATGTGGTTTTAAAGTGTGATGTCATGTAGCTGTATTGCTTCGCAACAGCAATTCCAGCATCCTGGTTGCTGTTATTGAGTGAAGACTTCATGAGTCGATAAGTGAGGACTCCATGTGATCATGATTTCCAACTTCCTGGCAGCTTTCCCATTGACTTTGCTTGTGGGAAGCTGGCAAAGAATGTTAGAAATTGTGATCATGTGACTGCAGTTTACTGTCCTAATTGTGAGCTACGCACTGAATGCTCAGATCACAACCATGTAACTGTGGGAATGCAGTGATGCCTGGAATTCCAAGGGCCAGTCTTTACCACCATTTGTTTAGCACCATTATCTTTTAATGGTTGTTGAACAAATGGTTGTAACTTTTGGACTGCACAGACCAAATTTTTCTTATTTTTTCTTTTAATGAGCCTATAAACCTTTGCATCGGGGAGATGTCTATTGAGTAGAGCTTGAGTGTTTTCTGGCCAGATGCCCTTCCTGACACCTATGTGGAGTTCTCAGCAGACAATTACTCATTGCTCCCAGAGAGAAATATCTGCTGCTACTTAGGATCAAACCCACAGCCTTGTTATTATGAGGCAAGAGCTCCAACTCTAGGCCACCACACTGCTCAGACCAGATTTTCCTTTATGGCACTGAAAAAGAGAAGACTCATAGGTAAACTATTTTATTACCTAATTGCATTTATATATGGAGATGAGAACATTTCATCCACAGCTTCCATAACATGTGCCATGTTGACTAATCCAGAATCACCTCTTTTGCTGTTAAGTTCACAGATTTCAGTGGACCTTCTGCAGATATCAAGGCACCGTCTTGCATCACCAGACAAAGCTGCAACCTAAAATGTATTGGTTAAAAATGAAAGTTGATCATTTTCTCTACATTGCAATACCCAGAAGGATAGCTATTCAACATTATTGAATGTGGAATATTTGTTTCACCCAGAAATTCCCCTTTCTCCATGCTAATTCGGTTTCCCCCATTTGTTACGACCTGTAATGCTGAAATCTGGAAATTGCCTTTGCTTGGAGGCAGACAAATACTACTAGGAACAAGTAACGGGCCTGGTGGTTCAGTAGACTAATAGCATTGTGATTAACACCAGCTGTCTGCAATTACTGTAAGTTCAAATTTCACCAGGCTCAAGGTTGACTCAGCCTTCCATCCTTTCTAAGGTAGGTAAATTGAGGACCCAGTTTGTGGGGGGCAATAAGCTGACTTTGTATAAATATACAAAAGTATGAAGGCTATTGCTTAACGCATTGTAAGCCGTCCTGAGTCTCCGGAGAAGGGCGGCATATAAATCAAATTTAAAAAAAAAAGTATGATTTTCTGATCAACTTCTTAAAAGAAAAGTGATCTTTTTAAACAGGCTTTAGAATTCAGACAAAATGCCTTTGGTCACCTCCCAATTGGTCTATTGTAATGAATTCTACATGGAGCTGCTCTTGAAGAGCACTTGAAAGCTGCAGCTAGTCCAGAATGCAGTGGCATGGACAGTAGTTGGCATATTCAGTCTGACCTATGCAATAGGTAGGTCACTACTATTCCGTAGGTCACTACTGAGTTTGCTACAGTGCCCCCTAGTAGGCTTCCAGGTGCAACGCAAGGTATTGTTGCACCTAGAAGCCTGCCCAGGGCCCAGCTTAGTTTTGGGACTGTCTATTCCTAGTAGTTTTTGCCTGTCCCACTAGATCTGGCAAGGTGACCATGCTCCGAACCTTCTCAGTGAAATAGTGTTAGCTGGTGGGGCAGAAGAAACTGTACTTCTACGTCATGGCCCTTACCTTATGGAACAGTTTCTCTCCAGAGGTATAGGTGCCTATAACCCTTTCATCTTCAGGAAAGCAGTGAAGTTATGGCTTTTCCCCCAGGCAATGGGGCCAAGCTGTTGAGGGAGCTGGCACTGTATGGTTGACGCATGCAAATTTTATTAGGGCCTCAATGTTGTTTTTAAGTCCTTTTTTGTGTTGACTACATTCTGCTTTTTATTTTTGTTCATTGCCCATAGTTCTGTCTGGTAAATAGACAGCCATATAGGTTTGCTAAATAAATAAATAAAATTGATACATTTTATGTATTTAATTACTGTCGTCTTCGCTTTCTTCAGAATCCCGAAAAACTGAGACACAATAATGAAGAATCTCTGAAGCACTTCTTTAAAATTTTTCTAATTTATGATACAGACCTAGATCCATCAGTTTGATATATAGTTTGTACTTTACGGTTAGAGTTCAATCATTACTAAGAACAGTGTTAATTTTTAAAAAAATTGCACACAGCTGCTGCTATGGTCAATCAATTTACCTTTCTAGAAATGAACTGAACTGCATCCTCTTCAAATGCTTTTAACTGATTGATTCTGGATGAAATAATTTGTTGTAACTGCTTGTAGGAGTACGGTTGGAAAGACATTCGGGTAAGGCCCTGCAAAATGGAAAACATCAAACTTCTTGAAAGCTCTTGAAATGGATATTCAATAAATCTGACAAACTGTATGAAGTGTAGAGATAGAATAAATTATGGGATGTGCAGTTGTGTTTAACCTTATATGATGGTTTTTCTATCCAAAATGCTTTTTAATTATCTTATATGGAAACTGAAAATGTATGCACCAAATAGTCATGCGATTTTAGGCATAAACTACTGAAATGTTTTATTCAGAACTTGTGATATTATTATTGCAAGTAGTTTTTCCAAAACTCTATGCATTCCAGCCTATTATCATGGGTTGAACACTCCCACATCAGAATCCTTCTTTCTTCTAGCACCACAAAGACTCCTATGTTTGATATCTAGTTCTATAAATGACTAGTTCAGAACAGAAAAATACAGTAATCAAATGCATAACACCATTATTTAAACTCCTAGTAAATGGTATCTACTAAACTTTTCTTTATTCAGACCATATCTAAAGTGGCATCTCAAACAATTAGGTTGAGAATTTATCTGGAATTTTTCTCATACCAGTAACAACTGATTGCAAAGCACAGCACTGTAATATCTCATTCCTTCTTTTTCATTAATTTCTGAAAACATCATGAATGCAACATAACCACAGTAATAAGAGTTGAATAGACGTACCAGCCTGCTGGCTACTCTTTTCATCATTATTCTTTCTGGCAAATCCATAGTGTTAGCAATGGCCAAGACAATTAGCCTGGCATTTTTCTGGGTGGGCCAGTCAAAGAGATTGTACATCACATTTTGTTTTCGAGTCCATAGAAGATCAAGCTAGATTAAAGAAGAAATTGATACAAAGTTACAGATGGAGAAAATATATGCTACAAAGATGTAAAAGTTCTGGTTCTAATTTTTTTAGTTCTGCAGAAAAATATTTTGGATTAGCCTTATTCAAATACAACATGCATTATTTTTAATTATCTTCATCTATGGATAGCACTGCAAATATAAGTATCTAAAGAAAAATACTGTATATTTCTTTCTCTGAATCAGTACATTTCTATTTGAAGAATAAGTGCTTGTTATATAGCTGGAACTGAAATCTACAGAAATGTATCAGTTTAGGAAGGAACACAGAAAATAGCTTTTCCGCTTTGCATTCTTTTTTAAAGACTTTAAACTCAGCAGAGATGGTTTTTATTTTTAATTAATATTTGTAGGCTCCTCTTATTCAGGTGAAGAGAATGAAAGTGTTTTGAAATAATTTACATTGTTTTTATTGACAAGGATGACCATTTTAGACCATTTCAATCTTACAACAGCCCCATGACTCTGAAATACATACAAAACAAACTAAAAAAAAATCTTCTAACTACTCCCACATTACCTCATCCACAACAAGTACTACAGTTTTCCTTTTTGATCCAGGTGTGCAAAACATCTTTTTCAGAAGTTCAGCTGCGTGATTGGCAGTTGCCTTCTGGCCTGTCAATAGCTAGATCAAATTAAATGGAGACTGGTGTTACAATCTTGTGCAGCAGTAATGAATTCTGCTATAGCGATAGTATAATTCTATATATGTTTATCTAGAGGTAAATCCTACTATATTCAGTGTGACATGTCAGCTTTGGAAGGACAGATGGAAGAACTCACCTAAAAACTATAAGTTTACAGAATTACATTACCTTCAATTTGTCATAATGGAACTAATATCCAGATAAACTTTCTGCCAGACCTACATTCATTTTTTATGTTGAACACCATCAGACTGTAAAGTCATAAACCCACTTAGAGCTGAAATATAATAAAGCAGACATAATTTTTCTGTTTTATTATGAATATAAAACAGGAAGAGTGAAAGGAGAGGTGGAAGGACACAATGAGTTTTTTAAAAGCTAAGCCAGTGGAAGTCAGACAGAACCACCCTTATGAAACTCCATTTTTAAGGATGTTTTTCATATGACCCATTATTTTTCTTTTGTGGGAGATGGAGTCCTATGTCTCTTCTTGTATTGAGAAATACCTGAAAAAATACAAGGAGGTAAGAATCTTTTCCTCGTAATACCTAACTTCATCCAGCTTGACCATAGCAGCCAGATCTTCACTGTTGTTTTAAATATTAAACTGTATTGTAAACATTTTAAAGTATGACGACAATGGAGCTTGATGCATAGTCAGGATTTTAGATTGTTTAGCAAATTTGTTCATTTGCTTGTTTTCAGGAAAGTTTCCTTTTAGCTTTATATTTATTATTGTTGTTGTCGTTGTTGTTGTTATATTTGCTGCAATTTTGCCATGGGTGGCCAAATTTATAGTTAAAACTTTTCTGGCTGTTTCTTTTCATGTATTATTTCATTTATAAAAGCCTGTTATTCATCTTTCTGTCATATATAGATATGTTTCAGTAAAAAAAAATACTTTTCATGGTAATTGTTTTACTATGGGTTTTGTGTTTAGGAGTAAAAGGCACATTTCAGGGAGAGATAATTTAGTGCAACTATTCTACTTAAGCTGTATTCAGATAAATGTCTACAGCATATCCCAGCTGTGCTAATCAAACCAGTTAATCTTTAACAGGCATATCTTAGAATGTTGGTATGGTATACTTCTGCCACTTTATTAATGTGATTTAAGTATTGTCTGAAATTGTGCAAGTTGTAAGGAGTCCTACGACTCCTTTTAAAATCTTGCCTGAGAATCCACTTATTAATAAACTCCAAATATTTCCCTGGATGGTAACATAAACAGTGAAGCACATCTGTCAGCTCATACACTTACTTATCCTTCCAAAAGTATTGCCTTTAGTCCTCATTAACTTCAGAAAGTAAGGCCAACAGCTGTTAATCTGCCTATGTGTTTAAACAATATATTTGGAGAGATATCTGCATTAATTGCAGAATTTTTGAACCCTGAATCATTCCCTGATCACTTCATATTTAGCTATAAATAAGTACTTAAGTGTTTGCAATCTTCCAAATTTTAAAAGACAGCCATTATCCACAAGTCATTAGTTGTGTCAGTAGTGTAGACACACAAAGAAACACATGTTGGGTGTGTACACCTGGAGCAGAGAGCCAATGTAGTGTATTGGTTAAGATGTTGAACTAAGAGCAGGAAGATTGAGGTTTTAATCCTCCATAGGTATGTAAGTCATCTGGATGTGTCTGGGCCATTCATTTTTGTCAGCCAAGACTATCGATCTACCAACTTCCATGAAAACAATGTGCTAGATTACACTCCATAACCAAATTATTCATCTTGAAGACAGGGACTGAAAACACTGTCGCATAGCAAGAAAATACACTCCTAGTGACAGGCAAGCTCACCCTCTGAATTTAAGAAACTACTGAAAAAGCTTCTTGCCCAATTCCATTTTTCTCAAGCATACTCACCTTTAAAATTAGCACATAGGCTTGGTTGGGATCAGTCAGTTTCATTCCATTAATCTCTATAAACTGGAAAGCTGGTATCTCGTCATTTTCTGCTGCCTGCTGAAGATAATGAATAGCTTCATGGACTGTTGCTGTTTTACCTGTTCCAGGAACTCCAGAAATGTACATACACCTGAAACACAAGAGAACCAATACTAATCATGAAGATTTCTGTTTTTCTAATAAAAAGCTGCCTTATACAACCTTAGAACAATTGTCCCTTTAGTCAGATTAAATATGATTAATGATTCAGCTGCAGCTTTAGCTATGTTGATTGTTCCTGGAACTTTTATAAGGAAACTCTGAAAATGTGTTATTTCCTTAACTCCTACTTAAAGCCCCAAAAAGTTACTTAATCCTTCTTAAAATAAAAATAATCACAGACAAGTGGATAGATCTGAGAATGGACAGTTCCACACCCAATGGACTGGGTAATAAAGATGAAGATTTGGATTTCATTCCAAAATGGAATGTATTTAGCAAATTGCAGCCAAAACATGTTAATAAGTGTTTATTAATAAACAAGGTATTTCTTTTAATCTGTGTAATAAGAATGCACGACTTTCAAGAAATTGTAAAAGGCGTTGTAATCTTATAGAAAAAGAACTTTTATGCGAAAACTTGCTATCATTGTTTTGGCACATCAGCATGACCTGGATTTCTTTTTTTTCCTTCCCTTCCTTTAATGAAACTGAAAATGGACGAATAGCATGCCAAGAAACACTCACCCTCCTGTACCATCAAGAAGCTTGCTTTCTATAAAGTTACAGATATCCTGGAATTCCTTTTCACGGCAGGGCAAGGCTTCAGGGACAGCAGAAACATGCAGTCTGTCAATTAAAGCAAAAGAGGAGGAAAGATGTCAATTTTAGAGACCCCGGTTATATGATTTCTAAGTAAGGTGCTAGGCACAGAATAGAATTTATTAAGAGTTGTTATGCAAATATTCTAAGAATTCATTTCAAATAGTGCTGGGTTAAAAAAGGGGTAAGTTTTTTAAAGGTGACTTTATAACTTCAACGCTAATCCAAAGTAAAAAATATTTTATATGCAAACTTAGAACAGGAAGAATAAGACATGCATAACACAAAGAATGTTTATTTAAAGGTACCATTATATATCTCTTACTGTACTAAATAATATCATTTACATCACCCTCAAAGGCTAACTTCTAGCTTCTCTTTCTTTAACTACATTATTATTTATTTCTTCCCTTAGGAAATACGAGGATTATTTTACTTTACCTCATTCTTGCCTCTTCTAGCACATTGACTGGCTTCTGGGCAGTCTGATTTCGGCTGCGTATTCTTGGGGTGGCATTACGTGGAGTTTTTGGAGTACTTGGTTTAGACTGCAAGAAAAATCATTGTTATTTTCTCTTTTACGAACATAATTGTTTGCCTTCTCCTTTGTTTGAAACTGCTGAAAATAATAATTGAAAAAATTAAACCAAACATTTGTAATGCTTAATACATTATTTATTTGGCATAGAATTTAAATGAATATTCAATGCAAAATTGGACTGAAAGAAGGAAAGGCGGAAACAGTTTTACATTATTTCCTCTTTGGAATTTTGTAGTTCACCTTGTAGTCAGTTTCTTGTTGTGATTAAAGGTAGTGGACTAGGAGCATTTGGACTAGGAACTGTATTTTCATTCTCCCTTGGAAATAAAAGCCAGCTAAGTGACTTAGAGCCAATCAACACCAGAACAAGACCGGGAAATTAAAAAAACAAATCCTGAATGGTAAACCATTTCCAAAAATATTGCCAAGGAAACTATATTGATCTGTTCATGTTGCCAGGAGTTGAAATTGATTGAAATGATCCTAACACACATACAAAGACACAGCTTAGCTTGATCAGGTAAAATGAAGATGGTATTATTTGATTGTTCTTCTCAGTTATCGCCATTTATAAATTCCAAACTAAATTTTATATATTCCTGAAATTGCAAAATCAAGAACTTATTTTATGTTTATATGATTGTTGGAAGTACTTTTTTTTGTTTTCAGAAATGCCTGTAGTTCTTACACTATTCCTTGGATCCTTGGCAGGTGTCCCCCTGGATTGGTTCTTTGAGAACTTGAGAGGAGTGGATTTTGTTTGCCTTTTAGGTGTATGAAGTCTCTTGTTGTCTTCTTCATCACTGCTATCTGAATCAGAAGTTTCCAAGGGACTAAGACACTTCTTACCCTTGCCTTTATCTCCAGCTGCGTTCAAAACACTAAAGAAAGAAATTAGATACATCAAATTTTGAATTTTGGACAATAAGCAGAAAAAGAGACAACACTGGAACAACACTGGATGAAGACAATGATATTATGATCAGCCAGATATGAGCCCATGTTCATGGACATGGTGACAGAAAACCCTGCTTTATCTAAGATTCTTTTGAGCCTGTGATGTGTAAGGAATCACAGGGGACCTCTGAATTGAGCTCAGCCACCTTTAAATTAGATTAAATTAGATTGAACTCAGCCAACTTTAAATTAGATCGCTGTCCTTTGAGGTTTTAGCGGATTAAGTAATGCCACAGGTTTTGAAAGGTGTGCTTCCTCTTCAAAAAGGCATGCAAGGCCTAGCTATCTAGAGAACTATCATTCCAAACTACTCTTCTGAGAAGGAATGTCTTAACAGATTCCGAGAAAGCAGAGAGGGAAACAGGACTGTTGCAAAAAACACTTCAGTCAAGGGAAGAGAAAGCATGAGAAACACCTTCAGTTATTTTGCCTTAATCACATTAGCTATATGCTGAGCTAGATAACTATCTTGAAAAAATTTGAGAACAAAACAACTTGGAATTCTGTAACCATCTTTTTTTTTTTTTTTTTTTTGCTAATAAACTATTGGAAGACAATCTTGAAAGCCTGTCAAGAACCTAACATTTGGTTTGTAAGGGAGGCTAGACAACAAACTACAACTTAACAGTCTTGATGTCTCCATCATATATTTGGCTATATCTCCAATAAACTCTGCAACGGCCATGCTGACAAATGGGTATGGCCATTTTAATTCAAAACTTGGGATATAAGCAAATTCTCTTCTCAGTAGAAAGTGAAGGTGAGATTACGTGCATCAATCTTATCATTTAAACTGCAAAGTTTACATTTAAGATTAAAAAAAGTAGGTAAGGGTAAAAAGAATGTCCTAGGAATGAATCACAGTGAGGGGTGGGGTTTTTTTCATCAAAGTGTTTTAATATATGTTTTATTAATACATTTTTTATATCACATAAAAATTCCATATCTATCTGAACAGCGTGCTGTCTAGGCACAATTAATTTTAAGTAGAAATGCCATATTGATCAACATTAATCATAATAAACATATCCGTAATAATCGCAAAATAGTAATACAATTAGATTATCTATCTTACAAAGTTTTTAATACAAAAGTTCTTATTATCTTTTAGATCTTTTTAGATTCTAATCTCTGATTCTGTTAATTAACCATTGGTAAAACAAGTCCCATGTCAAAAAGTACTCTGTTTCTTCCTTTTCTTTTCTTTTAAGTGTTAACCTGTCCATCTCAGCACATTCTAATATTTTTTTAATAACACTTTCATCTGTAGGGATCTCTTCATTTTTCCACTGTTGTGCAAACACAATTCTTGCTGCCGTTAATACATGTAAAATTAAATATATTTTCCCTTTGTCTTACTGTTCTGGTAACATACCCAACAAGAATATCTCTGGTTTCAAATCTGTGTTGTTTTATCATTTTTTCTAGCCAACTGTGTATTTTAGTCCAGTAGTTTTTTGCCTTTGAGCATGTGTACCACATATGACAGTATGAACCTGGTATCTGATTACACTTCCAACATTTAACTGATAAATTTTCATACATCTTTGCTAATCTCGCTGATGATAAATGCCACCTATAAAACATTTTATATAAGTTCTCCTTATAGGCTGTTGACATTGTTAGCTTACAATTTCTATCCCAGTTTCTGCCATTTATCTAATTCTATTGGGTAGAATAGCCCATTGGGTAGTTTTTAGCCCATCTTACCATTGTTTCTTTCATTTGTTGTTCTTCCAGTTTAATACTCAGTAAATAATTATATATATTTAAATTAATTTTTCATCTGTCCCTAGTAGTATTTAATCTAATTCTGTTGGTTCTTTATGAAAGTTATACATTCTTG
Organism: Pantherophis guttatus; assembly: GCF_059756535.1. Taxonomy (NCBI): domain Eukaryota; kingdom Metazoa; phylum Chordata; class Lepidosauria; order Squamata; family Colubridae; genus Pantherophis; species Pantherophis guttatus. Next base: position 63,131,699 of record NC_142065.1, read on the forward strand.
CGTCTTTCTCATATTTTGATTGTATTTGCATATGGCCACCATGCTAAATCAATCCCTTGTTTGGTCATTTATTGTTTAGTGAGGGTTATGGATCCAGATTTGGTCCACTTATTTTCATTGATACGAAGATCAATTTTGGACAATCTTTTCTTTTAAAAAAGTATTTCTATCCAACAATATATTTGTAAACATGCTTATATAAGGCAATTATTTCCACCAATAATTTGTCGTTACTAACAGACTATAAACACTAAACAGCCTACAAAATTAAAACGTGGTATGGATAACAGTCTCACCCAAGTTGTTTTGCAATTCGAGCAGCAGTCACTTCTGCACATTTTCTGCGTGAACGTGGAGTCATCGCTGAATTCCTTGTTTCCAACTCACGTTCTTCATCTAAACTATAAAGAAATGCGACTAATATATTCTATGAAAAATACACACCTTCACCAACTTCACTATTGTCAATTATTCAAGAAACAGATACAAACAATCTAGGCAGACAAAATTTAACCCATGGAATCGTATTCAAGTGTAGTTATTAATCTGTTAAATTTAACCCCACTATTAAAAAGCTAAAATTTCTGCCTGTCAGCAAATTATTACAGAAAAGAAGAAAATTAATATTAAACAGAAAGGGATACCTGTGTCTTGCTTGAAGAAAAATAGTATGTTAATATAGAAACAAGAACATAGGCTGTTCAGAAGACCACACTTCTGAATTTAGGATATAATGCTGGTCCCTACCCTTTGCCACTTTCTGTCACAGCAGAACTGCTGATTTTCAGACTGGAATCTTGGATCCTCTGGCACGGAGTTAGTAAATTTGTTGTAGTTCTTTCAGGCTGCTCATCCAGTGGTTTTATATCTAAGAGCAAATCTTCCTCATCAGAAACACAAGGTATTTTTTTAGGAGAACCTTTAATGCCAGTAAATGTTACTTTTCTTTTAAGGGATGATCGTTGAGGAGTTTCAATCAAACTACAGTCTAGAAGTTCTATCACATCTTGTTGCACTGCAAGCGTATTTCTAGATTTTGTAGGTGCTAAAAAGAAAAAAATCAGAACATAGAACATAGATTTAACAGAGGTCATTAAAGAATGATAATTTCTGAATACATAAGCCCCTCTGTATCTCTGAGGTCAAATTTCTTCTGGCCTGCAACCTAATTTCTAAAGTTTCCTCCAAGAAACAAACTTAGACCTTACTGATTTTTCATAAACTGTCAAAAACTTAGTTGGTCTCCGAGACCTTGAACTAGAATGGTTGAGTCCTTTAGGTTTACATCCAAGTAATAACATGGAAGGACAATATCTTTTGTTCCCCCATTTTTTACAAAGGCTTCCCCAATTTTCAAGGAAATGATAAAAAATTCTGATCGTGATATACCTATAAACCTGCACAATTATGTGAGTAATCATGTAAGTTATACTAGTAGGGACAGAATTTTGTTTCTGTTCCAGGTATTTATGCATCAAATGCAGCAGCAGAAATGAACAAACCCAGCTCAAGAAAACCCTCAGTTGTTTGAGTGCCAGATTAGAAGCCATCATTGTTAATTATGCCTTTCATCTGAAAAAAATCTGAAGGTCCTTGACTTGCAACCATTTTAGTGACTCTTCGACATTACAATGGCACTGAAAAGAAATGACATGATCATTTTTCACTTACGACCATTGCAGCATCCCCATGGTCACGTGATCAAACTTCCAACGCTTGGCAACTGGCTCATATTTATGACGGTTAGTGTCCCAAGGTCATGTGATCACTTTTTGAGACCTTGTGACAAGCAAAGTCAATGGGGAAGACAGAGTCACTTAACAACTATGTTACTAATTCAATAACTGCAGTGATTTGCTTAACAACTGTGGCAAGAAAGGTTGTAAAATGGGGCAAAACTCATTTAACAATTGTTTTGCTTAGCAATGGAAATTTTGGGCTTAATTGTGGTCATACGTCAAAGATTTCCTATATACCCTAAAATTAATAAGGTGCTATTCAGTACATAAACCATGTGGCAATTTACAGAGCTATATCTTCTAACGGTGAAGACAGCAATACCCAATTATTGCAAACATACTGTTTAACTGTAATCTTTTCTTTGCTCCAGCGATGTCTCCACTGGCCAGTTTTGGGAAATATCTCTGCTTAAACAAGGAAGACTTAGCAGCTGAACGTCTCAGTTTTACTTCTGTACTGCTTTTATTGCTTTCTCTGGTACTCCAAGTGACATTTTCGATTCCTTCTTCCAGCGAGCGAGAGGGAGTCCGGGTGCACTCGGTTGCAAAATTTATATCACTCTTTAGTTTAATGGAATTTTTCAATTCTGCCAGTAAATTGGGTCTCAGTGGCTTTATCTTTTTTCCATCCCAAGATTTCCTTACAAACATAACTTGCTTATCTTTTACTTCAGTAGGCAATGTTTCACATGGTGATAAGGGAATAACCTAAAACAGCAAAACGGCACAAAGTTGTCCATTTACACAGCAGTAACAGTAAAATAATGTGATCAACGTATCAAAGCTTATAAAATTATACTGAAAGTATAATTCAAAGAGTTTAAACGTCAAGTAGTTCTAAACATAACAAAAGGTCAATTAAGGAATGTATTTCCTCAAAATGTAATGAAAACTGACTTGTCCTTTGAGGAGAGGAATATTTAACAAAACAGTGGGAACTATAACTCATATTTTTACAATTAACTCTCTGACTTGCAAAGATGCAGTTGAGTTCAATTACTAATGGCTGCATGTATGTAATTTCCTTTGCAGAGTGGGAATGGTTTGCTGCTTTGATTTTTTTTAAAATAAATGCCTGGCTTAGCTGAAAACACTGGAATAACTGATGGTGCCTAATCCAAGTAGTAACTAGAGGCAAGCCACCTTAGTGACTAGCTACTGCTATCTATTGAAATCATCATATATATCTAGGGCTGGTACTATTCATAAGTTACAGTATTAGTGAATCATATATAGTATTAGCTTAGGAATAATACTTTTCACTATCTCTAAACAGTGTACGTGTATAGAAGTAATTTAAGAGATGCTGATTTGATATTAGAATCAGGAATAGCTGATGCCTAAGATGGTATTTGTAACATACAACTTATATAAACATTAATAATTCAAATTACAAAAAGCCACTGCCCAATTAATCTAATATAGTGTTTCTCAGAAGTTTTGTTACTACAATGGTCATGGTAATTGGGGATCACCAGGACTATAATCTTACTAGACTGGGGAAGGTAAGCTAAGTGATCAACTCTACACTAATAATCAACAATATAAAACATTGTTTAGGAAATGCCATGAACTATACATGCCCTTGAAGACCACCCAGAAGCCACAACTGGTCTAGAATACAGAAGCTGCAATAGGCACCCCTAGATTCACCCAACTTACATTCCTGTTGCAAAAGCTGCACTGGTTCTGTTTTCTTCTGGGTGTCATTCAAAGTGCTGGTTAAACTTTAAATTCCTACCTAGCATAGGTTATTTGTCTCTTGCTGAGAGTTTCTGCCTAACAGGGTAGGCATGTTCCGGGTTCCTTTCCTGAAATATTGCCATTTAATGGGACTTAGGAAGTGTATCCTTTTCATAGAAGTCTCTACCTTGTGAGGTGATCCAGCAGACTCCACCTTTTTAGCCTTCCAGAAGGCTATTAAGATCTTACTCATGAACTGGAACAGATTGAATGGAATTTATGGATAGTTTGTTGGGGCATCTTGGGAGATGACTGGGGCACCATTTTTTTTTAGTGTTTCTTTTTTATGGTTTTTAGTTTTATTATTGTCATGAGCTGCCCAGGTGTGCTCCAAGATGAGTGGCCATACACATCTTTTAAATAAAATAAATCAGATTGGCTGATGCTATTGAAGCATGTTTATACAGAAGTGTTGTCAATACAGTGCTCAAATTGTCCATCAACGGAAACAGCAATAACACTTAGACTTATATACCGCTTCATAGTGCTTTATAGCCCCCTCTAAGCAGTTTACAAAGTCAGCATATTCCCCCCAACAATCTGGATCCTCATTTTACCAATCTCGGAAAGATGGAAGACTGAGCCGATGAACCCTGAGCTGGTCAAAATCAAACTTCTGGCAGTCAGCAGAATTAGCCTACAATAATACTGCATTCTAATCAATGCACTACCAGGGCTCTAAATTAATGTATAAATAAGTGAAGTGTCAAAACGGATGAAGTAGAACTACCATGACTAACCCTATGATAGGCTATTTATCATAGAATATAATGTATAATAAAATATAATAAAAATTACTTTATATTCTTTTTAAACTGCTGCCTTTCATGTTTAGTCTCACATATCCAAGAAGAAATGTCAGCCCTGAAGCTGCCAGGAATGAGCTATCTCAGGATTATAATTACTGTAAACTACATCAAAGAAGTTCTGAAGACATTTTCCTTTTCTTGCCTTGACACATTTGAATACGCTACTACTCACCATAATTTTACAAACAATAGATGAAACAAATACATCAGTATCCCATTCAGTCTCCTCATTCAAGAATATCTCCTGTGTAGCTTTTTGTCCCAAACTTTTTCGGAGACCAAATGGTATTTCTTCAATACGAGAAAACCACTCAACAACTGCATGTTTCTCCTGAGCACCTAGAGTAGAAAAAAATATTACTTACCAAGACCCTTTGAAGATTTTTGAAACATACATTTCTTTGGTTTCTTAAGTAAGTGTCAACCTTTTGCTATCAACTATTGCTAAAATGGTATATTTAATTTGAGCCAATAGTTGTAGACTGATACAGGTAGTGCTCAATTTACCACCACAATTGGAACAAAAATTTCTGCCATTTTTCAAAAATGCTTTAGCTTCTTAGTATCATATATTACTTTTTAACAATCTCTTTTACAAATATTCAACAGAAAAATTATCTTAGCATTGGAAAACTGCTGTATAGGGAAGAGACGGAAAAAACTTACCATCTTCATATAGTTTTAAGAGTCTTGCCACAAAAAGTTGATCATATTCTTCTTCTTCTATGAAAATAAACTCTCCAGGGAAAATACAGATGTCACTGATATCTTTTTCACACTTAATAGATATTCCCCTAAAAATGATAAATAATTTCTTTAAAGGCATTGGATACCATTCCCCATCTTCTATTCATTATTACCCCCTTTGTCAAAATTTTAGATACTGACAGGGCTTGCTTTTGTTTTGATTCTTCTTCCATAATGCACCATGCATACTGGCAGTAGTATATATAAATTATTATTGCCATATGGAGTCATGTAGAATGGTTTTTATATCTATTACAGTTTGTCCTCAAGTTACGACCATGATTGAGCCACAAATTTTTGTTACTGAGACAATTGTTAAGTGAGTTTTTCATCATTTTACGACATTTCTTGACAGAGTTGTTAAGTGAATCATTGCATGGTTAAGTTAATAACACGGTTGTTAGGTGAATCTGGCTTCCTGTTGACTTGTCAGAAAGTCACAAAAGCTGATCACATGTCCTCAGGACACTGCACCTGTCATAAATATGAACCAGTTGCCAAGCACCCTAATTTTGATCATCTGACCATAGGGATGCTGCAAGTCGTGTGAAAAACGACCCTCACTTTTTTCAGTATTGTCGTAACTTTGAACGGTCACTAAATGACCGTAAGTTCAGCATTGCCTGTACTGCTCAATTATCAGCACTACTGCATTATTATGCATTTTTCCAGAACTACGGTACACATTTTGCTCTCGAACAAGAAGTAACTAAAACAGACTGACACACCTATAATGAGAAATCTGCAATTTTCTGTCTGTAGATATAGCCTTGCCAATCCACGAATAGATGCGTTTTCCCTGACTTCTTGTGTTTATGGTATCTGTTAAAAAAAACAAACAGGAAAAATCAGATTGTATAATAAACACACCATCTGAGCAAAAGAGGAAAAGTACTGGAATATTCCGTTGTTAGGGCAATGCTCCATCCTCAGCTTCTGTGTTATTCTCCTACACCAGGGGTCCCCAAACTTGGCAGCTTTAAGACTTGTGGACTTCAACTCCCAGAATTCTCCAGCCAGCATAGCTGGCTGGAGAATTCTGGGAGTTGAAGTCCACAAATCTTAAAGCTGCCAAGTTTGAAGACCTCTGTCCTACACAAACACCCCTTCCCTAAACATAATAGAGAAGTATTTAAGGGACCCTGGAGTGAAGATGAATCTGCCACTCAAGCTTCTTAGAAAGCTAGCAATCCTGTCGTTCAACAACAAAAAAACCTTACGTGGCAACGATTTCCTCCACGAGGGGCTGCAATTCATTCTTTCAAGCCCGATGAAACTCGGCACGGGGGGAAAAAAAACAAAAAATAAAAACAGCAACCCGTCAATCTGAAGCTCAGCGCGGCGACAGCTTCCCTCTTCCTCCTGCGAGATGAAACTTCGCGCCAAAGTCCTGTCGCTCCGCCCCGGAAGTGAAATCTGCGCGCCTCTAGAGACGCCATGTTTGTTTCTGGCTGTGGGGGGCGGGGGGGGAAAAACAAAAAACCCTCAATTCTTATTTCCGGGGATGAAGAGAGGCCGGCGGAAGTGTCGACCGCCTGCCCCTTCCTCTCTCTGGAAGTGAACCCGGAGCGGAAGTGAAAATGGAGGGATAGGGAGAGCGGTAGAGTTTTGTAGGCCGCTCTTTCTCACTCCCCCCCCTTTTCTTTTCTGTCCCTTCTGGAAACGCTCCCACTTTGTAAGGCTTTGTAGGGCTTTGTACCCTACTGGGCCATGGCAAACCGGACGGTAAAAGACGCGCACAGCATCCACGGCACTAACCCGCAGTATCTGGTGGAGAAGATCATCCGCACCCGCATCTACGAGTCCAAGTACTGGAAGGAAGAATGCTTCGGTCTCACAGGTGCGGTTGAGCGATGTGGGCAGTTGGATCCGAAGCAACGGGGGCGGATCGGGAATCATGGACGGGGTGGGGGGGGCGTGGTGGTGGTGGGAACCGTTGGGGCTTTTTCGGGAGATCGGGAGCGAGAGAGGAGATTTTGGGAGTTGGAAACCAAACGGAACGGTTGGTGAAACGAAAGGGCACCTAGGTAATACTTAACCCCTGTTTTAATCGAGGGCAGCCGGTCTCCTCCTGTCAAGATTGTGTAGCAATCTTATTTTAACGTGTTGACACCAAATGACTCGCAATTCAAAGTATCTATAAAGTCAGAGGTGGGCAACTGTGGCCCTTTTTACAACCTGTGGACTTCAACTCCCAGAATTCCTGAGACAGCTTAGCTGTCTCAGGAATTCTGGGAGTTGAAGTCCACAGGTTGTAAAAGGGCCACAGTTGCCCACCCGTCTAAAGTCAAGGGAAGCTTTGGGAAATGAGCAGATATTTTCAAAACCAGGATGGTAGATCTGGAAAGAGCTATATAGATTTGAGTCTAACTTCCTTTCTTAGTGCAGGAATCCAAATTAAAAAAAAAAAAAATCTTGAACAGGTATCTACCCTCAGTCTGAGCGTACCAGGGGAAATCCATCTCTACCCTGTTTCCCCGAAAATAAGACCCTGTCTTACATTTTTTTGAACCCTGAAATAAGCGCTTGGCCTTATTGCCATGCGCTCAAAAGCCCGATTGGGTTTATTAATCAGGAGTTGTCTTATTTTGGGGGGAAACAGGTAGTGATGCACAAAAGTGCATAACCATTTCAGGGAGATAAATGTCCATTTTAGGGAGAAAATCCTTAAATGTTCCAAATGGTGTTTATTAAAATTTTATGCCACTTCACTCTCATATAAGGAGACTCTTATAGGCCTATCTTAGCATCTTAAGATGTAATTCATCTGGATCTGAACAATTTAACTCAAATACCTTACCCATGGATTAATGTTAAATTTCAATTCTTTTCATTCCCTGAGGGAACATGTAACTTCTCAGAGCGGAGTGAAACAGACCTTGAGTAATTCTTCCTTTACTTTCATTATTGAGTAACTGGTGTATGGTTGTCTGAGTTTGAATAAATCTGAAAAATAACTTTTTCCTTCATTCTTAACAACTTCAACTCAGTTTGCTTTTCAGTCATTTGGAACCATCTCTCAAATTTTGGTGACATGTAGTTCCTCTTCCTTGGGTACTTTCTCTGTTTCCTATATTTTTAATTGTTTGCAATTGTATTTTTAATATCCTTTTTTAGGAAGCATTACCCATATTCAGCTTTTTTTCTTGCCATTAGTCCCATTTGTAATTTTTACAAAGTTTAGTAAAATCTACTTTTTTGAAGTCTAAGATACATATGCAATATATTCAGTTTCTGATCCTTTAACAATAAGAACATCATATTATGTAGTCATTTTTCTCCTGCTACTTTTATTTCCCTGATATGTTTCCTATTCTCTAATACCAAGTCAAGGATAGCTGATCCTGTTTTACCTTTCATCATCCTTTGAAGAAGAAAAAATGTTACTACATTAATAGAGCATCCCAACAAACAGTGATTAAACATAACTGGAAAGTCTTTTTTATAGGGGAATGTCCTTTTCACACTGTAATTAAAAGAACCTGTGAAAATATTTTTCTTCTTCCTCAAATCTTCTTTTGTAAGGCACAGGAAGGTTACAAATGAAAAATAATGATTCTCAAAAAATTACATGGAAGCTGCAGTGTGATTATATACAGGTCAGTCTCAACTAGTGCAGTTAATAAATCCCATGAAATGGTTGCAGTATTTGAATTTGCACTATTAAAAGTGATTTTGCTATAGAAAATATGGTAATTCGTTCCAACTCAATGGAAATAGGCCAGTGTTGGCAAACTGTTTTGGCACCAAGTGCCGAAACGAGAGCGAGCACGTGTGCCAGAAACCGGAAGAGGAACCATCCGGTGCGCATGCGTGCGCCAGGAAGATGATCACCCTGGTGCGCACATGCACACTGGACAACTGTTCTTTCGGTTTCCGGTGCTCCCACGCGCTTGAAGACCAGCTGGCCGGAACCCAGAAGAGCAACAGGCAACTGCTCGCGTGGCCAGAGAGATGGCTCTGCATGCCACTTCTGACATGCATGCCATAGGCTCACCATCACAGAAATAGTCCATTAAAATTTTTAAACCCCAGCCATAACTGTGCATGCATTAGACTCAATTGCACAGATACTAGTCTTGCATTAACTGAATTTTGGGCTGCATTTGAAGCAGCCTGATATCAATTTACAATTCACCCTAAATTGAATATCACATTATTCAAGGTCTTATTAATTCTGACCTACCTGACCTACACTCCATAATTCTTGTGTCTTCTGATAATTTTTACCTAGATGGTTACAGCCACTATCTTATTAAAAATGAAACAACCAGACACACAATTTTAATATTAAAATCTGATGGAATTGTCATGATTTTTTTTTGTAGCTGAATTGGTTGTAGATAAAGCTATGGAACTGAGATACACTGGTGGAGTTTATGGTGGGAACATAAAGCCTACACCATTCTTGTGCCTGACTCTGAAGATGCTACAGATTCAGCCTGAAAAAGACATCATTGTTGAATTTATAAAGAATGAAGACTTCAAGTAAGAGAAGAAAATAATATGGAGGTGTAATTTAAAATAAATAGACTTACTGGTACAGATGGTAGCCTTGTTCATGGTTTCTCTTATCTTTGTTTGGTAAATATAAATCAGATTTATTCTCAATGGTATAAGGTTTTGGGTATCAGTCATATTTATTTCCTACTTCTTATCCATCCATCACTTTTTGCAAGTGTAAATGTACATATTAGGCCATTGCCCAACCATTTGTTTAGCAACTGCTGCTAATCCCATCAGATAGCATGTCCTTAAATCTTCCCCTCCTGTAGTTTTACAGTTTTGCAGTTCTTTTCCATCAACTCACTCTGCCCCAAACTTCACAGACCCATTTTTCAAGCTCCATAATCTAACCCTTCCCCACCCACAAATTTCATAAATTCAAGGTTTCATTACACACAGCTAAAGACTGGAACAGAACCCCCATAAATAACAAGGGCTACTGATTCACATTAAGGACTCTTTTGTTATTTCTACATATATTTTTTATGCTTGGCTACATTATTAATATGGTGTACATTTTTGCAATCACAACTCTTAATCTTCAGCTCTGTTGGAAATTTTGTAATAGTTCTCAAAAGTATCATTGAAATTGAAAATCAGTCATTTTCTACAAAAGCAAAGTATTGTACAGTATTTCTCTAAGTGGTTTAAAATACTTGTACAGTATTTTTACGGGGGGGAGAGAGAGAAAGAAAAGCAGAAAGGAAGAAATAATACAGGAAGAGGTATGGATTACCTATAAGCATAAATCAAGCAATTTGGTACAACATGGACATTTTTGAATTAACATCTGTAATGAAATAACTCGGTAGTGAATTTAAATTCTATTATAGGATATTTGTGTCCTCAGCTAATTGTATAGGAAAAAGAAACTCTGAATTTATGTTTTGCTTTTGCCAATTTTTAGGTATGTGAGATTACTAGGTGCATTATATATGAGACTGACTGGGACTGCCATAGACTGCTACAAATACCTTGAACCTTTATACAATGATTATCGAAAAATAAAAAGCCAAAATAGAAATGGGGGTAAGTGGTGTATCTTTATTCAATCATTTATAAAGCCCATTATCTAACATTGTGTAAGTAGCACATACAGACTAAATTATATATCCATCCTGTTGACTTAAATGGTGCTATATTCTTGTTTCATAGCCATAGCACTTAGACTTATATACCGCTTCATAATGCTTTTTACAGCCCTCTCTAAGCGGTTTACAGAGTCAGCATATTGCCCCCAACAATCTGGGTCCTCATTTTACCGACCTCAAAAGGATGTAAGGCTGAATCAGCCTTGAGCTTGATGAGATTTGAACTGCCAAATTGCAGGCAGCCGGCAGTCAGCAGAAGTAGCCTGCAGTACTGCACTCTAATCACTGCGCCACCTCGGCTTTTTTCATATTAAATATTTGCCTCTGGACCACTTTGGATAGTATTAATCTTACCAGACAGGAAGAGGCAAGAAATGCGTATCATCCAATAACTCAAACTGCCATACTCAAGCACACATACTGTATATCTTGCTTTTTATGTAGAAAAAAATTATAAAACATACCTTTTGTGTTTTCTGCAATTTTATCTTAGCTTATTAAAAATGTTACTGTTTTTAAATACAATCTTTTTTCCCCCAGAGTTTGAGCTCATGCATGTCGATGAGTTTATTGATCAATTGCTTCATGATGAGCGTGTCTGTGATATCATTTTACCTAGACTACAGGTATATAATCAATTATATTATAAAAAAATTATAAATCAAACTTTCAGGAGTGAAAAGATTATACAGTGCATAATTAAATCTTTCCTGTTTGAAGTATTGTCTGCATTTAGAAACTTGTTCGTTCTTTGTAGAAAAGATATGTTCTAGAAGAAGCTGAACAACTGGAAACACGGATCAGTGCTTTGGAAGAAGATATGGATGATGTAGAATCTAGTGAGGATGAGGAAGAGGAGGATGAAAAGGTTTGAATCTGTCAGGTTTTTATTTCGGCATGGGGCCGAATTATAGGGCATATGCTGATTTTATAGTATAAAAATGTCACATCCTTATTTTTTGAGGGAATATTGTGATATGGTGCTTATTACCTACCTAGCTTAAGAACTGGAGTATGAGGTTACAGGAGAATCACATTTTTCCTCCTCTTGCATCCTCATCAGATATTTGGGGTGAAGAAATGGCTCATTTCCTATTCCATGCGCTAAAGCCACTTCTCATGGAAATATGTCACAGGATTCTTCCCAGTATTTCTGCCTGTCTTCCTTCTCTTTTCATACATGGGTTATTGGAAATGTATTTAATGTGCCCCCCTCCAAGGTGAGATTCATACCTATCCATTGGGCCTTCTGAAAGGGCCTAAAGACCTGATTCTACCAACTGGCCTGGAGCCAGTTGTCATTCTGGAGATGGATTAAGACCCCACCTCTTCCTTGTGCACATCTTGCTCCCCCTTCCTCTCCATCTTTGTCAATTTTAATTCAAATTTAATGTTACTATTTATTCTTTTAATGTTTTATATTGGCATTTTTGATTGTAAGTCACCTAGAATCACCTTTAGCAAGATGGGTGGCATATACCGTATTTTTCAGAGTATAAAACACACCGGAGTATAAGACGCACCTACCTTTTTTGGTGAGGAAAAGAAGAAAAAGAAATCCCCCTCTGCCTCTGAGCAATTTTGCCCCATTGCAGCAAACAGCTTGCTTTACTTTAATTTTCGTTTTCAGCATAGCTTGATTAGCACAAGGGAAAAAAAATCTGCTCCAGCAACTTATCTCTTTGCAGCAAGCAGCAGAGCCCTGCGCAAAACAGCTGAGAGCAAATCAGCTGAGAGTCAGGAGGCCGATCCAATCAACTTGTGCTAATTAGGCTGTGCTGAAGCTGAAAGGATCTGTTTTTTCTTGCTGTTTGCTTGCAAGGAGGTAACTGCTGTGAGGTGGGGGCCAGTGGGTGGGCGGGGCTACATTTGGTGTATAAGACGCACCTAAATTTTCACCCCCTTTTGGGGGGGGGAAGGTGCGTCGTATACTCCAAAAAATATGGTATGTTTAATAAATAAAATAACATTGGGTCCACTGATCCTGTGTATGCGTACAATTTGAACAAATGTTGGATAGCTTACATGTTGTTGACATGTTTTCAGCTGGATAGAGCCCCTTCCCCTGATCACAGAAGAAGAGGATATAGGGATTTAGACAAACCTCGTAGATCTCCAACACTGCGCTACAGAAGAAGTCGAAGTAGATCTCCTAGAAGGTAGCATTTTGGGATCTTTCAACTATTGCTAACCAGCATAATGTGCTAAAAGTATTGTAGTAAATAACTGTTTATCCCCTCTCCTTCCTGTTTAGGCGAAGCCGATCTCCAAAGAGGAGAAGGTAACGATGCAAGATATTTGAATTGAACTTTTAAAAATATTGTAAGTTTATCACTAACAGATTACTTCTTAACAGTCCTTCACCACGGCGCGAGAGACATCGCAGTAAGAGCCCAAGGAGGCACCGAAGTAGATCTAGAGAAAGACGCCACAGATCAAGATCTAAATCTCCAGGTATTTACACTTTAAGAATGGCAGTTGTGGATGGTTCCTTTGACTTTTAAAAACTTTTTTTGGGGTATTTTCTATAATACACAAACATTTTTATGTGACTCTTATCAATAATTAAAAGCTTCATCCCCTCTTCACCATGCTGTATTATTATGGTATGGAGCATCAAAGGACTATGTTAAGTACAGGACCACAATTGAGCCCAAATTTCTGTTGCTAAGTGATACATTGATTAAATGAGTTTTGTCCCATTTTACCACCTTTCTTGCCACAATTGTTAAGCAAATCACGAGTTAAATTAGTAACACGGTTGTTAAGTAAATTTGGCTTCCCCATTGACTTTGCTTGTCAAAAGATTGCAAAAGGTGATCATATGACCCTGGGGGACCGTCATGAGTCAGTTGCCAAGTATCTGAAGTGTGAAAGACGGTCACTTTTTCAGTGCTGTTGTAATTTTAAATGATCACTAAATGAACTGTTATAAGTCAAAGACTACCTATATGAGCAGAATCAAAGTCAAAAGTTTGTACCTTATCTCAACAGGGCACCATCGTAGCCACAGACATCGTAGTCATTCCAAGTCTCCAGAAAGGTATGTATTTCATATTTTGCTATTTCAAAATGGTAACACAGGAGTTTGTAGAAGTTTTGTACTAGATTTGTCCCAGAGGAATAATCAGTCTTTATAATTGAGCTATATGTTCATATAGGTGGAGAGATCTATTTGGACCAATGATTACATGCTATCTTATTGTGCAAACTTGAATTTTAATTTCTTGATCGTGAGTTTCACTGAACTCAAGTTAACTGAATAATGAAAAGCTTTTATTCTTCTTTCAGATCTAAAAAAAGCCATAAGAAAAGTCGTCGGGGAAATGAATAACCTTAACCTGTTTCATGAATTGGAAGCTTTTTTTTTTTTTTTTGTAGAGGAGTTCATTTGATAGATAGATGCTCCTGTGGCAGCTCAATGTTTTTTGCATTGTTTCTTGGGCAATGTAAGCTCTGATAAAGTTCAAAGTGAGGACAACATATACAAAGTGGATTTACCCCTATAGCTCTGTGTGCACCAGCCTCAGTCTCCTTATTTTTCTGAACTGATTTGGTTTAATTACAGATTTTAAAAAAACCAATTCTCTATATTTATGGATCATAATTAAGACAGTTCTTCTCACAATCAAAATTCATAGCTCTTCCATTCAGATTTTCTAGTCAACATTAAGGTTGTGTTATGTAGTCACAGGGTCACTGAGGATAATCTACACCAGGGGGTCTAACTTTGACAACTAAGACTCGTGGACTTCAACACCCAGAATTCCCCATCCAGCATGTCCACAGGTCTTAAAGTTGCCAAGTTTGGACACCCCTGGTCTACTCCCATCTTTTCCCATTTCGAATCCTTGCACATTTAGATGATTGAACCAGACTGCATTTTTATTCATTGCCCTGTTTGATATCTTTAACTAAAAATGGACATCCTTTCAATGTATTTTCTGATCACCCCTGTTTTTTACAACAATTGTAAATGTGAAGCAGGAAGAAAGTTTGTCTTGTAATTTCTTTATTAAAAAAAATTGGTACAGAAGTATGTCTCTTTTTTAAAAAAAATCTTTTTTCTTGGACTGACTTATTCAGAACTGATTTAAATTACAAATACTTGTAAAATGAATAATTGTTCTGAACATATTCATTATTAATACATAATAAACAGGAGAGTGCAAATATCTGATTCAGTTCAAAAGCAATCCAATTGAGTTACTGAAATCAAATTACAAGTCTGTGAAAGTTTCAACTTTTGTGTACGTACAATTTTTTCCGAGTTGATTTTGGATTTATTTCTAATCTGAATTGTAAATCTGATTCAAACCAATTTGAACTGTGCTTCATATGTCTATTCCTAGAATAGGAATATTCGGCACAAGAACGTATGGCACAGATACACATATTTATTAAGATGGGAATACCATTCAGTTGGGATTATTTTGCAATGAATGGGAATAAGATTGCAGACTTGAAAATATGGGCAAATTTATTGTTACATTTTTCACTAAATTACTAGGATTTGAACATAAATTCAATGCCTCGAGTTTGCTTTAGACACTGTGTATATTTAATTCATTAGAGCACCAAGATTTTCATGTTGGTAAATTTAGATATACTTCCACAAGTCAGAAAGCACTTTTTATGTATCAATCCTAGACTCAAGGTGGTATTACCATTCCAGAAACACTTGCACTTAATGAAAATGGCCGTTTTGTTCTTCACTTGCTTCTCTTAATAGGCAACAGACATATCAGGCATGTAGAGCTATGTACCAGAAGTTATACGAAGGAAGGATAAGTCTGAATGTGTATGCTGTCACAAAGTTCAGTGAGCTAAATGGCAACACTTTACAGGCATATGTGAGGCTTCTTTAATGTTTATGCAGCAAATACCCTTATAGGTAGACCTCCAAATCCCAAACATTTCCATATCCAAAATGCTAAAATTGATAGTGCCCAACCCTTTTCATCTTTTTTAAAAAAAGTACTGCCATTTAGCATTTAATCCTTAACGTGAAAGAAAATATGGCTATGATTTAGGATTTTCCAATTTTATTTTTTTCCTTTTTAAAAAGTTTTTTGGCACTACATTGTTCAGTAAAGAAATGACAGGCTTTAACACATGAATTCCTTCTAATTTCTTTTTAGAATAGATATAAAGTCTGAACCAAAGTATGAATAAAGCTAATAGAAAATAAACAACTTAATTTTAAAAACTCTCTTTACAGTTTATCAAGATAAAATAAAACGCAGTTCCCTTAAAAATAGGGTAATAAAATAGATGACATTTGTATCACTAATTCTTGTGATACTAGTAAAAACTATATTTTATATCTATGTACAAATTATACACTTAAAAAGTTTTAAATAATCTTTTTATCTAAACATGTTGCAATAACATTTTATTCCAACCTGATTTCTTCCCATCCCCTTAATTAAACTTCATTTCTTCTGCTGAATAAAATTCATGTTCAAGTGTGGATGTCCTTGAGACAGAAGTGAAAACCGCTGGTTCTGCATCAATAAGCCAGCTAAAAGAAAATTATTGCAGTATATATTAAATAAATTCATTTTATATCTCATGTACATTGAAAATTGAGTCTAAAAATGCTTGGAAGTGCTGCTGCAGAAAGGCAATGGTTCAAAGGGGAAAAGACCAAAACACCACAATTTGTGGATTAGATTTATAAAAATCAGCTTCAATCATTCTCTAAATATCTATTTTGAACAATCAATGCCTTAATCTATACGTAAACCAATAAAAGAGAATATATGTAGTTTGGGGTTGAACTGTGAAGTTTGGTGTCTCTGAGCTTGATTGTTTCAAATGTTTCAACACCTAATTGGTAATGAAATGTCTCCAAGCAAATACATAAACCAGAAGCCATGTATGTGTGTCTGGTGTATGGAATACTTGCTGCAGTAAAATATGTTAACTCCATATAAAAAGACAGATTTTATTTAAATATCAGTAAAAATGTAGCAAGTTAACAAAGAAGTCTGCCATATTTATTCATATAAATATTCAGAAATTTAATGTATGAAAAGTTCTGTACGTCACACATTTCTTATGTGTGAATACGAACTCAAAAAGCCATGCTTTTATTTCAGTCTATTTCAGAATATATTAAAGACTGCAGCCACAAAGAAACGGAAGATATCAAAGCTATATCACATAATTAAAATCTTACCCTACCTTGAGGATAGAAAGGTTTGTTCAATGGGTAGCTGGCATTTCCCTGCTGCATGTAGTTTGGAGATATACTGTAAGGCCACGTCCCTCGAAGGAGAGGAAAATGGGTAGTAGCTCCATGGTCCCAAGGAATAGGTGGAGGTGGATTTCCTTTACCAAACTGCCCTTGGAAGCCCTGATCTAAATTTTATTGCAAAAGGAAAAGAGAGGAAGCACTAGATGAAATTGATAGCTTTGCAATACACCAGTAAACGATAGCATTTACTCTTTTAAATCTAATATTTAGTATAAGCATTGATATGAATAAGATTGGATATATTATGTACTTATCAATAATTGTTTTAAATTAAAACCCATCACCATTTTGACATTTGCAAAATCCCAAATTGAGGAAGACTGTTGAGAAGAATAGGAATTCTCAAATGTTAAAGATTATGATTAATATAGAATTATGCATAATTGTTATGGTAAAAGAATATTGAAAATAGCTATTTGTCTACATAGAAAAACTATTTTATTGTTTTAAAAATCAGAAATTTTACATCAAGGAAATTATAGATAAAATTTAACTGTGGATCTGTTTTGAGGAATGATGGGCTTGATGCAAAATTTCTGAATAAAAAAAAAACAATTGTTTCTGATTTACAAGTATCTCATACATTTCATATATGCAGACAACAGGTAGGTTCTATAACGATTTTCACATATTTCTTTTCTTCAATAACACCCTAGGCAAAGTTCAGAGCAATCCTGCAAATTTAAATTCCTTTGTATGTCGAACAGCATATTTTTGGAGTCAAACTAACACTTTTGTTCAAAAATGAAAAAAATAAATCAAACCAAAAGCAATTATTAAACAATATGATGCAATCTCATGTTTTTTTTTTTTCAAAAATAGAAATAAAGACATTCTGAAAATACAGAATACTTGACAGGTAGTCCTTCACTTACGACCACAATCAGGAAGGGATTTATTGTAGATTGCGGCACCCACGTGATATAAAAATTTTTTTGCAGTGGTCGCTAAGCAAATCATTGTGGTAAGAGAACCTTTAGTTATTAAATAAAAGCTGCTGTTTTAAGTTTAAACCAGATTAGCAGAAAATACAGAAAATCATGGTCATGTGACCATAGGATGCTGCAACCAGTCATAAAGGTGATCCAGCTGCCAAATGCCTAGGATGACTGTGGAGGGGTTGGCACATTTTACAATGGCCAAAAGTGCTTTATGTGCCATATAGCACCTATTCTGGATCCATCAAAATTTTGAACGGTTGTAAGCAAACAGTCTTAAGTCAAAGACTACCTGTAAAGAAAGCATGACACATCATTTTGGGAATCTTTGAACTATCAAGAAGTTTTTTGTAATTTTTTATTGGTTTGGTTTGACAACTTCTATTTCTAAGAACAACAAACCTAAAGTAAGCCATGAATCCTTCTAAACTTGTTCTAGGAAGTATGGATCAGTCATTGTCAGATAAAAACAGAACTATAAACTATACCTTTAAAAAGGCATAAAATTCATGCTGGTTCATAAACTAATGTATCAAAGTTTCGATCTAAGTACACCAATCTGTAGGATCTTTAAATAAATTGGGTAGAGTCAAAGAGCTAGACACAAATATGTGCTCATACTAAGCCACCCTTCTTCTATCACATATATCATTCCTGTCCCATGTTAAGCTACTTTTGATACTATTTTTAAGAGTAGCATTAAGTGCAACATGAGAAAATACAAATGAAAAATAAAATGGGGCAAAGTGCTTTCAGTTTATGCCAGGATCTGATGTGTTGATTCTCTAATCCAGTTCACATTTGCTAGCAGTTTTTCACTAGAAGATCAGCCTTTTCTTTCAATATCATGTCTATATATACAATGCAAATGTTCAAGCATTTTTTTTTTGTTTACTTTTCAGCTATGTTAAGTCTTGGCCTAAGTATTAAGGAAATTAATCTTCCTTAAAGCGTTTTCTTATAAGCAACTGATTAGCAGAATCAAATGAGCTCAGAAATGGTTAGCAAACAAAACATCGGTATTTGTACAAAGCAAGTGACAATAGAGGAAAATTACCTGAATTCCCCACTGTGCCATTGTTCACCAGTGAGCTTAGAGTCACGGGGTTGTGCCAGGGTCCCTCATGAGAAGTGCTGGGGATTCCCACAGGCCTGGCAGCAGGCTGTGCAAAGATGATACTAGGATCATTCAAGCTTATGGTGCTCTGATTATTGGGTGGGTTGCTGCTGCCAGCTCTCACCGAAAATGGAACGTTTGTTGCGTGAGGAGGATTACCCGGTGCAGAGTGAATAACAGGCCAGGATGTGTTAGGAAATGGAATTTGGTGATGGTGGGGCATTTGAAATACCCCCAAATTAGGCAATGTGGAATACTGACCTGGGGGAGATTGGGCAAAGTTAAACAAAGGCAGCTGGACCTGGTGAGGTGACTGTGCCCCTTGTTGGGGCGGCAGAGTATGCTTAGACTGGGATATTGATTGAGGCTGAGTCTGGTTAATGGAGGCTGGTGGAGAGGAATTCTGGGTAAATTGCTGAGGCTGTGGAGAATAAGATGGCTGATGCGAATCAGACTGGAGAAGGGGGGAAAAAAGAATTGGATTTGGATTAGTTTACCAGTTAAGTGGTAATTCACTGATTCACTGGCTCCTGACAGATAAAAAGTTACCAAAAGGAACTTTTATAACCCCATTTTTACTGTTTCAGCTCAAGAAAATGAACAAAAGATAGTCCTTGACTTACAATTGGGATCAGAATTTGGATTGACCAAACAGATCATTAAGCAAGACGCCATATGACTGCTTCATTCAATAACCACAATCCTGGCGCTCCAGGTTATGTTCATTAAGCAATCTTGTGGTGTTTTAATGGACAAAGTCCCAGCTAAGAAGTTCACAGAGCCTGGAGGGTGGGGAAAACCCTGTGAGACTTTGTCTGGCTCTGAAAATCCTTCATGCAAGCAGGATTTTCAATGCCAGAGCAGAGATACATTTGTAGGTTGCCTTCCCCAGGACACCCAGGAGTCTCACCACCTGAGGTAGCCTGATATTACTACTGCCTCTTCACTCTGGCACCTGCTGAAATCCAAGCATGCAATTCCTTAGGAGAGACAGGCGTTCACTGAAGTAAGTTTGTAAAGGAGAGTTTCCAAGAAAAGAAATGTTCCAAAGATCTGCTTCATCTGTAGGAATCTGCTTGATGGTGCGTGGGAGGAGGGGAAGGGGAAGGAGGAGATTGGCTGCAAGGTGAAGAGAAAAAGACAGGGAAGAAAAAGGGAGAAGTGTGTTTTATCAAACTTTTCCTCTCCACCTCCCTTCTGTTCTGCCATCCCTTTCCTGCCATCCAGGAAAGGCATGGCAGATTGTTATTCCGGAGGGATAACAAACTTATTTCAACAAATTTCCACAGCTCCTAAGCAGTCCTGTGCATGGAGCTTTAGTGTGCTTTGATTTTGGCAGATGCAAGAAAAGAGAGGCAGCAGTAATATAAGGAGCATGGGATGCCTCAAGGAGGTGAGGGAACCCCTGGGAAGCCCACAAGTCATACTCAAGTATCTCTATGCTCTGGCACTGAAAATCTTTCTTGTTAAAATCCAAATGGAAAGCATAGTGTTTCTGAGAAAACCAGCAGGAAATATTGCAGATGGAGATCACAGGAGTGTCAGGTGGTTGGTAATCAGTAGTAAGTGTGAACAGATTGCCAACTACCCAGATTGCAATGACATGATGGTAGCAAGGAGTGCGCATGTGACAATTTGTGATGATCAGAAGTGCTTTATGCCTCTTCTTAGGCCATCATAACTTCAAAATAGTCACTAATCAACTGGTTGTAAGTCAAGGACTATCTGTAAATTGTTTCACTGGTTCAAGTTTTGTACTTAAGGTTTCTACTAGTAGAAGATTTATCTTACGTACTCTTCTGATTAAGTTCTCTTTTAAATAAACAGCCAACTACCACTAAAGTAAAACATGTAACTGTAAACATGACCTTTAATTTTCATACTGCAGTAGCCTATTCATTAATTCAATTCTTTCAACTACAAAAAAAGTCTTAATCTGTGATTTTTGAATATGTGTTTGCATGTGTGTGTAATAGCTTAAATAAGAGAGCTATAAATTGGAAAACAAACTACTGACCTGTCCACCAGGTGTTTCATTGTAAGAATCATCATAAGTACTCATAACTACAGTTGCTATAGTTTTTTTTTAACTGTCAATGCTTGCTACGTATACAAAACACATTCATAAAAGCACTAAAAATACAACTTACACATTCTGATGGTTGTCTGGTACGCAAGGGTCTTTCCACCTGCTGTTGAATTGATCCAGTGACTTGCTGTGAATTTACCAACGTTCTGACTAATTGAGAAGCTAAATGATAAAATATAAAGAATGTATAGTGTAATTTAAATTAAGTGACCAAACTTCAAATAAATAATGTAAGCGCAAAGAAAGGCACATTTACAACCAGAATTTTATTCATGTCTCTTTAGCAGCAATGCTTTATGCTAGGGATAAATCACCACAAATAAGTTTTTCCTACCTTTAGGGAAAATTACTACTGCAAAACTCGCAATATTCATAATTACTACTTGTTTGGACCCTTAATTCTTAAATTACCAGTTATAAACCTTCATTTATTAATTTGTTTACAGCAAGATTTTAGTAAATTCATGTTTGCTTTAGTTAACAAAATTTCCTTTTTGAAATTATTTTTGAAAAAATATAGGGAAGCAGAGCTGCTAAATCAGCATTATGAAGGGCTTTGAAGAATGACAAACACTTGAAGACATTGTGAAGATTAAAACCAGAATAGGGATAGGAATTATTATTGCAGGTCATGAAAAAATGCACCATGAGAAACAGGCTAAATATAGAAGCAACATACACACCTACATTTCAACAGCGATGACTGATAATCATGCATTTAGTTTGTAAAAGATGTTTAGGGGAAAAAAAACCTGTCTACAATAATTCTTATCAAATATAAGGTGGAAAAAATAATTTAAAACAAGGTGGAGAAATCATTTTTCTACTTAATCCAAATACAATTGCAATAATTAACTTTGTATTAACTAATTAATGGGACACGGTGGCTCAGTGGCTAAGACGTTGAGCTTGTTGATCGAAAGGTCGGCAGTTCAGCAGTTCGAATCCCTAGTGCCACTTAAAGGGGTGAGGTCCCGTTACTTGTCCCAGCTTCTGCCAACCTAGCAGTTCAAAAGCATGTAAAAAATGCAAGTAGAAAAATAGGGACCACCTTTTGTGGGAAGGTAACAGCGTTCCGTGCGCCTTTGGCGTTTAGTCACGCCGGCCACATGATCACGGAGACGTCTTCAGACAGCACTGCTCTTCAGCTTTGAAACGGAGATGAGCACCGCCCCCCTAGAATCGGGAACAACTAGCACATATGTGCAAGGGGAACTTTTACCTTATTAACTAATTGCATTAAAATTATTTACTGTATTATAAATAAAATGAATAAAATACATTGCTTTAGTATTACCCTTCCTGGAACTCTTACATTTAAATAATTGCAGATTAGTTAAAAAATAATTATCTATTCCAAAGAAGTTAGTTACTATAGATGCACAACTACTTTTGCAGTCATTACAGGGCAATAAGGCATCACACTTGGTAATGTTGAACTCATCTTACCAATCATTTCTATGGATAGCAAACTCCCCTAAAATTCCTTAAAGTCAAGTAAAATTATGCACAGGCCTTGATGAACAACTATCTTAGCAAAAATCACATTTTGGAATCAATCAGGACAAAAGCCGCAAAAATAGAACTGGAAATATAGGATACCAGACAGAAAATTGGAGAATCTATTTTACCTGCTACACCATTGCTTCTTTGTCTTGTTTGTTTGAATTCAGGACAATCTCTTCTAACATGTCCCATATCACCACACATAAAACATCTCTTTTCTCTGGTATCTCTTTCTTCCTCCTTTACTTCCTTTTCATCATCTCTTTCATTCTCTTTTTTCTTTACCCTTAAGAAGAAAAAACATAAAAGGTATGCCTTATAGTATCCCTAAAAATGTAACAAAATGTAAAAAAAAAAAAAAAGACAACAAGAGAATGTAGATGCAAAGAAAAAGAGGGAAAGAATATTTTGAACATTTTGAAGACCACACTTGAAATACTGCATCCAATTTTGGTCGCCATGATGTAAAAAACATAGAGACTCAAAAGAAAACAGAGAAGATGGCATTTAGACCCAAAAAAAATAGCCTGCATGTATCCAAATTTACAACCCAAGTGTTGGCGATGTGAGTGTGAAGATGCTACATATTTTCATATATGGTGGACATGTAAAAAAATTAAGGCTTTTTGGATAAAAATATGGTGGATTATTCAAAATATTTTAAGGAAAAATATTAAATTTACAGCACAGTTTTTTTGTTGGGAATAGTCACGGATTGTACTGTAATAGAGACTAAGTTGGTTTTGAATTTAATAACAGCTGCCAGGTTACTGGTGGCACAGTACTGGAAGAAGGAAGATCCACCTACCATTGAGGAATGGACATTAAAAGTTGTGCATCTGGCTGAGATGGCAAAAATTTCATCATATCTTAAAGATCATTCAAATGAAAGATACATATCAGAATGGAGAAGATGGACTGACTATATGCAAAAAAAGTATCCGAACAAGAAGATTCATATAGCTTATGAATGAAATATTTTTAAGTAGTTTATGTTTATAGTTCTTGAGTTATAAGGAGTTAAAGATTTAGGGAGAATATGAATGCAATAATTTGTTAGCATATCTTAGCTTTATGTTTGTGAATGCTATACCGTGTGCCTGTTCTGGGAAGTCTAGGGAGGGGGGGGTGGGGGGAAGGGGGGAGGGGGAAAGGGTGGGGAGGGGAGAAAATGTTTGTATTTCTTATAAAACTTTTTAATAATAATAAAAAAAGAAAACAGAGAAGAGCAACAAAGTTGATTAGGGGACTGGAGGCTAAAAAATATAAAGAATGGTTGCTGGAATTTAATCAAAAGAAGGACTAAGGGTGACATGACAGCAGTGTTCCAATATTTCAGGGGTTGCCATAAAGAAGAGGGAGTCACCCTATTTTCCAAAGCACTTAAAGGCAGGACAAGAAGCAATGGATGGAAACTAATCAAGGAGAGAAGCAACCTAGAGCTCAGGAGAAATTTCCTGACAGTCAGAACAATTAATCAGTGGAATGACTTGTCTCTAGAAGTTGTGGATGGTCCAACACTGGAAATTTTTAAGAAGAGATTGGGCAACCATTTGTCTGAAATGGTATAGGGTTTCCTGCCTGAGCAGGGGTTTGGACTAGAACACCTCCAAGCCCCTTACAACTCTGTTATTCTGTTATTTCAGGCTCATTTTATAAACGAGAGGTATAAGTTTTTACTAACCTTCTTCTTTTAGGGCAATCCTTCATATAATGACCAATTTTGCCACAGACACGACAACACCTGTCATTTGGGGCCAGTTCTCCATCAGTTAATACTTTGGAATTGAAAAAATATTCCTGAAAAAGTTTGAAACATATTTACCTAAAGCATTCTATATTCATTTTCCAGAAAAAGCACAGGTAATAACACTTTTATATCTTACTAATGAAGTAATTTATTAAGGAGAAAGGTGTTTCAACCAAATATTCAAAACTTCAGCAAACAGTGAATGTGTTCATATTTTTTTACCCCATGTGTGTGTGTGTGTGTGTGTGTGTATATATACATATAACTGTATCAAACTTTTATAGGCTTACATTTCCAAGACAGTATGCACTTCTAGATGATTGATAGACAGACAGACAGACAGACAGAGGCAGACAGACAGACAAATAGCTTATGCAAAGCAAAGATTTTAGGATTTGCAGAACAATTATTTTAATAATTTCATGAATGAGGAAAGAAAACACAGGAAAACAGAGTGCTGAGAAAAGCATGATTCTATTACTGTAAGGTCAACCTGCTCTACCAGCATAACACATATGTCTTTAAATCAATTCAGTGGAATATATAGTGCAAGATAACATTTAATGTATTTGAAATATCCTACAACACTACAATAAAAATGATTTGCTCATTTGTTAATAAGGCAGAAGAAAGGAGAACTTACAGCTTCTCTTCCTGAGATTGGATAGTAAGGGGTACCAAATAACTTTCTCCCGTTGATTAATGCTTTCATTATGAAATTGGTCACTTTGGATTAAAAAGAGAGACATTTTTTTAAAAAAGCTATATTCATTTTGAAGTTTATTCAGTTGAATAGTACTTTTCATATACTTACTTTTTCTAGAAACTCCTGCACCAAGATTATGATTCAGGTCAAAGGGATCTGAGCAATAACAACAAACATTAAAAGAGTATTTTTTTAAAAAAAAGTCAGTAATGCACATATTTCTTTACAAAAACTACAAATGCAGGATAAATTGCTTTGAAATATGTTAGCATAATGTAGTATAAATGAGGAAGACACTTCAGAAAAACACACTGATTTATTAAACAAGAAATATTCAATAACTACCTTCAATTGCAATACATTTGGATGTCCACTGCTTCTCAAATGTGGTTAACAGCTTCTTCTGCCGAATGCTGATGACATATTCTTTGAAGTCAAATTCTTCAGTGTAAAATCTTAGTAATCCTAACCAGAGTTCTCCCAATGACTCTGTGTTTTTCCCAAGAGAAGGTAAACGTTTTTTCTGTACAAAAGTTATAGTATAAATATGTTGAGGACTTTTTCAAAAATAAATGTAACAATTTTAACCAGAAAACTTCTAAAGTAGCACAGTACAAAATATCTATTGCTGTATTTTATGATTATCTATTAATAGGGTAAGAGGAAAAAAGGTTAAGGCATCAGGATAGAAAGCTGGAGCCTGTGAGTTCTAATCCCACTTTAGCCGTGAAAGCCAGCTGTGTGACCTTGGGCCTGTCAGTCTCTCTCAACCCAACCTACTTCACAGGGTTGTTGTAGGGAAAGTAAGAGGAGGTAGTGTGTTGGATATGTTCACCACTTTGAGTTATTTGTAAAAACAACAAAGGGGGGGGGGGATACAAATAAATAAAAGTATTTTCTCCTCAAAATTCTCTACTTATGCAAGCTCAAAGTAACCAATTCCTTTCCTAATGATCTTATTATGGTAGAGTGAAACATTTATTGGATGAAATATGCATTTGTTTTGAAAAGGAAATCTCTGCCTAAAATATGATAGAGATGCTGATTAGATATGGTAGCTCCAGGTTTCTATATCTACATTCAAAAAATAAAACACAGCTTTTTTTCCCTTCAAAAAAAAAAAAGGAACACAGAAACACAAAAACATGTACAGTGTATGTCATACTAATCTTCACTACGAAACTAGGAAAGACTCTTATTTATTGGTCCAATACTAATACATATTACCTCAGCTACTTTGTCCAACAATAAAAGACTGGGGGAAAAGTTCCTTTTGTAGTTTTCCGAATGGTGAACATATTGCTGGCAGACTATACATAGTATAATTAAAGCAGAATTATACTAAGAATTAATTGATTATTCCAAAATGAGGACTTTACCAGTTCATCTGTATCATCAAAGAAGAAAGCATTCCAACCATCAACCATCCTTTGAGGGATCTGCTGCCCATCAAATATCTTTATCACCATGAAAAATAAGAGCAGAAAATTACAAAAACTAAAAGCATTCCAAATACAAAAATGTTTTAAAAAATATGCATTATTTATCTGATTCTTTCTAAAACTATGAATAATAAAAGAACCTCTTCCAAACTTTCAAGGAAACCATAAACCTCTGACCCAGAATACCAGACATATACACCAGAATGGTGGGGGAAAAGTGATTTGATTGTGTAACTTAGAGGTAAGGGTAACAGAGCATACTTTTGCTAATAGAGAGACTTGGAGTAAAAAAGGGTTATCGAGCAGACTTCATTTAATTTTAAAATCAAATGCCAACCACTTTATCAATAATAGAAGCATAACTTATTTGCTTTTACTTGTAGATAACTAAGTCATTTCCAAACATTTTAAATTATAATTCCACAGTACCTAATTATTAGCCATGTTGACTAGGGATTATGCAAACTAGTTCAAAATATCCAGATTACCTACTCCTATTAAAGACATTGTTCAGACTTTTGTTGGTAAGGAAACTCTACATCTTATGGGGAAAACTACTGTATATACAATCCATGTGAAATGCCTAGGAAAAGATCCAAATTTGATTCAGTAATTCTTCAAAAAGAACCCTAACCAACACTAACCTCATAAGAAAATTATAAGAAGAGACAGAAATCTCAAAACTGTTTTCCATCATAGTTTTTTTTTCCCCTTCAAAATTTACCTCTTGCAGTACTGGGATTACTGGTGGTTCTCTCTGTTGTAAGAAGTATAATACCATGAGAATATAAGCATATGAAGAGAGACTTCCTCTGGATGCATCTCCAATATCACAACGCTGTTCAAACATTTTCAATGCAAAAAACATACAGCAAGTTATTTTGGGTAACAAATATACCTTCAGAATAGAAACTAAGAAAAAACATTTTATGCCAACCCAAAATATATCTTCAGTAAAACATAACTAGAGTCAAATGCACACTGTTACTGATATTTTATACTTCGATTTATGATTTTATTCTAGGAACAGCTAACCTGGTATCTTGAGAAACTATAGGAGCATGAATGTCTCAAGAGAGTAGAGTGTAGCAGAGCACCAGCTATTTTGTTTATGTATTTTATCCACTGATTTAAAAAGTCCAGTCATTCACTTTAAATGAGCAGAATTCCATTTGATCACTCATTTCAATTTGATCAGGAACTGCTGACAAGCATGTTCTAAATAATGTTTTCAAGGTACCTAAAAAACATCCTCCATCCCTCAGCAAACTTCCTACTCAGAATATTAAGCTAATATGGGAAATTTTGTCAAACATACATACACACACAGAAATAGAACGATACATACATACCACTTCCCCACAATTTACTAAAAAATAAGGTAATTTTTAAAGGCTTGTTCCTAATAAATCCATGTTGGATCCTGGTATATATCATACTGTTTCCAAAAATAATAATCTTATAATCTTTCCATGATTACAGTTTACAAACAAGTTGGAAACTTGCTTTGTTTTCTTGAAAACAAAAGAAAAATGATTTTATTCTGTTCTTCAAGATAATGTCAACCATGCTACCATGTTCATTTCCATGAATGGGCAGATGTGAATAGTTGTCTACCAACTGTAAATTTTCCTCTCTATTTTATCACAGAATTCTGCTGAGTCTTCTGAACTCTTTGAACAAAACTATATAGGGGCCTTTGTGTATGATGTGATTTTTTTCTTTACTTAGGGATAATGGAGTTAGTAATATCGCACTCACTAGTGAATCTAAATCCAGTTGAGACACAACTGTACTAACTTTCAACAATTCAGCACAGCAGTCACCATTTTAGTGCAATTAAAAAATAGCCAGTGTTTGAATTACCCTCAGTTATTTGGTGGAGGAATACTGAACACAGCTTGTGTTTTAAAATCTCATCAATATTGCATTTACCTTTGCAAAAACTTTCATTGTGTATCCCAAATATTGCACTCTTGGATCAATGGCTGCGTAAGTTGCAAGCATTCTTGTGTTATGCTGTGCCTAGAAAACAAGTATATCAGATTATATTCAATAGAGTAACATTAAGGTGTAATCCATTATATGAATCATGTAACAGCCGAGATCAGAGAGGTAGGAACTAGTAGTTCCTAGGATACAGAGAACTGTATTGTAATGTAAATGTATCTTTACTGACCCTCAGAGCCATCAAGAGGCTAGCCAAATACAGTCAGGTCCAGAAATATTGGGACATCGACACAATTCTAACATCTTTGGCTCTATACACCACCACAATGGAGTTGGAATGAAACAAACACAATGTGCTTTAACTGCAGACTGTCAGCTTTAATTTGAGGGTATGTATATGCAACTCAGGTGAACGGTGTAGGACTTACAGTAGTTTGCATATGTGCCTCCCACTTGTTAAGGGACCAAAGGTAATGGGACAGAATAATAATCATAAATCAAACTTTCCCTTCTTAATACTTGGTTGCAAATCCTTTGCAGTCAATCACAGCCTGAAGTCTGGAACGCCTAGATATCACCAGACGCTGGGTTTCATCCCTGGTGATGCTCTGCCAGGCCTCTACTGCAACTGTCTGCAGTTCCTGCTTGTTCTTGGGGCATTTTCCCTTCAGTTTTGTCTTCAGCAAGTGAAATGCATGCTCAATGGGATTTAGGTCAGGTGAATGACTTGGCCATTGCATAACATTCCACTTCTGTCCCTTCAAAAACTCTTTGGTTGCTTTTGCAGTATGCTTTGGGTCATTGTCCATCTGCACTGTGAAGCACCGTCCAATGAGTTCTGCAGCATTTGGCTGAATGTGAGCAGATAATATTGCCCAAAGCACTTCAGAATTCATCCTGCTGCTTTTGTCAGCAGTCACATCATCAATAAATACAAGAGAACCAGTTCCATTGGCAGCCATACATGCCCACGCCATGACACTACCACCACGCTTCACTGATGAGTGGTATGCTTAGGATCATGAGCAGTTCCTTTCCTTCTCCATACTTTTCTCTTCCCATCACTATGGTACAAGTTGATCTTGGTCTCATCTGTCCATAGGATCTTGTTCCAGAACTGTGAAGGCTTTGTTAGATGTTGTTTGGCAAACTCTAATCTGGCCTTCCTGTTTTTGAGGCTCACCAATGGTTTACATCTTGTGGTGAACCCTCTGTATTCACTCTGGTGAAGTCTTCTCTTGATTGTTGACTTTGACACACATACACCTACCTCCTGGAGAGTGTTCTTGATCTGGCCAACTGTTGTGAAGGGTGTTTTCTTCACCAGGGAAAGAATTCTTCGGTCATCCACCACAGTTGTTTTCCATGGTCTCCCGGGTCTTTTGGTGTTGCTGAGCTCACCAGTGCATTCCTTCTTTTTGAGAATGTTCCAAACAGTTGTTTTGGCCACGCCTAATGTACTTGCTATCTCTCTGATGGGTTTGTTCTGTTTCTTCAGCCTAATGATGGCTTGCTTCACTGATAGTGACAGCTCTTTGGATCTCATCTTGACAGTTGACAGCAACAGATTCCAAATGTAAATAGCACACTTGAAATGAACTCTGAGCCTTTTATCTGCACACTGTAATTGGGGTAATGAGGGAATATCACATACCTGGCCATGGAACAGCTGAGAAGCCAATTGTCCCATTACCTTTGGTCCCTTAACAAGTGGGAGGCACATATGCAAACTGCTGTAAGTCCTACACCGTTCACCTGAGTTGGATGTACATACCCTCAAATTAAATCTGATAGTCTGCAGTTAAAGCACATTGTGTTTGTTTCATTCCAACTCCATTGTGGTGGTGTATAGAGCCAAAGATGTTAGAATTGTGTCGATGTCCCAATATTTCTGGACCCGACTGTATTTATGAACTCAAAGTGGGAGGAGGAAAAATTTCAGAATTTAGGAGCATAAAGAGAGAGAAAGAGAGGGGTGGGATGAGGCTCTGGCTTTTTTGCACTATAGCAGACAACCAGTTTTATAAGGTTTCATTCTTGAGAAGAAAGATTCTAATCATAGACATCTATGTTTGACCATAGATACCAAAGTGATGAAATATGCATTGTGAAACAATTTCATTTATTTTTCAAATTTATGCAATGCCCATCTTACTGTCTCAGTGACTCTGAGCAGTAATCATAATACATACAAGCTTTGCCCTTTCAAACTTAAATTCTAGTCTCATATGCAGAAGAATTTGCATGACATTGTAAGACACTATCTTGCTTGCTCCCACATCTCTCCTGACGATACCATGATTCTAGCTTAGCTGACTCAAGACTGAGGAGTTTTATGTTAAGTGAAGCTATATGCTAAATAGGGGTCAAATGTCTGGAAAGCTGTGATTTATTGCTAAGGTCTACTGTAAAACTTAACAGATCATCACAGAATGAGATTCTATGGCCCCTGATTGTTTTAAGATTTTAAATTTATCACAGGAATCCCAAACAAATTAAAAGTGCAATAAATGAATATTATGTAATAAAATATACAATGAAATCATTTATATGCTTACACAGAAATAGCACCTTATGAGTAAAATATAACTAACTTCTCAATAAATGAGCACAGAACTGCAACTGGGACTCTGCAACTGGGTAAACTGCTGTTTTAATTAACTTTATAATTCAATAATTCAAGTATTGCTTATTTTTTGTAGATACTGATTACAATTTTTAGACTTGGCCTGGAAATACACATCATGTTGCATGGAAGAGGGGGCAACTTTGCCAGCTTAGGGATCGTGCCATGTTTGAATGGCATAACAAACCCCATTTTAAAAAAAGGGAAGAAGTCTTAGGAATGTATCCTGAGAGCTGAGAGTGATATATGATAGCTGGAAAGATGTCACAATGAAACTAATTTTCTCTCATTCTAGAGGGAAGGATATGGAATAAACTATTTAAATTACAAGAAGGCAGATTCCAATTCAATTACAGAAAAAAAATTCCTAAGAGAAAGAGAAATTCGACAGCACAATAAATTACAGAATGGATCTCAACTCCCCTTTGTTAGATATGTTTAAGCAGAAGCCAGATACATATCTAGCAGAGATGCTTTAGATTTTTGTACTGAGTTGACTCATTGACCTGCATAGTTTGATTTATGATTTCATGATTATTCATGAATATTAGGGAGTAAAAGGCTGCCAGAAACATCTGTAAAACTTAAAGCACCAATTTTGCTTTTCAATCTCCTCCAAGTATAAGGAAGGGCCCAAATTTTGATCAAACATGTGAGGATGTGGAGCTCTGGAATCATAAAAAGAATTTGATAAGTTATCCAGTTCTCAGGCCACGCATTTTGCATAAATAACAATACTGATATGCTAAGTATCAGTGGAAACTGAAAGATACTTGCCAGGGTGTTATATAAGCTGATATCACCTTCTAAGCCACTTTGTCTGTGTTCAAATTTTACTATAGGCACTTTGGCTGTTGTTATAGGCAGAATGTTTTTTAAACCTGCAAAGGTAAGTAATACTTCTTAAAACTGAGAATGTTAAAAACTAAGTAAAACTAAACAAAATGTATAAAATATTATTCAATATGCAATATCCTAATCTTACCTGGATGTTTCTTAAGAACTTTTGCCAAGCTTTCAATAATTTCCTTACAATTTAATTTCTGGAGAAAATGAATAAAAACACTGTATTATTATTTACAACATGCTACAAATACTTCCAAGAACAAAAGTATGCAAACCTATTTCAAAAGAATTACCTCTGCATTTTCATAGCCTTCCAGAGTCATGCAGATATCCAGATCACTATCACGGAATCCAAATCCATTCTTTGAAGAGCCAAATAGGCACAGCCTAGCCTTGTCTGAGCAAAATAAAGAGAGACAGAGATCCCCATAATGGAAAAAAACATTTTCATAATCAAAAGAATTCATACTCTTATAAATTTTCCAATTCCAATTCTATAGTTGTTTATAAGCAGTCACTTTTTCCTATGATCAATGCATGCCCCAACACAACGGTCCCCAAACTTTCAGGTTCTGTGGACTGATGGCGGCAGCAATAGGTAGGGGATGGTTTTATGCGTGCATGCGCTGCTTGCCCACTGCTTGCATGGCCCAGTTCCCAAAAGTGCGGACCAGCACCAGGCCATGGACCATGGGTTAGGGATCCCTGATCTAACATCTTTGAATATTTGATCATGAACTGAAACACATTTCCTTAATTAATCATGCATATAAAATAGTACTGTGAACTATCACAGAATAATCTTAAATATACAACACAGATGTCAAACTCGTGACATCACAATGTCATCATGTGATGTATCGAAACTTTTTCCTTTGCTAAACAGGGGATGGGCATGGCCAGTGCATAATGCATCCGGCCAGCCGGCTTGACACCCCTGGTCTACAATATTTAGGGATCAAATAAATGCATTTAAAATGCAAAATATACACACAATTGAGAAACACACACACATTTGGGTCCTAACCGTTTTACCTAGATATTTTTCAAGTTATACTAATGCACACATGCAGCAACCTAAAGGCAAAGGTTTCCCCTATCCAGTTATGTCCAACTCTAGGGAGTAGTGCTCATCTGTTTCTTAGCTGTGGGAGGGAGCATTGTCCAAAGACATTTCCATAGTCATGTGGCTAGCTGAGGTGCACAAAACACCGTTACCTTCCCATCAAAGTGGTAGCCATTTATCTACTCATATTTGCATGCTTTCTAACTGCTAAGTGGGCACTAGCTGGGGCGAATAATGGGAGCTCACTCTGTTGTGAGGTATTCGGGTCTCAAACTGAGGCATTAACTGCTGTAGTGCTAATCAGAATGTTATATCAATTTTTAAAATCTAATTAATTACTGCTGTTATCAACTTTTGTTTGAAAGCACAGAACCTTTAGAAGATTTTCAAAGGATGTGGAATGACCTGACCATGTTCTTGACATCTCTTATCTAAAATATTACTTCACTAATGTTAAAGAGAAATGTTAAAGTATAGGGCATTAAGGCGCTATTATACAGGTAGATACAGACAGCTTAATGCTTTAGAATTATGTAATTTTGATACTGTATTGTCAAGGCAACATATAATTCTAAGATAATGTTGGATTGCATCCAACATGGTGCAAATATATTTTCTTCACATGCCACAGAAATATCCTTTCCTTTCTTCCACTTAAGCCCTTCATAATCCACTTTATATCTACACTGAAACATTTTCTGGTCCTTAAGAGCAAGCCCATTTCACTGGAAGGTGAACAGAATTGGATATAATTAGTTTAGTATTAATTTATTAGACCCAGGCTTCACTAAATCTTTCAGAAGTCCACTGAAATCAGTAGAAATTTTAGTACTCATTATTAATATGACTAAATCTAAATACAATTTTATTTATTTAATATTTGTGGTAATATCTCTGCTAAGATGGAAATATTGTGTGAAATATTTCAAATTTTCAAAGCACTGCTTAAATGGCTATAACATATGCTTTTGTTGACATAAAGATTTCTTATTATATACCATTATATTCTTTCCGAATGAATCTTTCCAAACTTGCCAGAATCTGCTCTCGATTTTGTTGTTCTGAGAAAGGAGGTGATAATTCATCTAGACAAATAAAAAATAATTGAGGTATTTGGCAGTATCTAAAGCCAAGCATAAGTTATCTTTCAATTAATTCTTCTATGAAGTTGTACAACAATTCTTATTATTTACAGTATTTTACAAGGGTTTCATACAACAACCATTTGCAACCTCTCGTTTTTCTCATTGTTTTCTTAAATCTTTTTTCTCTCTCAAAAAAAAAATCCATTTTGGAATTACAAAATCTGGTGGTTTCAAATGTATCCTTGATGTTTTTATAAACCTTATTGTCAGATACATGGCAAAGTCCAAACTGTCATGTTTACCTGAATGTGAATTGAAACACAAGAGCCTATGTTATTGATGGCAGTACATCAATATATTTCCACCGAGTTAAGTTAAAATCTCATAGTAATGTGAGCCTTTACAAAAATTTGAACCTATTCAAAAGGACAAAAATGTTACTTACCAAAGCACCTTTTACATACAAGATCAAGTATTTCTCTAAATCTATTTGTCATTGGTGGTAGTGGGTTTAAATCAATTTTCTTAAAATCTTCTGGGCAATCATTTTTGGAATGGCCATCCCTTTTGCAGATACTGCATACTATAGTTGGAGGCTATGAAAAAAACAAAATAGTATTTTACACACTGGGTTATTTCTCTAAATGGTATGTGTATGTGTCAACTTATGTACAGTTGCAAGAAGAAGTATGTGAACCCCTTGGGATTACGTGGAGTTTTGCAAGAATTGGTCATAAAATGTGCTCTGAACTTCATCTAAGTCACAACAATAGAAAAACACAGTCTGCTTAAAATAATACTACACAACATTAGATGTTGCCATGGTTTAATTGAACATAACATGTAAATATTCACAGTGCAGGGAGGAAAAAGTATGTGAACCTTTGGACTTAATAACTGGTTGACCTTCCTTTAGCAGCAATAACCTCAACCAAATGTTTCCTGTAGTTGCAGATCAGACCTGCACAACGATCTGGAGTAATTTTGGACCACTCCTCTTCACAAAACTGTTCCAGTGTAGCAATATTCTTGGGATGCCTGGTGTGAATCGCTCTCTTAAGGTCATGCCACAGCATTTCAATCGGGTTGAGATCAGGACTCTGACTGGGCCACACCAGAAGGCATATTCTGTGCTGTTGAAGCCATTTTTTTGTTGAATTACTTGTATGCTTTGGGTCATTGTCCTGTTGCATCACCCATCCTCTGCGGAGCTTCAGTTGGTGGACAGATGGTTGTACGTTTTCCTGCAAAATGTCTTGATAAACTCTGGAATTCATTTTCCCATC
The DNA here is from genome assembly GCF_059756535.1 of Pantherophis guttatus. Lineage (NCBI taxonomy): Eukaryota > Metazoa > Chordata > Lepidosauria > Squamata > Colubridae > Pantherophis > Pantherophis guttatus. The sequence goes on from NC_142065.1 coordinate 63,167,003, forward strand.
AATGACAACAATCCGTCCAGGCCCTGAAGCAGCAAAGCAGCCCCAAACCATGATGCTCCCTCCACCATGTTTTACAGTGGGGATGAGGCTTTGGTGTGGTGTGCTGTGCCTTTTTTTCTCCACACATAGTGTTGTGTGTTCTTCCCAAACAACTCCATTTTGGTTTCATCTGTCCACAGTATATTTTGCCAGTAGTGCTGTGGAATATCCAGGTGGTCTTTTGAAAATATTGCGCTGCAATATTTTTTTGGGACAGCAATGGCTTCATCCGTGGTGTCCTCCCATGTACTCCATTCTTGTTTAATGTTTTCCTTATTGTAGATGTGTCAACAAAAATGGTAGCATGTGCCAGAGATTTCTGTTGGTCTTTAGCTGACACTCTAGGATTCTTCTTTACCTCATGAAGCATTCTGCGCTGTGCTCTTGCAGTCATTTTTACAGGACGACCACGCCTAGGGAGAGTAGCAACAGTGCTAAACTTTCTCCATTTGTAGACAGTCTGGACACATGAACATCAAGGCTTTTGGAGATACTTTTGTAACCCTTTCCAGCTTCATGCAAGTCAACAATTCTTGATCGTAGGTCTTCTGAGAGCTCTTTTCTGCGAGGCATGGTTCACATCAGACAGTGCTTCTTGAAACCAATAAACCCAAAACAGGTGTGTGTTTTTAAAGGGCAGGACAGCTGTCAGAAACACATCTAATATCATCACACTGATTGGAGTCAAGGTTGGCTCACTCCTGGCTCCAATTAGCTCTTGGAGAAGTCATTAGGCTAGGGGCTCACATACTTTTTCTTCCCTGCACTGTGAATGTTTACATGTTATGTTCAATTAAACCATGGCAACATCTAATGTTTGTGTAGTATTATTTTAAGCAGACTATGTTTTTCTATTGTTGTGACTTAGATGAAGTTCAGAGCACATTTTATGTCCAATTCATGCAAAACTCCACGTAATCCCAAGGGGTTCACATACTTTTTCTTGCAACTGTATGTTTGATAGTGGAAATACATTGTTGCATAGTAAGAAAATTAAAATTAAATAAATGAAGTAATTTAATAAAATATAAAAGGACTTTTGATTTTCATTTTTACCTTTCCAGAAGTCAAAATAAATTTATCGAACACATAATGCATGTCTTCTGTGGTGACTTCATCTCTAATGTCTTGAGTTTCCTCTACTACTTTGCAATTGTGCGAGGTAGCTGATATGCTAGTGCCTGAGCACATGCTATCTGTTGGATATTCCATTACTGAATCCAGTCTTTCAGTGTCAGATAATCCACTAACAGAATCTGTATCAAGGGATTTATGTTCATTAAAAACACAACAGTGGCTTAGTTCTTCTTCAGCTGAAAACTCTTGATCATCCTTTCTTTTAAGTGATTTGTGTTCTAATTCACAGCATTCATTAGTAATAAACAATGTAGTTTCTTCTTTATCTCCAGAATCTGTGTTTATAATTTCTGAGTTTACTAAAAAGCTTTTAAGTTTCTCAGTACATCTCCTAGTCATAGATTCCATTTCATTACATTCATTAAATTTACACTCCTGTAAATTACTTCCATGACCTGGTTTATGTTTTCCTGTAACATTGGCCTGCTGTGGAAGGCAACAGTTGATTACAGGTTCTCCAGTTCTTTTGCTACCTATTTTTCCCTTTTCCTTTTTCTTGGTATCTGTTTTGGGCTTAGTCTCATCTTTACTCTGGGGGCATGCAAAGTATTTATACGCTGTCCTGAACCTCTCCAGGATGTATTCAAACACCATCTGGCTGTTCAGACTCCGTGCAACATTTCTTTTTAGTGCAAAGGGATCTAAGAAAAAGGAAACAAAATAATTAGATACTGCTTTTCAATTAGGAGTTTCAAAGATGAGGTCAATATACTGCATTTTAAATAGACCTGTTACATTTTAATTGTTTGACTCCTGAAAACATTTAACCTATTACAAAATTGCCTTCAAGTAATCAGATTTTTTTTTTTACAAAAAGAAAATAATTTTAAAATAAACATTCATAGATGTCAACTGTGATCTAAAAAGAATAGGAACAACTAAAGAAAATTTTAAAAAAATTATTTTTAAAAATTATTTTAAAATAAGCAAATACTCTTGTTTTTTTCAGAATTGTTTTCATATCTAGTTTTATCAGTTTAACTAATAAACTCTATAAATACCCACGATTTTTAAAAATTAAGTGATAACATAATGCAAAACATTTTATCTATAGATCATGTATAAAAAAGTTTTCTTCTTGAATCTCCTTTGTTACAATGTTAATATATGAAAAACAAAGAGCAAAACAATAAAGTAAGGCTGCCATTCTCCTTAGCATGGGTACTCAAGAATTTTCTTCTCTGTGTTATTTCTATCTATAGGAACATCAAAGTGTGGGAAAAGGGAATGGAGTAGTTCTTGCCAACAGTTAATTACTTATAGCAACCTAACATCATTAATTCTCTACAAATATGTTCTGTTTAGTTAGAGAGACAATTAAATGCAATTCACTGTAAGCCTTTAAATTAAACCTTTTACTTATGAGGCCAGCTGTGTCAAGAATGAAAATACTGTAGATACAATTAAAACTAGTTTTTATAGCATATAAATATTATATATTTATATATGCATATATGTTATATATGCAAAATCAGGTATGTAAGGCAACTGGTAAATCATTTATGAGAACGTTTACAAAATGCTGTACCTTCAATGGCTATTCGCCTTTTGGGCCAGTTTTTGTTTTCTCTGGTTAAAAGTTCTTGTACCCGTATGCTGATAACATGTTCTTCCAAAGCAAATTCCAGTGTATAAAACTTCAACAATTCTAACCAGAGTTGTCCCAGAGATATCTGGTGCGGTATTTCCAATGATAATGGGGACTGAAAGAAGCATGAAAAAATTAAAAAAACTTAAGCCTGTTTTATTCTCATAGCTTAAAATGTTTTATTCTCAGGTCATTAAACGAAAAGACTACTTTGCAATTAAAAGAATCACTTACATGGCCTTTTTTCTCCTTTGGATTATTCTGAACATCTGGCTCCAAGGCTGCTGTACTCTTGTTACCATTTCTCTGCTGTTCTCCTTTAGATTTGCCTTCTACAGTATTCAGATTTTTTCCTCCATTATTTGATAGTTTGTATTCCCACACTACAAACTTCTTATCTTTTATTCCCTTCAGTTGGTAATCATCAGCCTTCTTAGAATCAAAGCCTTCAATCTAAAAAACAAAGTGCTTTTTATATGTAATCTTATAAATTTTATAAGATGAACACTTATATTATAAAGAGTTATATTATACTATAAATGATAGCTATATCTAGTTCTGATTATGAACCCAAAAGCTTCTTTAGGAACTTTCCCAACAATTCTTAAGTAATTCCTCAGTACCATTGAATAAATCATATGGTTTAGTTAAAAGCTTACCCAGTTGCCTAAATATGATGGTAGGATACGTGGTTCTCTTTGTTGAAGGAAAAATATTACCATTAAGGCAAAGGAATATGAAGGGATTCCACCTTCTGCCTGGCAGTCAATATGACACAGCTATATAAAAAGAGAAAATTATGTGCTTATGTTATATTTTTTAAAATTTTGCACACTTTGAATTTTTCAAGCATTTTTCATTTTTACACTATATATAGCAAATTTAGGCTAAAGACCAATATAGCAATACAGAGCAGAATTCCCCAAACTTTCCAGCTTCGCAAACCCTTTTTGCAAAGATGACCGGAGCCTATAAGGATGCAATCTCTCGCTCCTACAAGCCTCAGCAAGAGAGGCTTGCGAGGAGCAGGGAATGGTCACTTCCAAGTTATATGATTCATTCCTAAGAATCCTTGGGTTACGAATGTAATTGGCAGGCTCCATTACATTCGTAACTCAAGGATTACCTATATATTTCCTCTCTGCTTTATCCAGGAAGGTTGACTCTAGTGACCTTCTATTTATAGTTGCGGATGAGATTATTCTTTGTTGTTGTTGTTGTTGTTGTTGTTGTTGTTGTTAGTTGCGAAGTCGTGTCCAATTTATCGCGACCCCATGGACAACGTTCCTCCAGGCCTTCCTGTCCTCTACCATCCTCTGGAGTCCATTTAAGCTCAGAAGCTATACTACCGAATTCAAAACTTGTGTGCAATCTGGGGGCTGCCTTAGATTCAACAACTTCTGCTCAAAGAGCAGGTGGCAATTGTGGCCATGAGGATCTTAGAACATTGGCACCAATTTTGGATTACAAGGCCTTTCAGATGGGGACTCTTATGTCCTCGTCACTTTCAGATGGATTACTGCAATACACTCTACATGAAGCTATCCTTGGAGATCATTTGAAAACTACAACTGGTCCAAAATGCAAAGGCACGAGGATGGGCATGCCTCAGTAAAAGCCTTCATGACATAAGCTTTGGTTATTTGAATGAGTGGTTATCTTCCCAGTTCTTAAAAACTGTGTCTTCTCCAAGGTTCTGGAGAAGGTAGGCTACTGAGCCTGTCAGTGTTGTGGCTCCGTTGCCTGAGCCTGGGCTATCGACAGATGCAGACTCTGAGAGTGAGGGAGAGGAGTTGGCAAGGCCTCCCTCTCCAGGACCCTCCTCTCTGGCAATGCCTCCGGAGGACACCGATGGCCAAGAGACAGGCCCAGAGCCAAGCACGTCCCCGCAGCCACAGGTGGACAGCGACAAAGGAGATAAGTGCTGGCTGGATCCTCAACAGCGGCGCAGGGAGAAGCGTGCACAGCAGAGGGGAAGGCGTGCCAGAGATTAGCTGAGTCACTGGACCACACCCCACAGGGTATAAATGTGGGTGTAGTGGCCGGTTCAGTTTGTGACAAGCAAAAACTAAAAATAATCTCTAATCTGTGCGTTACTGGACTTCTGCCTGCCTTGTCGGACTGAATTGGGACTAATCCTTGTATTGCTGAAACTTTGCCTGCTTTATCGGAATGCTTGCAGCCTAATCTTTGTTTTGTGAGAGTAAAGTCTGAATTGGCAGCTAGCCACTGGGTTGCTGCCAGCTTTATCTTCAAAGACTTTGTCGTGTGTCTTATTAACTCCGGGCCGTCTATGGGGGTGGGTGTATGAGACGGGGACAGAACAGTCAAGTGTATTTTATGTAATCTTTGGAAATTACGTGTGGGTATATATATTATTTAAGTCCGCTTATTTTTTTAATCATGTAAGCCACCCATTTGGAGTTAAGTAGCCTTAAATGTAATAAATAGATAAATATATAATTAAAAGTACAGAAGTTCACTAAAGATTATCAATTTTATCTGTTTAGTTAAAAATATTGGTAGAATATTTCTGAAGAAACCTTGTGTGTTTTGACAGAAGTTGAAGACAAATTCAACTGTTGGTTACATTTTCAATTAGAGGTGAAACAGCCACTATATTTAATTGCTATAACTTTGTTATATGTATTTTGATATCTAATTATTTGAGATTTCAGGTTATAGATTTATCTTAATATTTTAGCCATACAGATTTCATGATTTAGTTATATTATTTCTGATACAACCCCTGCCTTTTGTGCACATTGGGTTAGCCCTAATAAAAGTAATGCCTAAGTATAGTTTCAGAACAAATATAAATATTTTTAAAACTTACTCTAGCCCAGTAGCGAAAAGCCAACACCAAAGGAACAAGGACTGGCTCTAGTTTGCCGAGTGCAGCAAGCAGGTCAGTTGTAAGGCAGGCCACATCATTTCCAGCACTTACTTTACAAGTTAAACCACTGAAACAAATTTTGAGAGAAAGTGTAAGCTCTACCACTTCTTGTGAATGAAATTTGAAAAAAAATAAAATACCAAAGACATCCAATATTTTTGTTTTACGTATGCAATTTGCATTATGTTCTTTTCACAATATAGTTTCCCCAAAAAGATATTGAAATCTATTTAATTATTTTAAAGTAACTTTAATGGAAAGATTATGAATGTATGCAGATCTCATATTTTAAAGTCAGTTTGTCACGTGCTTAAAATTTTGTCTGAACTGTCATTATTGATTCTGAAACAGTTATAAATATCCTCCTTAACAAATTGAGAAAATAAATATCGGAATAAGAAATTGAGAAATCTCTTAAATATCTTTCATTTGAATGATCCTTCAAGTAAGCGGAAATGGCAAAAATCTCGGCGTACTTGAAGGATCATTCAAATGAAAGATATTTAAGAGACTGGAGAAGATGGATAGATTATATTCAAAATAAATATCGGAATAAGAAATTGCAGATAGGTTATGAATGATTATATAGATATTTAGTGTGTCTTTAAGTAATAAAGCTAGGCGGGTAATTAGGGAATTGAAGAAACAAGAGATGTGGAATGTCATAATTGTTTAGACTAGGATTGATTATGATTGTTGTAGTTTATACCCTGTAATTTGTTCTGGGAAGGGGAGGGGGGGAGGGGGGAGGTGGAGGTAGGGAAGGGGGGGGAAATATGTAAACTTTTTGTAAAACTTTTCAATAAAAAAAAAAAAACAAATTGAGAAAATAATTTTAAATTAAGTCCTTTGCAATGCAAAATGTCCTACAACATTCAAACTTATGGGGATAGCCATTATCTTCTGAAGATGAACATATACAAAAAATACACAAACCTTTTAACATCTTTACAAAAAACAACAGGAACTTTGGCATGGAAATCTGATTCCACATCAGAGTAAGATCCTGAAGGAGAAAATAGAGCATATCAAATAAAAATCATTTTCATAGTACCTCCATGCTGACTGAAAGTCATCTGGTTAATACTTATATGTATATCTCTATAAAATCCCCTTATTTTCTCCACAATAGATTATGAAGAAATTAAGAAAGAAATAATGATGGCACAAACTTACCAGTATTTTTTAAAATATCGAGCACTTGTATCAGAACATCTGGATGCGTCATCTAAAATAATGAATGAAGTTATTTATTCTCACATTGATTCTATTTATTCTTGCATTTATTCTATTGAATACAATATTAATATTGTAATCATAATAATACAAACATTTGTTCCCCAATCCTCTGTTTCCTGGCACACAAAGAATATAGTATATTTTTGTATGTACAAACATATGAAAATATGTCTACATTTAGAAGGGGCATTGGTCTTACCTGATATGCTCCTTCTTGTTGGATGGAGATAGCATCCAGGAATGGGTTGTCCTTGTCTGTTCAGTTGATTGGACTGAGTCTGTCAAAGTTGTAATGCCATGCCTTTGTTGCAAGGGCTTCCCAGCTTTTGCTGAAGACGAAGTGACAGACTCAACGTGTCGTTATTGCAGATTGTCCTAGGTGATCGATGACAGTTGAAAGGGTGGGCTGGATGCTACCTCCAGCCAACAAGGAGGAGCATATCAGGTAAGACCAACGCCCCTTCTCCATAGTGGTGGAGATAGCATCTAGGAATGGGACATACCAAAGCAGTCTGTCCCTTGTGTTACGGGCAGGTCACAGTCTGGTCAGAGGCCTCCCCTTCCGTATGGACCCGTTGAAGAACCTGATGTCTGAATGCCGCCTCCGCCGAGGCAAATATGTCCAATTTATAATGCTTAATAAATGGAGAAGGCGAAGACCAAGTGGCCGCTCTGCGGACTTCCTTCAGCGAAGCCTGGGTGGCTCATGCTGCTGACATAGCCATGCTTCGGGTTGAGTGTGCCGTCACTAGTGTGGGTCTAGGCAGAGACTGCAGCTCGTATGCCTTGGCTATTATTAGCCTAAGCCACCGACCAATAGTGGACGGTGTGACCCTGTTACCTAGGGACGCTGGTTAGAAATAAATAAATAGCTCCTCTGTTTTCCTCAGATTGGCAGTCCGCTTAACATAGGGCCCTCCTCACGTCCAAGGTGTGCCACCCTTTTTCCAAAGGGTGGACTAGGTTAGGGTTAGGGTTAGGGTTAGGGAATAAGTTGGGTAAGATCAGTTCCTGCGACCTGTGGAACCAAGTGTTCACCTTGGGTATAAAAGAGGGATCCAATCGCAAAATAACATGATCTGTGTGAAAGATGCACAGATCTCTCCTTACTGATAGAGCAGCTAGCTCGGAGATCCGCCTGGCTGATGTAATAGCCACCAAGAATGCCACCTTACAGGAGAGGAGAGGGAGGCTGGCAGAATGTAAGGGTTCATATGGGTCCCCAGTGAGGGATTTCAATACCTTGTACAGATCCCAGGTAGGGTACCTGTGTACTCCTGGTGGACATAGATTAGTCGCATCCCTAATAAATCTTTGGTCTGTGGGATGCTGAGCGAGCGACTCAAGTGATCCACAAGTCAATACTGAGGACAAGGCCGCCACCTGCCTCCGGATGGTGTTGAGTGATAGCCCATTATCTAGTTCATCCTGGAGGAAGTCCAGGATTTGGGCTATCGATACTTCAAGTGGAGAAATACCTGACTTGATACACCAATTACAAAAGGCCCTCCAAGTGGCAGAGTAGATGCACTCACTGGAAGGCCTCCAAGAAGCCTGGATAGTCTTGATGACCCTGGAGGAAAAATTGTCCCCCCTCAGAGCGCTCCACTCAAGCGCCAGGCGGTCAGTTGGAGTCACTGTGGGTCCAGGTGGATCAACACCCCCAGGCTGAGTGATATGACGTTCTGGGGGATCCTCCAGGGTGGAACCACTGAGAGATTCATGAGGTCGGCCAACCAAGGTCTCCTGGGCCACTGCGGAACAAGGAGCATGATCTCTGCCTTCTCCTCCAGGACCTTCCTTATTACCCTTGGAAGAAGGGGAAGAGGAGGGAAGGCGTAAAGAAGTCCTGGAGGCCATGTGGAGAGGATGAACATCCTCCACCCCGAGTCGGGAATCTGGAGTAGAATCTCAGGAGCTGCGAATTTTCTGGGGTGGCAAACGAGTCCACCTCCAGGATGCTGAAACGGTCCATCAGGTCCCAGAAAAGGGACGGGTACAGGCACCATTCCGTGTGGTTGATGGCTGTTCTGCTTAGCCAATCCGCCTGCACGTTGGACACCCCAGAGATGTATTCCACAGTGAGAGACTGCAGATGCCTCTCTACCCAAACCCCCAGCTGCCTGGTCTCCAGCATGAGGGGCCTGGATCTGGTGCCCCCCTGACGGTTTATGTGCACCTTCATGGCCATATTGTCTGTCATCTCTAAAACATGCTGGCCAGAGACCGACTGGCAGAAATGACAGAGGGCCAGATGTACTGCCTGCAGCTCTAACCAACTGATGTTCTGTTTCCGGTCTGCTTGGCTCCATCGGCCCTGAGCCATCTGCGATTGGAAACGTGCACCCCTAACTGAGGAAACTGGCGTCCATTGTTACGACTAGGCATTGGGGTTCTTGGAAGAGGCTTCCCTTTGAGATGGCCGGTGTCATCCACCAGGTGAGGAATGAAGAACCTCCCTGGGAACCTGGACCCTGGCCGGTGAGCTGCTCCTGCCTGTCCTCTGGAGAGGTAAGAGAAACCATTGAAGGTCTCTAGCGTGAAGATGTGCCCATGGTGTGATGGAAATGCTCGACACCATCTTGCCCAGGAGCTTTGAGAGCAGGGCTAAGGATGCTTTGCACTCTCTTTGGATCCCACGTGCTAGGTCTCTGAGACTGTCCTGTCGTTCCTGGGACAGATACACCCTGCCTTCAATGGAATCTATAACTATTCCCAGATGGAGCAGGCGGGTTGAAGGAGTCAAGTGGCTGTTCTCTATATCAATAGAGAACCCATGGTGTCTAAGTGTTTGAATAGTTACCTGGAGGTCCTCCCTTGATTGATTGATTGATTGATGGATAGAGGACTGAATTAAAATGTCATCCAGGTAACATTGGACACGCACGGGTGAGTCCTTGAGGTGAGCTGCCAAGGCAGCAAGTACTTTAATAAACATCCTAGACGCTGATGAGACACCGAAAGGTAATGCCCTATATTGATAGTGAGTGCCTGCATAGTAAAATCGAAGTTATTTCCAATGTAAGGGCAGAATCGGAATATGCAGGTAGGCCTCCGTTAAGTCAATTGAGGTGAGGAAGTCGGCCTTTCTCATGCCACCAAGAATCGATTGAAGTGACTGCATTTTGAACCACTTATATTCAAGATAGCAGTTCAGTCTTTTGAGGTCAAGAATAAGTCTCCACCCACCCGAGGTCTTGGGAACCACAAAGAGAATTGAATAGAATTCCTGCCCTAGTTGGTCCTTCGGGACCCTCTTGATAGCTTTAATGTCCAGTAGGTGTTTTATGGCCGAATCCATGAGGGCCCTTTTAGTAGCGTCTTTCGACATTGGGCAGCGTAGAAAAAAACCTGGGGGGGGGGATGGAGAGGAATTCTAGGGAGAGGCCAGATCTCACAGTCTCCCTGACCCAGGCGTCCGATGTAATTTCCTCCCATCGGTCAGCAAAGAAGGCCAGTCTGCCCCCGATTGAGAGGTATGGACATGCAGTTACTTTTGGCGGCGGAAGGAACGAGTCCCTCCCCCTCGAAAGTTTAGTTTGAAAGGGTCTACCTCTAGCTGGTCTGTCTTGCTGACCTCTTTGCCTTGGGCCAAAAAATCCCTGTGATCGGGAAGGCCCAGCGCCCAATTCAGATCCCCAAAATGGCATGTGATGGAAGAAGGGGAAGGAACGAAATTCGCCCCTGCGCTGAGACGATCGTATAATCTTGCGTTTGTCTCTTGTTTCTACTAACAAAGGTTCCAGCGCCTCCCCAAATAACTTGTTCCCTGTAAAAGGAGCAGACGCCAGGCACCATTTGTGGCGGGCATCTGCCTGCCATTGCCTCGTTAGGGGAGGCAGCGAGCAGCCACAGAGGATGCCAAGGCAAAACAGGCCGAGTTCAGAGTTGTGTCAGCTGAAAACTGTACCGCTGCCACGATTTTGTTGAGATCTTGTTGCATCGTTATGTCTGCCGATCTTTTCCTGAAGTTGTTGGAGCCAGAGAAGTGTGGCTCTGTTAAAGAAGGATGCAGTAGTGGCTGAGCGGATTGCCCAAACAGCCCCTTGGTAAGCTCTCTGTAATGATTGATCTGATCACCTGTCCTCTGGCCTCAGACCCTCCTCCGGCTCTCCAGGTATATTGGAGGATGACATCAAAGCGGCCAGAGATGCGCCCACCGGTGGGGTCTGGAGCACCTTCGCCAACTCTGGATTGACATTAAAAAAACATTTGTCGGTCGAAGAAGGAATTGGGGCCCTCCTCAGGGACACTCACTACCATTGAACTACATCTACAAATAGGCGAGGTGAAGGGATGGTGTCTGTTGTCTTGCCAGACTCTGAAAAGAGTGGATTAGCTGGTTCCTGGGGATCTGGGGCTTCTGGCCCTTCAGTGTGTGACCCTAGTGGGCCACATTTGTAGCCTCAAAAAGAAGGGATCTGAAAATGTTAGGAGGAAATATCCCGGTAAATGCAAGCTGTTCAGGCCTTAGACCTTCATCTTCTGACAGGTCTAACTCCCTTTGCTCTACTTCTGAAAGCGATGGTTAACTCTTATGGGAAGGAGCAGGGGAACCGGGATCTTGAAATGGAGGAAATTCCTCCTGACAAGGTTCAATGCAATTGGTAGAAAAGGTAGAGACCTCAGAATATGCCTGTCTGGGCTGTTGTAATCCAGCAGAAATGCCTTTTTTAATGGCTTCTGCGATAATGTCCTGGATGTTATCAGGCAATAAGAAGTCCTTGCCTATCTCACGACGCAAGCCTGCAGCCGTCGGAGTGAAGGTGGATGGAGGGGCTGCTTTGGGATCTTTACTGGTACTTTCAATTCCTTTTGCTGAGTTGTGCCAGTCTGATGTGGAGCCCCATAGCTCTGCATTGGAAATAGGCAGAGGTAAGCTTCTAATAGAGAGTTGGTCTGGAGCTCCCTCTGGTTGGTCTGGAGCTCCCTCTGGTAACAGCTCTCTGTGTCAGAGGCACAGGGCTCATTTTGTCTATCTAGGCAGAACATTTTTCTTTACTGGCCCTGTCATAGATTTTTTGGAGGGCGTGATCTCTGCGCCTCTCATCCCTTTGGGATGCTTTGGAAGTCTTGCGTGCATGGCAGCCTTGCTTTGAGCCCTGGAATTGTGAGCTATGGCTCCGTCAGCTGTGGTCAACTGCCACTGCGGCCACCATTTTGCCTGCCATGCTTTTCCTGCCCTTTCTTGCCTTAAATGAAACTTTGGGCATTGAGTTGTAGTTGCTGCCTCAAGCCTCCTGGCTCCTTAAAAGTGCTTTTACTTAGTTAGGAGTGCAAGGCTCCTCAAATGGCAGCTCCAATTGAATAAATGGGTTCCAAGCCCTTTAAACTGCTCTCAGCCGCTCAGATTCGGGAGTATGGCAGTCAGATGAGTGCGAGACTCTTGGCGAGGCAATCAGCGACAGATCCTTGGAATCCTCCAAGCTGCCATTGCCTAATGCGGGGAAGCATTGAGGGCGAATGCCAGATACGCAGGCTGGCTGAACGGGAGCACGAAGCTCCACCAGAAACTGTATGTAAAGCGTCATGCAGCATAGCAACTATGCTATCTTTGAAATGGCACCCGCTTTGGGAGCGCGAAACTCCCCCAATCTCAATTCTCTGCTGGCAAACTGGGAGCGCGGAGCTCCTCTGCCCGGCAATCGTCGCTGTAAATGGAAACGCTTGACTCCACAGCTTGTTTGGAATGCCTGCAGTTCAATGGATAGCAAAGAGGCTAAATGACGTTGGAAGGGCCTCTCTGTTGTCAGGCTAGTGACAGCAGAGAGGCCCTTCCAACGGCTGAAGCCAAAGCCCTCGCCATTGGGAAAGTCCCAGCGACTCTACTACAAATGGGAGTATGCTGTTAAACTCACAATGTTGATTAGAGTTGAATAAACATCCACAATACTCCTATGCTGCAGTGAAGAAGCATCCAGGAATAATCCTAGTTTGAAGAGAAACCTTCGACATGTCTGTCCAGGCTGAAGGACTGAGTTAAAAGCTGGGAAGCCCTAGCAACAAAGGTGTGGCATTACAACTTTGACAGACTCAGTCCAATCAACTGAACAGACGAGGACAACCCATTCCTGGATGCTATCTCCACAACTGTAGAGAAATGTACAGTTGTACACATTAACTATTTTAACAATATTAAGTCATATGTCAGCCTTTTTGCTACTCAGCACACTACACAGAAAAATTGCTACACAGTTAAACCGGCATATAAAAAGCAGTACCTAGGTCTGCTAACCTTAAAGGCCAGGGGACAAAGTTTTTAGACAAATTAATTTACTAAGGCTGGAAGAATGAAGGCATCCCACTCTGGGGATTCACCAAATAGATTTTACTGCAACAAAGAACTGTCATTTGTGAAGCCAGGATAAGACTTAAGTGAACACTGATGAAGAAAGAGAAGACAGTGAAAGCCACTTGTATATTGAGCATGTATGGATTAAATTGTGTATTCTGCTCATGCTAACACAATTATTGCCTCTAAATCAGTGGTTCTCAACCTGTGGGTCGCAACCCCTTTGGGGGTCGAACGACCCTTTCCCAGGGGTCACCTAAGACCATCGGAAAACTGGTTCTGGGGCCCCACCCACCCCCGTTATTCTTACCTTTTATTTGGCGCCACCCCCAATCTATTGCTGCCTCCTGAGTCCCAGCTGATGGCTAGAGGGAAAAAAACTGTTTAAACTCTTGCCGTGGGGCTTCAAAGGGCTGCCCTACAGCTGATCAGTGTTAAAAGAAAACAAATGAGTAGACCGGTGTCTGCAAAAAATAAATGGGTAGACTCAGTGGTGGGATTCTACTTCCGTAGAACCGGTTGTTAAGTACTTAAGTAGTTAAGCCAGTGGTTCCCAAAGTGGGCGGTACCATGCCTTAGGGAGCGGTAAGAGGCAAGGGGGGGCAGCAGGGGGTGCTAGAGGCAAAAGGGGGCAATGGGGGCGCTAAGTGGCAAGGAGGGTGGCCTCCACCCTTTGGCCTGTGCCTCTCAGCAGTTACCTCCTTGCAAGCAAACAGCAAGAAAAAACAACTCCTTTCAGCATAGGCTAATTAGCCCGCTGATTAGATCTGCCTCCCGACTCTCAGCTGTTTTGCGCAGGGCTCTGCAGCTTGCTGCAAAGAGCTAAATTGCTGGAGCAGATTTTTTTTTCTCCTTATGCAAATCAAGCTGAAAACGAAACTGGAAGTAAAGCAGGCTTTGGCTGTTACGTTGGAAAATTAGGCAGAGGCAGATTTATTTTCTTTTTCCTCACCAAAAAAGGTAGGTGCAAACAATGGGAAATTTAGGGCAAAAGAGGAGAGTTCAAGATTTTAAAACACAAAAGAAAAAAGCTCTATTTAACTAGGGAATTGTAATAATTGAGATAGTATTAATTGTATATTGTGTTGAAAGCAGAAATGGTTAAGTTGTGGTTTGGAGGAATATATGGGGGAAATTATTTGGTTTATTATTATTGGTAAATATAATTAATTGATTTGTAAGAAACTGGATGGCATGGAAATAATTGGAATATTGGAATAATTGGAATGCCTGGACTACTGTAATGCTCTCTACATGGGACTCCCCTTGAGGAGCACCCGGAGGCTCCAACTGGTGCAGAATGGGGCAGCGCGGGAGATTATGGGAGCGATGGGGCGCTCCCATGTGACACCTTTCCTGCGCGAGCTGCATTGGCTCCCGGTGGTCTTCCGGGTGCACTTCAAGGTGTTGGTTACCACCTTTAAAGCGCTCCATGGCTTAGGGCCTGGGTACTTACAGGACCGCCTTCTGCCACCGATAGCCTCCCACCGGCCAGTACGCTCCCAAAGAGAGGGACTCTTCAGGGTGCCGTCGGCCAGGCAATGTCGGCTGGTGACCCCCAGGGGGAGGGCCTTCTCTGTGGCAGCACCTGTCCTTTGGAACAACCTGCCCCCGGAGATACGTAGGATCCCAGATCTCCGTGCTTTTCGCCGTACCCTTAAAACTTTTTTATTTCATCAAACTGGGCTGGCTTGACACCCCCACCTTAGATATTTTTAATTATTAATTTATTTTAGTTGGAGTGTTTTAAATTTTATATTGGGCCGAAACTTAATTCTTTTAAAATTAATCTTAAATTTTGCATGTGATGTTTTTATTCTTGGCTGTTCACCGCCCTGAGTCCAGTAGGAGAAGGGCGGTATAAAAATTTAATAAAACAAACAAACAAACAAACAAACAAATAAATATTCATGTTCATATTGATTAATATACAAAAAGATAGTTATATAACTAATTGATTTATATTAAAATGTTGAATTTGTATTAAACAACTGTAATATTACATAATTAACCAATGTGAGGATGGATTTAAAAATAGATGACAATGGGAAGGGGTATAATATAGAATAGAAGGGAAAAATTGAATTTGATTAAGATTACAGATGAGGATGAAGGGTAATATTGTTTTTTTAAAAAAATAGATGAAGAATAAATATGGCAAAAAGGAAATATAGAAATTGTAAATTTAATTGAAATGACTAAACAGTTTAAATTTGTGAACTAGCCAAATACTCTGTTCAAAGAAAATACATTGTATGTTTGTATGTTTGTTTCTAATTATTGCTATTTATTCAAATTTGTTCTCTTTTATTCTTTAAAGTTTAACAATTCATTCTTTATCTTAATATCTTTATATTTGTTTGGGGTTGCCTTTCTTCCCTTTCATCTTTTTTATTGTACAGCAATCTTTCTCCTCAAACCTATCACCTCTCTCTTTTCTTTCCTTCTTACTTTATCTTGCCCCCTCTTCTTCTCCTACTTCTTCTTCCTTTCTCCTTCTCCTCCTCTCTTCCTTCCTCTCTTACCCTCACTCTTACTCTAATTTCCCTTCCCTTCCTTCCTCCCTTCTCTTCCTTCCCTCTTCCATCTCTCTTCTCCTTCCTTCATCCCTCTCTACTGCTGTATTCATTTTCAATTTTATATTTTCCACTATGGAGTCCAGGCAACCCCAGTCTTTCTTTCATTCACCAAGTATATTTCTTAAAATTTCCCCTCATCTTTTTAATTATCTGCAGTATATTTCATCTTATTCCATTTTTTCTATTGAATCCAGTGTAATCATCTTTATCTCTTTTCAATTATTTCCTTTTCAATATTATCTCCTTGTTTCTCTTGCTTCTCATTCATCTTTTCTCTTTCTTTTTTTGCAAGCTAACCAATTCTCTGCTTCTTTATTTCCCTTAAATGCCTCCCTTACTTTTTGAAACATCTCCCTTAGTGTCTCAAATTCATCCTCCCAATTCTCCACATTTTCAATTTTAAAATGCTAGGATTTTTAAGCTTATTCTTTTCATTTACATATGTGGGGGCGGGATGCTTTTCAAGGAGCCACAAGGGGGGCTGAGAGCAGAGTCATTCTGACAGTGTCTTTTAAAATTGCTTGTAAGACCCATTTTTTCCCTAACAATACTGGTTTGTATACTTTGGAATAAAACATATACCTGGAAAAAGTACTTGCAAAACTTGGACAGAAGGAAAAGAAAGGCAGGACTGGACTCATTATCAGTAGCTAGTTAGTTCATTGTTATCAGTGACTCCCACTGATTCTAAACTCATTTTAAAACTGGGATTGGTGACTACTGAAATTTAAGTATTCACCATTGGTCTCAGAAATCTTTGATTTGCGAGGACCTGTCAGAAAACACTTTTTTCAGCCCTCTGGGTAGTCCTTTTATGCATATGGACTACTCAGAGGGCTGAAAAAGTTATTTTTGACTGGTCCTCGCACTTTTGACCAGTCCTCAAACTTACGACTGTCCTTACATTTTACGTTTTTCTCCCTATCTTGTCACCATGGTGAAGAGAAGCAGTTGTGAAATGAGTGACATGGTTGTTAAGAATGCTACAATGGGCATAAATGATGACCAGTCATAAGTACGAGGACCGGTCAAAAGTGCAAGGACCTGTCAGAAATGACTTTTTTCAGCCCTCTGAGTAGTCCCTATACACATAATCATGGCCACCCGGTCACATGACCAGCTAGCTACGGCCACCCAGTCACATGACATCCAAGCCATGCCCACAGAACCAGTAGTAAAAAAATTTAGAACCCACCCCTGGTTGGGGGTCACCACAACATGGGGAACTGTATTAAAGGGTCGCGGCATTAGGAAGGTTGAGAACCACTGCTCTAAATGAAGAGAAAAAAGTATGCTGCCTTATTTCTTAATTAGGAGAACATTTGTCAACACATTACTCTCATCTGTGTTAGAATATGTGTAGTCTAAGATAGCAGAGTAAAATACTGGAATTGCTCAGAAGTCCACTCAATCAAAGCTATGACTAGATACTAAATTATAGCTATTCCTCTGGGCTTTTACCTTGAATAGTAACTATGATTCTTGGAGGACTGTGAATGCTATAATTCTGCATACTTCACCTAAATGGCAGTAAATAGCAACTGAAGGTGATAATTTCTGGCATGTGTTCTAACGTAGGACTAATATTGCAGCAGATAAAATGGATGTATCCAAAATGAAGCTCCAAAAAGAGGAATAATTTTCAAATTCAGAAGGATGTGCTTCTTGAAATTTTTGACACTCCAAAAATTTATCAATATATTTTAATCCCGTTTTTCTTTCAACAGATCGCTAAAAATTATTGAATTGATTTTAAGAACAATTTTTGACTGGGATACCATCTATACCTCTACCTAGATATGGTAATTTCTACATGTTGTTCTATTATTTAGTCAGAATCTAGAAATCTGGAGATGGTATAAACTTGATTTACTCTGAATTTAATTTGTCTTGAGAACTTCTAAGTGAACTACTGAAGTCTCTCTCCAGCAGAAGGCTGTAGATGTGAGAACTGTGATGATTATACTCTGTGAACTAGAGATGATTGCTTTCCAGAGGACCTGTGGAAATTTTACTTGCATAGGTAAGAGTTATATTTGTGCTTCTTTATGATCTAACAATTTATATAGCAATTCTTATAACAGTGCACTGGTTTGCAATGTAAATATTTTAGCGTGTGACAGGAGAATGAAAGTCTATTGATTACATATTAATCATTGCTTATAAAAAGGATCAGTATAGGATATAACTTGCATTTGTGTTTTTATAAAATATTAAAAGCATTTTAAAAATACCTGTGTGCAAAAAGGAATTGATGAAACACTTTCTGATGAACAGCAAAAATAAAAAACCACAGGAATCCTATGTGTGAAGCCTACTTAAGCAAACATTGATTGATTGATTTATGCTAAGTTCTAGAACTAGTTAATGTAGTGCTTCTCAAACCCAGGTAAATTACCCAAAATTGGGTGGTAGTAGTTTTTCTTCAGGTAATGACATATGAGTTCATTACCCAATTACAACAGGGTCTTTATATTGACTTAGTGTTTTATCTAATTGGATAAAAAGGAGATTCTGATAAGGACTTTTGGGAAGGAATGAAGGAAAAGATTTGAGAAGCACTGAATTAATCGATATGACAGAATGTTCTTTGAGAAGATTCTAGAAGGTAGCCAACTAATCAAAACTCCCTTGCTATAGCAAAAAAGGTTCCATCTGCAAAAATGGAATCTTCTGTGTGTATTTCATGTTCTGCCTTCTGTTGCACAGTTATTTTGGACTAGCTATTGAAAAGTGAAAAGTGAATAATTGACTAAAGAATTATAATTTAGGATCTTTTAGATTTACAAGAAGCTCTGCTTTTGTACGGTCTTGTGTTAGATTGCTTGATATCTCCTCTACATTAAGAATCTGATCACACTGCCCTGCTGGGAAATAAAATAGATTACTGCATATACATATCTCTATATAACATGGGAAGAATACTGATTTTTGCATTTAGAAGCAGATGTTTTCCAGTTCTTCTAGGAAAACATATTTTAGAATTCCCAGCTAAAATCCTCACTCTTAGCATGAGTGATTTCCTCAATCTATGATCAGAATGTTTGCTAGCTTCCTTGTCTGAAAACTTCTAAAACTAAGGTGCTGGGACCTGTAAAACTAAATGTCAACATTCCCTGGGGGTCCTAAGTTTTTGCTTATGTGGTTTCTTGAAACTAAGATGAAAGGATCTGAATATTCAGTTATCAGTTACGCTCTCTACATGGGGCTCCCCCTGGGGTGCACCCGGAGGCTCCAGCTGGTCCAGAACGCGGCCGCGCGGGGGATTATGGGGGCGACGAGGCGCTCCCATGTGACACCTCTCCTGCGCGAGCTGCACTGGCTCCCGGTGGTCTTCCGGGTACACTTCAAGGTGTTGGTTACCACCTTTAAAGCGCTCCATGGCTTAGGGCCTGGGTACTTACAGGACCGCCTTCTGCCACCGATAGCCTCCCACCGGCCAGTACGCTCACACAGAGTGGGCCTCCTCAGGGTGCCGTCTGCCAGACAATGTCGGCTGGCGACCCCCAGGGGGAGAGCCTTCTCTGTGGCGGCGCCCACCCTCTGGAACAACCTCCCCCCAGAGATACGTACAATAACAGACCTCCGGATTTTTCGCCGGGCCCTGAAAACCCATATATTTCAACTAGCTGGGCTGGCTTGAGTTAAATTTTAAACTGATTTTAAATTGGAATTGTTTTAATTACGGCCAAAATATTTAATTATTTTAATCAGTTTTTTAGATTTTGTATGTCTTGTTTTTTACTTTGGCTGTTCACCGCCCTGAGTCCTATATTGGAGAAGGGCGGTATAGAAATTTAAACAAATAAATAAATAATAAATAAAGTTACCTAAGAATAGGGTTTGCTGATTTAGATTAGAGTTGCCACTCAAAACCCCTGATAAACAGACAACAGCAAACATCTAGAGTATTCTGTATCTAATGCTGATCCAAATTTTTGCAGTAGATGTTATTGGAAAGTAAATAAATTGAACTCAAATCCAAATCCAAATCCAAAATAATTTTCCTATTGGACTCAGTAAAGTTTCAAAGAGATCCAAGACTGGAATGTATAAAACATGCTTCTGAAGTTACTTCATGAAGTACTGTAACTTGTTTCCACTTTTTCCAATGTTAAGCAAAATGAGCATACTAGTTTGTTTTGCCTTACCTCCAGGCCTCATTGAAAGGTTATAGGTGTTGTGAACAAGGCTTCTCACATACATAGAAATCTCTTCTAACCTGCCCATTACCTACTAGAACCATTGGACATAGCCTCAAATTGATATATAGTGCTTAATTTGTCCAACAAGGAGAATGAAACTAGCTCAAAAATGAAAACTCCCTCTGAGGCATAAAACTCCTTGCTGAAACAAAACCGTTTCCTTGAACAGATCTGTATCTTGGTATAGAAAAACATTTGAGTTGCAATTTCAATATATTAAATTACAATTTTTTAAATAGTGTGACAAATATTTAACTTACCGTTGAAGGAAATTTTATATCAATATTAACATCACTGGTTTTAAAAGCAAATCTAGTTAGACAGGATCCATACATCCTCAACGAACACTCTAGAAATAAAGAAACAGTTTTGTAAGTGATCATGTAGTTGTGATCACTGTTCCCCCAAACTTTTATATTATTACAGCTATCCCTAATTAAGTTAAATTTCTATTCCCTGTTAAATACACAAATAAGACAGTAATTATGGAAGTCAAAGGCTCAGAGACTCCCCTTCTCGTTTGTTTTACATAGACAGAATTGATCAATGAATTATAATTCAGTTTTGGTTTATCAGATTCCAGATTTTTATTGTTCTATGCAAACTGATAATCATGGTTTGGCATAAAATCTGGAGATTTTTCCACTAGTAAATGTGATTCTTATACTCTATATATGTATTACTCTTATATATGTATTATATATTTATTCATGTATGTACGTATAAATCTGTACTAGTATTAAGACATAAAAAGAATGGGGTCAGGACATAAACAATTACATGAATACAGATTAAAATTAATGGCCTGAAAAATAAGGCACCTCATTTGTAAAATTATTTATTTCAATTTCAATTTATATGGCCAGCCATGTCAATATTTTGATTCTGTGCAGCTACAGTATAACAATAATCTCACTATAGATATAATATGTAACTGGCAGCCAAGATTTTTTTAAAAAAATCACAACCATTGGTACAACCATTCCATGGGTTCCACCATACCTTCAGCCCCTAGGACACAGTTGTTAAGTGAAGTCTCACTTAGCAACAGAAATTTTGGGTCATTGTGGTCATAAATCGAGGATTACCTGTATAAGCAATCATCTTACTTTTGCTACTCTTATTCTAAAATACCCTGCTAGGTGGCAGCACTTAGCTGACCACGTTTATCTCAAAAAATATAACCCCAATTGGATCTGGTTTGCATTTAGATGAGAGATACCAGGAAGTTACCTGGTAAGGATTGCTGAATAATCTTTTCCATATCATATACAATTTCTTGGCGGACTTTGAAATCATCATCAGATATTCCTTTTTCTTTTGCTGCCTCCATCAGCATATAATTCAAAGCAGCAACTTGTACAGGGGAAGGGGAAGGGAGAGCACGGAGCTCATTTTCTTCTTGCTTTTCCTAATGAAAAACATAAAGATAAAAAGTAATGCTTTGAACTTTAACAGGAAAATCCTCCAAATATTAGTTTAATTATTCAAAAACCTATTAGAGGAAGAGTAATTTATTAAACAAATTAAGAAAAGCAAGGAGGACAGGTTGGTATTCATGTCTTTATAGCCACTGAATGAAATATGAGCGAGACAGGGAAAAAACACAAGCCAACCACAGAAGTTTCAAACCAGTAGCCAGTCCTGAAGCCAGTTTGAATGGTCAAATAATCTGCTCTCTCAGCCACCTGCAGTTGAGAAAACACCACTTATTCAATCACTACCTCATAATTGTGGAAAGTTAAGAGATTGCATTATGTTGCCCATCTTAAGATCCCAGTTCTTAAGACAATATCTAACCACTGTTATCTTTAGCCAAGGAAACTTTTCTGCCTCCCTTCCCTCTGAGGGGCATTTATGAAGATAACCCAGGTGTCTCTCAAAAGCTCTGGACCACAAATTGTAAACAAAATTGGGCAAGGATCCAAGAGAATATGTGATGAAATATATTGTTCAAAGCAGTCTGTCCATTTCCTCAGGTATTATGAAAATGATCCACTCTAATGATACAATTGTAAAAGGTAATCTCAGCATTGCAACCTGATCATGCTGTACAAGAGGTTTTATCTGCAAAAAAAAATAATAACTGAAAGTGTTGCCATAAATTTAAAGAGTTCTGATTAGAACTAGGAGAAGAGGCAAGGCTGTCAGTCGCTTCAAAATCTAAAACAACTCAGAGGTTGTAAGCTTCTCAATGCAATATATACAGAAAAATTGTTTCTTTGTGCATGAATTACCTAAAAATAAACTTTCAAATGGACTTTATGCTATGTTTTATGGCATTTAAGTCAGGTCCTCTCCTCCACTTGCACTCCACCCGTCTACCTTGTTGTTTCAAACGCCACAGTTCATCTGAGTTTACTACAAGGTCAAAGCAGGTAACAAACTACTTTTGGGAAACTGTGTCAACCATTCCAATAGGTTCCTATTCCAAGAACCAACAGGGGCATTAATAGAAGCACAGGTAAAAGAAACTCCAAGGCCTTTTGGAATCCAACTAAATCAAATTGGATTTTTTTAAAAAAATTGGGATACACCATGATAACAGGTCCACTACTCGCATAGATGGGATATAGCTACATATTCAACCGTAATGGCATGATTAAGGTTGAACAAATCTGACTGATTCTCACTCACAGAATGAACTTCTAATCACAATAAAATACCAAACTGAGTTTATACCCTGTGGCCAACAGGAATAGGCCCATGGTTGTCAGGGCTGCTATGAAACCACTCTAGACAAAACAACCCAAGGAGACATTGAAATCCCCCCACACCGTAACTCTAGGAATCTCCAATATCAATTCTGAGACCAGCACAGCTTAGGCAGAAATTCCATTAGGCAGCAGGTTATGTATAATAACAAAATCCCTAACCTATTCCTGTTCACATATCTATGAGCCAGTTCTCTCACAAATACCATGGTAACCTTTGGGACCATACCTGCACCTCTATTCTTTGGCTAATAAGTACAAAATGCCTAGACTGAAAAACAGGGCCCATACTAGCCCACATGACTTTCTCTGCCATTTTTGTTACATGCCAAGTTGCTCAATAACAGCTGGATCTTTTTTTCACCATCAACGAAGTTCTTACGAGTATAAGCCTGTACCTATTCATCTTGGTTGCTATTAACCAATGTTTAAAAACTGTATCATGCATTTGAAACCAAGACCGAACTTCAGAGGGAAATTTCAAAACTTATTCTAGCACTTACCATGATATTCTTTTTATGGCGTTTTTCTTTAATATGTTTATGAGCTCCCTGGATATTTTCAATATGAACTAAACACAGCTTACATAGGTACTGGCAATTAGAGTACTCTGGAGAGCGCTGTGGAAAAACCACATATTTAAGGTTCAGCAGCCACTTAATTATGTTTTTCCCCCCATCATAATAATAAAATGCTTCTAAGTATATTTACCACAGAAGAGTACAGTACACAAACACTGTCCCAACTCACCATACAGGGATACCCATTTACGAAGTAGACTTTAAAATATTTTAGATATACATCTTTCAATTTTCAGTAAAGCTATTCAAAGGATTAGTTTAACAAATACTGAGAAAGTATAAAATATTAAAAGCTTGTATTAACTGTTACCTATCATGTTCATAAATATTCCAGAACTGTTTATGGAAAAAATAAATTGAAGAGTTTAGCATCATTAAAACCTAAACCAAGTAATGACTGCAAAATTAAGAACTGTGCTGGATTAAATCAAATATTTATTTGCCCCTCCCCCACCAGAGTATGAGTACTTATGATTTCTATCAACTACATTTGAGAAATGTACTGCCCCTGATGTTGATGGAAATATATACTAAGCTATATACTCACAATTGATAAATTTATCCATGTTTTTCTGTTTTTTAAAGTCACCCAAGTTTTAACCCTCACTTCCTTTTTGGTATCATTTTATTCATTTAATTTATTAAATATATAAGGCTGCTCAACTCTAGCATACAATATTAAAATAATTTAAAATACATAAAACAGTATCTAGAAAAGATTCCAACTTTTAATTATGTTAATATATAAAAATATTTTTCTGTTTTTATACATCACAAATTTCAGATATACTGGTTATCCTGGTATATCCTGATATCCTGAAATGGATCCCGATATCCTGAAATGGATCCTGATATCCACATATCCTGATATATTGGTTATCCATAGATTGGCTCTACAATTACCAAAGGGGCTTCTTCCTATACATTTTTTTCTTCATAGCAGAAAAACACCAAAGCTGAAAAATTTCCTCTTGAAAACTGTCTTGCCCCTATCTCATGATGACTGCCCTTTAATGTTCCTTTTCTATATTTATACTACTTTTGAAAGGTTTTGTGATTAGAATTGTATGCAATATTCCAAATATGGTCATACAATCAATCTGACTACAAGCATTACAAAAACCTTAAATTTTACTTTTAATTGTTTTCATAAAGAGCACTCCAATAAGGAATTGTTTAATTCTACTGTACAATACAAGTAGTCCTCAGTTTACTATGGCAATAGAGATGGAAATTTCCATGGCCAAATGATGAGATTGTAAAATACAACTGCACTGCCTAGTGACAGCAACTCCTGCATTCCTTGCTGTTAACTGAATCTCATGATTGTTATGCAAGTCAACTTCCTGCCGGGTTCCTCAACCAAAGTCAGTGGGGAAATCAGCAATAGTGGGTTTCACTTACCTTTGCTACCAGTTCACTCCTGCACGCTCACTTTGCTTGTTCGCCACTTCTGTGCATGCACAGAAGCTTCTGCGCATGCGCAGAGCGTATTTGATGACATCCGGGCAGGTGGGCGGAGCCTCCCACCATCACTGCCACCGGTTTGCCTGAACCGGGGCGAACCAGTAGCAACCCACCACTGGAAATCAGGAAGAAACCTGGTTTTCCCATTGACTTTGGTTGGGGAAGCAAAATCCAGGCTGGCAGGCAGACAAGTGGCTGGTACTGGTGAGGGAGAGTATGAGATGGTATATTAAGGGAATGTGCAAGAGGCACAGTGTGGATTGGGTGTACAAGGCCATGAGAAGGTATGTGAGATATGTGACATAGGTTGAGGAGAATGCATGTGGGCAAAGGGTTGTGCAAGAGGTACAGCATGTGTCAAGTGCATGAGTGACCAGTGCAGCACAAGAAACTGGGGAAGGCTATGTGGATGGAAGACACTTACCTCAGCAATTTGGGACCTTCCTGCTAGCTCTCCCATTGGCTTTCTGGGAAAGCTGGTAGAGAAGGCTGTAAATGGCTATCACAGCTGAGCTGTGCACCTGATCATAAATGTGAATTGGTTGCCAAGCACCCAGATCGCAATCACTTGACTGCAGAAGTGCTGGGACAGCTGAAACTCCGAGGATGGATTGAAAGATTCATTGGTTCAGTGCCACAATAATTCTGAACCATTGTTGAATAAATGATTATAGGTGGAGAACTACCTGTAATACATTCCATCCTAAAGTAGAGTAGTTGTTTCAGTTTATAAACAACAGAATATTTATGCTTTTGGACATGAACACCAAGATCAAACGTACATATAAAACGAAGAGACTATGAAAAATTCTTTTTTCTACAGTAAGCATTGCTAATCAGGATTTGTTCCTGGAGCACATGATAATCATGGGAAAACACTAAAAAAATCTGTGCATGTTGATTTTCAATACATTTCAAGCCTGAGATGCAAAAGTCAGCCTAAATACTATAAATACTATAATAAATACTATAATACTAAAACAAAACTATACATAAAGTGTAATTAAGCATAAACATTAATGGCTTATCAACTATGAATAGGCTTCTTCAGTGTTTACTACAAACCAAGAAATGTACCGTATATAATTCCTTCTGATTATCTGTTCTCATCTATTATAGTAATATGAAAGGCAATTCAAAAGTATGTTTCCTGCTATGCTAAAAAGGAATCCAGAATTCTTCTAATCCAAAATTACAAGAATTTTTTAATTTAGGTAAACTTCTTCATACTATAAAATTTAAAGACAAATCCTGTAATTAAACTCTTCTTTTAAGTTAGATATATAGTCTAGCATGCACACATATACACAAATTAAATTCTGTACTTACTTTTTCCAAACGGATAATATAATCTCTTTCCAGTCGCTCTTCAGCTTGTTTCAAGCCCAACTGCTCTTCTTCTATCAGTGTTGATTCATCCACGACAGCAACGTTTTCTAAATAATCACTTTCTGACTTACTTTCTTTAGCAGAGTCAGAATTTTTTATTTTACCTTGTATGAGAAGGATGAAGAGAATGTTTAATACATTTTTCATAACTACAATAAATCTAAACTAAGAAACCATGGAATGTATATATATCCTTTTTTTGAAAATTGTGGAAACTTATGTTTGGAAATGCTCATAATAAAAAATTAAAATTCAGATAACTTTTATTGGATAATTCTCAGTATTATTCACATGGATCAAATATAAATCAGTTGTAAAGATTACTGAGAATCTCTTTATGAATACACACACTCATACACACACACACACAGAGTTCCCTTAGAAATTGTTTTGTTTAGCAACCGTTCGCTATTACGATACTTATGAAAAAATAATCCTACAACTAATCCTTGCATTTACTATAAAGGAAAATTGAAATAAGATCATAACCACAGTAGCAATTTCACTTAGCAACCACTTTTTAAAATGATGGAGTTGTTTGCCCCAATTGGGATCACTAAACAAGTGGATCTGTATATACCGGTAGCAATAGCAATACTTATTTATATTGCTGCATAGTGATTTACAACACTCTGAGCAGTTTACAAATGTCAGCACAATGTCCCCAACAATCTGGGTCTTCATTTTACCAAACCCAGAAGGATGGAAGGCCGAGTCAACCTTGAGCCGCTCAGAATTGAACTCTTGGCTGTGGGCAGAGTTAATCTGTGATACTGCATTCTAACCACTGCTTACCACGACTCCTTTGGTATATACCACATCCATGGCTGCTATGGTGCAGAGGCAGTTATCTTTATCTCATTTAGAGTAATATGATACAGATAGTCCTCGAGACACAACCGGAATGGAGCCTGCCAACTACAGTCACATATCACAATGGTGGTTAGGTGAAGCATCTCACCTAATGACTCCCCCATCCCTGCTCTCCCCAGTGAATTGTTAAAGCAATGCCCAGGTCACTAAATGGGGAATGGGATGTCCCAGGGGTGGGAGAGGCCCTTGGAGGCATAGCACATACCGAGGCCCACCTGTTCTGGCCCTTCCGAGGCCTTCCCCCACTCCTGAGGAGCCCTGTGCTCCACTTCATCTCTCTTGTGTCCACAGGCCTTTTCCCACTCCCACCAGGTCTCCCCAGATCTTAGGTCTGATTTCCATCCCACCCCACCAAACAACCTCCTCCCTGCCTTTAAAGAGCTGTAAGACTTTCCAGAGCACTGGAACCGATTGCTTTTTTGTGTGGCCAAATGGCACAGCTCCAGAAGCGACCACTGTTTTGTCCTAACTACTGCCATGTGGCCCAGAGATCAAATGCTTTGTTTTGCTGCCTTAAGGAGATCTGCACAATCTTGCAGCATTCAGAAGCTTCTGCAGTGCTATACAGATTTTATTAAGACATCAAAATGAAGAAGTCCTGCCTACTTCTGCATGACAGCATGCAGAAAACTTTTGTAGACTATGCAGATCCTTCATGAAGAAGAGAGATTTTATTATATAAATGAACTTTCACTCATACAATGTTTGATCCCATTCTAAAAGGATCATTCTTCACTTAGCTTATAGAAGTTAACTGCATTTAAATTATGGCTCTATAGCTTTCTGAAAATTCCTTTCAAGCAGAAAAGCAACACAGCATGGAGAACAAACTCAAGCTAAAAACTGAAAAATTAGTCGTGCTTAAATTAAGAAATTACATTTTCTTAATAGCAAAATGTAGCAAAATGCCAGAGAGTATTTTCAACTAGAATAACAAAGACTTCTATAAAGTCCTACAGAAATGAATATTTTTTTTAAATTTACATAAAAAGAAGAAATCAATCTGTTCCACTTAATAACATATACATAAGTAACACAAGGAAAAGCTTTAATTTCTGATAGGATTTTAAAAAAAAACATTTGAATGCACACTTACAGTAATCTTCAGATGTTTCTTCTACTGATCTTAAATCCAAATCACTTTTCTCTGAGTCACTGCACAAATTAACGTTAATTTTGGAAGTATCCTCTCTTAGTGGATTTTCCGATTCAGGAGTCCCTCTCTGGGCAGTTGGTAAGATTTCTGTACTGGCACCATTTTCTAAAATATGAGAAGTTGGAAGGTTTTCATGTGCAAGCTGAACTTTTAACGCTTTCTGATTTTCTACTGCTGTTGATACATTTGGTAATCTTTTTCCTTTGCTATGATTCTGATCCTGAAGACCTGATCCCATGTCTTTATATCCAGGAATGCAACTATTTGTCTTACGTGATTTATTTTCTCCTGACTTTTCAGGACAAACATCATTTTGCTTAATCTTTTTGAAGCTGTTACCATTTGTAGAACTTTTCCCAACTTCTTTTATAGACTTGTCATTTCTGTTAGTTTTATAATTTTGATTGGTTACAGCTCTGGCAGTCTTGCTTTCTTCACACACAATACGGGTGGATTTTCTTATGTCATGATTTCCACATTTTGGAATCTTGCCTTCTTCCATTATTAAGAAGACTTGCTTTTTCTATCACTTGAAGAAGATCTGAAATGAAATTTTGCAACAATTTGGATGGAGCAAAATCCTCTGTTCAAGCAAGGTATCTGGATGATTGTCTGGAAAAAACAAACATGTAAAAATATTACTACAAAACATAAAGCAATATTCTTCAATCTGGTGTCCTGAACTAGTACAGACATATGAAACAGATGGGAGTAGCTTTTAAAGCAACCATGCAAGCCTAGAAAAAAATGAGGCTGCTTTATCAATTTTATGAAATGCTTCATAAGCCCTCCTATGTGCATCAAAGCAAGTGTAATTGAAAGACTTGTGTAGGTCTATGTTATAATTCATTCAGCCAAAATTAGTTTTTATGACTATAAAACATCAGATTTATATAACCAAGATATAAATTAGTGAAAGATGCTAAAGAAAGAGGTTTGGGTTTGCCACATTTGAAATTGTATTTTGATACTTGTTGTTTGGCTTAAAGAGTAGGTGATTCTCCAAAACAAGAAGCTACGTGATCTGGAGGACCATGAATTAGATTTGGATGGCACGCCTACTTATGATATGATAAGGTTAACATAAATGTTGATTACAACAATCACATTATTAGACGCGTAATCCTAAGGGTTTGAAATAAATCTAAAGTTCTCCACAAAGATGATTCGTTAGGTCAGTGGCCCCCAATCTTTTGGGCACCAGGGACCAGTTCTGTGGAGAAGTTTTTCCGCAGACCGGAGGGGGCGTGGTTTTGCATGCTGTTTGCATCCTGCAGATGGGGCTTCGCTTGTTTGCAGGGCCCGGTTGCTGGCATGTTGCGAACCAGTGCATTGTATGCACTGGTGGATTGTATGATCCAATGGGCAAAGAATTTTGGTTATAATGCTTGAACAACGTGGGGGGGAAATATGGATGAAGAATTTAATTTTTACATTAAGTTATAATTTAAAAGAAATGTTTTATGAAATTATGTACTGTTGATATCTAATACTGGATAAATTGTCAAAAACGTATAAAGGTACTTCAAATGTATGTGGAAATGTAAATGTAAAAGAGGGGTTTTTTTACCATCTATGGTGGACCTGTAACAAAGCAAACAAATATTGGTGTAGAAAAAGTATATAATTGTAACAAAAGTGACAACTCCCACTTTGCCTGGAGAAGGATGATAACATTTTTCAGAAAAGTAGTGATTCGCTTTTAAATTTCTTAAATGAGTTCTAATGTAAAAAGAAAATTATTTCGTTCACAATTAGATAGCAACTAACTTCAAACACAGGGTAATGTTCCTTGGGCATTAAAAGACTAAAGGAGGTCAGTGAAATATAAATCTTTATATTACTGTATTCAGATGATCTGTTTACAAAACCACTATTTTTTTTCAAAATAATTATAATGAATACTATTATAATCAAATTGCACAAGCATAATGTTGTCAATCTCAGGAAAACACTAAATATTACTTTTTATCCTCAACATGCATGTGTTTATGTTCACAACTTTTCAAACATGTTAAATTAATAAATACACAATTTGTGGTATCTTCAGTTTTTGTTAAGACATAAATTATTTTCAAGTGTTATATACAAATATAGTAAGCATGAGTTATTAATTTATTTCTATCAATTATTTTACTTTGGGTAATGAAAACTTTGGGTAATGAAAACTCTTAACTCAGAAGCTCCTTAATTTAAATTTTTCTAATTCAACATTTTGCAAGAAACCATATTATTGGATAAACAAGTAAACTAGTAAAAGTAAGTAAACAGTAATCATATAGTTTTAGATTTAACATAAATACTAATCTATATTCCCTTGGTTTTAAAATTAAGAATATTTTAAAGGTCTTAACATATTTGTACATATTATGTACAAATTATTATGTAGCAATAATCTGATTACCTAAACACTAAATTCCTAAATAGATTTTACTTATTTAACAAATTTCTACATCAACCATCTCACCTAAATGAGTTTGGACAGTAAACAATAAAAAATACAGTAGTATAAAACATACTTAAATTGAAGCAAAGTTAAAATAAAGATGTTAAACGGGGGAGGTGCCCTCAAGCCACCTACCATCCTCAGAGTTTCATATCACTCTTAAATCCTCAAAATTACAAAAAAAAAAATCTTGTTGTGGTCCCAGAAAGCTTGGATCATTTTACCTGCACGCAGGCCCAATGAGCCACACCAGACAGGTAGAAATGAAAACATTTATTTGCAAGTAAAGAGGTTATTCAAAAGCAAGTTCCAAATGGGCACACCTCTGCTCAGATTGGACCCCTTTTATACAATTTTGAAAAGCATATATTGCCATGAACCAATCAGGGATGCACACATTGTAAACCAATCATTAAGTGAAACATCCTGCATAGATAGATCTTCAAGAGGTCTGAGTAATACAGATCAGCTAAAGGTTACAAGATAGACTAAGACTTTTATCTTATCAATAACATTCCTCCTTAGTAAGCAACTTGGTATGAGGTCTTGCTCATCACCTTTATGATCAGGCATTCCTGAGCAGGAGACAGATGGTCTGCTCAAATTGGTGTCATTTCTGCTTAACAAAGCAGTTCACCAATGGCTAACCACACCAAGCAATGCAAAACACCATCCCCCAAAGCTATTGCTATATACTAAATAATAATGTGTGAAATCCTAAACAATACCTTAATATATGAATAACAAATAGTTTATGAATACTATACATAAATACAACTGGGTTAAGGCTAAATGAATTAAGTTATTTATCATTGCTACTGGAATAAATTGTAAATGATTGTCCAATTGATAATTAATTGTTCAAAACAAAGTGTAAAATGATTCAGATTTCATAAAGAAATTCTAAGAGTGAAAGATAACAAAGAAGAGAGGCCAAGCTAGAAATGAAAATAACCATACTAGAACTTTCCTTCATAAAGAAATAACTGGGGAAGACTGTATTTAGAAAGAAAGATATATAGGAGATGAGATGAATTCATCTCCCTTTGATACCACTAAATCAGTCCTCAGTTCGGACAGAAGTACTAGTAGAGGTGACCTATCACAGAAAGATAAGTTATGAATGAGGCTGATGCACTTTTCACCTATATGTTAATTTTGTTTTTAAAATCAGATCTACCATTCTTTAACATATTAATATTTATTTCACTTTTTATATATTGTCTACTTCCCCAGATTCATATTTAAATGCACAGCTTTGCTGGATTGTTATTTTTTGGCCATATGTTTTGCTCATAATCATACAGATATTTTTTGAAATACTTTAATACTGCTTCCTACTTAAAGATGTTAATAGTAAATGCCCTTGTTTTATACTGATGGGATTTAAATTGACTTTCCACCGTTGTTTTAAGAATATATTTATGTACTTTTTCTGGAAACCAATAATAAAATTAAAAGCATGGTATCCTCATCACTATATACAGTAACATGTATATAGCTTTATTTTGTTTAATATACAAAGATAAATATATTATAAAAGACGACTTTTACTAATCTAATACTACTTAATCAACTAGTAAATTCAGCTAAAGAGGTAGATCTTAGCATATTTTTAAACCTGGAAGCAGGTATTTTCTGAAAATGAAAACCATTTAAGGTACAGTGATATAAACATATGCAAATTGTCTCAGAATAACCTGAGGAGATTTGGAGAATGTATATTAATCTTATCACTTAAAAAAAGTTTGTAAAGGGGTTGAAATGACTTCTCCATTTTCTTTGGAAAAAAAGCATTTCTGGGTAAGATTACTAAGATTTATTGCTGTAAGTGGACATATTATCACTGCTGCATAGTTAACTTGATTTTGCTTCTTAAATTCCTTTAGTCTTGGACTTATAAAAATGCCATGAACTTATTGCATATAAATATTAACATTAATATTAACATTAACATCCTGAAATTGAAAAATAGCTTTAACAGTGTTTAGAAGAAACACTTTTCATACAAGGAATAATAAAATGACAATATTTGTTACTATGTGATATCTACTAATTTAAGTTTAGTTTTAAATTAGAGGAAATATAGGACTATCAATAACTGGATTTGATGTCTGACTCATAGGCAATATATTTAAAATAACATCTAGGAACAATTGAGTTGGGAGGCTATTACCTTTCCATATATGCATTTGAACTTCTTGAATATATTTGGTTAACTATTATGTGACACACAATGCTGTATTTTAGCCTGATCCAATCGATTTTTTAAAATTCTTATCAGAGTTGTACATGTATAAAAACTCCTAAATACAGACATGTTATTCAGAATGTACCACTTAGTGCATGCCTTAATATAGCCAAATAATATCATACAAAGAGGATAACGTCATCGATTCTATATTTTATTCCTATTTGTATATTTTAGTAGAAAAAATGTACACTTGTTGCAAGATACCAATTTATTTGCTATCAAAAATGCAGTTATAAATTTCAAAAAGCTTTCTCCTGTTACAGTAATATCCTTATTTTAGCAAATGACCAACCCTTAAATTATTACTGTTTCTTTTTCTGTCACTGAAGTACTCATATGTATGCTCCTATAAACTGTATACATTAGAGGGATACTGCCAGAAAAATATCAGATCCGTTCAGCCCAGGCATTTTTTTCCTAGTTCTAGGTTGGGCTATCACTTAAGAAAAAAAACTTAACTCATGAAAACACTCAGAAAGCGTTGATACAAGCTCTGCAATTTTAAAAATGTTCTGCACATCTTCATATGGTTAAGAGAATATTACAGTGAATTAACATTAAACAGGAGCACAAAGTAAAAGCATGCCCATATAACATTTTGTTTTTTAAAAAACGGCTTGACTGTGAAATTGGCCATTGCCATTTCACCTGATGCAGTGAAAACAAGTACATGCACAAACTGTACTATATATATACAGGGTCATGACTCCTTACCTAGTGTTTTTGTGGTGTACAAAGCAGGCAGGAGGTAAATTTGTAACATTTGGTGAAGTGGGATGCCTCAGTTTTCCTGTTTGCAAAATGCAGATAATTAGCCTTTTAACGGGTTGAAGACAGGAAAACTTTTTATTACCAGAATATTCAAAGAGAAAACAAAGTAAGGCTATGGCAGAAAGCCAAAAACCTTAACACTTGGACAACTCTAAATATAATGTACAATCCATATTCTACACAATAGGCATCTTTGGGGGGGGGGTGATTTTTGTTCATGGAAGCCTTTGTAAGACCCCATTAGTTTCTATTCTACTCTGCTAAGGGCCTTCCAGGGACCTGAAATTTTAAAATCAACACGCAAAAAAAAACCTTAAAGTTGATAAGAAAAAGTCCCTTGAATGTGTCCCAAGAGCTCTTCTCCTAGCAAAACCTACAAGTAGCATTCTCAAATTAGTCTTCTATCGCAACGTCGCAACTCTTCATAGGACGCCACACCAGACAAAATCCCCCCGCCCCGCGAACCTTCAAAATACATGTGCAGGTTAAAAGCCGCTATTTTCAATTTTCTGCGGTCTTCCGATTAACAAACACGCCCCCCCACCCCTCCCGAGGCGAGCCCCCCAAAACAACTCCCTGCTAGCCATGCACGGGCGGCTTCGCTCAGGCCTTTGCTTCGAAACCTTCCCTTCCCCGCCCCTAGAAACAAAAGCAGGGAAACGAAAGTCAGGTCCCAAAGACCTTAGTTGGGAGGACCTGTGAGGAAATAGGGGAGCGGGGCTCTGGATTTGGCCTCCTTAAACAGAGACCCTCCGAGGTAACTTTAAAGGAGGGGGGGGCGAAAAAGCGTTGGCGTACCTTCCTCTTTCCCCCCCCCTCCTCCGAAAATTACTTCAGCCCCCAAGAAGGAAAATAGCCCAGCCGGGGCCAACGAATCCAGGAGCGTCTGGACTCCCTTTCTTCCCCCCCCCCCTTGGGACGCAAATACCTGGCTGTCACCCCAGGGATGTCCCGGCCGCGTTCCCCTCCATGTCTTGCTCCGGCAGTTGGAGGCCCAGACGCGAGCGCCTCAATCTGGGCCGGCCGCCATGTCAGCCGCGGCGCGCACTGCATTGTGGGGGAGGGGAAAGGACGGGAACGCCGGACTGAGTGAGAGAGAGGAGAGGAAGCGGCGGCGGCGGCGGCTGCCTTAAGCCGGGCTACCTCGGGACCGAGACAGTCAGGCGGCTCCCTTAACTACAAAAGGGGAGACTCCTCCTCCCTCAAGGGGTGAAATTGTCTTTCCAACCCGGGAGGCCTCCAAAACAAGAGAAACAGCCTCCCCAGCCAGGAGCTCCTACTCTTGCCGGACCGACCGCTTCTATTGTGCCCCTCTGCGCGAGGGCGTCCGCAGCTCTCCCGTCGGCCCAGAGTTTAATTTCCTCTCATGGTTTATTTGCCTTCGTGGCCACTTCTAGCCACACGGAAAATGCGAAGGAAAATAGGCAAGATAATAAAAGCTGGATCCAATCAATGCCTTATGTGTTTTTTCTTTATAAAAGGGAAGCACCGTTATCTACCTACTGTTTTAGAAACTTGTAGCCAAGAAACTACTGGGGAGTACATTTCCCATAATCGTTCATATAAATAAATCTCCCGTGAAAATTACTCTCCCTGCCCATTATTGGTTAAGATATATGTATAAACAGAAGATAAAAAGGCACAATTACGTTTAAAGAATTGTTTTTTAATGTATTCCGTGGTCCCCCTGCAAATACTGTGCTGCAACAAGTACGGTGCTACTGTACAACTAATACAGTACATCCTAGATTTTTATTATTTATATATTGCTTCATGTATTAAAAGCACCTTGAGTTTAAAATAAAAATAGACCCATAAAGTACATAATAAAATTCCTGAAATAATTCAAATCAACAGTACAAAACAGTCATATAAACAGATTCATTAAATATGCATGAAAGGGAAGAGTTGTTTTTCCAACATTCATGCATGTAAGGCTGGATTAAGAGAAACTTTTTTTAAAAAAATAGATGTGAAATAGGCAATAGATTTGTGTAGAGTGCATGTCAGAATAATGACGTTACAGTATAGTACTGCACTAGAAATGGAAAAGAAAGATCAGAAGTTCAGGCTGGTCTTGGTCTGAAGTTAGAATATCACCCATGAAAAGAGGCAAGGTGATGATTCTGTCAGGTCAGAATGTGAGAACCATTAGATACTTTAACTATCAATGTGGATGATATTGTAGCTACAGCATATCCAAATGTTTCAAGTATTTGAAATGGATTGACTCTATGTGTTTTGATTATAGTAAATTCCAAAGAATTCAACCTATAAGCAACAACACAGAAGTGTTGATGTTGGCTTGATTGTATGCATCAGCAATCAACATGATCATTAAAGATAAGGTAGAGAGCTTCAGTATGATATCCTTCAACATATCATTTATTACTTCAAATTCAGCACTACTTGACTTTAGAGGCCGTCTAGACTAACATTATTGCCATAATACTTGTATTCTTACCCATTATCCACCAAGACTGGGTTTTACTGTCTCCTAATGACTTAAAGTGATCAGTGTGATCAGAAATGTGTCTTGAGATGGTCAGGAGGAAGAAGTAAGTCTGTTCCCTCTGTTGTAAATCTGTTAACACTTTATTTCCACTGTTCTTTTCATTGTATCCTCTTTATCATCTTTTTTGGTTTCCAACAAGGTAGCTGTCTTTCTCTTTTCATTTATAGCATTAGTAATAACAATTAGACTTATTTATAAATGTCAGTTTATTGCCCCCAACTATCTGGGTCCTCATTTTACCAAGCTCAGAAGGATGAAAGGTGAGTGAACCTTAAACTGGTCAGGATCGAACTCCTGTCTGTGGGCAGAGTTAGCCTGCAGTACTCCATTGTAGCAACTACCCCTTTTTATGGAAGAAGAGGAATAGGGTTAGTATTTGCCAGATTCCCTGGAATTTTCAATCATAATTCCACTTACCTCTGAAGTAAGGGAGTTAGTTTACCAGCAGGTAATTTTAATTTTAGCTAATTGCATAATCATGATCACCCCCCTTTAAATGCCACATTTTAACTAGGGAGATACCAAATGGGAAAAGGAACAGAAAGAATATCATAAAGAAGATTTACCTCTTGTCTGGATTACTGTACTGCAATGTGTTTTATTTGGGGCTATCCTTAAATACCACTAGAAAGTTCCACAGGTCCAAAGGACAGCAATGGTAGTTATGGATGCTCATGTAGCCTGCAGCTTCATGAGCTGTACTCCTTGCCAATAAGTTGTTGTTGTTGTTGTTGTTGTTGTTGTTGTTGTTATTATTATTATTATTATTATTATTATTATTATTATTATTATTATTTCTATACCGCCCTTCTCCTGTGGGACTCAGGGCGGTGTACAGCCAAGATAAAACATTGCATATAAAATTTAAAAACAATTTAAAAACAATTAAATAATTTTGGCCCAAGATATTAAAAACAACCCAATTAAAACCAAATTCAATTAAAACTGAGAGGATGGGATCAAGCCAGCCCAGCTTTTAAGTGCAATTCAAGTTACTGGTTGTCACCTAGAAAGCCTTTCCTGATACAGAGCCTAATTACATTTGAGATTTCCTATTTCTGATTATTTCTGACAAACTGATATGAACTGACTGGGTGAGTATGCTGTGTCTTATCACTTAAGCAGTGTGATCTGTTGGAACTCTGCAGCCAGTTTTTGTTTTGCAACAGTTATTCTCACTTTTCCCAAGATTTGGATTTGGACCCTGCCTACCTTTTGGAAGGCTCTGAAGATCTGATCCCTCCCCCCTCCACAAATGGGATCAGGAGGTTTTATGGCAATTTTGATTGCAGAGTCCTTGGTGCCCCTTGAACTTGGTTGTTTTCTTGCAGAAGAAACATCTCAACTTAGATAATGTCATCAGTGTTAGACGAGATTGGGGTTTGATCCATTTTTATATACTAATGGCTGTTAAACATTTTAAGGACTTATCTTTCTTTTTGTTTAAAATACAAACATGATGTGAAAGAAACAGCAAAACAGGGAGAAAATATGCAGGAGAAAAAGGGAAGGGAAACCAGATAAGTATCTGCCCATCCACTATTTCCTTTAAGGAAGGTTGTCACAGTAACTGTATTTGAAAAACTTTACAACTGCTGCACTTCATCCCGTTGGCTACTGTTAGACATTCATCCTAAAGATAAATGATAGCTTGTCTTCCGAAGGATTGTTTTAAAGTTACTATAATAATCTCATATTGAATAGATAGATGATATGATGATGATAATACAATCAATGGTATATCCAAAAGATATTTAATGCAGATTTCTCCCTCCTTATCATTACACAGTCTTAGTTCTATCTAGATAAATTAGTGTCACAGGCTGTTCATGGGCCTACATTTGAAGAGTATACTTTAAGGACTTCTTCCCATTCCCACTGTGAAGAACTGAT
The DNA here is from genome assembly GCF_059756535.1 of Pantherophis guttatus. Lineage (NCBI taxonomy): Eukaryota > Metazoa > Chordata > Lepidosauria > Squamata > Colubridae > Pantherophis > Pantherophis guttatus. The sequence continues at coordinate 63,205,037 of NC_142065.1, forward strand.
GGATTCTCTTTATTGCAAGAGAGAAAGAGCAACATTTCCTTTGGAAAACAGAAATTTGCATGTAAACATTATAAGGCTCTATTCCACACATTTTAGCTTTTATTCCATAGTCAAGTGTGAAAATATTGAGTTAATTATTTTTATTAATTGGCCAAAGAACTAAATTTGCAATACATTTGGAAAATGGTTTTTTATTTAAAACATTATGTTATATAAGTTTAGTATATTTTATGGATATTTTCTGCTGAAAATATATATATAAGCATCTGCCAGCAGATGTAAATCTCAGGCAGAATTTAGAGAACTGCTGGTGACTATTAAGAAACTAGTTGACTCTGAACATCATGTAAATATGCAACTCATGTTGGCTGAGAATTGGTTTAGATAATCTCTGAGTTGACAACCTCACTGAAATTTGAATTAATTCTTTATATTGATGAAAGGAATATATTTCATAATATGGTATGGCTTTAGGAACTTTATATTGCATTTAAATTAGTGACAGAAAGTCTGGTAGCATTTCTCTAAACCTTTTGACAAAAGCACATAGCAAAAGCAGAACAAAAACCAGAGACATATAATTTCCATTGAAATGCAGGAAGAAACAAAGAATGACAAAAATAGTAATATTGCATTTTGCAATACTGTAATAGTAATATTGCATTTTGCAATACTGTACAGTTTTGCTTGGCTGGATTTAAAGTTAGACATATGCTCAATAGGCATGTATTAATTAATGTCCAATACATTGCAATTTGCAATGGATCTTTTCTAAATATAGCTAAATGTTTTTGTTTTTGTTAAGCCTATTCTGAACCTGCAGATTGATGTGAATTTATGAACCAATCGAGTAGCAGAGATACTGTTTCTTTTATTTCTTATTGATTAATATTAATCCTTAATGGTTAAAGTGAACTGAATATAATGTTTAACAGTTCACCTCAAGACAGGCACCAAGTGTTTGAAAGTATAGGACTACTGTCTCAGGATGATAAACCATGGTTTCGCTGATCATGGCTGGTATCAAATTTATTTAGCTGAAAATCATAAAGCAAACTTTCTAAGGAGCTCTCCCATCTTTGTTCAACACTCTTGCTCAATCAAGAGTGCCGAGAACTCAGTTCCTTGTACAGCACTTCATACATTTTCAGCTGATATTGTGAAAGAAATGCTTTGCTATGAATTTTGGATTTTTTTCCCTTCACAACATCCAGGAAAAACCTGCTTTATTTATTCCTTCGTTCCTTCATTCCAGCCGTAGCTTCCTTCCCGCAATGCTTTGCGGTCGGGAGGACGTCAGGAGAAAGCTGTGCAGTATGTTAGATCCCGAGGACAGCGCGGAGCCCAAAATTGGTTCTTCCTTCCCTAAATTTTTTCTGCTCCCTCTAGCCATGCTGATCGTCGTAGGAGCCCTGCTGTTCTTGGCCTTTTCCGCCTCGGAACAGAAAGAGGACAATTTTTACTCGTTTAAAGTGGTCAACATCAGGGGTAAACTAGTTTCCCTGGACAAATACAGAGGCTCGGTAAGTCTGCGGAGGAGAGAGCCTGCTGCCACCAACTAACCAGCAAGTCATCTCGGCATGCCTGCATGACGGACGGGGAAAAGGAAGAAGGCGCACTGATCTGGCTGGGAGGGTTTGCGGGATGGATGTCCTGACGGGGCTCCCGGTTATCTGCGACTTCGCGCCTACGGTTCTGTAACACTCTTATTAAAAAAAAAGTTTACAGTCGGATCTTTCCCCTTTTCTTCTTCTGCCTGTGCGCGCGGAGTTTGTCTCCCTCTGCTTTTTGTGAACAGCCGATCCCGCGTCTACGTGGCAGGCGGGCTGAATTCCCCGCTTACATGTGACCATGTTTCGGAATAGGCGAGATAAAGGCGTGGGGTTGGGATCTACTCGTAATGGCCTTTTTTTTTTTTTAATATTTACCGAACGACTCTGCAAACCATTTGATGAAGGAAGACAGAATAGGTATCATCCTACAAAGGCAGCTCCAACATCGGAGTAGGATTCCTTAAAAAAAAAAAAGATAATTTTAAATATTAAAATTCACTTGAGTTTTAACACTGGATGTTTCTGTCATGTACAAAGTTAGTCTGAAGAAAATCCAGGTAAAGTAAATCATTTAGAATTAACGTTTTAGAACTCAGAAATAGAACTTAATGCTCTCTTTCTAGAGGTGTGAATTTAAAGGTTCAGAGGTTTTTATCATATAGCAGGTAAAAAACATGTTTGAAATATAATTATTAAAAAGCACATGGGATAAAACTTTCTGCCTGAAAACTATTTTTCCTTCTATATTCCATAGAAACATACTGAACTTCTAGTGAGAGATTTAGGAGTAACATAAAAATACAAATATATTTCATTCAAAGTGACATCACTTGTAATGAATTGCACAGAGAAGCATGGTTCCAAATACAGGCAGATAAGTAATCATGTACTGTATAGATTAGTTTACCATAATGTATATTGATCTTTTTGAAAATTTATTCATTATTGCTTGTGGAGGCTCTTAACGACGATTATAAATTGGTGATGATGATAACAATACCTTTATTTAATATCTGAAACTACATAGGTAAATAGGTATTCCAATGTCTTAATTTTAATTTTAAATTGAGACCTTATTAATAACTTAATTAGGCCAGTGCATAGAAACCCTAATGTAACTCATTAAAAGTAAATTTACTGTAAGAGTAAATCAAATCAGGATGTTCTCTGTTTTTTCCTTCCTTCCTCCCTCCCTCCCTCACCCTCTCACACACACACCTGTACACACATTAAGAAGTTCCTATGGAGAAAAAAATAGTAACAATGAGATGCTTTTAGCTACTAACTGAAGAACTCACAGAAAGAACATTGTACTATATCTTGGCAATCTACAAATAAAAAGCTTTTATCCAGACTTGGATGCAAACAGATATAAAACTTTGATGCTCTGATATAAAACTGGTTGTTTATTCTAACCAAAATTAAGTATTCAACTCTTCTGGTTATGAAAAATGGATTGGGACAGGATTCACTACTTTCCAAATATATTCCAAAGTATTTTCCTATTTATCATTTAGATCAGGGGTGTCAGACTCATGGTGTCACATCGTCTCATCTGACGTATCATGACTTTTTCCTCCTTCACTAAACCAGGGGTGGGGGTGGCCAGTGCATGACGCATCCGGCCCGCGGGCCACAAGTTTGACACTCCTGATTTAGATGATCTTTATTTTATCAGTTCCCTAGTAGCTCCCTTTCTTTGTCTAGCTAGGTAGTAAAATGTATGACCTTGGTTGGTCTCAGCAGCTAAGCAGTAAAGCATATTTTTATTTTATTTTATTTATATCCTGCTTTTATTATTTTTATAAACAACTCAAGGCAGTGAATGTATCTAATACACCTTCCTCCTCTTATTTCATCACAACACCCACCCTGTAAGATAGATTGGGCTGAGAGTGAGTCACTGGCCCTAAGTCACCCAGCTGCCTATACAAAGTTGCTGCCTACATTAGGAAGTAATTTTTTTTTAGAAAAATTTGTCTTCATATAATGTGTCCAGAATATGATAATTTGAACATGATCATTTGTGCCCTGAGTAAGAAGTCTAGATTGATTTGTTCAATGATATATTAGTTCATTTTCTTACTTATCCATTATATTCTCAGGAGTCTTCTCCAACACCAATTCAAATACATGTACTTTTTTCTATCTTTCTTCTTCAGTGTCCAACTTGTTCTTCCATATTGCCAAAAGGAAAACCATTGACTGCACCATTCTAATCTTTGTAGCTATGGACATATACACACATCTGAATATCTTTTCAAAGGTCTTCATTGCTCCTCTACTAAGCATTAGTCTGTAGTGTATTTCTTGACTGCTGGTTTGTTTACTCTTGATGATTGATCCTAAAAGGCAGAAGCTACCTACCAGTTCAGTATTTTCATTGTCAACCAAGGTTACGTGTACTTTAATAGACTTCTTCAGAATACTTAGTTTATACCACTATACTCTTTACATTTCTCACCATCCAGGAAGATAACATTTATAAACACTTTTAATGAATTTGTTATATCACATACTTCCTCTAAAGAGTACAAAGTAGCATTAACACAATCAAACCTTTCTTTTATTCTCACAAGACCTACAAGTTACCCACTGAACAGCAAACTATTGGCTAAGCCTCCTAGAAAGAGGCTTCCTAGCATTAATAAAGTTATTCCATCTTTTCTTCCATAAAGAAGAAATACAAAAATTAGGCCAAAATGATCAATTTCTCATAAAGTCACTTGTAAAATCAGCAATTGCATAATGAAAGTAGCAACACCAAGAGTCCACCTCTGAAGGAGATCAATGGTTCAAAAAAAAGGATGAAAAATAAAAATACACAAATATTCGAAAGTATGCTTAAAAGTGTGTGCGTGCGTGCGTGTGTACTCATTTCACAGCTACTTCCCAGATAGAATTTCATATCTTGTCCTTTTTATGATACCAGCTAATGTATTTTCCAATATTATATGCTCTGATAATTCCTTCCAGTTTTATCATAGATCTACAAAGATAGTTCAAGTGATCCAAATGCTTGGTACTATAGCCATCTTGGGCTAGTGGTTAAGACATCAAGCTAGAAAGCAAAAGACGGAAAGTTCAGATCTGGCCTTGGCCATGAAAGCCAGTTTAGTGACCTTGGACTAGTCAGTCTCTCTCAGCCCAACTCACCTCTCAGGGTTGTTGTGGGGAAAATAGGAGGAGGAAGGTGTGTATTGGATATCTTTGGCACCTTGAGTTATTTGTAAAATTAATAAAGGTGGAAAATAAATAAATTCTGACCACAAACTAACTGTAACAGATTTGTTGCTATGCATATACAGTATATTAATTAAATGTTCTCTATCTATCTTACATGCTCCCCATCTTTCCAAAAGCTACTCTTATAGTATTTTGTTTCATTTTCAACTTGTTTTGATGCACACATTTAATGCATGCTTCCAAGATGTTGGAAGTAAAATTTAGGTCCACTAGATGGCAAACGTGATTCACACTCAGTTTTTCTGGGTTAAGCATACTGTATTGATAATAGTTTGATTCTCAGCTGTTACTTTACATGTAAGGATTAAGTCATCCACAATCTAATATTCTCAAGGAATAATGATTTTCAGCACAGTTGTTGGCTTTCTCAGATTGAAAAAAAAGAATTAAAATCTAGAGACAATTCTACATTTAAAATTTATTTGATGGTTTATCAAAGCATAGATTTTCATATTTATCCAATACTATAGCGGGTCCTTTACAAGCTCTGGTTAGTCATACAGCAATCTTCCTGTAATTTTGCTTTCCAAATAAGCAGCCACTCTGTCTCCAGAATCCCAACTCAATATAGCAGCTAACTAGAAATCCTGGGAATTGTAGTCCTAATCCAGGCAGTCCTTGACTTAACGACCACAACTGAGCCCAACATTTCTGTTGCTGAGTGAAACATTTGTTAAGTGAATGTTGCTCCATTTTGCAACTTTTCTTGCCACAGCTGTTAAGTGAATCACTGTAGTTGTTAAATTAGTAACCCTGTTATTAAGTGAATCTAGCTTCTCCATTGACTTTCCTTGTCAGAAAATGGCAAAATGGGATCACATGATCCCAGGACACTACAACTGTCATAAGTATGAATCAGTTGCCAAGCATCCGAATTGTGATCATGTGTCCATGGGGATTCTGCAATAGTCCTAACTATGAAAAAAGGTCATGTCACTTTTTTCAGTGCTGTTTTAACTTTGAATGGTCACTAAATGAACTGTTGTAAGTTGAAGACTACATGTGCTGAATTGGGAACAATTCATTGGCACACAAGAATCCAACACACAAGGAACTTCTAATAAGGAATCTTTCTTTTAGAGAGGCTAAGAAGGCATTGCAAAAGAATCCAACTACCACTCTTTATCTAAAACAGTTACATAAAATTCAATGACTCAATGAATTCAACTTTTCTCTTACTCAAACTCTACTACTTACTGTACAGCCTGATTTTTTGAGCAAAATGGCTGATTTTTGTCTGTCTTTTCTTTGCTAATGGCCAAATCTGACATCAGGTGGTTTTCCTCTGCCCATGTGAGGAATAACTACAACAATATATCTGCAGAACAGATGGCTGGAGAAGGTTGTTATTTGATATATTAAAGCCATTCAGATATAGATGTTTACTGGCAAAATAGAATCCTTATTTATTTATTTTGTGTCTGACCATAAATAAAGTTGTTATTACTGTTGTTGGGTTTTGGTATTATCTCTACTTAGATTAGAAGTTAAGAGCTTCAATGGTCATTTGGAAAAGCACAGTAAAACACTTATGATTCTAGCATAGAAAATGTTCTGCCCCCACCTACAATCTCTATGGCATATGTAATATATCACAGGTAATTAATTGCACGATGCAGTTGTATGTAAAATTGTAGTTGTCCCCTGATTAAATTATATGTAGAAATTGACACCACCTTTACATTACATAAAGTTAAATATTTACCTACCTGCAAATTTGATTACATAATTAGAATTTAAGTGCAGTTGTTTATACAAGCAACATTTAAAAGGGGAAAAACCCAGTAGGTATGGCAGTTATAGTTGACAGTACTTGTAGCACCTCCTTTGGCGCAAAATAAATTTTCCTGAAGTCAGTCTTTCTATCTTTTTGAATGTTTTCCCTATTCTTCCTTTCAGAACTCTTCCTTTCAGTTTTTCTCATATCTCAGAATACTAGGCAGGGTTGTTTTGTGGGGAGAAAAGAATAGCGCCTGGAGTTCCTGTGGGTATACACTAAATATAAAATGGGGGGAGAGAGAGAGAGAGGGAAGGAGGGAGATATATGTGTGTGTGGCTTTTAAAAATAATTCTCTTGGTACATAGAAAATCCATGTTTCGTTTTATGGATTGCAGTGGCATACCAAATATTTAGGGGTGACATGATAGCAGTGTTCCCAGGGCCGGATTTAGATGAAAAGAGGCCCTAGGCTATTCCACTTATGAGGCCCTTTCACCTATAGTGAAAGTGTAATTTTAATTTTGCTAACAATTTGAATGTAGGCCCCTCTTGATCTTGAGGCCCCCTCTTGATCTTGAGGCCCTAGGCTGAAGCCTAGTTAGCCTATAGGAAAATCCGGCCCTGAGTGTTCCAATATTTGAGGGGCTTACACAAGGAAGATGGGGGTCAATCTATTCTCCAAAGAATAGGCAGGATAAGAAGCAATGGATGGAAACTAATCAAGGAGAGAACCAACCTAGAATAAGGAGAAATTTCCTGGCAGTTAGAACAATTGTTTGAAATAGTATAGCAAGGAAGGTTGGACTAGAAGTCTTCCAAAGTCCCTTCCAACTCTGTTATTCTGTTATTATCTACTCAGATATGATTCTTCATTACCTAGCTATTATGGGATTTTGAATAATTTGCAACCATTTTTAATTGTTGCCCTATTAAAAGTATCTAATTATTTAAAGATTTATGACCAACTCACCAAAATGTGATCACAATAAATACAAATCATGGGCGTCCATGAAAGCTCAAAAATGGCAACCACAAGCATGTAAAACCCTGCCCCTCTTATGCATATGTGTATTTATTTCTATCACATGTACATTCAAGGGGGCAAGGCAGTAATTTTTTTCTCTCTCTTCCATCAATGCCTCTGATTTGCATACAGGTATCCTCAGCTTAACTTCAAGAATAAAACTGGATTGTACAGTAAAAGATTTTTTTTTTAAATTTGATTTATATGCCACCCTTCTCCAGAGACTCAGGGCGGCTTACAATGCGTTAAGCAATAGCCTTCATACTTTTATATATTTATACAAAGTCAGCTTATTGCCCCCACAAACTGGGTCCTCAATTTACCTACCTTAGAAAGGATGGAAGGCTGAGTCAACCTTGAGCCTGGTGAGATTCAAACTTACAGTAATTGCAGACAGCTGGTGTTAATCACAATGCTTTTAGTCTGCTGAGCCATCAGGCCCTTATCAGACAACTGTACATTTTATAAGACATTTGTCCACAGAGCAATGGCTAATGCGTTTTATTAGTGAAGAGAGGGGGGAAAATAATTGCAAACACACCTAATTTCAAAGTGACATGGGTCTCAAAAGGATTTAGTTATTTACTTTATCAGTGCATTATGTATTATTATTTTTTCTTCTGTTCAATTGTATCTGAGACTGCTTGGACAAGTTCCTGCAGTTTTCTTGGCAAAGTCTTTCAGAAGTGGTTTGCCATTGTCTCCTTCTTAGGGCTGAGAGAAAGTAACTGGCCCAAAGTCACCCAGCTGGCTTTGTGCCTAAGGTGCCACTAAAAGTCACGTCTCCTGGTTTCCATCTGATGCCTTGACCACTGCACCAACTGTCTATCCATGTATGTATTATAGTAATTATGCAAGCAATAACTGAAGTCTAAAAGAAAAAATATTCTTCTCAAAATGCTCCATTTCTGAAAATGGGATATATAGGAAGTAAAGCATGCTATACTTCTGAAAGTAGAATGCAGAATGGGTTATAACTGGTATTTTTGTTATTTCTTCCATTAGGTATCGTTAGTTACCAATGTTGCAAGTGAGTGTGGGTATACCGACAGTCACTACAAAGCCTTACAACAGTTGCAGAGAGAGATTGGTTCCTATCATTTTAATGTGCTAGCATTTCCCTGCAATCAGTTTGGACAGCAAGAACCCAACAGTAATAATGAAATTGAGAGATTTGTCCGACAAACATACAGCGTTACATTTCCTATGTTCAGCAAAATAGCAGTGAAGGGCATCAGGGCAAATCCAGCCTTTAAATTTTTAACTGGTGAGTATTAAAATAGATTGAATCAGCTGCAAATACTAACTTTATTGTTATTACCTATAAACTGTAGATGGTTTATTATCACTATCAGTGATAGCTTACTTTTGGGAGATTTAGGGGAGATTACCATGAATTCAACAATAATTACTTTGCTTCTTTCAAGTTTATATAGTAAAATAAATAGATGTTTTGATTACTATTTTTAATTTTTCTCCTACATCCCAGGAAATCAATAGGGTCAATAGGATTTCAGCAAAATTTAGTTGCCTTATACTTTACCTTATAGCACCATATTCCTGAATTGTATATAACTCAACATAATGTGCCTTGAAAAAAAATATAGCAGACTCAAATCTTTTTAAAAGCATTTTTTATTGTTTTAGTATGAGAGAGAGAAAGAAGGGAAAAAAGAAACCTTAAAAATGAGGCGCAGGGGAGAGAAATGGAGAAAAGGAAAAGTGATAAGGGATGAAGGATGAAGGAAAAACATGCCTATTGATCATGTTTGCTAGTGATGGTGGAAATTGTAATCCAATACATCTAAAGGTTACCAATTGGAAACAAAATGATTTTAATTTAAAAAATACATAAATGAGTGATCAATGCAGTTATAAGGTTCTTTTGCTGAAATCCTCCATTTTGTTGAAGCATTTGAGCATTAAGCACCTTTTTCTTCCAAACCAAAATGAATTCTTCTAAGATCTGGGTTAATCTTTATTTCTATATTATTTAATATTAGATAATCACATTTCTTATTTAATCTTACATGTCTTTTAAAGTTGCAAATATGCAAAATTAGAACGTTATAGATTATTCATAACTCTGATATTTATCCTTTTTTTATGTAGAATCCACTGGAAAAGAGCCAACTTGGAACTTCTGGAAATATCTGGTAGATCCAGATGGGAAAGTGGTAAATGCTTGGGACTCTACAGTCACTGTTGAGGAAATAAAACCTTATGTGATTGAACTTGTGAGGCAACTCATTCTGAAGAAAAAAATGGAACTCTGATTATTTTTTTAAAACACACATTTTTATATTTTTATTTTTGGATTATTGTTGTGGGTCTTCATATTGCCAACAGATAAATAAATTCCGATTACCTGAGCTAGCTTGCATTCCATAAATATAAGTATTTGTTTCTCATATAATACCTTTTCTAAGTAAATCATACAGAAACTAATACCTAAGAAGAAAAGTGAATGGCCAGGTTTTATTTATTTTTCTTACAAGTCACTTATTGATTTTAGCGAGATTAAATGCTATAAAGGATTTCTAGGCAGCAACCTAAATACAGTTAGTCCTTGACTTACGACTGTAATGAAACCCAAAATGTCTGTTGCTAAGCAAGACAGTTGTTAAGTGAGTTGTGCTCCATTTTATGACCTTTTTGCCACAATTGTTAAATGAATCATTGCAGTTGTTAAATGAATCATGTGGTTATTAGGTAAATCTGGTTTCCCATATTGACGTGCTTGTGGGAAGCCAGCTGTGAAGATTACAGATGGTGATCACATGACACCTGGACATTGCAACCATCATAAATAGATGCCAGTAGTCATGCTCATGACGATGGGGATGCTGAAACTGGTCATAAGTCTTTTTTTTTCCAGTGCTGTTGTAACTTTGAACGGTCACTAACTGAATGGTTGAGTCAAGGAGTACCTGTAAACTTTATTGATAGTAAGATTTATCGTGAACATATTATGATCCTGAACAATTGCAATGTTCATAATGATAATGATAATCAACATTATCAGCCTTGCCCACCTGCCAGCCATTTCTTGGCCTCTGCACACCCTGTTTTCAGGCCTTTTTTTAGCTCATTTTCGAGGGTTTTTTCAACCTGTTTTTGAGGCTTTTGGGGGGCCTGTTTTTGAGGCTTTTTTGGCCATTTTTGAGGCTTTTTAAGGCCCAGTTTTTTTCAGAAAAAAACAGATTAAAAAAGCCTCGATAATGGGCCCAAAAAGCCTCAAAAATAGCCCCAAGAAAGCCTCAAAAATGGGCCCAAAAAGCCTCAAAAAAGCCCCCCACCAAAAGCCTCAAAAACAGGCTGAAAAAAGCCCCCAAAACTGGCCAAAAAAAGATTGGAAAAGAGCTGAAAAAAGGCCCCAAAAAAGGGAGGCCCAAAACTTTTTGTTGTTGTTTTCCTCTTCTAAATTTAAGTGTGTCTTATAGTGAGGTGCATCTTATAGTCCAAAAAATACGGTATGCTAGGAAAATATAGTTAGTCCTTGACTTACAACAGCTCACTTACTGACTGTTCAAAGTTACAATTGTAGTGAAAAAGTGATTTATGATCAGTTTGCACCCTTATGACCATTATAGCATCCCCATGGTCACATGATTAATATTCAGATGTTTGGCAACTGACTCTTATTTATGATGTTGTAGTATCCTGGGATCATGTAATTACCTTTTATGACTTACTGATCTAACAAGCACAAAGAAAGCCAGCATTACTTAACAACTGAGTTACTAATGTAACTGCAGTGATTCACTTAACAACTGTGGCAAGAAAGGTCATAAAATAGGGCAAAACTCACTTAACTGTCTCACTTAGCAATAGAAATTTTAGGCTCAAATAAGTCAAGAAGTACCTGTACACATCCACATAAACTTATGGAAAATTCCACTCACCCATGTATTACGAAAAATAAGAATTTCTCAAGTATCTGTGTATCGAGTTTCATTCAACTTTAGGTTGCTCCAGAAGAATATTAATATTATAGTTTTCTAATTCCTTTCCCCTTTGTAATTGTTATTTGCTGTAGGAGATTGTGAGGTAGTATCCATAATAGCATATGTGATATGTGGAGGGAAATTGCTAATAAGGATGAATTGATAAAAATAATCTATCCCATTATCTGAATCTAAATTTTTTTTAATGAATGAAGAAATGAATGTTGAATCCATACCAATTAATAGTTATTTTTACTCCCAAATATCACTGAAAAAATGCCTTAGAGAAGTATCAATTTATATAACTTTAATTATATAAAATCATCCACACTTTTCTTCTGTAGCAATGTTACTAAAATTAAGTAACTTTATTTTGAAAGGGACCAACTCTGTTTCTAACACTGTGAAAGGACTTGGAAATTTTCAGTGATTGAACACTAATAAAAAGGGATTCTTATAAAATTGAGACCCATGTTTCTGAGCTTCCTTTATGTTCCATGGATAGAAAAAAAATCTACCATTAAAAAGTAAATAAGTGACTGGTCCATTAAGTAATCTTTTTAAGAAATGTGTTTAAAAATCTTGGCAGTGTTTCTCATATTAAACTGAAAGAATAAATATATTCCTGGAATAATCCTACAGGCACAATTGTCAGATAATGTATACAACAATCACAACATAATAAAACAAATGGATTGTGTTCATGAAACAGAGAAATCATCTACTATATTTTGTTTAATGTGCTTTCAAAAAGCTTTGAAATACAGCTGTGATGTTCAATGAACTCTCAATAAGGAATTACTAGAAGCCCAATAATCCTTGTATGGTTCTCCAAAAGTATAATACTAAGTGGTGGATGATGTCGTACAGGAATTGTTTCTTAAATACTGGTAGTTTTCATATTGTTTCATATATTTTTCATTTTAATTGATGTGCAGAAAATGGGTTGTGATATGTGCAATAAAAGAATTGTGATCTTTATATCCAGCAGAACCTGGTTCATCTAATATCCTAAACCAGGGGTGTTAAACTCACGTCATCATGGCAACATCACGTGACGTATTGGGACTTTTCCCCTCTTCGCTAAACCGGGCGTGGCCAGCATGTGACGCATCCGGCCATGGGCCGGGAGTTTGACAGCCCTGCCCTAAGCCATAGTTTACTTAACCATTACTAAATAAGCCATTATCTAGAATCACACATAAAATAAAAAGTCATAGTTTATATAATTGGTTTTCACAAATCTCCAGATTCACATTGCAATGCTATTTCCCAAACCATAAGCCAGCAGAAGAGTATGTTGGGATTAAATTTGGTACCAGTTGCCACACCGTATCCTAACACTGTCACAATGCCAGTGATGGATGCTGTCCCAACCATTTTAATGTGAAGCCAAAGGAAATCGATTGGTGGCTTGTCCTGGCTTTGCTTTCTCTCCCTTCAAGTGTCACCTACTAGTAGAAAACAATAATTATTTCCCCTAAAATACGTAGGTATTGGGAGACTGTATGTTGGTGTATGGAATGTATTCAATGATCAGTCCAGTTGTCTTACCATCAGATTTGTTATTCGTGCTTCTGTTGATTCCGTTATTTCTGAACACATATAGCATTCTTCTGGAAGAGCACTAAACCATGTCCAACAAAAGCCTGAAGTGAAGCAGGAGGGAATGACTGATAACATGTGAACTTCAGCTTTGTTCAGAGCTGCAAGGTAATGGAAGTGCCAACAGTAAATCCATTTTTGTTTTTGCAGCTAGCAGCACCTGGAAGGATTTTTGTGTATAATTGTAGAGTTGGACTGGAGTAGCCCAGTTACACCGCCCTCTTTCACCAAAGTATCAAAAACAGTAAAGTTATAGCTGTGTGAAGCCCCTTGTTTGCTGAAACAGCAGAAAATCTATAATGTACTCAGTAACTCAGTTGGCTTCCTTGTACAATTGATTGGCCAATGTAAAAACAGTAAGTGAATCAATGGTCCAATCCAGCAGGGTAGTGTTTATATTCCTAACAGCAATACACACATGGAAGAACACTTCCCTGTTAAATCAACCTTCTGTTTCCCCGAAAATAAGACCCTGTCTTATATTTTTTTGAAACCCGAAATAAGTGCTTGGCCTTATTTTCGGAGAGGTCTTATTATTTTGGGGCGCGTGGAGGAAACCAGAGGAAATGGCGGGGACCGGCTGCACATGCGTTTAAATATTTTCAGGGAGGGCTTATTTTCAGGGGAGGCTTTTTTAGTGCATGCGCTCAAAAGCTTGATTGGGCTTATTATCAGGGGATGTCTTATTTTAGGGGAAACGGTATATAGCACAATACTAGTTACCTTCCAAAGAATGCTAAACTTGTGCATATAAGGTGGTCACATAAAATTTGACAACAGCTTTAGAAAGTGTTAAATAGGTATTACACATACAGATTAACCCCTGGGAGACATATATCTAATCTCCTGTGCCTCTCACGTCACAATGACACATTGTGCAGTTTCTAGCACTGAAGAAGGGAAGGTGATCTGTCTACAGCAGCCAAAACAGTCAGTCAGAGCTGGACAGTTCCCGTCCTTGACTGCATCAGCAACCATATCATTAACAAAGTGTGTTAGATTATATCCATAGTGAAAATTGTGTTGGGAGAAGAGGTGAAATGTTACCTTAAAAACAGGTAACTTTTGCCTACTGGATTGGAAACAAGCTTCAATATAAGAAATGCAATATTTGCATGAATGTACTGTAAATATAAACAATAAAACTGTTAAAATGGTCAAGAATGTTAACATTTTAACATGGTGACCTACAAATATATGACAAATCGAATGATATTTCTTATCTGAATCTGAAGTAAAACTTAATATTCCCTTAAGATGACCTAAATGTACTGCTTTGAAGAATAAACATATTTGCTTATCAGACACTAGGTATCTAAACTTGGAGTCTAAAACATGGCAGCATTTATACATGCAAAAATCTATTATTTAAAGTATTAAAACTGCAAACCATATGCAGTTTAAATAAGAAATTTATTTTGAGAAGCTAGAAAACCTATACAGTAAAAAGCATTAATAAATAAATAAATGATTTTCATATTTATAGCTTTATAGTACATTTCATTAGTATAGTACTAATCAAAATGTAGTTTTTAAAGAAAATATATATTCTTTGTCTCAATGAATTATTGGTTATATAAATGTTGCATCATTCTGCAATAATGTCAACAAAAAAAGGGCTAACCATTTAACCTACGATATTACTCCCAGGGGACTGGGAGGAAAAAAACATAGTCTAGATTAATTGCATTATATTTTTGCTATTGTTTATTTAGCTAATTTGAATAGATCTCATAATTTACATATCTCTGGAATAATTCCACTTTCCTTCCCATTCTTGATCATCTTCATTGTCCTCAAGGGGCGTTGTTTCAATAGGGTGATGAGATGTACCCTCTAAGTCACTCTGGAGAGAAAATGTGCGGAAAAGGTCAGATATGGGCTCCTCAATGTAGGTTTCACTTTGAACAGTTTTGGGTGAGGGGGGGTCTCTGATCCCATTGGACTGCAGACTCCTCTCCGATTGCTTACTTCTCCCAGAGTGGTAACTTCTTATATCCTGAAATGTACGCAAATATATAATGCCTACATATACAGAAATTCACACATTTGCATGCATACATAATCTCATATATCCATCTTTCTTATCCACCAAACTGAATATTACAAGGATCTTACATATGCAAAATACAGAAGAGTCTTTGCCATGATTCCAGAAAAATAAAGGAATCATTTAGCAAAGTTAATTAGTTCACTCGAACTAGTTAAGACAGAAACCAACCTTTAAAGGAAATGACATTATTCATTTAGCCCAAAGTGGCAATCCTGTTCTCAGTTACTTAAAAATAAATAACATTAAAGCCTTCAGCTGAGCTAGAAGCCCATCACTATGAGGAAAAGTATAAAGTCAGTGGTTAGATTATGCTTGAGAAAGTTTACGTGAAAAGTCCCAAAGGTGCTTTTTCAAGAGGCAACTGGACTTTCTGGTTTTTCTTTGAAGACATTTTGCTTCTCATCCAAGAAGCTTCTTCAGTTCTGCATGGATGGTGGGGAATCCAGTCAGAGCTGAAGAAACTTCTTGGATGAAAAGCAAAACGTCTTCAAAGAAAAACCAGAAAGTCCAGTTGCCTCTTGAAAAAGCACCTTTGGGACAACCATGACCTGGATCAAAGCTGGCTGGGGAATTCTGGGAGTTGAAGTCCTCCAGGCTTAAAGTTGCCACGGTTGGAGACCTTGATAACTGAGAATCAACATAGACATTTACATGAAAAGATTCTCCTATGCTACTCCCATGCAATATGAATCCTGCATAGGTTTTATTCTGTACATAGATTAAATCTGAAAAGTGGGAAAGGCAATACTTTGCAATATATGTATCACAACACAGTAATGTTCCTTCCTGCCCTCATCCTTGATGTCTTCACTTCAGTATGGCAGTATAAAGAGATATTGTGTATTTGCATTCATGTAGATCAGGGGTGTCAAACTCAAGGCCCAGGGGCCAAATCCTGTCCATGGGGTGCTTAGATCCGGCCCATGGGCCTGCCCTAGAAACAACAAAGGACCGTGGTGCCTCTGCCAGTGAAACACACGGCCCGCCCAGTGTTAAATTGGGTGAATGAGGACTCAGCAAGCCAGGTAGTGAGTGACAACAGCTCTTTATTGTAGGGTGAGAACCCAGCAACTGACCAGGGGAAACAGCTCCCTTTATATACCTTGCAGCTGTGGTGGTCAGCTGATGGTCAGTTAATTCAAACTGCCCACCCAAAATCTACATACATAACACTCCTCCCCTCCCAGAAGTCACTTGGGGTGGACATTAGCATACATAGTCTCTCAGGTGACTAGGGCGTGTCCGCACCCTAGTTGACCTGCGCAGTTCAGTCGGAGGTGTGGCGTTGAGCAGGTCGGAGGAACTCTGTTTCTCCTTGCTCCACCAATGGAACCTCAGAGAATTCATTGTGGGCGGCGACTTCTTCGGCTGGTCGATCTTCCGTGATGGGGCGGCACTGGATATCGGGGCCGACAGCTAAGTCCTCCGCTTGACTGGGGCTTGAGTTAGGTCTGGAGTTCGGTTGGTAGTTAGGGAGCGGTTCGTCGAAGATGTCTTCTGTGTCGGCGGTTAAACGCTTCTGTAGCTGATCAATATGCCGCCGCCAATTCCTCCCATCTCCCATGTCTACCCTATAAGACTTGGGCCCGGTGACCTCCGTGATTGTCCCGGTTTCCCAGAGGGGCCCATTCCGTAGTTTCTAGCAAACACTGGCGTCCCTACTGTGAACTCTCTAAGTCTTTTCTCTTCTCCTCTGAAGTTGTCAGGGGAATAACTGGGGTGTAGCCTGTCTAGGACTCCTTGGAGCTTTCTCCCCATTAGTTCTGCCGGGCTCCTGCCTATGGCAGTGCATGCTATGGCGTGTTGGGCCATTAAGAATCTGTCTATCCATTCTTGCCAGTCCCCAGGGCCTAGGCGTGAGATGGCTTCCTTAGCTGTTTTCACAAATCTCTCCGCCAAGCCATTGCTAGCCGGATGAAACGGGGTGGAGAGTACATGTCTGATCCCCAACTCTGCTAGGTACCCCTCAAACTGCGTGGCCGTGAATTGGGGCCCGTTGTATGAGACTAAGGTGTCTTGTAGGCCATGGGTGGTGAACAACTGCCTTAGCTCCCTAATGACGGCGTCGGTGGTAGTGGTTTTCATGAGTCTGATCTCCAACCACTTTGAGAAAGCGTCCACGACGACCATGAATACCTGCCCATGGAATGGGCCAGCGAAAACTATATGGATCCTGGACCAGGGACCCTGGGCCATTCCCATTCCCTGACCAGTGCTGTGGGGGGGTCTGGCCCAGATTCCTGGCAGGGCTGGCACTTCCCCACCCACTCAGTGATGTCTTTATCCATTAAGGGCCACCAAACATAACTCCTAGCTAACCCCTTCATCCTTACGATCCCGGGGTGCCCCTCATGCAACAGCTTCAAAACTTTTTCCCTTAGGCACAAGGGAACAATGACGCAATCGCCCCACAATTGTCCCAGGAACGCTTGTAGTTCCACCTTGTCTTTGGGGGTGGGGGCTTCTTGGATTGCCCTAATCTTGCTCTTGGTGGGCTGTATGCTGGTTCCGTCTACCCAAACTCCACAGAAGGGACTGCGATCATGCACTTGTTGCGTTTGACCCTGAGTCCTGCACTTCTGAACTTCCCTAGTACGTGTCTCAGCCTCTCCCCTAGTTGCTGTTCATCTTCTGTGGTGACGAGCACATCATCAAAATACGGGACCACCCCGGAGATCCCCTGTAACAGTCGCTCCATGGTGCTCTGGAACAGTCCTGGAGCTATGCTGACTCCGAATTGGTACACTTGAAGGCACCTCTATGTGTTACTATAGTCTGTGCCTCTGCGGTAGCGCCATCTACTGGCAACTGCTGATACGCCTGCACAAGATCAAGTTTAGCAAAGATCTTGCCTGGCCCTAGGGAATGCAGCAGATGGTGTACGATTGGAACCAGGTAAGCGCTCTGTTGGAGGGCCTTATTGATCGTACACTTATAGTCTGTGCAGATGCGCACAGACCCGTCCGGCTTAACGGGGGTCACAATTGGGGTCTCCCATTGGGCATGATCGACTGGCACTAACACCCTCTGCTTGATTAATTTGTCCAGTTCCACATCGATCTTGGGCTTTAGGGCGAAAGGTACCCTCCTGGGTTTCAGCTGGATGGGGGCAATATTGGGATCGAGGTTGAACAAAATAGGGGTCCCCACATATTTGCCGAGTCGCTTGTCGAACACGTCCTGGAACTCCTGCATCAGGTCGCCCTTCAGGGTGCTTTGCATGTTGCGGACTCCAGTGAATCCCATGCCCAGGGCTCTGAACCAGTCCATGCCCAGGAGGCTTGGGTGCTTTCCACTGACTACGGTGAGGAGAAGCTTTTCCCGGAATTCCCCATACTCCACCTGGAACTCACCGATTCCTTCCACAGGGATGCTGTTCCCCTGGTATCGTGCAGTCCCAGCCGCTGGTGTCGTAGTTACCATCTCTGGATGCTGGGGACGGCCTTCTTTAGCTTGTCCCAGGACATGATGGTAATTGGGGATCCGGTATCGATCTCCATTATGCACTCATGCCCCTCGATGTCGACCGTCGTGTAGGTCTTCTCTCCGGGGATGTGCAAGTCTGGCCGATTCGAATGGTGCAGGCCTCGAGATCCTCGGATTTCACGCTCTTCCTGTAGCCGCCCTTCGGATTGGTTCTCATCTGCTGTGCCATCTCCGATTGGCTAGCGTTGCTCCGCAGTTTGTAATGGGGGTTCTGCTTGGCTCTGCAGACTCTAGCGATGTGCCCCTTCCGCTCGCATTGCCTGCAAATGGCATCTCGGAACTTGCAGGTCTGGCGCGGATGGGGTCCCTGACAACTCGCACAGGCATCTCGGTGGCCTCGCCAGTCCTGCTGGTCCTGTTTGGTCCGGCAGACTTCCTCGTCCGACTCTTCCTCGCTCCCCGTGCCTAGGGTTTCCTGGTGAACTGGGGCTGGTTTCTGTGCCGTTCTGCTCTGCATCGTCCCCTGTAGTCTCTCGGCTGCCTTGGAGGAAGATTTGTGAGCCCTCGCCTCGTCCAGTGTGATGTGTAGTGTGAGATTTGTCTTCGCGAGCAACCTTCTCTGCAAGCGAATATCTCTCACTCCGCAGATTAGTTGCTCTAGCAGCATCTCATCGAGGTCTCGGTACTCGCACTGGTTTGCGGCCTTGCGCAGGGCAGCGACGTACTCGCTGATCAATTCTCCCTCATGCTGCAGCCGTTGCTGGAAGTCGAACCGCTGCACATACTTCGATGGCGTTGGGGCGTAGTGGTCCTTCAGCAGTGTCTGAAGCATTTGCCATGAGATGGTGTGGACCGAGTTTGGTTCCGACAGGGCCTCGGCCATATCAAACACCTTGGGTCCACAATGGCTCAGGAACAGGGCTTTCTTCCGTACGTCTGGTAGCCTCTGTAGGTCGCTGGCCACCAGAAAGCATTCGAAGCGGGACATGTAGGATCCCCACTTCTCCGTTGGGTTGAAAGGTGCTGGCGGTATGTAGGAAGACATCGTCGGTAGATTCTCTAAGTACTCCGCTCGCTCGCCTGGCTGGATTTGGGTTCACAGTTCTCTCGTCGGCTCGTGGCTTCAGCTCTTTCCATGGCTTCTGGCCTCAAAATCCTATCCTCGTTGCCAATGTTAAATTGGGTGAATGAGGACTCAGCAAGCCAGGTAGTGAGTGACAACAGCTCTTTATTGTAGGGTGAGAACCCAGCAACTGACCAGGGGAAACAGCTCCCTTTATATACCTTGCAGCTGTGGTGGTCAGCTGACGGTCAGTTAAATCAAACTGCTCACCCAAAATCTACATACATAACACCCGGGCTCTGTTTTCAGCCGCAACAGCCTCCTGCAGCTCTCTGTGGGCTGCATGAGGCCTCCCTGAGCTCTATTTTCACTGGCAAAGGGCTGCAGGAGGCCGTCGCAGCCAAAAATGGAGCTTTGATGAGTGACATAGAGCTGATCATGCCCACCCTGATCATGCTTCCAGACAGACAGACAGACAGACACACACACACACACACACACACACACGGTCAAACGCAACACTGATGCGGCCCCCAATGAAATTGAATTTGATACCCCTGATGTAGATGCTCTAAAACAATAGTCTCCAACCTTTTGGCATCAGGAATCCATGTCATGGAAGACAATTTTTCCATGGACTGGGAGAGGGGAATGGTTTTGGTTTCTCTCACTTGCCCATCACTCATCTCCAGCTGTGTGGCCCAGTTTCTAACAGGCCACCGACTGGGACCGGTTCATGGCCCAGAGGTTGGGGACCTCTGCTCTAGAAGTATTAAATAATCAGGATTGTATACTATATATGGGTGTCCCTTTACTATTTAAGTGTTTCCCTGAATGTGCAACCCTCAGAGAGAGGCTGGCAAAATCAGTAGATTGGCAAAATGAGCACACAATCATGCTCTATACATTTAGCTTAACAGGGAGCATCTCAGCTGTGTTGAAATCCATGGAAGATTCTGGTTGGAGGATTTTTATTGGCTTTTCCTAGATGCATTGTGTTTTTCCTAGAAACACAACTGGGTATCATACTGGATTGGCAGCAGGAGTATAAACACTATAACCATGTTGGTGAACCTATGGCACGTGTGCCGGAAGTGGCACACAGAGCCATATCGCCTGGCACGCGTCACATCGCCCATTCCTCTTCTGGGTTTCCAGGGCACGCATGCACACCAGCCAGCTAGTCTACGGGTTACTGGTGCGCATGCGTGCATGACAATCAGCTGGCCGGGTGGAAGGAGGTGGGGGTGGGGAGGATCCACTGTCCGGGGCTTCCTTGTTTTCCTGCCTGAGCAGGCTGTCCAGGGAAAGAGATTGAATCCCCAGGCCATTGCTTCTGGCAGCGCAAGAACCGCCGCTGCTGGGTCGAAGGGGGTGGGGATGAGAAGGATCTGTTGTCTGGGGCTTCCCTGTCCGCACTGGAGCAGGCTGTCCAGGGAAAGAGATTGAATCCCCTGGCCATTCCTTCTGGCAGCGCAAGAAGGAATGGTTGTCAGACGGATCCTTCCACCCCCACCCCCTTCCACCTGGCAGCGGCGATTCTTGCGCTGCCAGAATGAATGGCCAGGGGATTCGATCTCTTTTCCTGGACAGCCTGCTCCGGTGCGGACAGGGAAGCCCCAGACAACAGATCCTTCCCACTCACCCCCCTTCCACCCAGCGGCAGCGGTTTTTGCCGCTGCCAGAAGCAGCGGGCCGGGACTTCAATCCCTTCCCTTCTCAGGCCCAAAACAGGCCGCGGTGGGGGGGAACAAAACATATGTGGGGGACTGCGCATGCGCAATGCAGAATGCATGCACGGGGATGTGCGCAATACGGGGCGCTTGCGTGGGGTGTCATGTGCGCATGTGCATGGGTGGGGAGGTCGCATTGCATTATGGGTGCTGGCACGCGCACGTGTTATCACGCATGTACACACACACTTCCGGCACGCAACGGGAAAAAGGTTCATCATCACTGCTCTATAATAATCATCATTGACATATTTAATCTAGGGATAGAGTGAATTTTGAAAAAGATTATGTCAATGACAGGAAGAAATCTGAATCATGAACCATGTAGCAGAGCAATATATAAGTGTTCAGCAGAATCCTAGGGATTAACTAAAAATAATTGCAAATCATCTTCACTGGGAGTACTTTGAGATGCCTCTTGTTACTATAATACAGCAATAATTCATAGACTGAAATGAAGGCTTTCCAGGGCTAATCATGTTGGTACATTTATCATGAACCTTCATTGAAGTATTATACCTTTTCATCATCTAGTCCTGCCATCAAGTCCTCAGGAGCTTCATTTTGGGTTTCCACTGGAATAATCTCTTCCAAGAAGTTTGGCTCCACAGCGAAGAGTATTGCATCATGCAGAGTAGGAAAGAACCGGGCTTTAGTAACACAGTGGTCAAAGAAATCATGTTTTTCAAAAGTTTTTATTATGGCAGCTGTGAGATAAAAAGGCAGAAATATTACATGCAGTTGTATGATTATTATTTTTTTAAAGAGAGCTTTATTTATTTATTTATTTTATGGTTCATGCTATAGCCCACAATTGTGCTATATTATCTATTGCCTATCTTGCATATAGATAATTACTATGCCTATACTCACGATGACAGGCAGCTATCAGGACTGTGATTCCAATGTTCTGAAAGACATGACAGAGCTATAAAAGGAAGCCATATGATAATTAGTAATAATTTCACTTTCAGAGGTTGAGACAGTTTGATAAAAGAGCTTCTTCAAACTGATACAGAGGGACCAAGTCTGCTACAGTTCCCAACCAGCATAGCCCTATGGCTGGAATTTGGATAGCTAAGTGTATTTCCATTGTGATGAATCTATGTGTACTGCACGAGTCAAAAAGAGGGCTGTGAAAGTATTTACAGACCCCTCACATCCTGGACATAAACAGTTTCAACTCCTACCCTCAAAACGACGCTATAGAGCACTGCACACCAGAACAACTAGATACAAGAATAGTTTTTCCCCAAACGCCATCACTCTGCTAAACAAATAATTCCCTCAACACTGTCAAACTATTTACTAAGTCTGCACTACTATTAATTTTCTCATCTTCTCATCATTCCCATCACCCATTTCCTCCCATTTTTGACTGTATGACTGTAACCTTGTTGCTGGTTTATATTGATATTGTTTCCTGATTGCTTATTTGTAACCTATGACTATTATTAAGTGTTGTATCTTATGATTCTTGATGAACGTATCTTTTATTTTATGTACACTGAGAGCATATGCACCAAGACAAATTCCTTGTGTGTCCAATCACACTTGGTCAATAAAAATTCTATTCTATTCTATTCTCATGATATAGCCCAGCCCCTCATATTAAATCATTAACATTTATTGATAGTAAGATACAACAGTTGATTACTAAATATCCATGCAAATCTACTGACAGTTCAAATAGAAGTAGTGTGTGAGTGAAGTGCTGAATATGTTTGTTTAACAGTATGTCTTTAAAAAGAAAATCTATTTTTCATGAAAACTTGAGGCAGATCTATGTAGTCTAGATGACTGGCTTCATAATCAGTCTAGATAACAGGAAGAATTGGATGTTCCTGTGTTTGGTTTCCTGCAGTGCATTGGGTTACTGATACTGTTGGTGGATTAACCAAAGCCTAGTGTCCTGATTCTAGTGTATATTTTTCTAATCAAAAAGGAATCAATGTAGATCCATCCTGGACTAGCTACTCAAATTATGCATTAGGTACACATCTGTACTCATATTTGGACAAACTGTACTGTGTGCTTCCTGCATAAAATGTATCACATTTTTTGCTTTATGCTGACATTGGTATCACAGCCAGAATTTTATATTCTGTGATATCTAAACATGAAAATTCATTCCACTGTGGGACTTCTGTTTTGTAGAGAAAAATAAACCAATCCTTTCGTGTTTCTCTTGTTATTTATTTTCTGATCAAATTACATGATCAGTATCATCAGACTACCTGTAGCATTTCAAAATGTGTCTTCTTTAAAACGTTATGCTATAAATTAGATGTCATAAGGTTTCAGGGAAGTGTCAATTTTGTATATATCTGGAAGGCCACATTATTCATCCAGTTTCTTCATCCCTTTGTGATTTCTGTTTTAACTGAGATTCATAATACATTATTTCAAAACACTTATTGTACATTTAGCTAACTAGACCACATCCTTTTAAAAGGAAACCTTCAAAACTGGAAGGCTAAATATAAGTAGGTGGAACATCTTTTTACTGCTGCAAGAAAAATAATATATAGATGAAGGAACTTTAAAAATAAATATACTGATTATATTTGATTGTGCTGCTTGCATTTATTTATTTATTTTGTTTTATTATAAAATTTATTGGTCGCTCATCTTACCACAGAGTAATTCTGTGTGTCTTACAGTCATAAAAATGTATTTATACAGTATATAAATTAAATTAAAACCAAATATTAAAATCAGGTGACACATGGGATGGGTGGGAACGGAGTGGAGGGAGGTGGGATCTGTTATTACTTGATCAACCACCTCCACTGTGCTGTTCTCCCATTGGGGCCCCAAACCAGCTGGCAAAGCTAGGTCTTGAGTCCCTTACGAAGCCTTGAGGTCCTTACTTGTAGTTGACCTTGCTTATTAGATATCCACTTATAAATTCCAAACAGAGTCTATCACACACACACACACAACACACATATATACTAAATCGAAGTTTTAGATTAATAAAATCTTAAAACAATACAAGAGACTTACCTCCCGTAATAAACAAGAAGCTTGTAAATCAACAAAGTGCACCATGCTAAAGTCTAAAACAATAGTGTGAATCCTATTCATGGCATACTTTGAGTCAAGTGTATACAACTGAGTTGTAGACCTTGTTAAACGAGGGTCTGATGAAAACCACATGTTATTCAGATCCTCCTTCCGCTTTGCATAGCTATACGGCCCTTCTCTTGCTGGAGATTGGAAGTATTGTATATCAGAAGGGTTTCTTGTCCAACGTACCAAGGCCAAAGAAGAAGCAGAGTATGATTCATTAGCAATAGGAACTCGCTTTAGAAGTTTCTCTCTATAGGGTATCTAGAATTCAAGAGAGATAAGAGATTCTAGAAGAGAATGGGGTGACACTGAAAATCATATTGTATTTCCTATTGCTCTTTACAGACTCATCATTTTCATATACTTAAACTTTGGGCCACTCTCAATTTAATGTCATATTTATCATTTCACTTACAAGAGTTCTCAGAGTTTTCCTTTAGATATTGGAGAAACGGTCTTAATTTTTGGGAGGAAGTCTAACATCAGAATTCCTTCCTGCTTCCTTATTACCAAGAAAAATGTGGAATGGTAAGGGGTAAAATGGGAAGGATTACAGATTATATGAAGTCTTTCCAGTCCTCTGCCATGTTCCTGATTGGAGAAAAAATTTACAGGAGCCATTGAGTGAGCCATACTAATTCCATTCTATTGTGAGAAATAATTGTCAGAAGTGTCAGGGAAGGCATTCTGCCTGCTGATCCTTCTCTGCCAGGTATCTGGATTCATCAGACCACTATCTTCCTTTCACATTCCACATACCATGGAAAAGTGAGTAGGTTTGCTTTGAAGATCGTTAGCAAAACCACACTTTAGGCAATGTATGAATTGTTCTATGGAGGAAATGGTAGGCTAAATTCTGCAGTTCAGGGCTTTGATCTCAATCCTAATACCTTATCAGTGGACTGTCAGTAGTCCTGGCCTCCGGCTACTGGTACCAGATTAGTCTGTAATAAGGGTTCCCTCATCCTGGATTTGATTGTTGATAAAAGAGCCAACCTGGCATGTATTACGTCATCTTGTGCAAAGTTGTGCTCATTCCTGGATTGGCAGGCCCTGCTTACAGATTTCAGACTTCACCTCAGTGGTGAAATCCAAATTTTTTTACTACCGGTTCTGTGGGTGTGGCTTGGCGAGTGTGGCTTGGTGGGTGTGGCAGAAGGATACTGCAAAATCTCCATTCCCACCCCACTCCAGGGGAAGGTTGCTGCAAAATCCCCATTCCCACCCCACTCCAGGGGAAGGATACTGCAAAATCCCCATTCCCACCCCACTCTGGGGCTAGCCAGAGGTGGTATTTGCCGATTCTCCGAACTACTCAAAATTTCCATTATCGGTTCTCCAGAACCTGTCAGAACCTGCTGGATTTCACCCCTGCTTCACCTGCTCATTTAACTGCTTACAGTTATTCATGGTCTAGTCACCTCCAGATTGGGCTACTGCAGTGTACTCTATATGGGGCTGCCTTTAAAGAGTATCCAAAAGTTTCAATTGGTAGAGAATGTAACGCCAGGGACAATTATTGCACTCCTAGAATAGCACATCCTATATATCTGTCTCATGAGCTGCATTGGTTGCCAGTTTGCTTCCAGATCTAAATGAAGGTCCTGGTTTTAATCTTTAAAGCCCTTCAGGGCTATCTGAGGAACCACATCTCCCCAGTTACATCAGCCTACCCCATTAGATCTGGCAGAGAAGGACTGCTGTGGGTATCATCAGCTAGAGACCTACATTTAGTTGGTCCCAGGACATGTGTCTTCCCTACTGTTGCACTCGCCTTATGGTTGTTCTCCCCAAGATTAGATTAGATTAACTCCATCCCTTTTGACATTCTATAAGTCCCTAAAGACTTGGTTATGTGATCAGGCTTGGGGTTCCCAGAGAAATGGAGATACGGTTGGAGGGCTCCATCGCTGAGGTGATCATTTTTTATCCTTTCTGTTTAAAGTTTGTATATTTGATTTTATAATATTTATCTTTTAATGTGGATTGTTACCATTTTTAAACCTGTTGTTTTATATTTGTCACTTTTTGTGACATGAGCTGCTATACACATTTGATTAATAAATAAAGAAGACAAATATTTTATGGCCTATTGCTGTAGGCTGTAAGTGCAAGAAAGTGGAAAGCGTTTTCCTCAGTGTTGTTTGTCTAAGAATTAAGAAAGGTTTTGAGTAAATATGTGCATGCACATATAGATAAGAAATGCATCTGACCCTGGGGATCAGCTCAGGTGGGTCACAAACACAGGCGCAGTTTAAGTCTTTGCTCTGTCCTTTAACACTGGACATACTGACTGAGATCAAGGATCGCATCTCATTTTCATCCAGAGGCACTGCCTTCATATCCATCTGAAACAGAAAGAGGGTTAGACTACTGTTTTTAGGTGTGCATAGCAGTGGTGGGATTCAAATTTTTTTACTACTGGTTCTGTGGGTGTGGCTTGGCGGGGGTGGCATGGCTTGGTGGGCATGGCTTGGTGGGTGTGGCAGGGGAAGGATACTGTAAAATCTTCATTCCCTCCCGACTCCAGGGGAAGGATACTGTAAAATCTCCATTCTCTCCTGGCTCCAGGGGAAGGTTACTGCAAAATCCTCATTTCCTCCCAATCAGCTGGGACTCGGGAGGCAGAGAATAAATGGGGGTGGGGACAGTCAGAGGTGGTATTTACCAGTTCTCCGAACTGCTCAAAATTTCTGCTACCAGTTCTCCAGAACTGGTGAGAACCTACTAAATACCACCTCTGGTGCATAGCTTCTGAACTAGTATTGGGAGAGGATAATTTACCTTTTTCAAAATGTACTTTTTGAACTGCTTCATGTTTGCAAATGAGATAGAAGCACAGCACTGGAATATTTTCACACCCTGAATTTCTATGGCCTAAAAAGCAAACAAAATAAACCTCTTTAGATGCAGAGCCTTTTCAAAATGTTACCAAATGGCGTGGATTTTTTTTTTGAATTCCAACCAATAGTGTGTGTTCTCAAGCTGTTATATTTGATTATTGAACATAATGGATGTCCCCTAAGTATCATGCTATTATCTCCTTCTTGTAGGTACAAGAGGGCAATTTGACTAAAGATTTGTGCTTGGAAACACACACACACACACACACCGACCCATACACAAACACACACAAATGCACAGACACACAAACTCTCTTGTCCCTGCTATGGAAAAAACAACAACAAAACTATGAACTACTGACTCTAGAAATCCTCTAGTAGGATTTTATTATAGAAAGTTAATGTTTTAACAAATGTCTAAACAGATATTTTAAGTTTTAAGCATGTAACTATTTTAGCAGTTTTCTTGAAATTATTTGCTAATGAAATAGCAGTAGCACTTATCTGCCACTTCACAGTGCTTTACAGCCCTCTCTAAGTGGCTTACAGAGTCATCCTATTGCATCCAACAATCTGGGTCCTCATTTTACCAATGGGAAAAGGGTGGAAGGTTGCGTCAACCTTGAGCCTTGAAATGGCAGTTTGTATAGAAAATCAATTTTTACTTTTAATATAATCTAATACCAGGTACATTTAGGCACATAAAACAGCATTTAGATAATGCATGAATCAAATGTAATTAGGTGATACAATTGGCATTAATAAAATATATTTTCATGGCTGATATTAGGTTAAGAAATTGATGGGAAATTGCGCTCATGACAACTATTAACTACAGTCTGTTAGGATATGTTTTTCAGAATGGTAGTCAGGATGGCAACGATTTTGCTTTATGAAAGGTGACATTACCAATCATAATCCTGATAATTATTATAATTCCCTAACAAAATAGGAGTCAGGGCTCCTATTAGTGGCTAAAATTATCCCAACTGAACTTGATGGATTTATTTGAATGGCAGAGCTGGAATGCAGAGAATATACACAAACATCTGTCATAAGTGAACATTATGAGTTTTGGAAATAAGAGAAAATCCAAGTCTTGACTTCAAACCGTGCAAAAGGTTTACAATGCACCTGGGTATAGGGGTAAATTCTAAGCTACTTTTCCTGCTCACTCAGAGGCTGTCATCTGTTATGTGTATCATTTCATGAAATGCAGTTAAAATAGTTTCTAATCATGTTCATCACTGTCTCAGGGTGAGCCTGACACAATCATTTCTGAAATTAATTTATCTGGCCCTGTCAGCTGTTGGTATGCTGGTAATGGAAAATGATTATAGCAAGTAAGGTATATATTTTATCTCCTTCTTACCTCACTGTAGTCAGAGAAACTGCGATAAATATTGGTGTTTGGAATCTGACCCAACAACATCATCTTCATTCTGAAACAAGGGTATATACATTGGATATACTTTCTCCTTATGAAATATAATAAAACCAATGGATCAAAATTTTCCAACCTATCTCACCCTGGAAATATGTCTGAAATATTATTTTTCTTAGAGAAAAAGGAGAAACAATGATGAATACAAATTGTGTTTATACATAATGTTATACTCATCTAGATGAAGTGCAGACTCCTTTGTATTATATTTCCCACTTTTATATCTACATGGAGAAGGGGCAGGAAATATGCTATTATTTTGTGTACCCAATGGAAAGAGCTCATTTCATGAAATATAGAGAAGCCTTGCTATTGCAGAAAAGAAATATATTATCAGTCTGACACTGAAAGCTAATCATTTCTTCTGCATTAGGTTACCGGTACTAGGATTTGCTAGTGTTGACTATTTCTTTTAAATAACTGCATATTATGCAAGAGAACTAGACAAACAACGATGTATGGGACTGCTTAATACCCCTGGTGCTGCATGCTGTTTTTGATACTTGTTCCAAATATAGTAATTTACAACAAAGTAGAATAATCCCGCAGTTAATTATTCTAACAAATGAGAGTGGAGTAGAGATTGGGAACTGGGTTAAATACTGTACATGTAGGACTGTCCTGGCCAGTCCTGTGGACTCACCAGTGCAATATCACTTCACATGATCTTGAAACTATCCCTCTGTCGATGGAAGCTAGGACTGCATTAGCTTTTTTGGCATCTGCAGGATATGCTTGTTCATACTTAAGTGGTAGTCTATTAGAACACCTTCCAAAGCCAAAACCAAAGTAAATGGTTCTTGTTATAGGCTGCCATCAATCAGCCCCAACACCATCTAGTTTTCCAAACAGGAACTTTTTGTTCTTTCAACCAAGAGTTTCTTCTAGAAAAACAGAACTAAAAGTACATTGGGACTTCCTGCTCAAAGACCAGAAAAGCAAAACGTAACAAAACATTGTATAAGTAGTCCTCAATTTACAACTGGTCATTTATGACAGTTTGAAGTTCTGACAATGATGGAATGGCTGCATTATAGCCTGTAAACAATCTCCAGCCCTCATAAATGGTTGCGCTGTCCCCCCAATCATGTGATCGCATATCAGGAGGGTCAGCATTACAACTCTCCTGACATGGGATGTTCCGCAGTGATGTGACTGCTATTCACAATTCTTTCTGACCGTTTCCAACCAAAAAATGCCCATTCATACGAATGGGTTTGCTTAACCACCACCACAAAAAAAAAGGCTGGAAAATTACTTTTGGTCATGTGCCTCAATTTATGACCAGCTTTCTGGATATGATTGTAAGTCAAGGACTACCTGTATCTGTTTTGGAACACACAGATGTCAATTAGGACTATATTTTAATGAGAAATCTACTTGTTTGCCCAACAGAGCCAGATTTCTAGGTGTAAAAAGGAACATTCTGGAAAAAGAAAATATAGGGAAAGTACAGGAAGGCAACAATAATCAGTTAAAGGAGTCACTTATTACTATTTCAAATAAGGTTTTAGGTTTCATTATATGTTCAGAGTTCATTATAGAGAGGGCAGCAGAAGAAAGAGTGTCTGAGCATCCCACTTAGATGTTCTTAGGCAAGCCTTCCTTTGTTCCTTGTTTTCTTTGTCCTTTTTCTTTGTCCTCTGATTTATCCATTTTATAGAACACAAAGGATAAGGGAAAGCCAGCATTTTGGGGGGCAGATGTCTCTTGCAGTATCTAATCAAGCAAAATGCCCTATCTCTAATGTCCTGACGAAAGTGAGCAAATCAGAAAGGGTAGCAGTTAAAGAAACCCACCTAACAACTTTGGTGGAAAGATACAAGCACAGTCCATCTTTTGCAGCTCTAGTTTTATATAAATGGGATTATATATGAGATGCTTTTCGGAAGGTACGGGGATCTTTTAACATAAAATAAAATAGCTTATAGCAAGTTCTGGGATAATGTTTTGCATAAATTCCATCTATTTTTTATATAGCCTCAGAGCAGAGAAAGAAGAAAAGCAGGTTTTAGAAGTAGGGCATGAAATATAAGAAAGGATTCAGGGGGGAAAAAACAAGGGTACTATCTTCTCAACTTCCTAATGTCAGAGAGCTAAATCAGGTATTAACATAATTTTTCTCAAGACATATTATTGAATTATCAATGTCAATATTTCAAATATATATTCGAACATGCAAGATTTTCAAGGAAGTATGTGTTAGTATATAAACCAATATAAGAAGTCTCTTTTAAAATCATTTGGATAAAAAAATGGAACAGCAATGGCACTGGGCAACTTATATTACCCCATCTGATAAAAGAGATCCAGAATTAGAACATTTCCAACAGATGGCAGATCAGGAGTGAAATGCTCCCGGTTCGGATCGGTTCGGCCAAGCTGGTAGCGATGACGGCTAGTTGTTTGAGAACCGGTAGCGATGGTGGCTTGAGGCTCCGCCCACCTGCCTGGTTGTCATTACTTCCTGGTTTTAACCAGGAAGTAACCTGTTTTTACCCTCTGCGCATGTGCAGAAGCAGAGGATCAGTGTGCACACTTCCGAACCAGCGTGTGCACTTCTGAACCGGTAGGGAAGGTAAATAGATTTCACCCCTATGGCAGATTATTATTTACTTGATGATGAAAGGGAAATTTCATTGAGTATTTTGTTTTATTACAAAATTATTGTTATTATCAAATATTTTTCTTAAAGTTCAAGTCATCTTACAGTAAGAAGGATCAGAAAAAATTAACATTAGAACTTGTCATGTGGAGTAAGACAACGATATGGTAGGATAAATACCTGTGCGATCTGACACTTATTATAAAAAAGGCAAATCCCAAAGAAATTCCTAAGCCAATATCCAGACCAAGGCAGAGGACAACTAGAAAGGTCACAATCCAAATTCCCTTTAAAAGATGAAAACAGGAACATTATTATTAAAAATTTAATAATCACAAATTAAATATCCATAACCCTAAAGCAAAATACTTGCTGTTTAACTGTAGCAGTTGTTCAAAGAACGATTATAACTTGTACCACAATACACATAGACATATCCAAACAATATATAGTATCATCACATTAAGAAAAGTCAACTGATATACATATTTTAAAAAGAGGCAAGGAAATATACAAAATATAGCCCAAGGAAAATACTTTCCTTATTCACCCTGACCTCTCTACCACTCCCTGGAAGCATGGTTTAAGTCTGTATTTTTTTTTCTCAGAAGGTGAACATATTTCTAAACAGAGCATTGTGCTAGTGTCCAGATGTTTTATGGGGTCTGTGTGAGAAGTAGAAATCAGGGGTGAAATGCTACTGGTTTGGACCGGTTCGGCGAAACTGGTAGCGTTGGCGGCACAAGGATCCGCCCACCTGCCTGGTCGTCGTTCCTTCCTGGTTTTAACCAGGAAGTAACCTGTTTTTTACCCTCTATGCATGCGCAGAAGGGTTTGTGCATGTGCAGAGGGTCCGCGCACGCATGTGATGTGTGCATACTTATGAACCAATAGGGAAGGTAAGTAGATTTCACCCCTGGTAGAAATATTAATGAGAATATAGCACATTAAATGTTCATTAACTGATTCTTAAAAGTTAACACAATATTTTAAAAAATTAAGATACGGCAGGGAGCCTTGTGACTCCTAAGAAAGATGTCTCATGGACACCATTGAGAACATATTTTTAAGGAGTTCTTCCCACTGCAATTCTGCTCCACTAAAGCATATCTCAGAGACTAGAACATTCAGATGAAGGCACAGGGTCCTTCTAATTAGCCAGAACTCATCCTGCTAGATGAATAGTGTTATCTGTACAATAAATACTCTCAAAATTTCTGTGTTGGATAAAAGAGGTTCTGAGATTTTATTTCCAGCAGCTTCGGTATATGTAATGGTCACTTTTGAGGTTAAAGCTTAGTGGTAAAAAGCACCAAACATTTTGCTCATAGTTAATGTTCTAATTCGTTTATTTGGAGATACCACTTTCTAGGAGAACTGATATGGAGAAAGATCAGAAAGTGTTCTTTGGGTATCATTGGAGTATTTTAGTCAAGGCTATGATTAATAGGACTAGGAAATAGATTTCATGAAGCAAGTTGTGAGATCCATCAACTTCCCAATTGGGGATGCTATCTTATTAAGCAAGGCTAACAACTGAGGCTGGAGATCCAAAAAGTTGAAAAAATTCTGGTTAAAGTAGTGTTGCAATAATATTGCAGCACTCTAACTAAACTACTGGGTGTTCAAGTCGCAATATGCAATGGGTCTAATCTGAAATGCCAACAACTAACCTATAAATCAAGGATCTGTCTTCTAATAGCTATTGAGCCTAGACCTGTCCCATTAAACTGGAATTTTCAGATAGATTTCAGACTTATTTTTAAGTATTAATACACATATTGTATTATCCTCTAGAAACATAGTTAAAATATTTATCTTGGAGAAAGTACACAGTGAAAAAACTCTGTTCTCCTTTGGTGCCACAATCTAACCTGGGGCACCTGAAAGGTTCTTCTTTTCTTTTCTTCTTCCTACTTTTGCTTTTATAAAGTGTACATTTAGCCTCTATCATCTTACCTAATTTTGGCACAAATTGATTCTTCTAACTCCAAGTTACAGGATATTTGGCATATTGGCTCTGTTCAATGGTGTGCTAATTAATCTGCTACCTGGTTTAATCTGACTCTCTAGCATTGTTTTACAGATAATGCAAAACTTACAAAATCATATTTATCTTGATTCCACAGGTAAGGGACATCCATAAATTTTTCAAGAAATGGGAACATGTTGACGAGTACAATGGCAGCCAAAACAGCCTGGGTAAATTAAAAAAATGATACTGTTGCCAATTCTAGATATTATACAAAATATACACTAAATTCTAAACTGCCTAGTAGCAACTAAAGATATTCCATAGAAGTTAACAGTTTGAATTAGGAAAATCTTAGAGTGTGCAGAGATGGACAAATTAACAAAAGAAATCAAGGAGAAAGAGGATACAGAATAATACAAAGTGTGGTGTAGGTGGTATGAATGGTTGTGTTGTGGCTCCGTTGCCTGAGCCTGGGCTATCGACAGATGCAGACTCTGAGAGTGAGGGAGAGAAGTTGGCAAGGCCTCCCTCTCCAGGACCCTCCTCTCTGGCAATGCCTCTGGGGACAGTAGCAAGAAGGTCCATTGGTAGTTATAATAGTTTTAAAAGGGATGGATCATTTTTAAAATCCAAAGCAATGAGATATTTTGAAATAGGTCAGGCATATATCTCCTTAATTCACTGAACAATTAGAAGGAGGAAGAAATACAGTACAACCATACAAACAAGATTTTGTTATTCTAGCTAAATTCAATAAAAGCCATTTTAATTTTCCAGTGGAGTTAGGACAGTTCCTGGTCTGACCTACCTGGTGGATCTGACATCTTGAGAATTGGCAGCTCGTTAAAAAAACCCGCAGGGATATAGAATGTATCAATATTCTGATGACCTAGGTTTTTAAAGAGAGCAATCTTCCATTCTGGTACAACATTTATATAGCCAAACTTCAGATTTTCACTTTAACTTACATTTGGAAGGTACTGGAAGTAATACCCCAATTTTAATCCTGACACCAGCATTAAGGAAATTCCAATCAGAGCTGCAAGCTAATTTTTAAAAAATGACATTAGAAATGTTAACATGATGCTGATAGTTCTTTCTCATATTTTGTAAGTCAAAATAGGCCACCTAACTCAAGTCTACTTTCAGAACATGTAAGAATGATATGTACCATGCTAATTAATATGATGAAATTTCAACCACCATCACATCAAAAAAGATTCTATTAATTTGATTAAAAGGTCAACTATTGCTAAAGTGCCTGCTAATTCCTTAATTTGACTTTGGATTCCTAAATCTATTCATGACTTGCCTTCAATAAAGTTTACTGTTTTGAAGTTAGATGATCTTGACTTGGACTCAAGCTTTTTCACTACACCAGGGATTCTCAAACTTGGAGGTAGGATATTGTACAACCAACTTGGAGGGGAGTGGGGCGATTAGCAGATTTTGAAAAATCTGATGAGGCATATTCAGGCAAAACCCATTCCAAGCTTTGCTCTCTGTTTTCCCCAAAGAAAGTTTTCGCAGTACTCATGATTTGTCTGTACAGGCAAAGCAGAAGCATTGTTAAAAACTCCCCCTGTCCTTTACTTCTCATTTTGCCTGCCCAAGCCTATAGAAGGCAGGTGTGGTTAGATCAAAATTTAATTGTTACTACATACATGGTGTGTTTATTTTTTAGGCTTATTCATTGGAGAAGAGTGTCACACAAATTCATTTACCATTTCAGAAGTGATGGTACCTCAAATTTTGAGAATTTGATTGAACCAGGAAACCATATCCAGACTGCAAAATTCAGGAGACAACTAGATGACAGATAATATGGCAACGATATTATCTTTAGAAAGGACTCGACAGGTGGATGAAAATGCAAAATCCAGTATAAACATATGGGTTATTGGGCAACCAAACATAATAATATATAAGGACCTGGTGAAAGCATTAGAATGATTTGGCAAAAGAAAGCAAAGATGGAGTGCCTTGGGTGCAATTCCAAAACATTTGGAGCACCACTTGTACACCATCGGCATTGACAAAATCACTATCAGTCAACTGAATAGAGTAGAGTCCATTTGAATCTGGAGGGGGAGGGGACCCTCATTTCAGAAGGCAGGTGCTGCTACAAAGAAGGCATGTTTTCCAATAGATGCTATTGTGAAAGCAAAGGAACCTGGAGTGCACCATTCTTGCCATATCAATTCAGCCAGTTTGATGGTGTTACTAGTGATTTTCCAGAGTTTACAACCTAGATATTGTATTTCTTGGTTCAACATTGGACCAGTTGCCTCACCTCTTACATACTAACCTACTTATTAGCAAATTCTGGATAATGCGTGACCATGGCCACGGATACCCAAGACTTAACTCAAGATTTAAATCATAACATTTCTTCAAGCCTTTGTGGACTCTCTGTAATGACATCATGGTCTCCCAGGGATCTGCGGACCACAGGTTGAGAACCATTGCTCTATGCTAATTATCTATTTCTTAATCTATTTATTTGTTTTTAAAACTGTAACATGTAATTCTTGTTACGTTTTTAACATTTATCTAGATGGCAATAGTGTACTTGGTCAACATTTCTTAATTTCAAGGACACAAATGTTACCAGACTTGTTTATTTTTTGAATGAGAGATTAAGGTACATCACACTAATGAGTTACATTGAGGAGTCAAAAAGATATCCTGAAAGATGACAACTATAAAACATTTCTGACAGTTGCCAAAAAAAACCCCATGTCAACAAAGTCATCAAGAACTGAGCTTGATCTGAAGGAGAGTTCACCTATTCTTCTGGCTTAACTATAATTATATTTTATAATAATGCTAATCAAAATTTATGAAAGGTCAACTTGCAAACAGGTATGTGTCAAACCAAAAAACCCTAATGGGGTTAAAAAGATTTCTGCCTATTTATTTATTTGTTTGTTTGTTTGTTTGTTTGTCAAGAACTTATTAGGTAATTTATATAATTATAAGCATGAATTGAATATATAAAATAGATACAAGCAGAGGAAACATTAGGACAGGGGATGGTAGGCATGCTGGTGCTCTTATGCACGCCCTTACAGACCTCTTAGGAATGGAGTGAGGTCAACAGTAGACAGTCTTAGGTTAAAATTTTGGGGGTTTTGGATGACTTCTTATGCAACAACATCGCCACTGAGACTGATAATAATGAACCAAGGGCAGCCTTTGAAGTGACAATGCATTTTTTCAAATGCTGTAGTTATTTAACTATTTGCTCATGCTGACAAACTCTGTAAAGCATCTCTTTTGCATGTTCCAAACTGCAGAAAAAACCATGTTCTAACAAATACACCCAAATCTAGATTTGAAACAAGTACTGGATCTAACTCACCTGTGTTTTTCCACCAGTCTTCTCCTGAATAACAGTTGTAGAAATTGCACAGCTGACGGAAAAAGTCTTAAAAAATGAACTGAAGACATTGCATAGCCCAATTGCTATTAAATCCTGTACATGATAAATAAAAATAAACCTCCTGGTATTCAGATTACTGTGCTGTGAAATATAGGGACTACAAATATTTTCCACTAGAAAAAATAAGGATGACAAACTTCAGAATATCAATATATCCTTATCATTTATAATCAAAAGATGTTTTTGTTTTAGGGAGACATTCAGTCATTACAGTTAATGTATCTCTTAAATCAACAGTCCTTTTTTGGAAAAATGGCTCCTACTGCTTTCTTGAATATGCTTAGATTTGCACAATGCCTGCAGCTCTCAGAGGAGTCCACAGGAAGGATCAACAGCATCACAACGGTGACCATGACTTCAGCTCCCGAAGTCCCATTCCTTTTTACATGCATGTAATATGTGTAATGCATGTTCAGAAGGAGGTGGGCTTTGATTGCCAAGTTTTATCTACAATTGTGATGCTGTTGACACACCACTGTGGGTGCCCCTGGAGGGACTTCTGCCTAATCATATTTAAAATGTGTACAATATAGTCCAGTCTTTCTCAACCTTGGCAAGTTTAAGATGTGCGGATTTCAATTCCCAGAATTCCCCAGTCAGCATGACCAAGAACTAGTTTTCTATAAATACCTCTGTTCTAATAGATAAAGCCATAATTTTAATGGGCAATTACTTTTGTTGTTGTTGTTTCTTTTTGGACTTGTAACTTTGATTTTATGTGTTGTGGTAGGCTTAAAGTCTTTCAGAACAGTTTAATTGCATTACTGATGTTGTCACACTTTTAATCTTGAGCACCCACAGGGACTTAATTTAACTTATTTAATTTAGGTCTGCCTGACTCCAAACAACTCTAGGTGGATTGTAATGTAGTAAATAGATTAGCATGCAATACAATTCAAAAGCAAACCAACAAAAAATAGATAGGAAAGCAGATAAAGCACAAGATGGCAAATCTAGCCCTGATGTGGGAATAGCCAGGTCTTCAAAGTGCTCTGGGAAACTAATAGTGCGAGAGCCACCTGGATATCGGGGGGGGGGAGCTTTATTCTGGGGGCAGGCCCCACAACAGAGGAGGCACACCTCTTGGATCCCAAAAGTTGACACTGTTTAATTGAAGGGACCCAAAGTATGCCAACCCTGTTAGTCTGTATTGGCTGGACACACATCACAGGAGATGATAGACATTCCTTCAAATTACAGGTCCTATGCCGCATGGTGCTTTATAGGTCAAAGCCAGCACCTTGAATCACAACCAGAAACATAGCGGATAATGCAGGCTGGTCACTGCCCATGCTGCTGTATTTTAGACCAATTGAAGCTTCTGAGGATTGCTCCACATAAAGCACATTACGACAGACAAGTTGTGAAGTGATTAGGGCACGAATGATTGTCTGGAGTGTCTCCTGATCAAGAAAAGTGTGCAACTGGTATACCAGAGGAAGCTATGCAAAGGCTTTTGACTGATCAGTTAAATTAGTGAAGAATTGCTTTGTTTTTCATATTTATCTCAATGTGTCCCAATGTATCTCTAATGTACTCAGAGACAAATAGTGACTACAGAGTTGCATGCCTTCCACAGACCCTGGAAATCTATGGAAAAGTATATTTAATTATAATTTCTTTATTCTCCCAGAATTCCATCAATTTCTTGAAGCTTCTGCCTTGCGATATATAACTATTACCTGAGTGTGTCTGATGTGATAGTTGTGAATACTTGCATACTTCTTTCCCACAAAAATGAGAAGGAAGTAGCTTACTATTGCCAGAGATGAAGCATGTAATATAATTTTGTCCAGTTTTGAGAAGACAGGTAATGTAGGATTCAGAAACCTGAAACAAAAGAGATGCTTTAGTCCTGTGTAAAGAACATCCTTGAACACTTTGATTAGGATATACAAGCTATAGTTCTATTTATTTACTGATTTACTACCATCTCTTCTCTTTCAACCCACAATTTTGTGCACCAAGCAAGTAGTGCTAATAATAAATATGTGCTTGCTTGGATTTCAAACATTTAATTTATGTGCTTATTGTTAGCTATCTTAGAAACTTTTTCTGAAAATTAGGACAAATAACCTTTATTAAAAGTTTAAACTGAGCAATGGACAATATTTTTTCCCCAGCAGAACATAGAAGGCTTGGGCAACTCTTTAAATTTAAATTTGATCTCCAAAGTGTGCTTTGGATAGTGAAGACACCACCACTCTGTACTCAACAAAGCAGTTGACTCTTTTCCAGAGGTCACACAACTGCCCTTCACAGCTGCCATGTAATCCTGGAAAGGAAAGAGGCATTTTAAGGATTTACACTGACATCCCCATGTCCTCCAAAGCAACATTCAAAGTTCAAATTTGACATTCCTTCTCCTAATTTCTTATTTCTAGTATTTTACATATGAAATAAAATCATAATAAAAGGAAAAATTGACATTCCGCACAGTACTAAAGAGTCACTTTAGAGTCACCATTAACGGTGATATGAATGGCAAATAAATCTGATAAGTAAGATAAAATAATACATTATTTTTAGCTCATTTTAAGAAGTGTGCAGTAATTATAGCTCTTTATGAACACTGGTGGTCCGT
Organism: Pantherophis guttatus; assembly: GCF_059756535.1. Lineage (NCBI taxonomy): Eukaryota > Metazoa > Chordata > Lepidosauria > Squamata > Colubridae > Pantherophis > Pantherophis guttatus. Next base: position 63,244,378 of record NC_142065.1, read on the forward strand.
ACATGATACTGATGGCTAGAACAAAGAATCTTTACACCGTTCAGTAAATGTTAAATCCTGCCCCCATCAGTACCTTACAGTATTCCCCATCAGGGAAATTACAGTATATAGAATATTTCAACACTGTTGGCTTGGCTAAATGCTGTTGGCCACAAATAGAGATGGCAGCATATATTTCAATGACAAAGTTAGCAACATTGAAATATGTATGACATTAAGCTTTCAGGTTCATGCATTGGCAAATGTTTCACAGGAATTTCAAGCTGAGGTATTATTACTAAGTTCTTTACCCAATTCTTCAATTTCATCATTACTTCCTTTCCTTTTTCTTATGTCATTATTTTGATTTTTTAAATTTATTATTTGTTCTTCCTTTTCTCCCCCCTGCATATCTTACCCTGAAAGGGAATAGCATGGTAAGTACATATTTATACATGTATGAAAAATACATAGTATTAGATTTAGATTACATACTTGTGGGGAGTCATTGTAAAAACTCCTTCACTAGATTCAGCATGTAGATGAGTTTGGGTAGAAAGCATTGTAAATGCAATAATCTGTAAAAGGAAAACAATGCACTCTATATTATTTAAGATGAATATTATTTATTTAAATTTATTTCAATATTACATTTGTATACCCTCGAATTCAGTCTTGATTAATGGCAATTACAATGTCAATATCTACCTTGGCATTATGGACTAATAATTGTTCTGCTTTAGCCAGATATTGAAATAGATTCTAATAATATTCAGTGGTATAATGCCAAACACGGAAGACTTTTGATTAGTTAAACAGTAGGATATAATCACCAGTGCAACAATTAGTATCAGGAGTGGGGGGTGGAAAAGTTTCATGGTCAGAAAAGGATTTTCCCCCACTGATACTGAAACTTAAGGCAGAATGTTTAATGTTTAAATCTCCATTTCCTAAGAATGCATTTCTAAGGACAATAATAGACTATAACACTATTATATAAAATTGGGCTTTATCTGAATCATAAACAAAATGTTCTTACTGACTCTGCAGTGAAGGCAAAGAAGGGATGGTATAGTGTCCCCTGAATTTGAGGTATGCAATAAAACAAATTCCTTTGTTTTTATCAGAGGACCTGAAATAAATTATAATAAGGGACAATGCTTCTTTCAGATGCAGTGTTTTCTTATTGTTCTTTGCGGAGAACCTAAGGCCAATATAATATAGCCAAAATAAAAGAGTAGCAAAATTCTTAAAATTCAGTTCTGTACTAAAGAAACACAATGTTTGAAGGAAACTGTTTCATGGAACACTCTATGACTTCAAATCAAAGTCAAACTGTGACTTTGGTAGCATAAAAGTAATTGTTGAAAAATGTCAGATATTTACCAAAACAAGCTCCATTGGAAACTCAACAGGATAGTGTTTATAAGTTATTTTAATACATTTGCCAACCCTCAGCAATAGTAAAGAAAGCAAAAACAGCAGGATACTAGTGGAATTTGCTTTAGGGAGACCCATGCAGTAGTATACCAAATTCTGAAAAAAAGAAAATGTCAGCAAAATGTTAATTTGCTGCTAATAGTATGAAGTAAATATCAATATAGTTTTTTAAATGACATAGTTTTTTGCTTCAGAAATAAATATAGTTGCCTATTTCACACACATGACTCTGGGAGGCTTACAATTAAATCAATAATAATAATAATAATAATAATAATAATAATAATAATAATAATAATAATGCAAACAAGACTATTTTATTTTAAGAAGATACTTGGTTGATACCTAGGAGGTTGGCAGCAACCTGAATCAACCATTAGCATCAGTCAATGGTATTTATGATACAATTTTAAATGTTCAGTTGACTGAGTTTCATGTTTAATGAATAGAAGAAGAATACAAACAAGACAAATGTTAAAAACAATTAAGAACTAAAAACCATTTCATGGGTTCCACGCCACTCTTTAATCCCTGGGACAGATAGCAAAACTAGATCTTCAAGCCCTTCTAGAAGGTTCTTCTAGAGGTCAGTCTATCTTGGGGGTAATTATTTTCCCTAGGACAGCAGAGAAGGCCCTCATCCTGGGTCCTACCATATGACACTATCCCTCGGATGCATACTACCCACAACTAGTTTCTTCTGCTGAGCCTAATGGGGCAAATCAATGCCACTCGGAAAAGGTGGTCCCTCAAATAACCTGATCCTGGTAATGAAGACCCTTATGCTATATTTCTTTTATATTCTTTTATATTATTTAGAAGTTAAGCCCCACCATGTTTAAAGGGGGTTGATTTATCTTCACTGTTTTAAGAAAGACAATGACATGTCATAAAGAAAATAATAATTCCTAAAAAACGGGGAAATTAAGTCCCTGGTGAGAATTAAGATTCCTCGTGTGTGTTGCGACCACTCATTATTATATCTTTAAAAATGAAGGAATTTGATAAAACTTTAACTAGTATCTTTCACTCTTCATGGGAAATACATTAATAATGACTTCTACTTCTCCCCATTCTTGTCAAGAAACAGGAAAGTGAAAAATAGTGGCTTTACTCACATAAAAAAATGACAATGGGCCTGAATGAAAATCAATTACAATTCCAAAGATGAAAGAGAACTGGGATATAATCACATGTAATGCTGCTGCTGTAAGGTAAGCATTCATGAGACTCTCTGAGACATATGTTGTGACAAATCCTAAGCCAATGATGCCCAAAAGGAGCTGGAAGGAACAAAAGAGATATTAAAATAGAAAAAAATGGGGTTTTAAAGAAAACATAAACCTTAATTTTCCATAATAGCTGCCCTATTTCTGTAGGAGTTCACTATTTTATACACCTGAAATTTAAAGAAGCTATACTATTTTTCTAAAACCCAAGTGAATATTTTGCAAGGATAGAAGTATTGTCAAATGCTTCTGTCCTTGAAGGTTTCAAAATATTTCTAACAGGATTACCAGATTCTATAACAGCTTTGTTCCCTATGCCATCCGTCTGGTAAACTCACAAGATTAGTTTTTCTTGCCAGGTACATGTTTACATCCAAACTAGACTGTGTTGTTTCTCTGTGTCGTATAATATATGTGGGTATATGCATAATTTTGTATTTATTTATTTATTTATTTTGTCATGTTTATGTAGTGTATACCAGAGGTGGTGACCCTTTGAGAACTGTATGCAACAAAATTTCATTTTAATGTATGCAGATTAATGTACATTCAAAGTCAATAAAGACAATACTTAGACTTATATAATAAAGTTAGTCTAAGTCTAAGTCATCTGCTTTATGCCTCCAAATTAGTCAATGTTCTGAAATAAGCTGAAAGTCAGGGGCCAGTAGCTCTTCCTGGCCCTCATTGCCAAGAAACATAGAAACAAGATCGGTAAAATTTCACCAAAGAACAATTATCTTGCGTGAAATCTTATGAGTTTTTATGTGAAATAATTGAAACCTTGCATAATTCTGCTGAACTCTTGAATGTTTTCCATGTCTTCAGGCAAAATATCAGCAGATTTTAGGAATCTTCTGAATTTCAGCTATTATGCAAGGTGAAATGTTTCTGGTTATCAGACAGAGTTTGTTCTCTCCTCACATTCCTTAAGATCTAATTCTCTTTCCATGTTATTCTTAACCCTACTATAAAATACAGTGGACAAAGAATAAAAAATAAATTCTATTTTAAAAACAGTAGAAAAATTGTATAAAGCCAAATAATTTACTTATTTTTTTCAGTACATCAGAGCCAAAAAAAAAATATATATTACTGAAAAGTATTGGTGCAGAATAGTATAGAATTTTCATACATCAAAAAAAGAATAACGGAGTCTAAAATTATTAAGATTTTAGCAAGTCAGTTGTAGATTACTTTGTTACACTCATCATACAATCCTATCATTATTCACTCAGAAGAAAAGTCTACTCAGCTAAGATTTAACTTTTATTCAACTTTTGCATTCAAATATGTATCATATTACATGTTACTGAATTTTTATTCTGTCTTTGAAAGTACTAAGAATTCCCACTCTCTGTGAGGTGAGATGGAGGGAACTTGTTAGGAACTTGTTATTACCTAACTGGTTGGTCAGGAAATATATAAACCAATATTGTGTGTTTGTAGCTAAAAGTATTGTGCAGCTTTAAAAACTGTGTTGCATCATCCTGCATCCTGATTGGCTGAGCTCTGTAGCCAATGTATTTAAGGAGAGCTGAATTATGGTTTGTGTGGACACTACACCATTTTACCTGTTGATATGCTGTAACTCTATATTTGATCTCTCTGCATGATCATTGCTTGATCATGGTTATTTATTGCTTCTCTAATATTTATTGACTGTTTTTATATTGAAATGTGTTCATGAATGAAACTAAAGAAGATCTGTTTTATTGTATTTTTCTACAACTGTTAAGAAGACTTTATATTGGAAAATATCCCTGGACTAATCTTTATCTAACTTTATATGTGTATGACTTGGAATGTTTTTGGACTATGATTTTGCTTTTTCCCTAAAAGTAAAATATTATCAAAACCCAGTTTGTTTGTATGTGAATTGTTATTATCCACAATCATTCTCAGTCGCTTTCGTAAACTCAAAGGGTAATCTGCTCAATAACCCACAACATCGGTTATTAGCCAAGAATATCCTTAATAGAACTTAAAAGTCAGCATTCTCCGCCGGAATTCCCACCTCTATAGAATCAGTTACTCTCAGAAATCAGTGTCCTTGTCACTGTTATTCAGAAAACTCTTCAAGACCTGAGTGTTTATGCAGATATTTGGGGATTAAGGAGTAAACGGAGTATATATCTAGGATGTTTGAGTGCACTGTTTGTTATTGCTTTATTGCTATTATTGACACACATACACATACACAATTATTAACTTGACTGAAGTGGTATTAAAGCACTTAGAATAAATAAATAAAAATATGGTAAGAAAAAGAAATGATAATTCAAGTGTGTTTCCTACCTGAATAATCCCAACTAAAAATGTAGTAGATGCAGTGAGACTTAATGCTTCCATATAATTCCGCATAAAATTTTCATCAGAAACATTGGACAAAGTGTTATTAATTGGAAACTTTATTCTGAAATTAAGACTGCTCTGAAAATTTGCTGCCATTGCATTCAGAATGCTGAAAGAACCTGTTGCCAAAAAGCAAAAATTCAAGATAAAAACCAAAGCCAATATAAATTCAGCTACCATATTAATTGTCACAAGGTAATTCTCACCATTTCTCTAAAGAGCTTAAAGTATAAAATGCTTTCAGAATACCAGTTTGTAATATCTAATTTCTTTATTGTAAATTCTGTTAAATATCCCCAGTAAAATTGATATTTGTTTCTGCATATAATTACAGCAGCAAGGATAGTCTACACACAGTCCTGGAAAAGTGAAAAGATCCCAAAAGAGGAAGAAATAATTAATAAAATCCTGGACTGTGCGGAGATGGATAAATTAACGAAAGAAATAAAAGAAAAGGAAGATACAGAATATTATCAAGTATGGACTAAATGGTATGATTGGCTCGAGATAAGGGAAAGTAAATGTGAATAAATGATGGAGAAAAGAAGTTGACAAATGTGCAAAATATTGTAAATGAAGAAGATTAAAAATAAAGAGACGATAAAGATAATGATAATAAAGGATGGGAAAAATGGGGAATGTATATAGCAGTGATGACTAACCTTTTTTTCCTTGGGTCCCAAAAGCGCATGTGCGTGCAATAGCATGTGCATGCGCGTGCCCACACCCATAATGCAATGCTCCCCCACACGCCCTGCCCCCTGTGCATGCGCACGCAACCCCCCTGCACTGCCCTGCTCCCCCCTGCGCAGGTGCATGCGACGCCCCCCGTGCCCCATTTTGGGCCTAGCAGGCCTCCCTGAAGTCTCCAGAGGCCAGAAATGGCCCGTTTCTAGACTTCCAGGAGGCCCATTTTTCACCCTTCCAGAGCCTCGGCACCAGCCCTGTACTTACCTGTCATTCAAAATGGGCTGCGTGGAGACTCCTGAGAGGGGAGGGGCGGCATGGGCATGCACGCATGTCTCCTGCATGCGCAGCAGGGACCCGAAAATCAGCTGGCCAGTGGGAGGTGTGCACGCATGCGCGGAGGAGCTGACCTAGGGCAACGGCTCACGTGCCCACAGAAATGGCTCCGTGTGCCACAGGTGGCACGTGTGCCATAGGTTCGCCATCATGGGTATATAGTAGAAAGTAAGAGGAACGAAATTGATATGTAAAAAAAAACATATCAAGTATTTGTGTTTTGTATGTTGTGTTGTGTTGTTATGGTAAAACCAATAAAAAAAAGAAAAAAAAAAAGAATATCAGTTTGGTCTATGGTTAAGGCACCAGGGTAGAAACCAGGAAACTGATTTCTAAGGCCACATAATGCATGAAAGCTGGCTGGGTAACTTTGGGGCAGTCACTCTCTCTCAGCTCAACTCAGCTCACGGGGTTATTGGGGCAAAATAGAAGGAGGAAGTACTATTGGTTATGTTCACTGTCTTAACTTATTTATAAAAAATAATAAAGGCAGGATATAAACAAATCAACAAATTAATAGATATTCTCTGCATATTATTTCTTCTAATATTCTGATGTTGGAAGTTATATCACTGGGCACTCAACAACAGTGATGGTCCATAAATCACTACCAGAAAGATTCACCAGATTTACAGGAATTTTGTGTTAACTCTTGCCAGCTGGCTAGAACCTGATCCTAACCTAAGCATACCCAAGCCCAACTCATGTTCAGCATTAGTCAACCATTGATGCTAAATAGTTCTTCTAAACCGGTATCGTATAACTTTCATTTCAATCAAGAGATTTCAATCAATTGATTTATGGGGTTTAGAAATGAGTGACACCCAATTAGGTACTACGCTTTTTACTATCTAGGCTCAAGACACAATCCTGGGCATCTAAAAGTCTGGTGGCTTTCATCAAAATAACAAAGTGATATGATGCTCTAATGCCACAAGCTGTGTAACTTTTCGATGTACGTGTCACAATACGCCTATAAATGAGCAGTGCTTGTGTCATGATGCATGACATTGGTTTCATCAGACTGACTAATTTGACATCTCTTCCTGCAGAAAGCACTGGAAACACTTTTGGCAATAAGGAGTATGAGACTGTGATATCTTCTCAATCCCAACCTGTCTTGATTTCTATAAAATATGAAAACAATTGTTTAAACTGCTTTCATTTTCACAATTTTAAAAATGTTTTTGAGAGTATCTTTGGTGTCACTTACCATCCTGAGTTATTATTTGCTTGCAAAAATGACATACAATTGGTTCATGGACATACAGAAATGATAATATAGCAATACAAGCATTGAAATTTAGAAAACTCGTAATAGGGAACAGATTTTTAAAAATGTCACTGACTGTGCATCTAGATAAACTATGGTAAGTGGAACTGTGATAGCACATAAGCAATATGGAAACCATAAACAGGAAATAAACTGATGAATATTTAAAAAGAGGATTTCATTGGCTAGAGATGCACTTCCCCTCAGGGCATGTAACTTGTCAAATGATGCCCTAAAACTGCAAATTGTTATTATATGACATACGGTACATAGAATAATTCAAATGATCATATTTAATTGGGAGTTACATTTTAGACTAAAAAATTCAGTATAACTTCAAAAAGTTTTTTTAACATAAAGAGATTGGGAAGATACAAAGGAATTGTAATGATAATTTTATTTGCTGAAAAAACTGAATTTCCATTCTCTTGAAGGAAAAAGTGTATACAGAATACTTTCATTTAATATGCCCCCGATTTTTTTTCAATATTTATTTATGGCCCATGAAATGCCACTGGTCTATCAGAAATAATTAATCATTTACAATTTGATTCATTATTAACAGTCACCAATATCTAACAAATTAGCCGTATTTAGCTGTCAAGGGCTCAAGAAATTTGTAATTATAAAATCCCAGAATAAGAAAAGGCATAAAGAAGCCTTCTATAACTTACATTCATTATTTTATATCCCACCTTGTGGAATGTAGAGGACATATATATGGAGCTGAACTGGTTCTAAACTGAAAATAGTTCATTTGCTAGAAATATTGTAAGTTCATCCCATTCATCTCAATAAATCTTGTTTAAAAACTCTATCAGAAATGTGCCTGATGAACAATCACTTTTGGTTTTCAGACAGCTGCCAGAAAGACTGACAGGTCTATTAACTAAGGCACAGCAGAGTGGAAATGAGAGTAGAAGCGTGTATATAGTTTTCTTTTCTCTTCCAAAGTATAAGGGTTGAAGTTGGCAAAGCAAGAGTCAGTCATCTCCTAGGCTAGAGGATCATTATATAAACATTTCTCAGTTACCGAAGTCCAATAAATCAAGTATTCATTACCTTAGAAAGAACATAGGGAAAAGCCTAGAATTTGCAGCAAAATTATATACAAAGGTTCTGACTTCGTTGTACTGCAACAGTCAATCAACTGTTGTGTTTAAACTTCATTTTTGTTTTGGAAAACAGATGCTCATCTAGCCAAGTTATGTCTGAGAATCTTTTGCCAAATCAAGAGATGAGTAAATAGTTAAGTATTTGGAGAGCTGTGATTTGCTGTTGCACTCTGCACTCAAGCCTGAAATAGAGGTGTTTTTAGAGCATGAAAATGGTAAGAGACCCACTTTTACCAGCAATTATGTCTGGATTTCAGAGAAAAGCCTTTACAATTTATTTTCTCACACAGAGTGATTACGAAGAGAGAAATCATTTATTTAACTTCCAAATTTTTACAGATAAACTCATCTATTTAAATTGAAACAAGTGTAAAATACTGCTAAGACAAAAATGGAGAATTTACAAGAATCGTGATTTTCTCATAAAACTAATCGATTGAACAGATAAATCAAACTTGATATAGTCGCTTTTAAAAATATTTAGTTTTCTTTAGCTTTGTGAATTATTTGATGACAGATAATAAAAATACGGTATTAACAGAAGACTTGGAGATAAATATGAAATAAAAGTCAAAGTTTGAAAGTATAAATGAACAAAAATAAGTTTTTTTAATGAGTCAGTATATCACTTCTAATGACAAATAACCCCATATACCTTTAAATGGAATGAACAGATAGCAATGGTACTTACCAATAGACAAATGTTGTGAAGTTCCAAATATAACATATATTAAAGAGCAGCAAAATGCAGAATAAAAGTTATTTATAACTGGAATTGGTAATCCGGTTAATGTTATTCCTGATAATCCTATAAGGAATGCATATTTTAAAATATACTCTCAAAACTGATACAAAGCAAACATTTCATTGCCCATTTGTAGTGAAGGAAAAGCCAACCTGCCCTATTTTATTATAACTTCTTATTCTAATAAATAATCTGTTATCCATTTGACTTTGCTGTAAAAATCTATAATTCTGGGGGACGGGAAGAAAGAGAAGAAGACAACTAGTGACAATGACTGCATTACTGGAAGACCTGAAAGACTAGGCTGAGGACAAATAATGGTAATTAAGAATCCATTCCAACTTGATGGCTCATGATGAGTCAATCAATCTTCATATGGCAGTTTTCTGGGAAAAACAGAAAGCATCTACTACTGGTATGATGTATCTAAGTAAAAAGCCTGCTTTTTCCCCCTCTTCTAAATCTCTCTGGATGTTGCCTATATCTTTCCTTCTAAGCATCTTGCTAATGACATATAAAGGGAGATCTAAGCAGCCCAATTATTGTATTTTCTTATGTTCTTCCACTACTGGGCAAGGGGCAAAACTCTGGCAGATGAGTGATGAATACCAGAGGTGGGGCTGGATTGGAGCGAGTTTTTAATTATTTTTCTTTTCTTGATTATTTGCAAGCCTGGAATAGCTCAGAATGATTGGCTAACTGAAGGAGCACTTTGGATACAGATAAGATTTAGACTCAGATATTCACTTAATCATGGAAACCCATTAGTGGCCTTGGATACATCAATGTCTAGGAGAATAAAATAGGCAAACCCTTGACTGGAAAAAGGGTAGAATGTAAACATGTTAAATGTAATAAAATGTGTGTTAGTGCTATCACTACTATTACTACCTGTACTACTAGACAAATGTATGAAGTATGGTCCTGAAATAATATTTTATATGTAGGCAGTTGTTGGAGAAAAGAGGGACAAGGGAATGATGGTTCCATGCCCACTGTTAACTCAAGATAATTGGAAGGCAGCAATTTTTATTTCCATTAGAACTAGAATTAAGAACCAATCATATTTCTGGTGACCATGCCAGAAACATAGATGATCTTAAGATGAAAAGTACAATTAGTGGGTCCAAACTATATTCTTCTTGCTGCTATATCTGGAATACAGCAGACAAAGAAGAATTCTTTTTTCTGTGGTACAGATTCTAATGCATCATAGGCTACATAGAGATGTTATTTAATAATATATGACCAAGTCTTGAAGCATGTAATGGGAGTCAATTTTTATGGGCAATTTATAAAGAACATTAATTTTCGAATCAGAAATGATTTTGTTTATATTACTACTTCATTTTAACAGATGTTGAAATCCATTAAATTAGTTCTTGTTTCATTACTTCTGGTACAAAAAATCCTTTGTTTTATAAGTTAGAATACGGGTAGATGTAATCATTAGGAATTGAACTTAGGTGAAGATGCCTTTCCCTTTACAAATTCATAGAGTTTTTCCTTTTTAAACTCAGGTAGTCCTCAACTTACAACAGTTCATTTAGTGACAGTTCAAAGTTACAAAGGCACTAAAAAAAGTGACTTATGATCGTTTTTCACATACTGTTTTTCATTTACGACCACCCCGTGGTCACATGATCAAAATTCAGATGCTTGGCAACTGACTTATATTTATGACGGCTGCTTACCTTTTGAGACCCTTTGACAAGCAAAGTCGATGGGGAAGCAAGATTCACTTTATAACATATTACTAACTTAACTGCAGTGATTCATTCAACAACTATTTTTAGAAAGTTCGTAAAATGGAGCAAAATTCACTTAACAACTGTCTCGCTCAGCAACAGAAATTTTGGGCTCAATTGTGGTCATAAGTCGAGGACTATCTGTACTAGAGGCTGTTTTTCTTATCTGAGTCCAAACCCCATATGCTTCTATTTACTATAGAGTAGTAAAGGGAGCTTCAGCCTAGGACAGTAATGGCTAACCCTTTTACCATCGCGTGCCAGGAGGGGGGCAGCAGGAGGATTGCGCGTGCACGTGCCCACACCCATAATTCTATCACCCCACCCCTGCGCATGTGACCCCCCCTCCCCCTGCTCCTGGCACGCAATGACCTGGTAGGCCCGTTTTTCTTTCTCATCTGGTTCCAGGGCCACTCTAGGAGTCTGGGGAGGACAAAAACGGCCTTCCCCACCCCCCTGGAGGTCCTCTGGAGGCCGAAAACAGCCCATTTGACAACTTCTGGTGGGACCGGAAGTTGTTAAATGGGTTGTTTTTGGCCTCTGGAGGACCTCCAGAGGGGTGGGGAAGGCTGTTTTAGCCCTCCCCAGATCCTAGAGAGGCCCTGGAGCAAGTGAGAAAGAAAATCGGGCCTTCCCCACCCCCCAGGCCCTCCGGAGGCAGGAAACAGCTTGTTTCCTACTTCTGGTGGGCCCAGAAGTCCTGAAAATCAGCTGGCCAACACGCACATGCATGCCAGAGCTGAGCTTGTGTGCCCACTGATATGGCTATGCGTGCCAGCTGTGGCACATGTGCCATTGGCTCGCCATCATGGGCCTAGGATATATGCCATATGTGGAAAAGACTGGAAAATTATCCAGCTTGAAAGCTGGATGGGGAGGAACAGGCTCAAGCTCAACCCTTCCAAGACTGAGTGGCTGTGGCTCCCGGCATCCTGATATAGTCAGTTGACTCCATCGCTGACTATTGGGGGCGAGTCTTTGGCCCCCACTGAAAGGGCTCGCAATCTGGGAGTCCTCCTGGATAGGCAGCTGTCTTTGGAGGAACATCTAACGGCTGTTACCAGGGGGACCTTTTATCAGGTTTGCCTGATTCGCCAGTTGCGGCCCTTTCTTGATCGGGATTCCTTGTGCACAGTCACTCACGCCCTCGTCACCTCTCGCCTTGACTACTGCAATGCTCTCTACATGGGGCTCCCCTTGAAGAGCACCCGGAGGCTCCAGCTGGTCCAGAATGCAGCAGCGCGGGTAGTGATGGGAGCAACATGGCGCTCCCATGTAACACCGCTCCTGCGCGAGCTGCACTGGCTCCCGGTGGTCTTCCGGGTGCGCTTCAAGGTGTTGGTTATCACCTTTAAAGCACTCCATGGCATAGGGCCTAGCTATCTCCGAGACCGCCTGCTGCTACCGACGACCTCCCATCGACCCGTGCGCTCCCACAGAGAGGGCCTCCTCAGGGTGCCATCAGCCAAACAATGTAGGCTGGTGGCCCCCAGGGGGAGGGCCTTCTCTGTGGGGGCTCCCACCCTCTGGAATCAGTTGCCCCCGGAGATAAGAAGAATCCATGACCTCAATGCCTTCCGTCGTTCCCTGAAAACCTATCTTTTTCAGCAAGCCGGGTTGGCTTAGAAGAAATTTTTAAATTCTTTTAATTAGTTTGTGATTCTTAACTTTCGGGCCAAAATTTATATATATTTTTAAATGTTTTAATATTTGTATTCTATGTTTTTTATCTTGGCTGTACACCGCCCTGAGTCCTCAGGGAGAAGGGCGGTATATAAATTGGAAATTAAATTAAATTAAATTAAATTTTAAATAGAAGATGAGAAATGGACTAACTTACCTTGGAAAACCTGCACCATCCCTACATTTATGCCAGCGTGTACGTCTCTTAGAATCCATTCAGTAATGCGATAATTATAAAGCCAGTTTAAAATAGGAAACATCTTGAGTATGAAATTCTTGAACCGTGCATATGAGAATCTGAAATAAGATTGTATAGAAAGCCAATATTTTATCTTGATAAAAAAGGCGCAGTTGTTTCTATGATACATAGTGATCTTTAAACCAATACGATACTCTTGTCAATCATCAGCCCTTTATGTTTTTGTTAAATAATAGCCAAATGTATAATTCAGATTAAAATCCTATATACACTTCCCTCAAAGTGAAACCTGTTAAACATAATGGAAACCAATTTCTGAGCAAAGACATATGGGATTGTGCCAAATGGGAATAATTTTAAAATGACATACTTGTATTCCATTCTAGTTATATTTTATTATGTCTTATTATTTTGACACTGCTTTTCTGCTAAAATTTAGTTTTTGTAAATCATGAACTATAAACTATACTATCATAGCCAACATTAATTCAATTTAAGATTAATTCTTCAAAGACTTCTGAACATGTATCTTCTAAATCAATCTTTCTAAATGTAATAAATCCTAACAAATCTTGTTCTTTTATAATGTTTTTATGTTCTCCTAAGCAGGAATTCTTCAGTCTCTATGGTGTATGAGAGAAAAAAATAAAGTGTTTATAGAACCAATAGGGAGACACACACACACACACACACACACAGTGCCTTTTTCCAGTTCTCAACACCAATCAGACAACTCAGACTTGTGGGCTACAAGTTGCAGCAGTCGTAATTCGAGGACTACCTGTACAGAATCAGTATTTACATTCACCAAGATCATTGCAGACACTGAGGCCAATTACTCAGATTGAGACTGAAGTGCAACTTTGCAACTGCACAGCCCAAGGGACGGCTACACCTGTCCTACAGGTGCCACTGCAGCCAGGGCAAGATTGGAGCTTACACTTCCCCATGTACTTGTTCTCTCTGCCACTGCTGCACCTCCTCCTTGCTACTAGTCGTAGCTCCCTGGGTACTATTGTAGGGACTAGAGATTTTTATTTCAGTGTATGGAAAGACTTCCAATGCTGTGGCCTCCAGGTGAATGAACCTGTCCTAATGTGGCATTTGTAAGAATTGAGTTCTAGATCCCTGGTGTACATACTCCTTCAAGGCAAGTAAGCACTTTATGTTCCCAAACTGGGCCTGAGCTTGGTGAGATCTAATAATCTACATTAATCAGAACAATTTGAGCTGGAAAACCACATATTCCCAAGCATCATACCCAGGTACATCTTGGAAGCATGCCAGCAATTGTCCAATAGAGAATCATTTTAGGGATTAACAACAGTTTTTGCAGTAAGCAACTGCAAATTCTGCCTTACTCAATGTTGCTAACAAAAGGGTAAAATTCTCTGACATTGTGATATGTCAGCAATGGTACTCTGATGTGAAGCTGTATCACTATCTAATCCATTTTAAATTGGAACTAGGTTCTTCCACGTATTTTCCACTGTTGCCACTCTTCTCTTCATTACTGCATTTTTATTACATCTGATTTATTGAGCCACTGGGGCTAATTTAGCTCTACATAAAAGAGAAGAAACTGTGCACAGGTGAAGTCTGTAAACAATGATAAGCGTTTCTAATATCAAAAGAAAATTCGGGTTTACAGTTTGACCTAGAAACATAACAAAGCAGTCAAGTATGGAGAGGAACAAACTTCCTCACTAATCTTACCTGCATTGGATCTTTCGTCCACGTTTAGGGCTTTCAGATTCCTTGTTGAACTGGGAATACCTGTTTTGATCATGCTCCTGTTCAAATTCTTCTTCATTGTACACCTTTCTATTGATGTTATATATCATCCTTAGTGGCACTCTCTCATTGATAGTATTTATATCTGGCTCCATTTCATTATATTGATCCTGACATTTTAAAAATAAATCTATTAAATTGGGAGAACATTTTATTTTGTGTCTCTTTGTTTCCTGGCTCACAATACTTCTGAAACTCAAAGGCTCATGTTCAAACAGAATGAGGCTGGTTCTTATCGATTAGCCTCATTGTAACTATGTAATAATGTCTGTTTTCAGAATAGGAAAACATTCAGTAAAGAAAAAAATCACTGGTGAAGTCTCAGACACAATTTAAAACAAAGGATTCACTACTGGAACTCTCCTATCTTTTATGCTTTTTCTTATTTTTCTTATTTATTTAATGCAATGTGAAATTTTAATGCAATGTTAACTTTTATATATATTTTTCTCTTAATCTGAAGGAAATTCAGAAATGGGTCTTCTCTGAGCCAAAGTATGCAGGTTATGTGAGAAAGAAACCCGCCGAAAAACTATTATTTGTTTGTTTGTTTGTTTATGAAATTTATATTGCCACCAATTCGCACATGGCGACTCAAGGTGGCTTACAAGAATATAAAAACCTCATATGAAAAACAATAAAACTAATAAAAGAGAGAATCATATAATAAGTTAATAATATAATATAATAAAATAACCTTCCGCCCTGGCGACAGCACATCACACGAGCCATTTAATGGACTCCATTAAATCCCCTTTTCCTCAGAACTAATAATCATTCTTAGTTAATTTGAGAATAATTTGAGGGAGAGGCAATCCTGGCAAGAAACCACTGTGAGAACTATGCAATGTAAGGTTAGTTTTAAGTGTTGCTAAAAATGTCTCTTGCTGGCTATTATGTGATATTACAAAATTGGGTTAATTGACTTTGAGTCTTTCTCCACTTCGACTCATCATGGCACAAACACTGGCAACATCTGCCATATCCTGATGATATTGTTTTATCTGTTTCCTAGCTTATTAGTGAACCACCTGTTAAAAGATTACATTTGAATTTCCTACTCAACATAAGAAAACAAGGTGACTCATTAGGAGACGATGACAACTAAGGAATCAAAGCCATGACCCCCTTTTTTTTTTACATGCATCAAGTTAGACTTGAATCAAGCTACTACTTGATCTTACTGAATTTTTATTATCAGAGCAAGATGTTGAATTTTCTGCCATCAGTAGTAAGATATTTTCCTATTTTTTATAAATATATCCATCATAAGAAATATAAAATCAACATGAACATGCTGGACATACTGGAAAAAGTCATTTTTGTAATGTTGATTTGTTTGTGAAATCTATCTCCTACCTTTCCATGAAGAGCTCAAGGGGATATATTTAAAATTCTGTTTTTCCAGGAATAACAAACCTGCTTAAAGAAAGCCATTGGCCCACAGTTACTCTGTGAGCTTCTGACCAAGGATCCCTGAGAAGATCTTCCAACCCGGATCTTCTCAGTTCCAATCCAACACATAAATTATTATACAACTACACACTGTATTATATTGTTTGGCTTTTCATATTTTCTTTTCGTCCTTCATCTTAATTCTCCCAGAAGGTATATGATACAGTCCTGTGGGTCTGTTCCTTTAAAAATTATTATAAATTCAATTTGGCCTAGAAGAGAATGTTAGTGGATATACTAACTGTATTGACTAGGGCTTCTCATGGCTTTGAATGTTCATGGGCTTCAGTTGAACTAAGACGCTTCTCAAGCAGCAAATACAAAGTATGGAATAACAACATGAAACAACCCTAGTTTCTAATGTTACCTCCTAGAAGTAGAATATGAATCTGCAACCAGCTAAATATTTTATTGGTCTGAACTGCCTAATAATTGCTCATATAATCAACGCTGCTGAAAGGTATATTTACTAAGACTCCCTAAGAGGATTACCAGTACCTATTCTGGGCTTTTTTTCTTCTGGCAGCCAGAAGAAAATGGGCAGCTTTGCTGCCCATTGGGAGACTAAGATAGATCTATTTCGGCCTTATAAGGCCTCATCAGTTAGCCACACCCTCATCTCATGTATCCTCCCTGTAAAGGTACAATATTTGTTTTTCTTTCTTTTTCGTAGGTTTTATGTGTATTTCTCTTTAGCCAGGTTCTACCTACGTAAACCAAGATATTATGCAGCCCTAGTTCAGTGAAATCACAATTCATATATATAGATGTATGGACTGTTAAAATACACATATTCACTTTCCAAGATTCTGTAACTTAACTACTTTTCCTTTCAATAAATCTGACCAGTGAAGCACTGTAAGAATCTAAGATTCTTGATTGTGAATGATTGCTTGGTTCTTGACACTTTTTTTCTGTCAGGTAGTTTGCTACTACTTATAACAAATTTTAGAATATGACATGTGGAGTACAGCAACTGATAACAAGACGAGACCATCAAAATGGTAATTCAGCTCCGGTTTTAGTTTATAATCTCATACTGAATTCCTCTTAATTGCCTATTTTAATACGTATGCATTGTATTATTTACTAGGGATTTCAATGTTCTTGTCCTGTCTGCATTTTTTCAGTTCTTATAGATTTTTAAAAAATTACTAGCCACTGGCTATAATAAAGAATTATTGCAATTTATTCAATATGACACAATGCCGTATACCGTAATATACTTCCATCTCCAAGTACTTATCCTTAAAAACTGTATCTGCAATTTTTTTCTCCCAGAATTGGGTTGCAAAAAAAAAGAAAAGAAAATGTGATGTAAAGAGCATATAAAGTCAGACAAATTATATTTGAAAGCATGATCAATGCTTGATTTCAATGCTTGAAAGCATGATCAATGAAATAGAAATGCAAAGAAATAATTTTAAAAATCCACAATTGCAATTTCAGGATGACCTTTGATTGATGAATAGTTAATATTTGGCTCTGGTGATCTATTGGTAATTCATGATGACTGTACTTTTATAAGAACCATTTAAAAATAACCAAAATGCCATCCATTAATTTTCAGGTACTCTTGTTCCCAGAAAATTGATTAAATGCCTTCCACTTACCATTCAGAATTTCTATCTAGTGGGAAAAAATGTTTATGGCAGTAACATCTATGTAATTGAAAAAAGAAATCCACCAAACTTACGAAACAACAAAAAATAAAATAATATAATAGAGCCAATCTAAGATATTTTGCTACTGGTATCTGCAATAAAGCACAAGATGCCTTTCACTAAAAACTTCTATATACTGAATATCAATTGAATCTTATTTCAACAGTGGCTGATGACAGGTCCTGAGTATTTGCAATTAGTCTCAGTCTTTTTCCCACTGTCAAGACAAGTTATTTGCTTTTCTGGAAAATGCTAAAGCTTTAATTCCTTGGATAATATGTTACTGCAAAATAAAACGCGGTGGCTAGACTTCTCATTAAATAAATACTTTATTTAAGGTTCTATTGTGATGGCAGCCTGCATTCACAAGGATGCCAGCCTGTTCCTCCAATTGGGAGTACACATTCTCCTGTCTCTAATCAAGATACAAAAAAACAGTTGGAAAGGACCTTGGAGGTATAAAACCCTGCTCAAGCAGGACACCATATAACATTCAGCATTCGGGAAGATATAACTTTTATCACATAAAAACAAAGGGAGATGCCTCAGCCCTCCCTCTCATAGAGAAAAGTTGTTTTTTTTAAATGAGAGGCAGAACTCCAGAGAAATGGAGAAAAAAAGTTGCTGGCTCTGAGCTGGCATTCTTATAAATGGCTAGAATTAAGCCCAGAGGTTCCAGGAAAAAAGAAGTAGGGAACTTTGCTTCTGGATTTAAATTACATTGAAGAAATCGGTTAATGGTTAGGCAGAAGCTGCTTTATAGCTTAATTTAGTGTATGTGTGTTCTTAAAACTTATATTCTTTATACCTCTCTCTATAAAGTACCTATACTTTATATTTAAATATATATAAAAATAATCAATCGAAAGGTTGGCAGTTCAGCAGTTCAAATCCCTAGTGCCGCATAACGGGGTGAGCTCTCGTGACTTGTCCCAGCTTCTGCCAACCTAGCAGTTCGAAAGCATGCATAAAAAATGCAAGTAGAAAAATAGGGACCACCTTTGGTGGGAAGGTAACAGCGTTCCGGGCCCCTTTGGCGTTTAGTCATGCCGGCCACATGACCACAGAGACGTCTTCAGACAGCGCTGGCTCTTCGGCTTTGAAATAGAGATGAGTACCGCCCCCTAGAGTTGGGAACGACTTGCACATATATGCAAGAGGAACCTTTACCTTTTATATAGAAAATAACAAAGATGATCTTGAGAGAGATAGGCCAAATCCATTACCAAAGAGACATGGGGAAAACATGACTTAAGTCCAAAACAAGAGAAAGCATGCACAAAAGATTCAGGCACACACACTAATTCACATATTCTAAGGGGAGGAGAGGGAAGCACAGTCAGATCACCAATATTAATAAAAGTAATGTTAGCATTCGTATGAATTAATTTCTTGATTTGGTCTGACAGGGTATAAATTGAGCTACTGTACCTACTTCGGTCTTTTATGCATATATCAGATTCTGCATGGGGAATCTCTTAAGATTTTCTTCCAAATCTCTTAATATGATAATTTAATAAATTCTTTGAGCTCTGTAAAACTCAGAACCTCGGATAATTATAACAAATTGATGCCATCTTTTGATTTTTGGACATTTTAGGCTAGCCAATTTGCCAGCTGGTCTATATTGTAAATTAAGCAGTTGTACAGTCTTGTTGCTGCAACACTACATAGTTACAAATTTACTTTATATATTTCTCCTTATTTCTTATTTTAAATAATGTTTCATTTTTCTTTATCTCTTGTGAGATTGGTATAATTCCAAATGGGGGGGGGTTGGGGGGGCTGATCCCTTTAGTCACGCCCTTTGACAGTATAATGCGAGAAAATGGCACCATAACAGATATTTCACTAGTATCTTTTTATTCGGAAGAATGTTGCAGGACTTCTCTCTGTTATACTCACTAGGGTGAGGACACTATATAAGCCTCCCCCCAGAAGATAAATAATATTAGTGGGAAGTATCAAACCACTATCCTGGGGCAGGAGGCCAGACCAAGATATGAAGCTTCAGAAAGTTTCTGGGAATGGAGCTTAGTGCTCAGATTTGCTTGGTTCAGGCTCTGTTTTAAACGATAAATACAACATTGCGTTTAATTTATAGAGCAAATTATTAGAATAAGAACATGAAATAAAATAACCCACAAAAGTTTAAAAGAATAACAATTTTTAGGAATTACTTAAAGCATATGAAGTGTTTATCTATTATCATCGTTTTATAACATTTGCAATCATACCCTCCTTTCTTTTTATCAGTGATCAACTTAGATTGGTTTTACAGAATAAAAGCTTCTGAAAAAAAAGTTAGCCATAAGGTATGGTTTTTTTTCCTGAAATGAACTTTAAAGATTTTTTTTTTAATGATAAATAAATTTTCCTGCAAATGAAAATTCCTTTCCTAGGCAGAAATTCTCGCGCACTCCGGAGTTTGCCTTTTTGTCATGAAGTCATCTTATTCCCCAATAATGAGAATAGGTGAGCTCCTTAGCAAAATACGGAGATGTGTTTTGTGTTACCGCTGTGATTGATATTACAGCAGCTCCAATCCTATAAATGAGAAACAGTGGTGGGAAAAGTGCCTGCATTGTCCTTTTTGTTAAAGATGGGTCTAATTTATAGCACTATTTGCTTGCGGAATTGCAAGTAAGAGAGACCTTTGCTAAGATGAAGCAGCTAAATCTTATTCTATTATGTAAATCCCTGTAAAATGGAGCTGGAGACTTCTATTTTGTTTCTGTGAGAATTTGCTCCTTCTCACTTTTTAATAGTAGCAATTACCTTTCTAAAACAATTTACATTTTAAGATTTGATTATTAACCTGTTTATACATTCCATTGCTCCCTGCTCCTCCATTCTCACCCACCCCCACCCCTGCATTGTTAACTTACCATTTTTGGTCCAACTCTTTGTTCTCTTTCTTTTCTTTACCAGGTTGATGTTGCTGGTAACTTGGTAACAGTTAGAACTCCTTAGAACCTTTGGTTTTTTTCAAAGTATTATCAATGCCTGTCATTCTTAGCTGCACACAGATTAAACATTCTATTGTCTCATGAGAAATGGCCAATTTATTTATCTTTATGAAACCATATTCTGCATATTCTCCAGGGCCAAGATCATGAAGTGCAGTCAGTTATCTCTAGATTGAAAGTCTATAAATGGTAAAGATTATATGGAAAAATGTGTCACCTTTGTATCGTTTATTTATTTGTTCAATTTCTATGGCCACTCATCTCAGTCAATGACTCTGGTAGAATTTTTATTTTTAACCATAGTTGTGAAGCACTATGTTAGTTGAGGGGTGAACTGGGATACATTCTTTCTTCTGCGCTACTTGAGAGCTAAAGGGCAAATTACCTATGTGTCAAACTGTTTAGAGTCAAGTACACTTCAAAACAAAATTTCAGCAGCATAGAATCATAACTCAATGCTCATTTGTTTTGTACTGTATGTGATTCTATATATAAACAGGGTGGGGGATTGATTAGAACATTGTACTTGCTATCTTGCAGATTTTGACTACATCCTCACTCCTGCAGATGCCCCTGGGCCTTTCTAACCTAGTTTATTAAAAGAGAAAAAGGATTTTCTTCATTTCTAGGTTCCTTCTTATCTTTGAATTTGCTAGGGCAAAGCTTTCTTCATTTTCCTGGTAATGAACTTTTGATGAACTGGAAATCTAGATATCTATTTTCCAGATAACAGAAAAACCTGGAGATGTTCTGAATTTTTCCAAGCTGTCCCCTCTTTTTGAGATGCTAAGAAGACCATAATAACATGGCTGTCTGTGACGGTACAGCTCCAAAGGGAATTTGACCTGTAGTATTTGGTTTTCTTTATCAGGTAGATAATTTGGGGTGCTAGAAAAGAACACCGGTAGTCTGGAATGGATAAATTAAAACGAAATGAACAATCTGGAATGGATAAATTAAAAACAACAGTTCAAAAGATAGCACTAAACTATGGAGCAAAATCTTTTTTTTAACCAAATGTTAACATTTTGCAAAGTGAGTTGACATTTTCTCAGGCTTTCTATGAAATTTTCTCTTATTAAGTTAACTGATGTTTTTTGGAATCTTTACCTCCAATTTTTAAACATTATGCACCAGACAGTGGAGAGTACTCAACATTCTGCCTGAGAATTCTGAGGAATCAGAATCTGTAATTTGCCTTTGAGACAAAGTAAAACGTTCCCCATGTAAACTGAAATGTGTATAAATAAATGGAAAAATGAATGAAACAAAGTTCCTCACCTTGATCATGGTACTGGTCCATTTTTAATTAAGTACCAATTAGATTTAAAGCTACAACCTGAATTATTTATTTAGCGTATGGCTGGTCACACACAGTATTACAACCTGAAATTACCATATAAGTGTAAATTCCAATGGGAGAGGGATTTGTTTTCTGGAATAAAGGGGAGAATGGGAAAAAGTTTTTTGACGTTCAAAAGTTTAGCTTTTGAACTTACATAATAAATCGGGTGTAAGTTCTGTGAAATCTACTCCTACCCCTCTCCTATCACTTTAGTTTAAAGGACACAGCAAAACACTCAATATTTGCATACAGCCATTTTTCAAGATCAGATTTTAATACTGGGTGTGATTTTGCCTCCTTTTGATCATGATCATGAACCTGTTTGGATCTTATTCATTTTCAAAGATCATGATCTGCAGTTTAGGATATAAATTTATCCAGTTTTATTATTAAAGATCCATGTGGCTTCTCATAGCACAGTGATGGATTGCTTCTTTCCTTGTCTAAATAGAATTAGCCTTGCCATAGTAGTTGATCATATCTTGAAACCTGCAGGATACACTATACTAAAGTATTATACGAGTGACCAATTTGGAAGAGTCATTTGGATGAATAAATGAAACTGGATACAGGTAGTTCTCAACCTATGACCATAATGGAGACCACCCATTATGGTTGTAATTGATGACAACCATTAAGTGGCTTGCTTAATGACCCCCACCCTCTGCTCTCCTTGATGCCACCATTAGACAAACATTTGATGAGCATGGAATACCTGCTAGGTGGGGAAGTGCTGGCAGGCCTGCTATCAAACTGGGTCCATAAAGGAGGCAGATAAGCAGTAAAAAGCTTTGCAAAACCAAAAATCACCCAGCAAAGAACCCAGCTAGATTAGGGCCTAGCACCGCATTCCAATGCTATAGAGGCTTCTGAATAAACCACCATGCTTGACTGATGAAACCATGCTTACGGACTGGACCTCTACCCCAATCAGCTGGCCTTTGGGAGACTGTAAACCTCTTCTGGATCTTGCTAGCTTTGGGGATGTTAACTGCCTGCGTGCAAAACCTTTCCAAAACCTTTATTTTAGTTAATCCTCTTCCTGCTCCAGAAATCCATATTTCTTCAATAAAGAAAACAAAAAGAGCTGGGAGAGACAGACTTGTTGACTTCCCCCACTGAATTAGGTGCCGAAATCAAACTCTCCACTTCTGCCCTCAATCCCTTTTAACCTCTTCATTTGCTAAATTTATTGCATGCCTAGAAAGATGATGACAAAATATGTAAGTTACTCACCTTGATGAGTCACTGCCAGGCTGAAGACAGAGGAAAGGAAGGAAGCAAGCAGAGAATTTTTTTCTGCAGCCTTGAGGAGCTAAAGAAAAAGTTCAGCTCTAAAGAGAAAGTGGCTACAGCAGAAATGTGCACCAAACAGTCACAGCAGAAACTGGACCCTAAAGGCAGTCAGACAGGCAGCAAAAAAAGCAAAACAGTTATTAAGTTAGAGCGCTGAAAATGGTGGCTGTTTCCAGGAGGTAGGAGGAGCAGGCCCAAGTGCTATGAGGTTCTTTTGGGGTGTGGGATGGAGAGGTGGACGGGCACTGCCGTGTCCCTGTGATGGGTCATAAGGGAGAATGACCAAAGGGGCACTACAGCTACTGTATGTTTGAAACAGGGTTGTATGTAGCTTTTGGGAGGTCTGTCATAACTTTGAACAGTTCTTAAGTAATGGGTTGTATCCTGAGGATTATCTATAGTAAGGACATATTTTTCAGTGCCTAAATAGCTACACTGATCCCTGTCCATTTTATAATGTAATTATCAAGGCTGGGACTATCTTTCAGAGACCTTAGCCTGCTTGTATTGTCACTGAAGCTCTCATGATTGCTGAAGCCCATCAACCAGTGCCAGTTTGATCTAGTGGTTAAGGCACCAGGCTAGAAAGCGAGAGACTGTGAATTCAAGTCCCACCTTAGCCATGATAAACAGCTGGATGGCTTTGGGCCAGTTGCTGTCTCCTAGCCCAACCCTGAATACAAATAGTCCTCGACTTACAACAGATTGTTTAGTGACTGTTCAGTTACAATGGCACTATGAAATGTGACTTATGACCATTTTTCACACTTACTACCATTGCAACATTTCCAAGGTCACGTGATCAGAATCCAGATGCTTAGCAACTAATTTATGTTTATGACAGTTGCAGTGTCCCAGGTCACATGATCTCATTTTGAGACCTTCTGACAAGGAAAGTCAATGGGAAAGATTCATTCACTTAACAACCAGGTTACTAATTTATCATCTGCAGGGATTCACTTAACAATTGTGGCAAGGAAAGAAAATGAGGCAAAACTCACTTAACAAATGTCTCACTTTACAACAGAAATTTTGGGGTCAATTGTGGTCGTAAGTCAAGGACTATCTGTAAGTTGGCTGCCTTGAGTTATTTGTAAAAATAATGAAGGCTGGATATAAATAAACTGACAAATCAAGGCACAGAGAATGTTGACAGAAAGGAGTGCCAATTGTAGTCCTCTGTCTGTGAATTCTTTTTAGGGAAGACAACAGATGCTGCTACCTTCTGAAAACTGTCTGGGCCTCAGAGACAAAAGGGTTTATCATCATTGAAATGTTGGGCTTATCTTCTAGAACATAAATCCATCTATACACATGAAGGCTTTCTTCGAAGGACAAGCAGGAGAAGCACAGACAGAAAGCCAGCTATAGACCAGATCTAGATTTCAGGACACAGTCCAGTGATGAGGGAACATCATGAGAGGAATTGATACTGGGCTCTCACTGCAGCATTGAAGGGGCTCTTGCTTGGCCAGATCATTTCAGAAATAGCAACAGCCAGTAGCTTCTCTTAAGCACAGTTGATCCTAGCCGTGTCTGGACTTCTTACAGATGAACTCTGCCGGTTCTCAGTGTCCAAATGCTCCTTTCTATCGTTCTGCCTTCTATGGTTGTCTGACATAGGAGTGTGTAAAAGGGGCTCTTGATCAAAATCAATTTGTCAGGTCTTGATAGATTCACTTGCATCTTTTGCTGAGCCATGACAGCACGGGGTAATCTTCCTGCTCTTCTTCATTTGAGGATGGTACCTGAGAAGAGATCATCCCGGAACCATTTTTTAAAATCTCCCACACCATGTAATCCAAGTAAAAAAAACAAACAAACCTGAACAATTAGTTTTATCACTACTGCTTTGATTTCCTTTCAAATAAAATATGGTGGAAAATGGGCTTATTTATGATTTATGGAAGACTTGCTTTTAAAAGTGGGGGGGGGAGGAAGGACGACTGTTGCGTGGTTAAAAAACCCCTCTGCCACCAAAGATCGGATTTCTAATTAAAGATCCTTCAGATTTTTCAGATCCAGGTAAGTTGCTAGGCTGCTCCTGGGTGTCCAAATGGGAATTGGCAGCAACCGCACCTTTCTCGGACTGTATTTTTTTTTTTTTTTAAGCACGGGAAACAGAAAAGGCGCCGTTGGACGTCACCCGGTTCTCTTTCGGCATATATAGACTGAAGTGGCGGCCGGCGGGCAAGATTGAGATGGAGGGGCGGGGCTCTGGGCCAGAAGGCGGGGCGTCGCGAGAAGCTGCAAGGATCCTCTTTCGGAGAGAGCCAGCTGGCGGAGGTGAAAGCAAAGCCGTCAGAGCACCGGTCGTCGAGGCGATTTCTCCGCTGCTTCGGCTCTGGCTTCGCTTCCAGCCGTTTCTCGTCTCCGAAAAGTCTAGCCAAGCATCGAAGAACTCCGTACGAGCCTCGGTGACTCCCGGGCGGGCAGCGCACCATGAGCGCCGATTGCAGCAGCTACGTGAACGCCGATAAAGTCCTGGTGGGCTCCTTCAGCTGTCCGCGGGAAGACGGCGAGGCTGACGCGATCTATTGCTGCGGCTTCCAGGATATCAAGTATTGTTGCGACGACCCTAACAGCTTTTTCCCTTACGAGCACAACTACATGTGGTGGCTCAGGTGAGAATAGGGAGAGCGTTTTCCGGCTTGTCCTAACCCAGAAGGTACATCAGTTGGGACGAGTTGGGTGGGTGGGGGAGTGATGGTTGCTGCTCCTTTAAGACCAGGATCTGAACCATGGGGGAATAAAGATGCTATTGTTATGCACTCTGCACATGCTCAGGAGGGAGAGATTACCTTGCTGTCTAGAGTGGACAACAGAGGGTGCTGCGCTCTACCACCAATGCAACTGTGGGAGTTGCTGATCTCAGTTGCAGAAGGAACAGAGGGCGACAGATCTAATGTTACTGTGCAAAGCAACAAATATAAGGGATGTGACCATTGCAATATGGAACCTTGGTAATCCAGTCTTCCCTATTCCTGAGCTCAATTTGGCTTGCCTTTCTAGACGGGTTGGATTCCCATCATCCCCACTCACTAATGAGAATTCTAATTGCAGATGATAACAAGTCATAATGTAACACATTATGGTGCCTGGAGAGGGATTAGGCTTTCTGATCTGATTGCCATGGTTGTTTGGAAGTTACTTGAAATAGGTAAGTTTTCCTTTTACAGTCTCAGGATGCAGACAGTTCTCAGAAAGAAATGGTGAAGTGAGAAGTATTTGCAACAGCATAACATAACGAAACCTAGGAGATAATTTAATGTAGAATAATTATCCTTTTCCCCTAGAGTTTAAATGTAAGTTTTAAAAAGCCAATGAAACATGAATGTTACTAAGATAACTAAGGAAATCAGTAATAATCACAGACCATAGAAGAGATAATTCTGATGTGAAACCATTCCATTTGGAGGATTGGTTAGACCAATATTGTAGTGGAATGCTTGGAGCTCTCTGAGCTTAGTTATTTGCTTGCAGACATTTCATTACCCAACTAGGTAATATCATCAATGCTAACATTGATAATGTTACTTGGTATGGTAATGAAATGTTTATAAGCAAACAAACAAGCTCAGAGAGCACACAGGATTCCAACAGTTCATATCTGATCTATATGTACTCTCTTCTGTTGAAAATACTATACTTTTTGGTTCTTCTGTGCTTGAACATGTAAAGGTGATTCATAATTACTCTAGGCCTGTGATGGCGAACCTATGGCACGCATGCCCAAAGTGGCACGTGAAGCCATGTCGCCTGGCACACGCTGCCTTGCCTGTTTGTCTTCTGGGTTTCTGGCACACATGCGTGTGCGCGGTCAGCTGTCCTTCACGTGCACAGCAATGCTGAAAACCAGTGTGCTCATGCACACCAGCCAGCTGATTGTTGGGTGCTCATGCGCGCCAGAACCCAGAAGTTTGGCTTTTCTAGAGTGCAATCCATTCACACGTGTGGCAGTGCTGGAAACCGGCCTGCACATACGTGCCGGCCGGCTGATCATCGGGTGCGCATGCGTGCCAGAACCTGAAAATTCGGCTTTTCCGGAGTGCGGCCCCGACAAGCCTGTGTGAATGCGCAATGTTTCCGTGCAACCGTTTTGGCACTCGGTGCTGAAAAGGTTTGCCATCACTGCTCTAGGCAATGTCATGAATAGTTATTTAGAAGACTGTGCTAATTATAGTATATGGAAAACTGCCTAATTTCAGGACTTGCTCCAGTATTCTAGAAACAAGATATTTGATTTAGCTCAATCTGAGAGTAAGTCTGGTGTCATTTGGTAAGTGACCAGATGAGATTCAGAACAACCGAAGCACCCTGTCACCTATCATAGAACACAAGAAATGCAAATTTGCCTTTTTGTTTTTCCAATCAAGAGAGATAGTATTTTCCTGCAAACTTGATAGTTATGAAGATATACAATACAGCAAATTTCTTAAGACACTCTTATAGGGGTTTGCCCAGGAGTGACTGCTGGAGATTTGCAGGGGTTCAGAAGAACCTCTAGCTAAGATTCTGTGCAGTTCGCAGAACCCCCAAATCCCACCCCTGGCTGGCCCCACTCATCCCACCCCGCCCTTCCCAGGAGTCCCCACGCAGCCCATTTTGGATGCAGGTAAGTGCAGGGCATGCACAGAGGCTTGGGGAGTGCGAAAAACGGGCCTATCGGAAGTTCAGGAAGGCCAAAAACGGGCCTTCGGAGCCTGGGGAGACTGTTTTTGCCCTCCCGGAGGCTCAAGAAAAGCCTCCAGAGCCTGGGGAGGGCAAAAATGCCCCCCAGGAGGCTGCTGTGGTGCAGGAGCCTGACTAGGTCATGCCCACCATGGCCACACCCACCCAGCAACCGGGCAGAGAACCCCTTGCTAAAATTTTTGAAGCCCACCCTTGGGTTTGCCAGATATATTTCATCAAAAAATATTAAAAAGTCAACCAACTCATGGATTTTCTCTATAAATTAAATTTGCTTAGTTTTTGTAAATTAATCCAGTTCATAAAATTGATATGAGTACAAGCTGATGCTATCAAACATACTGTCAGTGTGGGAGTTTGCTAGCAGCTGTGTATATATTGTTTGTGACCAGTTTGGACTAACCAACACAGTCATCTTGCAACCTTGCAAATGGCTTGATTAAAGTCAAGAAGTGCAGCACAGCAAATCAGCAAGCCAACATGTTTGATCAGAAGTTTCATTTTAGTGTTTCAGTTACACTATAAAAGAATCAGGCACTCTGTTCTTCCCTAGCCTGTTATCTGGGAAAGTGTGATCATTTCACTTAAAGAGAGGAGAGTCTCTACTTTTCATTGGACAATTTTCTGATGGTGAACTATTAACTTAGAGGCCTTTAAGAGTACATATGTATATTAAAATGATAGAATCAAAGGCAAAAATGGGGAAAAATAAATAATCCAATTCTTTGTTATAACTCAGTTGCCCACAATTTCTACAGATCAGTTTATTAAATGTCATTGGTTTTATCTAAAGCAGATAAAAAGTGCTTTTATTATGTTTTTTCAAAACAATTCTTCCAGATGACTAAAGAAAAAGAAAAAAAAAACCTGTGTAGGAAACACATCACTTGTATTTTTACAACTCATAATTCTAATCTAATTAAATTTAATTTTACATTGGAGATACTGTATACTTGGTAAAAAGAATTAATACTCTATGCAGTGTGTAATTAGAGAGAGCCATAACTCTTTCACCTCCCAAAAGTTCATAATACATTATATTTTTGCTGAGTTTAAATGATGAATATTAATTTTCCCAAAAAGCCTTTCTTTCTAACATCAGGCCATTTCCTTATTCCCATTGGTTTGCCCAAATATTGTTGAAAGATTTATCTTTACTGAACAATTCTGAACCAAGCTTTTTACTTGTCTTGAGGGTGTATCAGTCAACAACACAGAATATAGACTCCTAAAGCAAGATTCTTGAATAAATGTGGCTCAAATGGTTTTGAATAACAGTAGCCTCTCTTTTCCTTCATATAAACACCTTTTATTAAGTCTTAAGTAAACCTTCAACCCAGTTCTCCCTCTAAAGCATTCTGTGATTTATACAGAAGCCTAACTATGTCAACAGAAGTCTCTGCTTTCTCCATTTTGGTTTCTTTTTCCACAGTTCTCACTTTACTTTTTTTTTTTTATCTTGATTGCCTTTTTCGTACACATTAACTCCTCAACAATATGTATCAACTCCTTTCTATAGTCATGTTCTGTGCTGTTTACAGATGGAAATGTTCAGCTTTGTTTTTGAAATTTTGGTCCATTTTACTAGAAAAATTCTAGGAAATAGAAAAACTGTTTGCTTCCACAGAAATTTGCATCATTCTGGATCAGATCCATGAACCTGTAATTTCACTCATGGCCTTTATATTTTTTCTTGATCACTCGTTTGGAAAAGTGCTATCTGGCCATATCAGAATATTGGGAGATCAATTGATAGTCAAGATCACTTGAATTCATTTGAACAAAATACTTTTGCAAAACTTTCATGAATTTTGACAGATGCCTCGGGGATTAAGGGCAGTGGTGGGATGCTGCCTGTTTAACAACCGGTTCTGTGATCGCGCGCTTTGTGCGTGCACACAATTTTACAAATACTAAAATTCTCTGTTACCACTTGGGAGTAACACAACTGAGGTGTGGCAATCCACTCTGCTGTGCCAATCAGCTGAGAAGATAAAGGTAAGTAAAGTGCTGGGGCAGGTGGGCGGGCCGAGCAGATCATCGGGGAGAACCGGTTTGCTCCTAGCTGATCGTTGGACCTACCGGTTCATGCGAACCGGTCCGAACCGGTAGAATCCCACCCCTGATTAAAGGAGCTTTGTATCTTTCTCTTAGACATTCAGGTGAAGCAAAGAGGAGTAAAATGGGCAAGTTTCTTTAAAAGAATATTAATTAATAAGAGTAATTAAATGGATGCTTTCCTGCTGGCAGGTAACAAAACTGGATGCAGTATTCTGCATCCAGTTTTGGTTGCCACAATGTAAAAAAAGATGTTGAGACTTTAGAAATAGTGCAGAGAAGAGCAATAAAGGTGATTAGGGGACTGAAGGCTAAAATATAAAGAACAATTGCTGGAATTGGATACATCTAGTTTAATGAAAAGAAGGGGTGACGTGATAGCAGTGTTCCAATATCTCAGGGATTGCCACAAAAGAAGAGGGAGTCAAGCTATTCTCCAAAGCACCTGAGGGCAGGACAAGAAGCAATGGATGGAGGCCAATCAAGGAGAGAAGCAACTTAGAACTAAGGAGAAATTTCCTGACTGTTAGAAAACTTAACCAGTGGAACAACTTGCCTCCAGAAGTTGTGAATGCTCCAACATTGGAAGTTAAGAAGAAATTGGACAACCATTTGTCTGAAACGGTATACTGTAAGGCTTCCTGCCTGAGCAGAGGGTTGAATTATAAGGCAACTCAGCTTGGATCGCCAGAGCCATGTAAAAGAAAAAAAACTTTTTTCTTTTAAATGAGTTGCCTGCTAATCAGTAGCAAAAATCCTTCCCCTCCGCCCCCCCCTCAGCTTGCTTACCTTAGCTGCTGGTCGCAGTGCGTTGCTGTAATCCCTGCAATCCATTGCATCAGCAAACAACTGAATCTCCCTGCCTGAAATCAAGCAGGCAGGGAGTTGTGGATTTCAACTTCCAGAATTCCTCAGCCAGCAAAACTCCTAAAAAGAAATGCAGATTAAGGGTGCTTGTATCTCTTAGTCATTCAAATGAAGCAAGGAAGGTGAAATGGGCAAGATTTTTTTTACACAAATTCCCTTTTCTTCAGCCGATGTTGCTGTTTAGTTTCCCTCTGTTTTCTTTTCCTTTTTGTATGACGTAGATGAGGGCATTTTTTTTCACTGCATTGCTAGCAAGATGAGGCAGTGATTTTTGTTCCTTTTTTATTTCTCAATCAGCAGGTGTGAAAATGATTTGGGAATTGAAGAACTGAGGGTGTGTTGCTCTCAAGCAGGAATTCTATTGTAAGAAAGGCAACAACACTAAAGCAATGGATTGGGACAATTTGTTCTTTATGACACCCTTCCCAAGATTCTGGTAACTGCACCTAATGTAATTAAGGAGCCCTTTCTTTTCTCCCTAGGATAAGATTGGAAAGAAATCTGGTAAGACGATACTGTTTATGAGCAGGATAAAATCAGAATGGAGCATGACTGAGTTTGAAAATGGGCTGAATCTAGCAGGGGGTATGGAAAAAAACATTCCAGGAAAAAAATCTCAGTGGTTTCCCAGTGAGGCGGTTGAACCATAAATCAGAATGCTCCTGTCTGTTCCATTCCTCTCTCCCCCCCACCTCCCCAATTTCCTGGTCATTGACAATAATCTTACTAGATTTACAGAATGAATTAGAATCATTCCATTACATTGGATAGCTGGAAGAAACCCGACAGGTAATAAAAAGCTATTGTGTACTAATTGCAGGCAAATTTGCAAAGCATGACTACAAATATCTATGAATGCAGATCACCCTGGACCTTTCTTCAGTATTAATTCAGTGAGAGGCTGAAGACTGAGACATCAGGGTTAAGTCAACTGTGTCACATTTTTGTATGTTTTGAATTTGGCATGCTGAAAATCTCATGAGAAGAAGGAAAACTGGAACAACTATCATATTTAATGAGGAAAGGCAGAGTTTATGAAGAATTCTAACCAAGGATTCCATGACTACCTGACTGTAGAATTTCTTTCTTTGAATCCATTATGTAACAACTTCATGAGCAACCCAACAGTATCCCTGTGAGCTTTAGTCTTTGGCATTTTATGATCAGCATAAAAACAGTGTACAATCTTGCAAGGTCACTGGCAGATGCTTTAGTCTAGTGCTAAAACAAAGTTACCCAAAAAT
Source organism: Pantherophis guttatus (assembly GCF_059756535.1). Lineage (NCBI taxonomy): Eukaryota > Metazoa > Chordata > Lepidosauria > Squamata > Colubridae > Pantherophis > Pantherophis guttatus. The sequence goes on from NC_142065.1 coordinate 63,276,548, forward strand.
CAAAGAGAAATTGGGCAAGCTGATCTCAGGAAACCGATTCCAAGGCAAAGATTAAAAGGATTAGGGGCTGATGGACTATCCTGATTAAGCAGAAGATTTAGCTTTTGCCTGGAAGGGTATAAGAAGTCTTTAGTAAGTTGCTCAATGGGACAGACCTAGGCAATTTTTTTTAGTGGATCAGCTGATTTCTCTGGTCTAAGAAGTTGCAGCCTTTCTACCCGCCATTATCTGACATAAATTTTACCCAAGTAATTTCATTCACCTGCATATTGTCCTGTAATGAAGGAAGTAAATAATCTGGCCTTGTTTTTCCATTGTTTGACCCATTGGTATCTTAGAACAGTAATTCCCAATCTGCGATTTGAAGATGGTGATCAATGGAAAGAATGCCAATAATCCTTTATTTAGACATTAGATTCTTTAAATATATATTTAATAGTAAAAAGGTTATGAAGTTGCTGTATCTCATGAAGGTTTGACATTCTTGCCTAAATTGCACAAGATTTCTGATAGGAAGATCACAATCTTATGAGACATGGCAACCTCTTAGGGTTCTGGTCATTTATAATATGTATAAACAAATAATATTTATTGTTATTTAATTTTGGGATCACATACCAATTCCAGTTTTATGTGATATTTTTAAGAAACTATTTATGACAAATATGTCCGCATAAAGTGGAAAATTTTGCCTTAGATTGTGTCAGCAAAATGTTCACATTTTCTGTAGTTCTTGATATATTGCTGGATTATCTGCCTGAGATGACAGTTGGGACACATTTTATATAGGAGGTTTTTAATAAGTTGGGCAAATCCAGTAGATATTGCTAAGGGACCAAGGTTGGCAAAGTTGGTTTTTTGCCATTTTAGTCTGCAAGGTTCTCTATTTTCTCTGTGGTTTTTAATTTTGGCGAATGGAAACTACCCAGTGGAACGATATATAACTTACTCAGATACAAACTAGACTTGTGAAGTAATCTTGTGTGTCATATGATTTATCTGCCCTGATTTTGTATGGATCTATCCCATACAAAAAAGAAGCATGACGTAAAACCTGTGTTCCCTGCTTTTCATCATTTCTATGGGTTTTTTTGTGCTATGTTTATACGTTTTCCTCCCAAGCATGGATTGCTCTTGAGAGCAACAAAATAAAAGTGGATGGGTTGTATTCTTCCTCCCTTGCCTATTTCTTTTGGTATAGTAAGTAAACTGTCAGTAAGTAAATTTATATCCAAACAGAATAAATAGGGACTTAAGATATGTACAATTCCACCACCTTTACTAGTTTGACCTATGAATGCAATAGAGATGATGAGATTTTGCATTCAGATTTTCATTTGATTATAAATCCATTGGTGAAGTGATGTAAATTATTCTTAGCTTCACTCCTGCTCAGAATGCTACCAACTACATCACTGGGATTTATAAAGAAAACACATAAAAGATATTCAGCACTTTGTCATACTTGTGGTACTTCAAATCAATGTTAAAAAGTCTCCCTAGACTTATTGAACAATGCTGCTTTCTATTCGATTGATTTATCTTGCTTTATTTTAGTATTGATTCTTTGAAAAGTTTAAGGATGTCCGTGCAAAAGGGAATCCTTTGCCTATGAGATGCTTCAAGAGTGTACAGACATTTCCTCCCTTTATCCAATTATCTGTTTGACAGAAGACAAAGATTTAAGAAGGACTTCACTTAAATTGATTTTACCTGGATTTAATTCCATGAGTTTCAAAGGAATGTGTCTTGATTTATACATGTTTAGCCAAGAGCAACATCAAATGCAGTAATTCAAGGAAATACAATAAAAGCAGCATCTTAGACGAAGTTTACTCTACAAGTCTAATCCAGTCAGAGAAGGCCTTTGGTGAATTGTTATAACATAATTCAGTTTTTATTGAGAACAATCAAGGAAAATCTATATGTCCCCATAGTGCCTAAACAGCTGTCTTTCTCCATTAAATACATGCAGCAATGATGCTTTTCAAAGGATTTGACAATGTCCTTAAATTCATTAGTTCTTTGCTCTTTCTTTTCTAGTATTGGAGCACTTATTGGCTTGTCGGTTGCAGCAATGGTCTTGCTGGCTTTTCTCATCACTGTGTGTGTCCTCTGTTACCTGTTTATCAGCAAGAAGCCACGCAACAAATTGGATACAGGCTTAACCTTGAGCTTAGAAGCAGCAGGTAAGAGCTCCCTGTTCTGTCTCCCTGTTTCTTCAATTAAAATCATTCAGTGGTAATCCATTTTCCATTTCATCTGGATCTTAAAGGGTTTCAACACTCACATTTTCGTTTATGAAAGCACCCAAAGAAACTTGCAAAATTCCAAACGAAGATGCAACTTGCACAACAAACATTAAATTTCAGTAAAATTAAAAATCAATCAACAATTAAAAGCTTAGTAAAATAGACTGTCTTTACTATTTTTCTAAATATTGGTAGAGTAGGAACTAAATGCACCTCCAGAGAGAGACCATTTTATAGCCAGGGAGCTTCCCTGAATTAAATACAGTTCATCTGAGCCTCCCCAAAGCAGATGGAATGAAGCAACAAATATGCTTCTTGTAATTAATTGTAGAATACCTTCTCAGTCTGTCATGTTTTAGATATTGCAGGGATTGCAAGTCTCAGAATTGCCAGCCAGGATGGGAGTTGCAGTCCCAGTACATCTGGAGGGCATCATATTGCCTAAGATTACTGCAGGGAACCAATTTAAATGCAAGAGCAATCATTTAGAAATTTCCAGAAATATCTGGCAGGAGAATATGGATCCAATGGTGTGAGATAATTTTCATCCAATGTCTAAATTTCTCTTTTGAAGCAGATGAAGCAGATTATCTGGACACTTTTCAGTCTGGGTTCAGAGTGGGGGGACAGCACTGAAATGGCATTGGTCATGCTTGTAGATGTCCTTTGAAGTGTTTGGGATGGGGTGGGACAACCATTCTGGCCATCCTGGATCTGTCAACTGCTTTCGGTACCATCAACCTTGGTTTCTTTCTGGACTGTTGAGGTTGGAACCACTGTTTTGCTGATGCTGTCCTTCATGTGAAAGCCCGCTTAGAGTTTGTTCCTCACAGTCTGAGAGTTCTTCAGGTGCTTTTTTGGAAACTTTAAGTGGGCTTTCATATGTTCTACACTGAGGAGAGGCTTCCTTCTAGCCATTCTGCTATAAAGCCCAGATCGGTAGAAGACTGCAATGATCGTTGTCCTTCTGGAGCACTGTCCCATCTTCACACAGGATCTCTGGAGCTCAGAAAGAGTGACCATCGGGTTCTTGGTCACTTCTCTTACTAAGGCCTGGCCTTTCTCCCCTGATTGCTCAGTTTGATTGGGTGACCACAGTGTTGGGATTCAGCAGTTGTAACAACCGGTTCGCTTCGCACACTCTCCGGAGGCCGGAAATGGGAAAACGACCTCCCCTGGGCACCGGAGGCCTTCTGGAGGCCGGAAACAGGCCCGTTTCTGGACTTCCAGTAGGCCTGCTTTTTGTCCTCCCAGAGCCTCTGCGTGCGCCTGCACTTACCTGGCATCCAAAACGGGCTGCGTGGAGACTCCTGGGAGGGGCGGGGCAGGGTGGACGGGGTCAGCCAGTCCTTGGAACAACCGGTTCGGTGAGCCAGATTAAAATTAACATCCGGTTTGCCCAAACTGGTGCGAACCAGCTGAATCCCACTCCTCAGTGACCAGCTCTTGAAAGAGTCCTGGTTGCACCAAATTTCTTCCATTTCAGAATTATGGAGGTCACTATGCTCTTAGAAACCTTTGGTGCGCAAAAAAAGCCTTCCCCAGATCTGTGTCTTGCAATAATCCTGTCTCTGAACTCTGCAGGCAGTTTCTTTGACCTCATGGCTTTTGCTTTATTGCAACTAAAGCTTGTTTAAATTATTGAATTATGGAAAATTCCCAGAACTTTGTATTTCACAATATTCTACATTGTGATAAATTATATTTTATGAAAGAAGCCAGAATTTACTTATAAAAATAGATTTTTGATTTTGTTGCCAATGGTAGGTATCTTAAACTAGGCTGCAAGGAATTAAATAATTGTTTTTTTAGACTGTACAAAGAAGATGAAAAATTTAGACTGTACAAAGAAGATAACATTTCCTAACACCAAATTAGATGCAGAAGAGAACAGAAGAGAATCAGCTTTTAGGTGCAGTATATATTTTATGGATCTTAAGGGCAGTGATTCTTGGTTTTAATTAGCAAATACCTCAGTCTTTTTTTGGCAGGAAGCATAAGAACAAACTACAATATCTTTCTTATTCTCTTTTATTAAGGACTCCTAATAGGAAGCTGTTGAAAGTTGCTAAGCAGAAAACCATCCTAAAACCTTCTCAATCCTGTTATCTTGTTATTATTATTACACCTATGTAGCTTAGGTAAAAGACTTTGTTATCTGAATTTGGGAATATAAGAAAAAATCCATAATCTGATGTTAATTATTTTTTCTCAAATTGGAGAATTCTGTTTTATAATAGGAACAACATAAGAGTTAACTAAGAACTAGAAAATGTATCATCCACCTTGATTTATTAACTTCTGTATATATGTTTGTTTTGTTTGTAAGATTAATTATTTGAGAACTCTTTTCAGGGCTTTATTGCTATAGTTTATTCTGCATTTGCCAGAATTCTATTCATATCTAATAAAACAAATTATATATGATTATTTATGAACTAAAAAGTAGTAAAATTTACTTGGAACTTTTTCCTCAATATTTTTATAAACAAACTTTCTGTTCCTAGCTTAAAGGTACAATCACATACATATTTACCTAAGTCTCATAGAAAAAGAAATTATTTCTGAATAGAGATTATGGGAATTTTCTTCTTTGATGCTCTTCTTTCTCTGGGTCCTAAACAGTAATTGTCACTCTGAAAAAAATGCATTGATTAATTTTATTACTATTATATGTAATTTGGTGTAATTGTTTAAAACTATTTATTTTCCACTTTATGAATTGTATCATTTGTTGCAGAATTATTGACTCGTAGATTTGGAAGGAGTCAATTAGATGAAGGTTTTATTTATTTTATTTATTTCGTCAAGCATGTATTTGATAACAGATACAAGTGTAAACATAATTATGAATACATAAAATGGATACAAATAAAAGGAAACATTAGGACAGGGACGGTAGGCACACTGGTGCGCTTAAACATGCCCCTTAAAGACCTCCTAGGAATGGGGTGAGGTCTACAGTAGACAGTATAATGTTAAAGTTTTGGGGGTTTGGGGAAGAAACCAGAGTCTGGTAGTGCATTCCAGGCATTGACAACTGTTACTGAAGTTGTATTTTCTGCAATCAAGTTTGGATCGGTTTACCATCAGTTTGTCTCTATTGTGTGCTCTTGTATTGTTTTGGTTGAAGCTGAAGTATTCATTGACAGTTAGGACATTGTAGCAGATGATTTTATGTACTACACTTAGGTCAGACCTAAGACAGTGTAATTGTAAGTTGTCTAAGCCCAAAATTTCAAGTCTGGTGGCATAAGGTATATTGTTGTGAGCAGAGAAGTGGAGGACTCTTCTCGTGAAATATCTCTGAACTCATTCGATTGTATTAATGTCCGATATGCAGTGCGGGTTCCAGACAGATGAGCTGTATTCAAGAATTGGTCTGGCAAAAGTTTTGTATGCCCCAGTTTGCAGTTCAATATTATTGGAGAAGTTCAGCCCCTGCTGTACAGGAATTCAAATCCAAATAACATTCCTGACAAATGGCTGGCTAGCCTTTTTTAGATTGTGAAGAGAAATCCACCACTTTTCAGGATAACAGCTGGATAGCTCTTATTTTTAAGAAATCTTTCCTAAACATCCAATCGTAATCTGTCTTTCAATAATATGAATTCATTGTTTTGTGTTCTGCACTCTGGGCAATGATGAACAGATCTGTTTGTGTGACTTCTTAAACAATGGTAGTCAAGCTGGAAATATTACAGGGGAGATGACAGCTCAAGAGGAATTATTGCTTCCCATAATTTGGAAACTGTATTTCTGTTGATGTTTTCTGAAAATGCATTTTCCTTTTTCGCAACCACATTATACCGCTAACTCATTTATAGTTTGCAACTGAACTACAATTCTAAGAACTTTTTAAAATACTACTGCCAAACCTGATATCTTCCATCATGTACTTGTGCAATTGATTTCTGTTTCTTACATGAAATACCTTGCATTTGTCTCTGTTAAATTTTATTCTCACTTCTCAATGACAAATTGAAACAAACAGGCATGTAGCTCTAACTATCAAGAATATTTTCAATTTTATTTCTGGTTTTCGATGTTATCATCCACATATTTTTGTGATGAATAAATCTAATCAGCTTTTCTTCTACCACGTCATCCAAATAAATCTTTCCAGTGTACATGACTTAAAACTATCTTGGACTGAATAACTCATTCGAGTTTGATTAAGAACCATTAATTTTCAAGTCAGTTATGTTTAATTGTCATGTAATCCAACCAATGTTTAGTAATAAGAATGTCATAGAATATCTTGTGAAATACTTGGTTGAAATTAAAGTATATCTACAGCAGGGATGGGTTCTACTTACCTTTACTACCAGTTCGTATGCGCAAATCACCTATGATGACATCCAGGTCAGTGGGCGGAGCCTCCCGCTGGTTTTATTACCGGTTCTTGCGCACCAGTCCAAACCAGGAGCAACCCACCACTGATCTACAGCATGGACATATTCTACAGTATTAGGGACATTATCCAATCAATTAATGAGATAAATTTGGTGTAGCACAATTTATTATTCACAACTCCATGCTGATGTTTTTGTTACATTATTTTCCAAGTGTTTACAGATCAATCTCTTTACAATCTTCTTTAGAATCTTCTCACTTATTGATGTTGGATTGATTAGACTCTACTTCATTGGAATCTTTTTTTCTCCCTTTTGAAGATTTGGAAATCTTCCTCTCTGTCTCTACATTTATTCTCCAGATTTTCTCAAAGATAATATACATATTGCATTGCACTTGTGCTAATGTGTGGAAAGTTAGATCAAATTTCTTTAGAGTGAGCTATTTGAAAAACAGGATCAAGGTACAATTTATAGAAAGAAAATAATTATTAATATCAGAAGAGTTGTCATACTAAAAATATTAATCCTGACTCAGGACTATTAAGAAAGAAATTACTTCAGTCAAGAATTCAGGAATGTTAAACTGGCGGCCAGCGGGCCGGATGCATCACGTGCAGACCACGCCCACCACAGCTCCGCTAAAGGGAAAACGTTGCGAAATGTTACATGATGGCAATGTGACGCCACGAGTTTGACACCCGTGGTCAAGATCTTCTTGATGTAAGAAAGAAATCATGCTTACTCACATCAAATTCAAATAATATTAGAAAACCGCTGTGAAATATTTTCATTTTTTTCTGTGCATGTGTGATGAAAAATGTGTTTTTATTGCCTGTGTACCAGAGCCAGTGCACAACTACTATCGATTACTGGGATTTTAAAACATCAGGCTTTAAGTTCTATTTCTGAATAACTAATAACTGATACAACTGGGGCATTTTGAAGGAATTATCATTTCTCAGATCTTGCGTGTCAGGAATTAGTGATCAGAGCTGGAATGTAAATGAGTTCATGCAGTCTCTCTGGAGCCGAGTTTTTACTGTGTAAACCTGTTAATGAAACCCCAAAAATCTTGGAATTCCTGATCAAGAAGCCAAGCTCCAATAACAGAAAATTGGGTCCATCTAAGAGTTTGTTTTGCCCATGGTCTCTCATGGAATTTGATCAAATTGAGATACCCTAGTATAGAGTCAAAAAAGCTTTCCAGTGTTTGCTGAGTTACTATTCTTATCAAGTTCCCCAGCTCTGGCCTAGCTACTTGGCTACTTTTTCTAAATATTTTAGTCTGTTTATGAGGCGCTGATACTTACAAAGATCTGATTTATTCCAGTTCGTCTGAGAAACTGGATTTGTGTTGTTGTTTTTCAGGCACAGAAGTTAGAAGAAATTCTTCAAGTTGAAAGAAGATATATGAAACAGGTTCAACTGAGTTCTGCAAGCAGTTAGGTACAGTGCTCTTTCTATGTATTAACTGTATAGCTGAGATTTGCTTTTGACCCAGAAAAAAATGGCATGATCATCCTAAAAATGATACAGTGGGAGGGATGTTGCGGGGAGAGGATAATGTCAAAAGTTGCATTGTATCATAAGCTTCATCCCTTTTGGATGTGCTTGATACTGCATGCTTGCATGAAGGCTGCAGTTCTTGTGTTTCAATAGTGCAACTTGATTTTCACCAGTTTGATAATGTTGATATCAGCACTTTGACTCTTATAGTGTAATTACTGTAGGAACATATTTGATTCCTCTAGTTATATTTTTAAAAAATGCAATTGCCAATATGTTCTATTGCTAGTATTTTAATGAAGAGATTAAACAACCATATGTCTGAAATGATATAGGGGCTCCTGCTTGAGCTGAGAGTTAGATTAGAAAACCTCCAATGTCCCTTCCAACTCTGTTATTCTGTTGTTCTGAGTTGGCGGCAGACAGACAGACAGACAGATAGATGATAGATAGATGATAGATAGATAGATAGATAGATAGATAGATAGATAGATAGATAGGAAGGAAGGAAGCAGGGCATTACACTTTCCCATGACTTGGAAAACCATCCCTAGCTACTTAAAGATGCTTGATCTTATCTTCATGGTCTAGCTTAACTTTCTGACTTTTTTACAAAAACCATGATCTTCATTTTATTAAAGTTAATTTATAGCAAATGAGCCTTACAAAAGAGAATCAAGGCCCTTGTCACCTTCTTTAATTATACTGGGATGCAAAGTACAATAGCCATGTAATCTATGCTTAACAGGATTGTTTTCTGTTTATATGCTAACCTTAGGGGGATGATGTTGCATTTTATCAACATTATACAGCATATTTTAAAAAAATAACATTCAAGCCCAGCTGTCTTCATCACACAGTTGTGATTCAGCGGAGACAGGCAGATTTAGCCTTTAGAGGGAAGCAGTGTGACTAAACACTGATCCATGTGGACAGAAGATTACTTTTCTAGTCGCATGACTTCATATCTGAGCTTGGATTTTTCAAAGAAAGGAACACAACTGTATAGATTGTTCTATAAGGATTTAGAATTTTAAAAATGACAAGCACTTTTTATAATAGAAAAATGTGTTCCCGGTCTGTTTTTCAGTTCCTAGCCAAAAATGATATATGCTGCTTTATAGTCAGATGTTAAATGTTGTGCAATTTCAATCTCTTGCTTTCCTTAACCTTCCTCGACTGAGTGGCCTCCAGATGCTTTAGATTACAGTTTCCTTATTTCCTAGCTTAATACAGCATTGACCATGCAAATCAGAATCATGCTAGGGAAGGTTATACTGGAACCAATTGAAACAGGACTGTATCAGATCCATTATGGAAAAGTGCCTTTGGTGATATGTGGAAGAGTAGAAACTAACTTTTTGTATCCGTTTCTGTGAGAACTAAAAACTAGTTCAGGAAAAGAAGACCCTGAATCTTGATTTGCTTCATTTCTGTTCCATTTTGTAGCAATAAAACATCGGCATGGTGATACATTGGGAATATATCTTCTATCTAGTGCTATCCTAGACTATATCATTCGCCCTCTCAAGATGTTTTTGATTTTGTTATGGAATACTAGCAGACTAACTAGCCAACCATCCCCTGAATAGCATTGATTCACTATTTCCAAGATAATGGCAGAATATTTTCTTCCTTCCCTTATTATCTGCTTGATTCATTCAAATTAGGACTAAAGTAGATGCAGTGAGGGAATCTGTGAAAGGACTTAAATATTTCTCTAATCTAGATATGGTAAACTTCAGTTGCCATAATTCTTACTCATCTACAAGGCAGCCCACGGAGAAGGCAGTTGTATTATTTTGTTTTTATATTAGGTATCACACAGGATTTTCTTATATATGAAGGAAATGCTCTGGGGATGGGAAATACAGTACAAAAATGTTCTTCCTGATTTTGCATTATTTTAGAGTTATAATAAAATTATACCAGATGAATGGCATGAGTTGAAGTCTTAAACACCATTCACCCGGGATCATTTCTTCATGAGAATTTTGCATTAGTTCAGTGCCATCTCTGGACTTATCTGATCATCCAGAGTTGGTTGCTTTTGAGAGCTGAATTGGTTATGAGAGCTGAAAGCTGAAGCTGTTGCAATTTCTTTGAAACATACCTAATATTTTTGTTCACATTTTGTGGCTCTGTGAAGCTTATCCATGATCTATTTCCCAATTGGCTTTTACATGCAGGAGACAGATGGTGGTATCAATTCCACTCTTTTCTTTTCTTTTAAACAAAAAACTTTATCTAGCACAGCGTTCTGTCATAGCTACAAGGAAGATAGCCATTAGGAAATTTCTTTCACTTTATTTTTGCATGAGGTATTATTCCAGATTGTGCCTTGGCTCAGTGACCATGACATTCATCAAATAACTTCATCTTTATTCCTGTTGGCTAGCTGAAGGAAGCGCTATTTGTTTGTGATGTACTTGTGCTTCAAGTGAAGAAGATTGGCTTTAAATTGGTTTGGAAGGATTAGGGAAATGGCAACAATTCTGATATGGAAGTGCTCTCTCATCTCAGAAAACTTTCAAATCAGTCTTATAGGTATCACTGCGCCACAGTGGCGCAGTGGTTAGAGTACAGTACTGCAGGCTACTTCTGCTGATCACAGGCTGCCAGCAGTTTGGCAGATCAAATCTCACCACAGGCTCAAGGTTGACTCAGCCTTCCATCCATCCAAGGTCGGTAAAATGAGGACCCAGGTTGTTGGGGCAATATGCTAAATCTGTAAACCGCTTAGAGAGGGCTGTAAAGCACTATGAAGCAGTATATAAATCTAAGTGCTATTGCTATTGCTATCCTTTTAATAAAACAAAATGCAGGAATCTTAATCATGGTTTTCCTACAGTATGCATGATTTGGTCCAGCCTGATTAGTTAATCATATTTTGTGTTTCATCCAGAATTATTTTGTTGATCATTTTGTTGAGGGTAGGTGGAAATGTGTATTTGAAAATGCATGAAGCCATTGCTCTAAATAGTTAATTCAGCACCCTCTGCCTTATCCATAGGGAGGCCATAATTCTCTAGATTTTCAGGTGGCCTGCTAATCCTAGGCCATTTGGAGGATATTGGACAAAATGAAGGAAATCAAGTGTTTCTGGATTTTAAAAAACTATGGTTCTAAGCCCTGTTCAGCCAGTTTATTTCAGTAGGGTTAATGATGAGGTCTCACAGTATTTGTACTGCCTTCATAAACATTATTGGGGTAATTTAAAAAATCCTTGTAGGCTCTCCTAAACTCTTTGACAGAAATACAGTTTGTATATATGTTTATTGTGCTTCCTGTTTGTTTCCCTAGCAAAGAAGTGCATTTGTCCAAAGGCACCAGCAAAGTATTCCAGAAATGAAGGCATTCTCTAACTTCAGACTAGACTGTGAGAATTCAATGCAAAAAGAGTGCCAGCATATGTATGCCCGTGTGTATGTGTTTGTGTACTCTCTTCTTGTTTTCTTGCCATGCTAATTGTTATTTATGCTCAGAGCCAACCTGAATGTATGACATATTTATCACTATTAATTTAGAATTTTAGGCCCTAATCCTGTAATCCTGAAAAGGCCTATATATTGTCTTATATAGGTAAAGCTAGAATCTTAACCATTTTTAATATTCTGGCAGTGGCTTTAAATAAGTAGTAAAAAGAATACTAAACAAAATTATACTGTACATGTCATTACTTCTGGATCAAAATGTGATGGTGGTTCTTGGATTTGTATATTCTGTTGTAAAAAGCTTCAGATTGTTCTCTCACAGTTCCAATTCTTTGTAATAAGCAAGCCTAGGTAAAACTAGTTGGGGGCCATTAAAGTAGGCAACCTGTGAAGATTCCTGCCAATAACGCTTCAGTGATAATTTATATTATTAGACCATCAAATTAGAATGTTAATCAGATTTGACTCTTATCTACAGATTTTTTTTTTAAAAAAAAAACAACATTTGCATTTACTGATTTGGCAAAGTTAAATGTAACCTGAATGTTACATTTGGATGTTATTCAATATACAGATTCAACCCCCACCCCCACCCCAAAAAATATTGTACATATCACAATAATTAAGAAAATGATCTTATCTCTTTTGTGGTATTAATTAAATAAAATACTTTTTATCAATAAACTTCTTATCAATAATGAGGAGTCTGATAGCATCTTGTCAGACTAACCAATTTTATTAAAACACACAAGCACAACTTCTAAGTTTTGGCTTTTGTAGACATGGTACTTGACTACAATGTCTCTTGTTAGCAAAGTAATTAACAGAACATAGAATAAAATACAATAAAACTATACATATAAACCAGCTCTTGAGAAGGAAAAGGAAAAGCTAATCAAGATGCATAAAAAGTGCTTTCTCTCAGCTTAGCTCTGTAACGGCTCCAAATTTATAATGTTCAGATTTTTCTCTGAGAACTGTGGCAAACCAGCCCATACTTACTATTTCATATGAGAAAGTTGCCAAAGCAAGAATTATTCAAAAACAGGGATTCTCTTGGGCTCTCCATGCATTTTATATCCAGCAGAATCTTCTACTTGTGTCTTGCTTGATGGATCTGCATAGACATTGTGGAGGTTGTATATTTCCAAAGCCTTTTCTCCTATGCAGTAGATCATCCCAGCACTTTTATCATCCTTTGATTTCCTTAGCCATTTATGAATTGTAGGTATAATTGCTGTTTCATTTTCCTCATTTTTCTCCGACCTTTCCTGCCAGATTTAACTAGAGGGTGGTTTAATAGGCTCCATTTTTTTCTTGCAATTATTGGCTAAAGAACTGAAAACGTTTTTTCAGGTAGGCTTAAGAAGAAAAGTTCCAATTTTTTTTGACCCACTGTAATATTTCTTGGGCATGAGAAATATCAGGGAGAATTTGATTGCTATGCTTTCAGATTTTCCAGCCAACACACTGCAGGCCTCAACCGCTTCATAACAAGTTCCTTTATTATTCATCACAGTGCAGTAGATGGAGAGCATCCAACCTCTAAGAACTTTCAGGCAATACTGTCTTGTTCCCAAGCACCTCAAAATGAAATAGGGAAAGGCTTCACACAGACACTGGAAAGGAAATATGCAGACTTTCTAATCTGTCTGCACACACATACAAAAGGTTTTATTTTTTATTGCCTACTTTTATTGCCCTGCACCTTGTTAACAATTTAAACATGTGACTTAAGCATTATTTACTATGTTTCAGACATTAAACATATGTGACATTAAACATTCCACAGTAGGAGACCCCTGACTCAATCCGATGATAGGCTCATGGGTCATTTAGAGAGTGTGGTTTTCCACTCCTTCTTGACATCCTATTCATGTTCTCACAATACCTGTTAAAAGATGTTGATGACTTCTATAAATATGTGCTCATTTGTGGTGGTTCAGTTTCATTCCAGGATATATTGTTTAAAACACCAAAATAAATTAAGTTACAGAATTGAAGAGACTACTAAATTTGTTGCACAGCTCTGTACAGAAATTCAATTGGCAGTAATGCACATTTTAGTGGAAATTGTTTAGTATAATTATCAGCTAATTTACTAATTTACAGATGTTTCTACTGATTGCCAGATGTGTTTCAAACGGAACATTAACATATCTTCACTGGATTGTAATTAAATTCAATATAGGAAAGACTATTATGCAGCATTTCCATCATGACCAATTTTAAAATGTAGACTTAGATTTCAACGGACAACCTTATTCAAAATAACAGACAACCTTATTCAAAATATACAGATGGAATTACAGAATAAAAATAAGCAAATCCAAAAACCAGTTGCCTTACTGTTCAAAATAATTTTGTATTTCAAAAGTAACCTGACATAGAATTTAATTCTACCTGGAAACCATTTTGGGGTTATATCATTATATGCACACTTGCACAATATCTGAAATTTGTGTTCTTACTAACTTGATGCCTTTAATTGCTCAGATAGAAATTAATGCAATACTTTATCTCATTTTATGATTTACACTATGCTACTATTGCTGTTGATATTCATGTATTATTTGGATTTTAACAATGATTTTGTAATTTTTAAACCAATATTGTACACATTCAATAACAAAAAGCTAAATGAAATATTAACATTTTAATTAATATTTAATATAAACTAATCATAATTATGTTTATCCATTTTGTGCTTTATTACTTTCTTTTTTAACCTCTTTTTCCCTTTTTATGCATCTTTTTTATTTTCCTAAACTACTTGATAAAAATTTAATTATAAAAAACTTGCTTGGTTGCCTATTGTTCTGTAAATCGTCTGCAAATGATGTTAACATATGAGTGTGTAAATAAAAAAAAATGGAAATCGGTAATTGTCTACCAGCTTTTTTGTTACTCAGTGTTGAAAAAAATAGTAGAATCACTCTTGAAATATTTATCAATTAACGAACATTATGAATTGGTGATTTTAAAAAGTTGTTGGTGACTTTATGTTCGATATTTGATTGGATTCTAGAATTCTAATATCTACTGCTAATGGTGGGATAGCTTTTGAAATGTGAAAACAAAGCAAGCTAACTAAATTGAACCAATAAATAAACTATCTTCAATTTTCTCTCAGTCTAAGATTTATATAATATTTATTCTACAAAGGAAATATATTTGTAGCACTTTCAGGTAATGCCCTTTCTGTTTTTATCACTGTGATGTAGAGCACCCAAAATGTCTTGTATTGTCTGCATAAGATTTACCTCAGAAATATTAAAACCATATTTTTATGCAGAAAAATTGTGATTGTTCCTTTTGCAGACATATAAAATAGTGCTCATATTCCATAGCAGTGACAGGTGAGTCTTGTAAAAGTCATTGCAAATATTGAAGTAATGTTTTTGTATTTCCTTGACAAGAGAGCTAAGGGTGATTTAAGGAATAATATATGGATAAATAAACCGGTTTTAATAAACAACTTGGTGTGATTAATTTGAGGAAATTCACTTTCAGGAGGTCTGGATAATGAAAAGATAAAGGAAAGTAGCTGGATGATAGGTAGAGACCACTGAAACCAGGAAAAATCAAATACCAAGGAGACAAACAAAAGGGTTTCTTCTCACATGAAGGGTTTTTAAAAGAAGGGCAGCCTCGGTGTTATCCTTTGTCTTCAATTTTTCTAAGTAAATACTATAAAGCATTTTCCAGGTCAACATGTCTCAGCTTTGTCTTTTCCATCATCCACAGGGGTGGTATTCACTTATCTTCACTACCGGTTCGCAAATGTGAACGCACGCACCACCTCCGCGCATGTGCAGGACCTTCCACGCATGTGCAGAGCATCAAAAATGGGACATGATGATGTCCAGGAGGGTGGGCGGAGCCTCCTGCAGCCATCGCTATCGGTTCACCGGAACCAGATAGAACCGGCTGAATACCACCACTGATCATGCACCATAGTACATGTACAAACACAATGTCAAGTTGTCAAATCACATCATAATTTTTGTACTTACTGTATATTTTATTTCTAGAGCATTTATCTCCCAACTATGTATCCTGTTTATATTTTGAATGCACAAAAGTGCACAATAAGTACAAGAAATCAGCATAAAGCAGCACATCACAGAATGGGATCACGGAAGAGGATCAACCTAATAGTAAATCACTAAATTTCAATAACTTGGTAACAAGCTGAGGTAAAATAAATCAGTGCACCATATAAATATATATCCACCCTGAAATAAGAAAAACCAAATCTCGCACTATAAGCCTCCAAAATGGTAGTGGACTTGGGTAGTACTACCTACTATAAAGGGGAAGAAATATGCATTGTAAAGGATTGAATATTGAATATAAAAAGTATTTATAAAAAAACTGGAACATAATTCTTTATCTTGTCAGATTAGACCAGTGGTACCCATTCCTTCTGAAGCTATGGCTGAGTGGTTGGGACAGAAGTGCTGTTTCCCTATTGTTGATAACAATGGAAATCTGTAAACTTGAGGGGAAGGAAGTTTTCAGTTTGTTTTTTACATCTAGTAAAGGTCCATTTTCTACAAATTACAAGCCTTCTATCTAAATATTTTGCCAACAAAATTGGCAGACCCATAGACTTGTCTATTCCTTTTCAGTTGTAGGAAACTATCCATTTATAAGGTATCTCTTAATGCACAACATTCCCTATAAGAATAGTAAATCCAATCTTAGTTGATTGAATTTGAAACAGTTTTCTTAGAAATAAAAAGGGAGCAACTTAATAATTTAGTAGAAAAAATGTATTGACTTAATGAAAACAAGGTAGAAAAATAATTGTTTCTAGAGATACGATCCTTATTACTGATTGTAAAAATGCTTTAAGGATTCTAAAGCAACCATATACTTCAAATTGGCTGAAATATAGGCAACAGAGAAATCAGCAGGCAATGCACAATTTTTGTCTTAATCGAGCCATGATAAATTGCTTTACAAAGTCATATTTCATTAGAAAAAAAATGCTGGCAGTTGCAGGTTACTAATGGCTGTTTCTTTTTCATTTGGAGCCCAGAGCTATGTTTTTATTTAGTTTATGAAGAGTTCTGTGTTCCCACATTATACAAACTCACACTGAAATAAAGCAATTACTTTATTCAACAATCAATATTGCAAAGGTCTCCTTATATCTACATTTCTTAGTATATCTAGGCTGTGGAACAATTGGCATGATTAAAAATACTACTTTGACCTTTATAGTAAAACATTTTTTCCTAATCTATTGCTTTCCAGATGTATTCCCAATAATAGGCAGCCAACATTGGGGAGGAAATTAATTATATCTAGAATAACTTGCCCAATTTCCTACCAACATTACAGTACTGACTATTGTTGAAGGCTCTTCTCCATTGCACATTGTATGCTACATTCATTTATTTGGCGACACCCAGGGAGAGGGCCTTCTCTGTGGGAGCCTCAGCCCTGTGGAATGAACTGCCCCCGGAAATACGTAAGATCTCCGACCTCCGGGTGTTTCGTTGCACATTGAAGACCCTGTTCTGCCAGGCCGGGCTATCAACATAATGATTTTAAATTGGGGTATTTTAAATTTTTGGGGTTTTAAACCGGCCAAATCTATTTAATTATTTTAATTTTTAATCATTGTTGTGTCTTGTGTTTTTAAATTGGCTGTACACCGCCCTGAGTCCTTCGGGAGAAGGGCGGTATAGAAATAAAATTATTATTATTATTATTATTATTATTATTATTATTATTATTATTATTATTATTTCAGAAAAGAGACAAAGTTGCACAGCCCTAACACTCAAGGTTTTTTTCTGTGAAAGCATGCTATAAAAACATTGTTGTTTACAATCTGTTATTAACGGTTCAAAATTTTTCCTAACAGGTGCAACATGTGAAATGGGAGGCAATTCGCGTCATGGTGCCTTGGTGATTTAGCATACATGCCTGATGCTGATTTAAATTATGTCCCCATTTGTGGTTTATAGAATCTTTACCATATCACCTTCCCTCATAAATGGGATATAAAGGCTATCTTTATTACTGTTATTTTGATACAGTGATAGCTGCATGACTCTGGAGGATCTTACGAGTTGCTAGTGGAGAAATGACAAATGTATCAGCATAGACAGGAGGACACAACCTGTGTACCTATTTAATCTCCTCTTGGTTTGATAGCTCTTATCTCATCTGATCACCTGTATACTACTAAAATTCTCTTTGTCATGACCTTTAACTGGGCAAACAGTACAATGTGGGACAAAATTTTTGAACCAAGGTACCTCAAATAGTCTAACTTGCACAATATGTCCAAAATCCACGACCCATGACTACTGAGAGGATGGCGTTTGAGAAAATTGTGGCTGCTTCAGTGCTACTGGCTACTATGGCGCTGCTGCTGTGGTCACATGGTCCACATTTTCGATGTTCCGTGATAAGCCAGACTTGCAACACCTCCCTTCCTCCCTGACCCAGCAACAGCCACTTACCTGCCAGAAGGGGAGGGAAGGGAAGATTTCTGATGTTCCCTGACAGATTTCCACAAGAAAATTCAATGAGAAAGCCTGTAGGAAGTTGGAAATCACTCCTGCTTCTACTGCTTTTTTTGCCTGACCTTGCTTATTCTGTATCTGTTTAGGTAAGGAAATATCTCTGAAATTATTTTAGACAGACAGATTAACAGAGTTGGAAGGGATCTTGTAGGTCATCTAGTCCAACCCCCCCCCCCAAGCAGGAGACTCTAGTCTACGCCATTTCTGACCAATGGCAGTCCGGTCTCTTCTTGAAAGCTTCCGGTTGATGAAGCTTCCACAACTTCTAAAGGCAACTTCTGTTCCATTGGTTGATTGCTCTCAACTGTCTGAAAATTCTTCCTTATTTCTAGGTTGAATCTCTCCTTGTTCAGTTTCCATCCATTATTCCTTGTCTGACCTTCAGGTGCTTTGGAAAATAGTTTGATCCCCGCCTCTCTGTGGCAGCCCCTCAAATATTGGAAGACTGCTATCCTGTCTCCCCTGGTCCTTCTCTTCACTAGACTAGCCATGACCAATTCCTGCTACCTCCAGTTCATCATATGTTTTAGCTTCCAGTCACCTAATCATCTTGGTTGCTCTTCTCTGCACTCTTTCTAGAGTCTCACTGGTCTACAACTAGCTTGCTTAGAGTCAAACCTGTGTCATGGCCCAAACCAAGAATTACATGCGGTGGGTGAAACTTCCAAATTTAATTTAATTTAATTTAATTTAATTTAATTTAATTTAATTTAATTTAATTTAATTTAATTTAATTTAATTTAATTTAATTTAATTTAATTTAATTTAATTTAATTTAATTTAATTTAATTTAATTTAATTTAATAATTTATTATATAAATTTATATACCGCCCTTCTCCCGAAGGACTCAGGGCGGTGTACAGCCAAAAATAAAAAAATAAAAATATAAAATTTAAAACAATTTAAAATATATTAAACAAATTTGGCCCATATTGATTAAAAAAAACCTTTTTTAAAAAAACGAATTAAAAACAATTAAAAGAGCTATGCCAGCCCGGCTTGCTGGAATAGAAAAGTTTTGAGGGCACGGCAGAAGGTGCGTAGATCCAGGAGCCTTCATATCTCCGGGGGGCAGTTTGTTCCAAAGGGCAGGTGCTCCCACAGAGAAGGCTCTCTCCCTGGGGGCCGCCAGTCGACATTGTTTGACCGACAGCACCCTGAGGAGCCCCTCTCTGTGGGAGTGTACAGGCCGGTGGGAGGCTACCGGTGGCAGAAGGCGGTCTCGTAGATACTCAAGTCCTAAGCCATGGAGCGCTCTAAAGATGGTAAAATTAAATTTATATGCCGCTCCTCTCCAAAGACTCAGGGCGGCTCACAATACATTTTAAAAAATCATTATAAAAAAACATTGAAAAATTAAAAACATTAAAAACAAGTTGAGTTCTTCTATTGTTTTACACCTATAGACTGACTCTTGCCAGGCTGAACTATATGCATCTACAATATAGTCTGGGAACTGTTAGGGAGAGGCTGTCTTCACCCTCTTTCTCCCACACATAATATCCAGGTTGAATCCATCCCCTCCCTCCCCCTCCTCACTGCATCCCATCACATCTAGAGAAACCTGCAGAAAATTGTTTCCCATTGAAAGCAATGATTGTCACCCCATTTGAAACCATAATCAGCCAATCTCCCTTCAGATCTATTGAATTAACATGGTAATACTGCACATAAGGAAATGAGGTCTGGGTACTGAATGGGAACAGGAGAGAAGCAAGCTATTTTAAAACTGACCACATGGCCAATGTAATTCCATACTGATTTCTCTTATATTCAGAATATCCTACATCTATGAGTTCTGATACTTAGAAAGTCTCTTTGGTTTTATGATTACCAGCAGGCTCTGTTCTCATGAAAACACTGCATTTGAAATCAACATCAAAATGAAATGGAGAAAAGCAGGAAACCAATCTGATATCTCAAATCAGCCTTGGATCCAGGAAGAAAGAAAGTGAAAGATTATATATTTCTCATAAATACTTTACTTGGAAATGATTTGCTAAGTCAAACAATTGCAATGAGTTAAAAGGAAAGGAAAATTATATTTCCCCCCACAAAACCGTGCAATATTTTAAAAGCCAGGTAACAGCTTCATTAGTCAAATTTAAGGTAGGAATTTTTAAAAAATCTCTATTGCTCCTGATGGATCAGCCAAAAACCAGCAGTTTAAAAATTATGAAAATAGATCTGCTACTTAATGAAGTATTACACAGATGGCTGTGTGTAGCCTGGATCCTATGAGAATCAGCAGACTTAATTGCCATTAATGATAACTATTGCAATTATTCTTTCTGATTTCGATTACAGGCTCACAGAATTCTCTTTTCACATTCCAGATAAGAAACCTCTTAGAATAGTAAGATTTTGCAAACAACCTCCGGCTTGTAAATAAATCCATTAGCATCAAGGAGTTGTCTATGCAAATAGCATTCTTGCTTCCCTGAAATCTATGTCATTAAAGAGAAAAGAAAAGATTAAGTGCCAGGAATAATGAAGGCAACAGGTAGTGAGCGATGCTGAACTTGATCTCACAATTATTAAAGCAACTGCCATATTTCAAGCAGTTTCTGTATGTCACTTAAAAGAAGACTGAAATCTAAGAGAATCTTGGTCTTCTCTTCTGAATATTTTCATGTTCAATCAGTTGGCAAGACAATCCAGACTCAGAAGACTGAAATGATGAAATATGACTACTCAAGCCAACCTTGATGTGAACACATTCAAAGCAAAAGGAGAGATTACTGATGTGCATACAGCATTCGGGAACATGGTGATTTGCATTTCTTACACACTATGACACTCTGTATTCCCATTGTACAGTACCTAACAGCTGGAAGTTATTTTGGGGGGCAAAGGATATGTTGATTATGCTTCACTAACTCTAACCAATAGCTTACTATGGTTGCTGCTTACATTAGCTTTCTGTTCACTGTAAAGTTGCAGTTTCCATTAGCAAAGATATATTTTTACTTTGCTATCAGAAATGAAAGTTCCTCTTTTGTATTAGTCAGCTCTTAATAATAAACAAGGAATACATCCAAAGGGCAAGACTTTTAGATGTTCAATATAAATTTGAAGTTCAAAAGCTGGCTGGGAGAAAAAAATCTACTTATTATTTCCAAATATAATTTTCTTGCAGTCTCTGAAATCCATTCTATGATTTTCAAATTCTTTTAACAAAGTTCAGACAAAGAAATAATATTTCCCAATGGTCTGACAGAGCCACAGTAAAATCAAGTCTCACTATTCTTACTGTAAAAAGAGAAATATACAAATAAGTCAATACAAATGGTTTTTTCTGGAACATATGCTATTATTTCTGGAATGTATGCTACTATTTTGAACTTGAGAGTATATGTGGCAGAGGGAAGACACTACATACAAAACCGTTTCATAGGTATTCTATAATTCTACATTCAACACTTAGTTGAATTACTTTGTAAGCAACTTTGAAATATTACAAGCCAGTTTGGTCTAGTGGTTAAAGCACCAGGCTAGAAAGCAGGAAACTGAATTTATTTACTTAATTTTATTTTTCAAATGTATATAGCCACCCATCTCACAAGCGTGACTTTGGGCAGCATACAATGCAACAAAATATAATAAAATCTTTTAACAAGTAAATATTAGTTATAGGAAATGTTTATTATATGCTTTTCACTTGTTTATTTCAGGAACCACAGACATGCATTACTTTCATGTTCTGAGTAGGATAATGAAAATATAAAATATACCCATGAGCATAGCTATTCACAAATAGAAGAATATATACATTTGCTTAATGTGATATTAGAAAAAGATTACAATGCTTATCTTCTACCTTTCAGCCTCACTATGTTTATAATTTAAAAATGGCAATTCTGATCTGATTTGTAAACTGGTTGCAAAAATTAAGGGGTTAGATGTTTGATTTCAAGTATTTAGAGAAAACAATGTTATGTGTTTATTATAGAGTTATAGAATTGAAGTTCTGCCTTCATCCACCTGCCAGAGAATAGTTGAATTGTGTGGGTGCAGGTGTATGTTGTAAACTGCCATTAGACTTAATTAAATGATGATCTATAAATGGTCAGAATAGGTAATTCTACAGTATAAGAAACTAGGTGCATTCACCCTTAATGTACAGACTGCTATGATCTATTAAATGTGCTGTGGAGAATACATATTTTATGCAGATTGCCTTCTAGCCAGATTAGAAAATATAAATAAGGTTTTGCAGGTAATTAAGTTTTATTTAAGTTTTCCAGTAGCCATTCTACTGATTTAAAATAAAAGCACAGGGAATTATTTCCCAGAAGACAATAAATGCTTTCAATTATTACCAGAAAGTACAAAAACAATTTTTAAAAGGGCCAAGAATGCACAGAAGGTGAAATAATTCCCAACGAAACATAAATATTACAGATAAAACACTTCTTTTTTAAGTGTTTCACTTTAAAAAGATATATAGTTAAATACAACATTATTTCTACTGGCTAATGAGGATTAAAATTTGGAAGACACAATATCTAAAAAGATAAAGCTGACTTTTATAGAATTTGATCAAGCCATTGTCAGAAAGAAATGATTGTTGAATATGCTACTATTGGCTTTTATTACATTACACTAAGCAAAACAAAAACAAAAACAAAAAAGAAATGGTAGTTTAATGTGAACCTTGATCACAATTTAAAAAATAAATGCTTACTATTAAGCTGGCAGTATACCTCAAATATATTGTCTATATATTATGTTTACACCTATAAAGAAAGAAAAGAAATTAAATATGCTATTATTTCATGCTCTTTGCTGGAGTAAAACATGAAACATACTTTTACAAACAAACAAAGTTCCTCAATTTGTTGGACTATATGATCTTTAGGACTCTTCCTATCTTTCCATTCTATAGTTCTAAGGTTTTTCTAAGGTTAGAATGAATCTATTCAATTAAAATAATGAATACTAACTCAATATATGAATGGAATTTTTGATTAAATAAACTTATACAGTAGACATAACTTCCTTAAATGGGAATAATCTGACTGATCTTCAGAAGCTTCTTGGATGAGAAGCGAAATGTTTTCAAGGGAAAAAACTAAGAAAATCAGTTGACTTTTGAAAAGAACCTTTGGCACAATCATGACCTGGATGATTGAGAATCTTACAGACATTCTGGTTACCGAAGTATTGTACCGAAGGATTTTGCAGTAACCTTCCCCTGGAGTGGGGTGGGAATGGAGATTTTACAGTATCCTTCCCCTGCCACGCCCATCAAGCCACACCCACCAAGCCACACCCACAGAACCGGTAGTAAAAAAATTTGAAACCCACCACTGTTCACAGTGCTTTTACAGCCCTCTCTAAATGTTTTACAGAGTCAGCATATTGCCCCCAACAATCTGAGTCCTCATTTTACTGACCTTGGAAGGATGGAAGGCTGAGTCAACCTTGAGCCTGGTGAGATTTGATCTGCCAAATTGCAGGCAGCCAGCTGTCAGCAGAAGTAGCCTGCAGTACTGCATTCTAACCACTGTGCCACTGCGGCTCTTTATTTTAAGAACTTTAATTACTAGACGCAATTCAAGGTCTTCATTGTTACCTTTAAAGCCCTCTGTAGCTCAGGACCTTGACAGTCCTACCTCCATGGAGTATTTTCTGTAGGTAACTCAGTCATTCATTCTCGCAATGAAAATCTGTTTCTGAATGAATCCCTCCTATAGGGGAAATGTCTGTTGGTTAACATAAAGGGCATAGGGCATGGCCTTGAAGGCAGGAGAAAGAACCACCATCAAAGAGAAGCACAGCTTGAGCCCATTCCAAGAAACTAGTTTTAGTAAACATCTGATACAGGTCCCTCCCTAATACATACAAAGATAATGTACGAGTGGCAGAACCTGGGAGGCAGGGTTAAAAGGAGCCGAGTGGCGCAGCAGACTAATGCAGACTAATGCTACTGTTAAAGGTAGTATTTAGCTTCCAGCTGCCTGCAATTACTGTGAGTTCAATTCTCACCAGGCTCAAGGTTGACTCAGCTTTCCATCCTTTCTAAGGTAGGTAAAATGAGGACCCGGTTTGTGGGGGCAATAAGCTGACTTTGTATAAAATATACAAAAGTATGAAGGCTATTGCTTAATGCCTTGTAAGCCACCCTGAGTCTCCGGAGAAGGGCAGCATATAAATCAAAATTTTAAAAAAATTTAAAAAAAAAGAAGGATCAGCCTAGAATCCTTATGTAGCCACAAGTGGACTAAGTCCTCATCCCTTGAATTCCGTTGACTCTTATCTAACTCTAAGCGGGTGCTAACCATTACCTGAAAAAATTCTTGTGCAAAGCCATGAATAGCAATAAATGAGTTTAATTGGACCTTCATGTATGGACTTACCTTTCACGCATGATCGATAAAGTGAGAAAAGCATGACACCCATTTAGACTTGGACAACACTGTTACTATAGCTACCCAATTAAAGTAGTTTTAGATTCTATATTTTCTTGGGGGGGGGAGGACAAACCTGAAAGGGGCAAATCTGAAAAAGGTTCACAAGGATTTTTTTAAATTGTTTATGTTTACAACTTTGCTTTACAAAAAAAAATCAAGAGCAACCCCACAAAAAAATTCATTACAAAAGTATATATTCCAATAAAAATATATAAAATCAAAGCATATTTGTAAATGTATTTTTAAAAAGAACATTCAGTTTCCATATTTTCACATGAATGTTAAAGACTGTGCATTAAGTGGTACCAGTTCTATGGTAAAAATTAAAAAATAAAAATAAAAGACAACGGTGGATTTTTGAAAAATAAATTTACAGGACAGCTTTCTGAAATAAAGAACTGCCCTTTATAATATATGATACATGGTTACTGTATCTGTGTGGCATTGGTTTCTTAATCTTGCTCATACAGTAAGGCTGACAGCAGATTTTTTCTGATCAAATATATTCTGGTTTTTATTTTTTTCCTTTACTTTTGGACAAATTGTTACTTTGGTTTTGTGATTGCTGCCATTGTCATTATTGTGCTGTTTTAAATTAGTCATTCATGCTATTTATGGGTTTCTCAGAATGAATTGCCAATTGTAAATCAAATAAATAAGTAAAATTAAATAGAACTCCCCACTCAGGAAGGAACAGAACCATCTGAAAACCTTCATACTAACTCACTCAGAGGAGTGTGTATGTGTGTGTATGTACTATGTATGTGTATGTACTGTATGTATCCTACTTCTAAACTGCCCATCTCCCTCAGGATGCAGAAGAGTCTAAGATGTTGTACTGATTTCCACCAAAGAATAGGAAAGTAGGCCAATTTCTAAAGATAGATTATTTTGTTTTCCACCTGATGTTTACTACGATCGATATTTTCATTAGTTTATCATTAGTTTACCAGATATTTTCATTCTTTGATCGGTAATCAAACTGTTTTCATTAGTTTGATCAGTATTAAACTCAATGTGTATGTAAAACATACACTCTTCTGCCTGCATAAAAATTAAAGTTGGAGCCTTTACACTTTAAAGTGAGACCAATTACACTTTAGTGATCACCATTTGCATGCTTCACAAGCGTCTTCCAACCAGCAGAATTAATGAAGTATGCAGAATTGAAATCAAAAGTCATAGTCAAGTGATGTCTTGCTTAACCATAGTGATGATTTGCTTAACTACGAAAGTGGAAGTGAAGTTGTAAATCCATCACAGTCATGTGATGTTTCATTCAATGACCACAATGCCTAGTGATGGGGAGTTGCCAGTACAGTTGTGGTTGTTAAGGACACATAACAAACAAACAAAAACCACACACACACACACACACACACACACACACACACACACACACACACACAGAGAGAGACTTGAAGAGGTATACATTAGAATTTGAAAAAAACTCTGGAATAAAGTGCTATAATATCTCATTTAACAAATGAGTAACTAAGTGTTTTAAAGAATATCAAGGATGTTTCTTATAATCTTCAGATAATATCAGATAATTGAACAACAGATTTTCTTTCATGCTTCTTATTATTTTGGAAGCATAAAATGGGTGGAGGCCTCACTCATGTGTTTTGGTTTCTTCCACTATTGTTCCATGTTGGTATAATTTCTATATGTTTGTTAATATGATTTTTACAATGGGTAACATGAGTTGAAGAAGTTAATATAATTTTGAACTGCACCCAACATTTGGAATTTAGGACTGTTTGAAAGATTATGGATTTATCAAGCATGGAGTGCAGCAAGAAAAGTTATTTTTTGATGATGGAAAGACAATTCACCCCAGGATTGTTTGGATTGATGATACATGTTCACTTTCTCTCTGAACTTTCTATTGGCCTAATGGAAAAACTGATCAATATTACTCTATGTAGGAAATGTTTAAAATATGTTAAACAATTGTGTGCAAACATATTTTCTATATGGAATATTATGTTTCATGGATTCCTTTTCCCCCTTTCCCCTCTCTTCCAATTTGTTTTTGTATTTTTTTATTCTATTTACTTTTTGTGTATATTAAAAGATAAAAATGATTTATAATATAGTAATAGAAAAAACAACTTCAATGTATCTAATAAACACAGTAGCCTTCCACTTCATTATGGAAATAGAATCCATTTTGTCATCTAATTAATAAACAGTAATGTTTAGTTCTTGATGTTGAAAAAAATGAATAACTAAACTAATAGTTAAGAGGAAAGATTTGTAACAAGAAAAGTTCATTATATAAAGCCTCAAGTGATACTTTCAGTAATCTTGAATTTTCAGATTTCATATTGATCTCACCCACAAGACATAAAATTATCCTTGTTTTCCTTCATGAAATATTCAGGAGGGGATATATCACTTCATACAAAAAATATTTTATGCAGAAATGCTTTTTGTGCATGGAAAATTAGTGGGGGGGGGGAGTTTGGCATCATGTGAGTTTCCACCTGAGTTTTGAAGCAATTCAGTAATCATAAACTTAAAATTGGTTCTCAAGGGCTTAGTTTAAAAGGAATATAAAAATACAAAATGAAATTGAAATTACAGGGCTGGCTTTTGCAGGGAAATGTCCTGCAAAATTACTATTTCATGGGACCCTTTCATTGCCTCTGGGCCCATCTATAGACAGTAGACTAGACAGTATCAAAATGCTCCAAATACAGCCAATTGCTAAACCCAATCATCATTTTAATTTCTCACAAACTCTGTGATATAGGGAATATTATGGAACACAGTTAACTGGGGTGGGGTGGGGAGCAGGAAAAGAGAAGACAAGAGGTGGAAGATAAGGATGCTGTCACTGTGGGTCCCAGACGTTGCCAAACTGGCAAATTGGTGACACTAGTCCTATGAAGTCGGAATACAAATACAGATTTGCTGGCAACTCTGATTAAGTGACATCTTTGTTTCTCTTGCATTATAGGCTTTGGACCTAATCAGCATGCTTCTAGATGTCTGAGGGGAAGAATGCTGGACATTTGAGATGATTACTATTTGGAAAACACCATTCATAAATATTAATATCAGTTCATTAGTAGAAGTTTTCCAGTTACAAAATAAGAACTCATTTTACTCTGGAGTGCTGGAGTTTGTAGTGCATTGTTTGATGCAATGAGTCATTAAGTCTTAACTTTTGCAGAGAATGCTTTTTTAAATGTAAAGAAGTCAATGTTTCAAATGTCACAATCTACTCAGCACACTTATTTACAGAACCTTACCATAAAAAACAATAGAGAATTAGAATTCTGATCTTCCCACTCGTCTGAGCAGTGATTCAAAAACTTGCCTGACAGGAACCATTTTCAGTAAAATTAGGTCTCTTTTTGCATGTCTTACAAAGGAATCCTTCATCCTCATGAAGAAAAAAAACAAAAACATACAGCAGTTACCATAGGTTCAAGTAAAGAACAGCTTGTTCAGTGTAGTGGAAAGTAATTTTCTAACAATTGTGGGGTTTCTTTTCTATCTTACTCATCATCTCTGCTGGCATCAGTGAGATGACATCTCCTGTTATATTTGTTGGCATTACCTTCACAGGATTTTCTTTGTAACATTTTACAAAAATATAACCAGATTTGCCAAATGCTTCATAGAGTATTGCTGCTTAGTTGCAATACCACAACAAAAATCCTACCACTTATGTTCTTCCATCCAACCTTGAAATGCAGTTGTGAAAAAATGTGTTTATGTTGGAATGTTTGGTCATTTTTCCACTGGCATAATTATAGCCAAAAGACTGTGATTCTCAGGGGCGGCTTACAATGTGTTAAGCAATAGCCTTCATACTTTTGTATATTTATACAAAGTCAGTTTATTGCCCCCACAATCTGGGTCCTCATTTTACCTACCTTTGAAAGGATGGAAGGCTGAGTCAACCTTGAGCCTGGTGGTTTATTTATTTATTTATTATTTATTTATTTATTAAATTTCTACACCATTCATCTCAATTAGGTGACTGGCCGGTTTACAAAAAACATATTTATTTATTTATTTATTTGATTTATACAGTTACCCATCTTTTTTATATGACCCTAAATGGCTTTTATGTGATTCTAGGCGGCTTACAATAAATCAAATACAATACATACAATAACAATATAAAAACCAAATGAAAATAAAACAGCAGCTGGCATATTCTAACTAATCATCCATACAATCAGGAGAGGATTCTAACCCACGTCCAGGGCCTCTGGCTTGGGCGCAAAGCCTACTTTTCAAGGCCTTATGAAAGGCCAACAAGGACAGGGCCAAACTAACTCTGGGGGAAAGATGATCCAAAGGGTTGGTGTTATGGCGGAAAAGGCCGGTCTGTCCAAAATTGATAAGCTCTGTCTCTGTATCCTGTTTGGAACAAAATAAATAATTCCAGCTGGTTTATGGTTAATTAACTCTGGTCAAATTCACAAATGCATGCTTGGCTTGGAATACATATTATCGTCACAGAATAATAGAGCTGGAGGTGGCCATTTAGACCAATTAATCCAATCCCTTGCCTAGTGCATAAATTCAAATTAAAGCAACCCTGACAGATGGCTGCCCAGACCCTGCCGAAACACATCCATTGAAGAGAGCCCACCACTTATTTGAGAACTGGTTTCAGTGTTAAAACTGCTTTTAATGGTTAATAAAGGTTCTTTCTAACATTCAGTTAAGTTCTCATTTCCTTGAACTTCAATCCATTATTCTAGTCCTGAATTCTGGAATGAGAAACAATAAGTCTTGACCATCTATGTGTATGAAAAGGATCAGAAAGAAAGAAAGACAAAGAATACATCTGCTAACAGCCAAAATAGCCCAAATTAATCTTGGATAATCTTTGCACTGGAATCAGACCTATAGAGAAACAGAAAGGCTGGTCATTGAGAAATGACCTTAGTATTCAATCAATTCTACTTCTTCAACTGCACTTCATTCTTAATGCTTCAAACTCCTATTCCTTTCAAATATGATGAGTTATTCATAGTCTTTGCCTTCTACTAAGTCAAATCCTTACACAGCCATAGAGCTCACTGGAGGACTTTGGTTTATGCACTTCAATGTATTGCATGGTTCTCACAAGAATAAAACCAGAGAAAATATGTCTATGTGTATTGTCGAGACTAGAGCATCTAGGAAAGGAATAAAATATATCTTTATATCTGATTTTAGGGAAACTTGGAGCTGTTGGTCCAAAATTCATTTTCTAGACTTGAAGAGTTAATTCACAGAGGATGCTATTTAGGACTTATAAGGTAGTTCTACTTTCTAATGCTTTGCCATGACATATCTGAAAAAGAAATTTACCCATTACAGCAAAACCTGGGTAAGATTTGGGCTTTATAGAAAAATATATAAAATAGTTAGATTTTGAGGAGCACTGCCTGCTTGTACATTACCATGGAAGATGGGACTGAACTCTCTGTGTAATGTATTAATTGTTAAAAAGAAAAACATGCCCAGTTATGTGCTGTGAGAAATATTTTGAGACTTATTTCAAGATAAAACTTCAAAGTTACTCTGAAACAAAATTTTACTGATTCCTCTTATTCTATATAGTACATCAAGGTTCCTCTCCAGGGTGCTCTTTGACATCATTAACTTCTGCTGTAGTCTATCTACCCTACATTAATCATGACTTTTACTAGCAGCAGCATTATCTATTAAGCTATACCCGTAGGAGCAACAAAAAAGACTCTAAGCTCTTATGGCAAGATATTGCACCAGGGCAGAATTAAGATCAACTGATGCCCTAAAGTACAGCCTTGGGCCTTCTATTGTTTAACTGACAAAACATTAAGACTAATGCTGAAAACTAAAGTTGAGCATGGCAGTGAAAGAGTGAAGGGTGAAATAACTGGGGGGGGGGGGAGAAATTCTGTAGTTTTCCCCTTCCCTTGATTATCTAAGCCAGTAGCCCCCAATTTTTTGGGCACCAGGGACTGGTTCCATGGAGAGAGGGTTTTCCATAGACTTGAGGGGGCTTGGTTTTGTGTGCTGCCTGCATCCCACAGATGGGGCTTCATTTGTTTGTGCGGCCTGGGCGTTGGGGACCCCCGATCCAAGCACATTAAGCTTATTTTGCTTAGTGGTTAATTCAGGGCACTACATGACAATCTACAACCACTCGTTTAGTGACTGCTCAAAATTCCAACAGCACTGAAAAAAGAGACTTATGACCAGTGTCAAATAATTTAACAACCAGTTCACAATTACACCTACCCGGCTATCAAAGTGGATCCTGGGCACTGCGCTGCAATGGAGAAATGGGAAACAGAGCAGCTGGCATGAAGGAAGGAGGAGGATCAGGGAGAAGAAAGAGGGAAAGCGGCCTTCTCCTTCCCTCACATCAGTCACTCCATTGCCTGTTTCTCCATTGCAGTGCAGCACAGCGCCCAGGATCCACTTTGATGGCAGGGCTCCGTGTGTGTGTGTGTGTGTGTGTGTGTGTGTGTGTGTGTGTGTGTAATTTAACAACCAGTTGGCCTGAACTGGTGCGAACCGGCTGAATCACACCACTGCTTATGACCAGTTCTCACAATGACAACTATTGCAACATCCCCAAGGTCACATGTTCAAAATTCAGGGGCTTATCAACTGGCATGTATTTATGACAGTTGCACTGTCCCATGGTCATGTGTTCACCATTTGTGACCTTCCCAGTTGGCTTCTAACAAGAAAACTCAATGGGAGAAGCCAGAGTTGTTCAATGACCACACAATTCACTTAACAACTGCCTTGCTTAGCAACAGATATTGGAAGATCAATAAATGGAGGCAACCTTTGCTTGAATGTCAGGATAAAAATAGAAAATTAGAATATGTCTTACCACAGAATATACCTCAGCTAGGCATATGAAAAGAAGTTATCCAAAGTAGTGAAGGAAGGAGAAAACCAAGTGGTACAGGAATAGATTTTAGGACATCATTAGCCATTTGGAAATGGGTCCATTTTATATACTAATTTTAAAACATTTGCCTAAACATCTCCAATTTTATATATTGGTTCTCTAGCCCAAATTCACTTTCTCCTTCCTCAGTACTTAGTAGCAGATAAAAACAAATAATAAGCCATTACTGTGTAAACAGCTTTTACAAGTTTGAATAAGGTATGCCAGGAGCCTGTTAACAGCTGCTCCACATTGAAATAAATTCTAAAGTGCCCTGTTGAAAATGGCTAAAAGGCTGCTATTAAATCATTATGTAGGTTCGAAATGAAGGCTGCATTTTTTACAAAAAGTCAAGTGTTTCAACAGGTCAATCTATCTACCTATCATGTATAATATAGGAGCCAAGGTTCATCAAAGTTTTTCATTAAACTTGAGTATAGCATAGAATATAGTTCTAATTATATTGTCAAGGCAAAGAGTTAGCCAGCTGCAGGATGATAACCATGGTGGAGTTAAGCCTTTCCTGACAAAGCAATTAGTCATAGATCAATAGAGGGCTTATATATATAGACTGTAAATTAAGGGCTGACCCAGACAGCAACTGTCACAATATGTTTCCTTTACATCCTTGAGAAGGGAGAAAAGTACCCTTCTGAGACATCCATAGAATCCAAGTGTTTTGACAGAATGGTGTTCCAATATAAGCTCACCCACCCACTTACTTATGAACAACAAGTCATCAAAAGGGATAGAGTATTCATTGTTGTAATGTCCACATCCACAGCCTATGAGTAGCATTGCTGACTTTGTATAATAATTTGGGATAGTTTCAGGATAGCAGTTGATGATCCTAGCTGGTTGCAAAGGGAAGACTATTCTGTGTATGCAGAGCCTTCCCAGTAGTATAGTCATTTCTTTTCTTCCTCTTAAAGCATCTTTATAATATCAACCCATGTACTGTATTTTTTGGACTATAAGAGGCACTGGTGTATAAGACGCACCAAGATTTCGAAGAGGTAAACAAGAAAAAAAGTTTTCACCCTCCCCAGCCCCCAGGAGCATTCTGCAGGCCTCCCAAACCCTCTGCGTGTCCCATTTTTCACAAAAACGGGGTGCGCAGAGCAGTGGTGGGTTTCAAAATTTTTTACTACCGGTTCTGTGGGTGTGGCTTGGTGAGCATGGCATGACTTGGTGGGCGTGGCTTGGTGGGCATGGCAGGGGAAGGATACTGTAAAATCTCCATTCCCACTCCACTCCAAGGGAAGGTTACTGCAAAATCCTCATTTCCTCCCGATCAGCTGGGACTTGAGAGGCAGAGAATAGATGGGGGTGGGGCCAGTCAGAATTTTTACTACCGGTTCTCTGAACTACTTAAAATTTCTGCTACCGGTTCTCCAGAACTGGTCAGAACCTGTTGAAACCCACCTCTGGCGCAGACGGTTTGGGAGGCCTGCAGAGTGCTCCTGGAGGCTGGGGGGGGGAATGCGATGCCTGGTGGGTTTGGGTGGCCAAAAAGGGCCTGTTTTTTGCAAAAAAGGGCACATTTCTGCCCTCCCCAACTCACAGGAGTACTCTGCAGGCCTTCCAAAGCCTCTACGCACCCTGTTTTTGTGAAAAACAGGTCCATTTTTCACAAAAATGGGACGCGCAGGGTGGGGCTTTGGGAGACCAAAAATGGCTGTATTCGGTGTATAAGATGCACCAACATTTCCACCCTCTTTTTGGGGGGGGAGTGCGTTTTATATTCCAAAAAGTATGGTAATTGAAATAACACAGTATTCACTCCTGGCAACTGCCTGGATTAGTCCCTGCAGTTTTCTTGGCAAGATTACAGTATTACAAGATTACAATGGTTGGCCATTGCCTGCTTCCTAGGGCTGAGAGAGAATGACTGGCCCAAGGCACCCAGCAGGCTTTGTGCCTAAGTGAACAGAGCAGTATGCTCAGATACCTGTTCATTAGATCTTTTCCCTTCGTGTTGGTCAAGGCCTTTCGGAAAGTGACATGTAGCTAGCTCCTTTGTAACATTTTTCCAGAACCTTTCTGGTTGTATTATTTGTCTCAACAATGAACAGAAAGGGATAGTGACCAGTGTGCTTGATTAGTCAGGTTAGCTTCCCATCGGGTCCTGGATCTTGGCATACATCCTTTATTGCATATATCTTTTGCCTGCCATAACCATTTTACTTTTGGTCAAACAATTGGATCAGGCTGGATGAATTTTAATCTTATCACTGGAGAACCTAGCAACATCACTTCGGATTTTTGATAGACATGATTCTTATAATCAATATCTTTCATAATCTGTTTAAGTCAAACAACCCACTTAATTTTTTTGAGCATTCATTATCACACTTTCCATTAGAAATCCACATTTCCTTCCAAAGTTCAAGGCTGCTATTAATTTGTAGCTCCATTCAGCTTTCCCAAGAATCGCTTTGTTCCTGCCCTGAGGGATCCTAACTCTATAGCTGGACACAACTGCCACTTAAATTACTATTTCCTTGAAGAAAATAACATTTTTCTCAAGTGTTCACAGCAATCAAATGTTCACTCAAAGACATGGGATGAAATAAAGATAACCTTGACCATGAAAGCAGAGGGGAATTGGTATAGTTACAAGATTATCTGTACAGAAGACATGAAATAAGGTTGTTAGATCAAGCCACAAAAGTTGAAGAAGTTTAAAATCCTCTGATTTCTGAACTATTTGTGATTTAGTAGCATTGTTCTGATAACTAGCTAATTATTTTTTACTTAGCTTTTTATTCAAGCTGTAATGTTATTCACAGAAGGAGCACTAGCTCCTGCCATGTTTTGTGTATATTATTAGATCAAAATGGAAAGTTATAGAAATTAGTAAAAAGATTGGTGTGGAAATTGACCTACATTAATTTTAACAAGGAATTTGGCCTGCACATGTCTGAGGCTGTGTGAGTCTAGAGCAGTGGTTCCCAACATGGGGCCCAGGCCCCACAGGGGGACAATTTGATTTTTAAAGGGGGCAATTCGAAAATGAGCTCTTAACTGAATTTTTAAAAGCCTGCTAATTGTTCTTATATATTTGTGATGAAACGGCTGTGTTTCATTTACCTATTGTTGTCTTTGTTAAAGTGCATTTTCTAGGGCCTGATCTGAAAAGGATATCCCAGCTGGGGAGAGGAGGGAGCAACTGCAAGACAATCAGATGTGTTCCCACTAAAGATCATAGGACTGGCAGTCTCTCTCTCTTTTTCCTGTGGGCTTTGCTGCTGGGTGATTGCAGGGAGAGCTGACAGAGGGAATGGCTTCTGGGGGAAGCCCAGCAGTGAGGATACAGAACCAGGACCCAAGTTTAAGTAAGAAATTATTAGATTTACAGTTATTTTTAGTCTGTGTTTTTCCAGGTCGTGTTTTACAAGACTTTCCTCTCAGAGCAATCTGCGGCTGGGCCACATATGCCAGGCTTGTGTGATTCACCTCCACCTACTCAACTACCAAAGCATTTCCCCACTAAGCTGCAGGTTCAAACCAAGTGGGCGAGTAGGGGGGGTCATAGGTTACAACCCCCCTTTCATTCATGACAAGCTTATTATTCACAAATTAAGCTAAGAATGTTTTTTAAATTTCCCTCTTTCTGCGCCATCTTCTCTAAATAGTTATTTCTTTTAATAATATCATAAGTTTTTCTCACAGTTATTTCTTTTAGTCACAAACCCTAGGCATAAAATGAGTAGTGCAAGCAAGAAAAAAGTTCGTCAGTATTCCCACAAATATTTGAAACTTGGCTTCATACCCGCTCCCCATGATGAACGGTCCACCTTTCTGCCTCTTATGCCAACAATGTTTGACCAACGAATTAATGAAACGAGGTCGTCTTGAGGTGCATTTGAAGGCGAAACATAGTGTGTACGTAAATTCAGATTTAAATTACATCAAGTCTTTAAGGGAGAAGTTTGAAAAAAGATAAACAATAAAGTCTCTGTTCACTGCATAAACTGTTACTGTCAGTCGTACTCTTGAGGGTAGTTATGAAATTTCTTTACTCATTGCTAAAGCTGGAAAAAAATCATACTATAGGGAAGGATTTAATTAAACCATCAATATCAGCATTTCTTAAAACAGTTCTGGAAAAAGATGATAAAGATGTGAAATCCATGCCACTCAGTAACAATACTGTTAGCAGAAGAATACATGAAATGGGTGAAGATATTGAAACACAACTTGTTGAAAAACTGAAATCAAGAAAATTCTCAGTACAAATGGATGAATCAACTCTGAGAGACAATGAGGCTGTATTGCTAACCTATGAAAGATATATTGATAAAGGTGAATTTGCTGAAGCAATATTATTCTGCAAATCATTAGAGACCATCACAACCACTACTTATATATAATAAGATAAAAAATTACTTAGATGTCAATAATATATCAATGGAAAACATAATATCTTGTGCTGCAGATAGCGCTGCTGTTATGATTGGCAAGAAAAATGGCTGCTTAAAATTGATGAAAGATGGGAATCCAGAAATGCTTCTTGTGCACAGTGTTATTCACAGAGAGAACTTAGTATCCAAAAATATTACACCTGTTCTTAATGAGGTAAAATCAGTTATAAAATGTATCAATGCTATCAAAGCTAATGCCAAATGTGAGCGTCTCTTCAAGCAATTTTGTGAAGATAAAAATGCAGACCATGTGAGACTTGTATTTCACACTGAGGTAAGGTGGCTCTCAAAGGGAAATTGTTTGAAAAGATTCATGGAACTATTTGATGTTCTTAGTGACTTTTTAAGTGACAAGCCTGAAATGAAGAAGCTGCTAACCGTTGATGGTAAAGCATTTGTGAGTTATTTAGCAGATATCTTTGAAAAACTGAATATGTTGAATAAACAACTTCAAGGTACAAATAAAACTCTTGTTGATGCAAAGGTGAAGATATTTGGCTTCATTATATTTATAGAGTTATATCAAAAACATATTTCTGACAAAAATTTTGACATGTTTATTGGCTAAAAAAATGTGAGGTGACTGATGCTGCTGTACTTGTCATTGTGGATCATCTGAAAATATTGGCCTCTGATTTGAAAGAAAGATTTTCTGATTTAAAACAAATTGATTTTCCAACATGGGTAGTACAACCAGTGCTGGTGGATCTATCTGATGTTTCAATGCAGTACCAAGAAGAACTCTCGGAAATGCAAAACAATGAATCATTTAAAACTTTATTCAATATAAAGGAAGCGATGGTATGGCTTTGTGATGAAACAGAAACTAAATACCCAAATTCAACCTACTTTGCAAGAAAATTGCTGTTACTGTTCCCATCTTCATATTTAGCTGAATGTGGCTTTAGTGCTGTAAATTATTTGAAAAGAAATTGACTGGATATCACTGAACGAGGAGGCTTGAGAATAAAGCTGACTAAATTGGAGCCTAATATAAAATCTCTCTGCAGCAGGCATCAAGCACAAGCATCTCACTAACTTAAGTAGACTAAAGTTGCAATTCTAAAGTTGCAAAACATTTTCCCAGGAGTAAATAAATAAATAAATAAATAAATAATTTTATTTCTATACCGCCCTTCTCCCGAAGGACTCAGGGCGGTGTACAGCCTATTTAAAAAACACAGAAAACACGACAACAATTTAAAATTTAAAATCATTAAATAATTAGGCTCCAATTAAAATCCCAGAAATTTAAAATACCCCAATTTAAAACGTTATGTTAATAGCCCTGCCTGGCGGAACAACAGGGTCTTCAGAGCGCAGCGAAACACCCGGAGGTCGGAAATCTTTCGTATTTCGGGGGGCAGTTCATTCCACAGGGCTGGGGCTCCCACAGAGAAGGCCCTCCCCCTGGGTGTCGCCAGCCGACATAACTTGGCTGATGGCACCCGGAGGAGACCCTCTCTGTGGGAGCGGACTGGTCGGTGGGAGGCTATTGGTGGCAGAAGTCGGTCTCGAAGGTACCCGGGTCCTATGCCATGGAGCGCTTTAAAGGTGGTAACCAACACCTTGAATCGCACCCGGAAGACCACTGGGAGCCAGTGCAGCTCACGCAGGAAGGGTGTCACGTGGGCGCAATGGGTTGCACCCATAACCACCCGCGCGGCCGCATTCTGGACCAGTTGGAGCCTCTGAGTGCTCTTCAAGGGGAGCCCCATGTAGAGAGCATTACAATAGTCCAACCGGGAGGTGACAAGGGCGTGAGTGACCGTGCGCAAGGCGTCCCGATCCAGAAAGGGCTGCAACTGGCGAATCAGGCGAACCTGATAAAAGGCCCCCCTGGCCACGGCCGTCATGTGCTCTTCTAAAGACAGCCGTGCGTCCAGGAGGACACCCAGATTGCGAGCCCTCTCTGTGGGGGGCAAGGATTCACCCCCAATAGTCAGCGATGGCACCTGCTGACTATATCGGGGGGCCGGAAGCCACAGCCACTCGGTCTTGGAGGGGTTGAGTCTGAGCCTGTTCCTCCCCATCCAGGCCCGCACGGCCTCCAGGCAGCGGGACATCACATCAAGGGCATCGTTGGGGTGGTCTGGGGTGGAGATGTACAGCTGAGTATCGTCAGCGTACAGATGACACTTCACCCCAAAACCACGGATGATCTCACCCAGCGGCTTCACATAAATGTTGAACAGGAGAGGCGAGAGGACCGACCCTTGCGGCACTCCCCATGCGAGATGCCTCGAGGTCGACCTCTGTCCCCCTGCCAACACAAACTGCGAGCGGTCGGAGAGGAAGGAGGAGAACCACCGCAAAACGGTGCCCCCTATTCCTAACCCCCTCAACCGCTGCAGCATGATACCATGGTCGATCGTATCAAAAGCCGCCGAGAGGTCTAATAGGACTAGGACAGAGGAGCAGCCCCTGTCCCGAGCCCTCCAGAGATCATCCACCAACGCGACCAATGCCGTTTCAGTGCTGTACCCCTGCCTGAAGCCCGACTGGTACGGGTCCAGATAGATAGCTTCATCCAGGTGCCGGGGAAGTTGTCGTGCCACCACGCTCTCAACAACCTTCGCCACAAAACGAAGGTTGGAGACTGGACGATAGTTGGCCAATTCAGCCGGGTCCAGGGAAGGCTTCTTGAGGAGGGGCCTCACTACCGCCTCTTTCAAGGCGGCAGGAAAGGCACCCTCACTCAGAGAAGCACTTATAATCCCCTGGAGCCAGCCTCGTGTAACCTCCCGGGAGGCCAGCACCAACCAGGAGGGACACGGGTCCAATAAACACGTGGCGGCACTAATCTTACCCAGAACCCTGTCCACATCCTCGGGAGTCACAGGATCAAACTCCTCCCAGGTAACATTCTCAAGACCTGCCCTCGTCTCCTCCCGTGGACTCATCCAGTCGGAGTCCAAGCCATCCCGAATCCGAGCGATTTTATCGTGCAGGAATTGCACAAAATCCTCAGCGCGACCCTGCAAGGGATCTTCCCGCACTCCCCCCCGGAGGAGGGAGTGGGTCACCCTAAACAAGGCGGCTGGGCGGTTCTCTGCAGATGCGATAAGAGCGGAAAAGTGGTTAGACTTTGCCGCTTTTATCGCCACTAGGTAGGTCTTGATATAAGACCTCACCTGTGTCCGGTCGGAATCGGATTGACTAGTCCTCCAAATGCTCTCTAGGCGTCTTTTCCGACGCTTCATCTCTCTCAGCTCCTCAGAAAACCAAGGAGCCAGTTGAGATCGGCATCGGGTCAGAGGCCGCAAAGGCACGACGCGGTCCAAAGCTCCAGCGGCCGCCCTTTCCCAGGCGGCCACCAGCTCTTCAGTCGAGTTGTGTGTTAGGGTCTCAGGGCACGGCCCAAGCTCCGTCAGGAACCTTTCGGGTTCCATCAGGCGCCTGGGACGGAACCATCTAGTTGGCTCCGTCTCCCTGCGGCGGGGGACGGCGGTAGGAAAGTCTAGTTGGAGGAGCGAATGATCTGTCCATGACAAGGGTTTAGAAGACAATGGTACTTACTTCTGAGTAGACATGCATAGGATTGCGTTCTAAATATGATCTTGAGGTGAGCTCAAATTGTATTTTGAATTTGTTAGGTACCTTTATTTTAATATGTATAGTAATTAATATGATCAAAGTATTACAAAAAAGGCTTTCATTAAAATTATTTTATATTTATGCATTTCAGTTCTCTATTATATGTTTTGAAACTTTATTTGCTGTTTTTTCATATCCCTTCATATTTTTTAAGTTCCTCAGTACTTCTACTGTCTTTTGTTCTTTTATTTTTCTCTTTTATGGATGCCATGTTCTTTGGAACCTTGTTTAAACCAAGTTAATGGCCTTTTAGGCTTCCTCCGCGTGAGTAGGAGTACACTTTTTGAATAGTAAGAATTATATGTCGGGGGGGGGGGCATAAGGATTTTAGAGATGCTTAGGTGGGGCATGGCCAAAAAAAGGTTGGGAACCACTGGTCTAGAACAAGGATCTCCAAACTTGGCAACTTTAA
Organism: Pantherophis guttatus; assembly: GCF_059756535.1. Classification (NCBI taxonomy): domain Eukaryota; kingdom Metazoa; phylum Chordata; class Lepidosauria; order Squamata; family Colubridae; genus Pantherophis; species Pantherophis guttatus. The sequence continues at coordinate 63,316,409 of NC_142065.1, forward strand.
GACTTATGGATTTCAACTCCCATGGCTGGCTGGGAAATTCTAGGAGTTGAAATCCACAAGTCTTAAAGTTACCAAGTTTGGAGATCCCCTGGTCTAGACAGGCAGAAGTAGGCTTAGTTCAACCCTGACAAGACTGTATGGCTGGGCCTCCTGAGTCTGGAGTGCTTAGATATTCTTTAGCCCTGAATAGGGAGGTACTTCTACCTATTCAGGACTGTAGCTAAATTGTGAGTAGTGGGTGGCTTAGAAAGGTTCATTTACTGTGTCAGTTGTGCCTATATATGGACCAAGAGGCTTTTCCAGACTGTCACTCAAGCTATGCAAGCTATGGTAACCTTGCATCCATAATATTGCAATGTGCTCTACATGGGGCTGCCCTTCAAAAATTCTTAGAAGTAGTAGGCCCAAGATTCAGTACCACAGGTAGCTGTGAGCAGAACATGTTATAGCCATGTAACACCTTTACTTCATGAGCTACTGTGAGCAGAACATGTTATAGCCATGTAACACTTTTACTTTGTAAGCTACACCTATTACTAGTAGACTTCAGAATGCAATTACTCATTATCCCCTATAAAATTCATGACATGGAGCCTGATAATGTGAGGGATAACCTTTCCTTGTAGCCCATTCCGTACATATTGACTGAAATTGTATTTTCTGGATCTCTGATTAAACATTATCGTCTGATGGGACATAAGAAGAAAGTTTTGTCTGCCCTTGTCTCTGCCTTCGGGAATAATGTTTCCCATGAAATTTATGTCTTTCCCACCAGACCCTATTTAAACAAGCCCTCAAAATCTGAATATTTTCCCATGCTATGGATTAGAGTGGGTGACAGATCCCTTGTGTGGTGTCTTGTTTTTTTAGCTGGTGTTGTTTCTCCATATTTTTCATTTTAAACTTTATGCTCTTGTGCAACAACAGTATTCCTACCGGTAGTACTGATGTCACTGTGGTCAAATCTTATCACTCAAAACAAAAACACCCCTGAATCAATGCTGGAAAGCAGCTGATTAAGATGCGAACCAGCTCAAAAATAAATCTAGGAGGAAGTGGAAGAGACATTATTGGAGAATAGTAATTGAACTGTGAACCAGTTAATAAATGGAGAAAGGAATATTGGAAATTATAACTGGGAAATAGATATTTAAATCATGAATCAGTTAAACAGCTGGTCTAATAGAATTTGAAAATAAATTTGAAGTATTAAGGTAAAATATTTTGGAAGTAATAAAATATAGAAAGAAATGTTGATTTATTTCAAAATGATTTTAAGAGAGGAGGAAAATACTTTTTGTCAAGAATTGGATATCTGTTGTCATTTAAGAGAAATAAAATATAGTTTTGAGGCAATGGGTCTTAGGATTGAGGAATATATATGAAATATTAATTGTTAAAATGAGAAAGATTTAGAACGGTGTTTATTGTTTAGAATTTTGGGTGTTATAGTAGAATGATAAATGTTTAGAATAAGAATTTTGTCTTTTTTTTATATTCTTTTTTTTTTCTTCTTAAAGATTTTAAAATTTGGAACAAAATTGATTGAGGGAATGTGAATAATTGTACTTATTTTAAGACGGACCAAATCCCTGCTCTAAAAAGATGTATTTTATGTTTTATGCTAAAAAAATAAATAAAAATTTGGAAAAAAAACCCACCCCTGAATCAAGTTGTAAACCTGGTGTCCATGCAATTACCTTGGTGGCAATATGGAAATATTTTCCTATTTCTTTTTTCCAGAGGCAACCTAAGGCAAGCATTATCTCTGTGCTTCAACCCTGATTCTGTGAGAGACCATTCACAATGTGTGTGTGTGTGTCGGGGGGGGGGGGAGTATACAGATGTGAAGTGCCCTGAGCATGTCATAAAATGTTTGCATAAATTTCAAATGTTAATATTTTTGTATTAACAAGATGAAAATATTAATTTCCCCTAGTTATGTCTTATTAATTTATTTAAACTTCTGTATTTCTGAAATCCTACATAGCAGCAAAACTAAAAGCAAAGGGTTGTTGCAAACAAATTGTGCCAGATTAATGACATTACTTCATCTTGGAGTAATGGCTGGAATGCCACAGATCTTTGTCCTGAATCTGGGAGGGAGGGAGGGAGGGAGGGAGGGAGGAAGGAAGGAAGGAAGGAAGGAAGGAAGGAAGGAAGGAAGGAAGGAAATTTCTGATGCTTCCTGACAGACTACCACAAGGAAACTCAATGAGGAAGGCAACAGAAAGTTGGAAGTTGTTCCTGCTCCAGTGCTTCCTCCCCCCCCACCAACATCTGTTCATTTAGCTGAAGGAAGAAATATCCTTATGGATTCAGCTCCAAGTGGGGAAAAAGACACTGGAAACATGGTGACTGCTTGGAAAGATTGTTCAATGGTGGACAGGATCACACGGCTTGAGTTCCTGAACAGAAAAGGGGCGAGATACAGCAAGTCCCCGGGTTTTATGCTCTCTCCGGCTTTGAACTTCCTGGGGCCCAGAAAGAGTATCCTGATTGGTTGTCAGACTTCCAAGGGGTGGGGGTCTTAGCTAGCCTTGCTGGTTGATGTAATCTTCCCAGGTGCCATGTAGTGAGTTTCTGTCCTAGATGGGTCCTATTGTGTTGCAGATAATGGTCCTTTGACAAAGGATTGAGTTTCTGCCTCTGGCCCATTAACAAAGGTGTGTGGGGGAGGTGGGGAGGCAGGAAGGTGCTTTGTCTTTAAAACATGTTTCTCCATTTCTCATCCAGGGAAATATAATATTCTGCCTTTTTAATATTTCCTAAAATATTTCATTCTTTCAGGAAAGGGGTAGATGCTAACTTCCTACATCGCTAAGGAAATATCTCTAAAACGATGACTCAGCAGGGCACAGATTGTCTAGTTACATAATATAGTTAATTCAAAACTGCACTGATTCAAAATATATGAAGAGGCCAAAGTCTATTATAGAGAACAAAAGTGGAACAGTTTAAAAAACATCTACCAATCAACCTCTTCAGAAGATATGAAAAGAAGCATACCCAATTTCATTATCTTCATATACTTAATGCTTTTCCCATAGAATTTTCTAATTTCTCTCATGTCTCCCAGAACAGTAAGTTCTGTGATCAGAAGGATCATTATAAAAGATTGGGTAATATCATGTACAGCAAGGTATGATTTTCAAATTTTGAAGGGGAAAACTATTTCTTCTTTATTATTTTTACAATCTTCCAGTAAGATATTGCAGGCTGGCAAAGCTGCCACCCAGGCTATAGCTGTAATTTGCACTTAGAGCAGGTTCTATTACAATATCCTTTTCCATTTTATTTCTTTTTACATGTCTGGGCAGCACTTCTAGTGTTACATTTGTCATGAAAAGAATCCCACATTGTAGAAGAGAAAAAGGATGAAGCTTTATAACAAAGCTGAACTTGTTCATCTAGTTCAGTGTTGCCTATGGCCAACTCGCCCTGGCCTACTTTCTGTGGCCAACTCACTGTGGGAGAACTCGCCATGGCCAATTTGCTGTGGGACAACTCACTGCAGGACAAGAGTTACACTGATATCAAAGAAATGGTGGAATAGAATCATTAAAGAAAGAATGCAAAAGGAGGGACAGAATAAAATATGAATGACAAAAATTAAAATTATTTTTAATTTAGTTTATATAATTAAATGAATTGTTAAATTGTCTTGCAGCGAGTTGTCCATGGTGAGTTGGCTGCATTGAGTTGGCCATGGCAAGTTGGCCATGACAAGCTGGCTGTGGTGAGTTATCTCATTTTGTGCCTGCCTATACATAAGGTCTCCAAGATTCTCAAGAGGCTAGAGAAATGTCACTGACTGGGAAATTCTGAGAATTGAAGTCCACACATCTTCAAGCTGCCAAGGTTGAGACATACAGGGCTAGAATCTAAATCTGAGTTTTTTTCCCCATAAAAAAACAAAACTGCATCTCCAAAATACAGCTGTGGAGTTATGAGAAAAATAGTTTGCAGTGGAAATGGAAAAAAATAGACCCACTTTGCCAAGGTTGTTTTCCTGGCACATTATTCTCAGCTTTAAAAAAACAACATAATGCTAGTTTTGAATTACTTGAATTTAGCACTGTCCTGAACCAATGATTTTGGAATTATAAATTGTTCCTGAACGTATAATCTATGTCTGATTGCACATTGAATAAAGTAAGGATTGACCATCTCAGGGAACAAAATCTACTATGTATTTTAGGCAACTAAGCAAGTTAAACTACTAAACTAGATCTGCCTGATTTTGAGATACTAGTATACTAAGTCTAGTGATTCTTTTTCAGTTAATAAATTTGGGGTTCTGGTAAGGTATCCTGTGTAGGATTGAAATTTCAATTTTTAATTATTATTAATTCAGGCAGAAATCAAGGAATTATGAAGTGCCATTTTTGAGGGAAATACAAGCTTTAAATCTCATAAATGAATACTTTTCCTCATTTTAATTGAGTATGTAATGCCAGAGTGTCTACTTTGCAAACCACTCCCAGATGAGACTAGGCAAACTCACAATAAATTTGTGTAAAATAAAAGATAAAACATTATTTCCAAGCTGCTACGTGTTCTATTGCTTTAGTACCAAAGATTGTTCTAAGAGAGAAAAGTTCCACTGAGAATGTAAGAGAAAAGAAAATCTATAGCCTTGCTTAACACTGTAAATCAGTGTTTTTAACCTTAGCAACTGAAGTCCATATATCTTAAAGTTGCTATGGTTGAGAAAAACTGCTGTAAATACAATACACACAAAAATTACATACCAATCCTTAGTAAATTACATTTCGGTTGCAATCAATTTCAGGCCCATACCATTAAAAAAATCCCCAGACACTAGGAATCTGGGTAACAATTATGGACTGTTACATATTTTTTTCATCCATCTTGGACAAAACAATACAAAATTATTTTAAAATGATAGCCTTACTCAATCACTGTCCTGCTTCTTTGTTAAAAGTAAGACTTTTTGACTTTAAAAACCTCTCCTTCCTGTTCAATCACCAGAGAAAACATTGAAAAACAGGAACACCTTTGAAGGAAGTTAGCACCCACCCCTCTCCTAGAAGAATGAAATATTTTAGGAAATATTAAAAAGGCAGAATATTATGTTTCCCTGGTTGAGAAAAGGAGAAATATGTTTTAAAGACAAAGCAGCTCCCTGCAATTCCCTGCCCCCCCCTTCAACTCCAGAGTGATGGGATTAAGACATGGCCCTCAGGATATGATAGGATTAGCCCTCTACCCATCTCACCACATGGCACCTAGGAAGATTACATCACCCAGCAAAGCTCAACCAAGCCTGGGACACAGACAGCCTATAAAGTTAGATCCTTGCCCCATGGGAGTCTGACAACCAATCAAATACAAGCTCAAATTCAAAGCCCAACAGAGGGTATAAATCTCTCTCTCTCTCTCTCTCTCTCTCTCTCTCTCTCTCTCTCTCTCTCTCTCTCACACACACACACACACACACACACACACACACACACACCTCCCTGTGCCTTTTTTTGCCTAGGATCTCAAACCATGTGGTCCTGTCCACCATTAAAAACCAACTTTCCAAACAGCCATCATGTTTCCAGTGTCTTTCTCCCCACTTGGAACTGAACCCAGATGGACATTTCTTCCAACACCTTTCTTACAAAAAGGACAGCATTTGGAATGCCCAGAGATTCTCCCTCTTTCTCTTTTTAATGAAAATTGGAAATCTGATGGAGTGCCGTCTTTCTCATAATTGTAGCATCGCCACCTGTTTCTGTATTTTGAGGCTTTGCTTTTGCTGTTCACTCTCTTCTACCCTCTTTCTAAATCCAACTTTTACTGATAGCTGTCATATTACTGATTTTTTAAATCAGTTTCATTTCCTCGAACAAATGAACTACCTATTTCCTCCTGAAGAGTTTTTTTCATTGTCTCTAATTTGCTTTTCAAGGGACTTGTTGAATTTGCTCCTATAATCTGCGTCATCCTTTTACCTTTCCTCTTCAGTTGTCAAGAAGAGTAATTTATTTTACAGGTCATACCAGTAATAGTCTTAATAATGTTGACAAAGATCTACATTAAACTTAAATGAGAGAACAAAATGTATATCAATGAAAGAAAAAAGGATTTACGAAGTAGAAGGCAGAAAAAGGAATAGTTTATATAGGTGGTATGGTCTGTAAATACAGGGTATTAATGGATTTATGAAACAGTCCATCAATTACAATACAACGCCTTCATTCCCTCCCCACCCCTCCAGCCCCCAGTAGTAAAATAGTGCAATTTAGAAATCCCCATGAGTAAAAATTTGGGATATGAAGCTGCTGAGTGCTTAAATTAGTTCCTTAGTTCCTATCATCTAATGATGATAAATTGCAGTAAAAATAATGTTGCAAATTGACTTGTTTTTTCTCACATTGGAAATCAGCCTCCTGAGGACTAGCTATGAAGTACCTGCTGTAATGCAGGTTTTAAACCTTGGATGCCTCCTAGTGACAGAAAAAAAATACCAAATACAATTTTAAAAACTATTCATTGAAACAGAAACAAGCCATTTGGACTGATCTATCCTGCTCAGTGCTCTTCTAAACAGAATCAAAAAGTTAGCAAACGCATCTTAATTTAATCTGCAATTCCATTCAGATGCTCTGAAGTGGGTGGGAGTGCTGCTTCAGAGTGGATAGAATATCAGGGTTTTGTTATACCTTGTGGATCTATTTTACTATTTAAGCTAACTTTTAAAAATAAGAAGATAACTGAGAAACATGATTGTTTTCTGAAGACTTTTATATATAACCTGAACTCCCACTGTATTCAAATAAATATTCCAAATTTATGCCAGAGAGATAATTCTATTTTCCTGATGGGAAAACCCAGATCCTATTTCTTTATATTAGTGCATGCTTGAGTGTAACCCCCCTATTATATGATCTGGTCCTGAATTCTAAAAACATTTTTATGGGCATCTCTGCCTTGGCAGTTTCTATGTACATCCATATTTTCTTTAGCTAATGTTGCTCTTTAAAAAAATGACCCACTTATTAACTGCAAATCTCATCATTTGTCTTAATTTCTTCGGTTATATTTTTAAAAAAATACTCATCTGAACTGAAAGGATTTTAAGGAAAGCTGGGGGTGAGTTCTGAAATTGTTTTACTTGCAACATTACCTCTAGAACACTTTGAATTACTCCGTTTGAAGTATTTACTTCCAGAACATGCCAAACTGTCCTTTATCCCTAGGATGACTTAATCTGGAGGGAACAGCATCATCCAAAAGGAAACCCAACATGCCAGATTTTGAGTGGTTGATTCCTGAGTTGATGCATTTTGCACATTCTATATAGGAGACATATACTACTATTTTCTACTGTAGATGCTTCTCACAGCATACATAATGAAGAAAAATATATGCTTATTTTGTAAAAGATTGTAATGTAATTCAGCATAATTAAAAAATTAATTAAAAAAATTAATATCAGTGCTTCTGATGCTGAAATTACTGCAACAAACTTAATTTTTGTACCAGTTGCAGAGCCATTCCACAAGAGCAATCTATTGCAAGAAAAGATCACTGAAGCTCCAGCCAAATATAATCGCCTGATTATTGATTGTGGTCCATCAAGTTGTTTAAAACTCTTAGCATCCAGATAAATTTTCTCCATGAAGTCTAACACACCATTTTCTTAAGCTTATAATGCTGATTGTGCTCCACTATAAAATATTTCCTGTGTCCATCTCCTGTCTTGTATGGACAACTCTTCTTTCTTTTAAATTTATGTGAATTTTTGGATATTTTCCTGAAAAAATTGATTAGAAACTAATATTTTTTAAAGTTCTAATGGTCTAACAGGTACATTTTTCAATGTAATGCTAAGTTTGCAAGTGTGCATAGTATAGCATCCTTTCTTTTTATAAACTTTCCTTCCTTCCTTCCTTCCTTTAGATGGCATTGTTTAATCAAAAGAATCTGAAGCATGCCAACACTGCTGGATTGGAGAGGCTGGGCAGATGATACAGGAGATAACCAGCACGATGCCATGTAGGGCTTTATAAGTAATGGCCAGCACCTTGATCACAATCAGAAGCAAACTGGCAGCTAGTGCAGCTCATATAGGGGGAGCTATGTAATACTTAGTCACCACCGTGTTCTGGACCAATTAAAGCTTTTGTGGGGTCTTCGAGGGCAGCCCTGTGAAGAGTGCATTGCAATAGTTAAACCTGCACATCACACAAACATTTTCTCCTACAAGGATCATTAGGAGGATTTAAGGATTTCAAGAGGACGTTAATTACTTCTCTCTCCTACCCAGTGATCCAGCAATTAAGATTTCTGTTCCATGCTGTTTTTCAGAAATGTGCATACAAGCACACACAGTGGAACCAAGGATTACCCATGACTTGTCAGATTCCAAGATAGAGTGTTTTGGTGTTGTCTGAAATTGAATAAAGGGCTTTGCTACAGAACAGAGCTGCTACTTGACAGGAATAGGTTCTACAGTATTGCTTTGCATGCATTTCTGCATCACAACTAAGACCTGAATGGTTCATTCTCTATATGTACTTTCAAAATGCATTTAAGAACTAGTTCACCATATTGACTTAAATCTGATCTTTACATTCCCGCATCCTTTAAAACAAACCAGGTAAGAAGTGTGAGCAAGGTTTTTCAAAATCCTTGATTCTATTCTGTCTTCATAGTAGGCAGAGATCCTAGAGCAGGGGTGTCCAACTCGCGTTGTCACGGCGGCATCACATGATATATCGAGACTTCCCCCCCTTCGCTAGCCGGGCATGGGCGTGGCCAGCACGTAACATACCCAGCCCGTGGGCCGGGAGTTTGACAGCCCTGCCCTAGAGCTTTACAAATTTATTTCCAACATTTCACTGGGTTGCAAAGAATAAAAAGTAACATAAAATCCAGTTATTTTATTGCCTTATGCAATAAATTATACAAAGTTTAATTTACAAGTTTTGAACATTCAAGAGAATAAATCTAGAAATTAAATACCTGCCCTATTTAACAAAGTACACTTCTTCAAACTAGATTATTTGTTTAGACTTACTGTCCAAATGTTAAAGTATTTACAGTCATGTTCTGTTCTTTGTATAAGGTTTCTGCTCTGTTCTTTAAGGTTTCAGCCTTGGCATCATTCTTCTCAACTCCATCCCCCAGTTTGTACATTCGGCTAGCATTGGCACATGCCCACATGTGTCCTAAATCACATGCTTTTAGAGAATACTGCAATGCTTGACTCATATCCTTTGATATCCCAGGAGCTCCTTGAAGATAAATAGTACTTAGATTGAAGCAGCTGGGGGCAAAATCATTGTCACAAGCTTTACTATAATAGTCCCTGGCTAAAGGGACATTAGGCTTCTCATCCTCGTTTACTTGTCCATCTTGTAGCAGTAATCCAGCACTGTGACAAGCATTGATGGATTTCTTCCCACCTTTTTCACAAGATTTCAAAAAACATTGGTAAGCAGTTTTCACATCTCTTGGAAGCCCACCTGTAAGGAAAAAGCACCAGTTATTGAATGACATTATAATTGGTTAGTTCATACAACACAGTAAGCCATCAACCATGGTTTACAAAATACAGTTGGGTGAGTAGACATAAGCCTGCTCAAATAATACATATTTCTTGAACAACTTTATTTGAATTATCTTTTCTTTTAGAGATAATCTCAGGGACAGAAAAAGAAACATGATATCACCTTTTCCAGTCAAATAGTAATTTCCAAGTTTGTAGCAGCTCTCACTGTGCAGATTATTTTCACAGTTCTCCTTTAGAACTTTTGCAGCTCCTTCAAAGTTGGCTTTTATTCCAGCTAGATAATCAGCTAAACGATGGCAACCTGCAATTTTTCAAGGAAATAAATCTTTGATAAATTATGAATGTACTATATTTCTGTTTGCAAGTTCCCTCCCTCCCTCTTTTTTGCTTTTTTGCTAATATTATATTCAATTAGGACAATAGTGGATTTATCCTACTAAAATGGCCCACAGAATAATATACTGTAATTAAGTTCTGAACTGGAGATTAAATTGAATAGTTATGCAATACATGAAAATTCAAAAGCTAAGTCATTTGGACTGTATAGAAAGTAGATGAATAAATAAAAATGCTAAGGGTATTTTTCATTAATAACCTCAGATTTTGTTCATATGTAATTTATCTTATCAGAACATGATCAAAACTCCCATTATATTATATTTTCCTATTCCATGGTTTACTTTTGCAGCAGTTTTGGAACAAGCCCACAATTCCAAAGGAAGGTATATAATTATAAACATATATATTTGGGACCCCTAAATCCTAATTTGCACTTTTTTTAATGTAATTATGCCCATGCGGTTTATTTTGTTACTCACTCCATACTAAAGATAAGAAAATATAGTTATGCCTGGAGATGGGTACAGAAATTAATGCTTATAAAAATTCTTAAAGCATGTGAATTAGCATGAATAGCAGATCTGCCTTCCTTCCAGAAGCATTTTTCAGTGGTACATCCCCAAATCACGCATGCAACAAAATAACAGGAATTCATACTTCACAATAGTGAGCCATATATTAGATACCATCATATCTCTATACACTGGCAGATCTCCTGCACCGTTAAGTAAAGTAGTTCCTGTTTTGGAACTATTACCATCTGAAGATGGTACAGGATAATAAAAACAAGGACAAATAGGCTGAAAAACAGCTTCTATCCCAGGGCAATAACCATATTGAATTCTACGGTATAGTGCAATATCGGGTTTTCAATTTCAATTACACAGAATGTAAAGGTTGTATGTTTGTGTTTTTATTTTTATAGTTATAAAATACACTGAAGACAGTATTTAATTTCATTGTACCATGTGCAATGACAGTAAAGTAAAGTAAAATAAAGTAAAGTAAAGTAAACGGAGTGGACGCAAATCCACTCCATCCCCGGGAATGCAGGTAGACATTTTCATCTATTAAATTCAGCCTGTAATCCTACACATTAAGCGAATCGATCTTAAGAGCATTTAAATAATATCTGCAGAATTAACGGTATAATCCTGTTGAGATATAAATTACACTGCAGTCTTGGCGATCATTAATTTCTAACGCTGCTCCGACCTCACCGTCAGGATCGTGCTCCTTGTAGCACTGGAAACTATATTCTGTTCCCAGATTTTCCAAATAAACTTTCACTTCCTCTTCATCTTCGAAATTGACCAGTCCAGACATTTGTTCTTCAGGACAGAAAGATAAATGAGAACGAAAAACACACCCCGCCTGCGTGATTCGCGCGGAAAGATAGAAAAAAAGTGAAAGCGTCCTTGAATTCTCACCGTCCTTTTTTGCTACCCGGAAGAAAATCGGGGACGGACGCAATCTGGAAGGCAACTTCCTCTACATAATTTTACGGGAAGGAACAAAATTGGAGAGGACCACAATGAAGTGTGGTTCTAAATTCTACCCGGAAGTAAAAAAAAATTACTCCGGAAGTGGTAACGCAGTTATTCTAAAAGCCATTACATCAGGAACTCAGCTTGTCTTAAGATTTAAGTTTTTAATTTCTTTTTAAATAAGCGTTTTGCCAGGAACACTGCAAAGTGCTGCTTTCACTCGGCAAATTCCCGAGGAATAGTCGTGTTAACAACGTTGTCTTGTTCATACTTTCGCAGAAGTAAATTATTCAGTGGTTACTGGCTTTCTTCGCCCAGGAAAGTGGGAATACGGCACACAATTTAAAAACGTTTGAATTGTTGCTTATGATTATCAGAAAGGCTTGAAAATTATTATATGTAAATACACTGCTCAAAAAAATAAAGGGAACACAAGCAGAAGATATCCGAGATCTGAATGAATGAAATAGTCTTATAGTTGGTTACATACAGTAGTTTTGTGTTCCCTTTAGTTGTTTGAGCAGTGTATAAACTACTGTATATAAAGAACAAAGTATTTAATAAGGCTATTTCATTCATTCAGATCTCGGATGTCTTCTGCTTGTGTTCCCTTTATTTTTTTGAGCAGTATATTTAAAAATCTTCGCGGTGGTCTTTTTAATGCAGACTATCTTTAGGAAAACAGAATAGTAATAATCTGAGCAAATGTTTCTTCACTATGATCTATCTACAATACTGTGGGTTTTGAATCTTTTTTTTCTTTCGTACTGGATTTAAATACAGATATAGTATGATCTGAATCTCAGACAAAAATGGGGTGAAGTTTAGAGGTGTTTTTTTCTCTCCTAATGGGACAGAAACTTCCAATTTCTATTAGTATATTGTGGCTGTTCCATTCTTGTTCTTTTCACAGTAGGAATTTGGTTTTGCTTGTCATCATCTACTCCAGTTTATATATGGGTTATGTATTTGTTGCAATTAGTAAAATATTACTGCTAGCAACACTCATGGGATAATTTTGTGTATGTATGAAACGATTCATGTAAGTTTCATTCTGTATATATATATCTGTTAACATGAGTTATTCTAATTCTGAACTCCTTAGGCTACCAATCAAAAGGCTCAGGCCACAGGGATGTCCTAAGATCCCCCCCCCCCATTTCCTTTTTCTCAGCAGCCCTCAGTGGATTTTCAATTTTCACCTTTTATTGTCTTAATCTATTCTGTTTTGATTTTGGAGCTATCCTATTGTGGATGATCTGACCCCTAAATCCTTTTACATAATTTCTTTCCAAGATATTTCAAAACATAATTGTATGCATGTTTTTCAGCGTGTGTGTGTCATAGACTGTGGCATGCAAGTTGCAGACTATAATGCTTCCATGAAAAGTAAGAAATCCTGTAACTAGCTTGATTATTATGCATTGATGCTTACCTTTTGATGGCTTTGATTACTTGAAGTAAATCTATAAGAGACCATCAGGTGGCAGCACCTACTTGCTTTTGACTGTTGTCTGAAGTTGAACATGGTTAATAAATACTTCCATGGGACATCCATATGGATTATAAGGCGAAATAAAAAAACAAAGGGCAGAAAGCAACAACAAGCTATAATATTGGTTGTGCAGTGCCCAAAGTTGCTTTTGGAGAGATGGGCGACTACTGTATACGAACTTGATCAATAAATTAATAAATATTGCTAGAAAATTATTTAGCTTGTCCTGGGAATTCACCAGGGGCAGAGCTTGTTGGAAGAATGTTTGGATTTTTAAATGTACAAGTGGCTCTGTTTAGTGATAGCAACTATCTGCATGATATTTCTCCCCAAAAGATCAAGCAGACACCAATATTTTTATTACCTGGAAATGCTTCCAGGATTCTATTGTGGTGTGTTTTTTTTTAATCTTTTAAGTTTAACCATGCCCCTGCCCATAGCTACATTTCCGTGTTTGCTGCAACTTAGTATTCTATGTATTTCAAAATGCATTCACAAGCTACCTGTTTGATGAAAAAAAAAGAAGCGACCTAAAAACACGATGTGGACAAATAAATGGAATGCGCGATTCCGGATACATTTTCGATTCCGGATTCTCCTACTGCGGTGATGCAGTTAGGAAGGAAGGCACTCTGCACAAATGCCGGGACACTCTTCTTCTCCACGAATGACATCATAAGTTCCAGCGTTGAACTGGAGGAGGGCGACTGTCAATCATTCCGCCTGCGATTTTTACACTCCCCCCAACTTGAGAGACGAAAAAGCCCAGGGAATTCGGGGGTGACTTACTTCGGAGCACTTTCGTGGTGGCTCCGAAGCTTTTTTGGGGGGCGGGAGGGGGAGGAGAAATAAAAAATTAAAAAAAAAACCCTGCTCCAGCTTCACTTAGCGCGTCTCCTTTAAGGGCAAGCAGCAGCCAGCTTCCCCGAGAGCTTGTGTGTGTCTGCGTGTGTGGATTTAATGCCGGCTCGGCTGAGCCAAATTCACTTCCAGGTCGAGGGTGACAGTTAAGCTGGGGGGGCCCCGGCTCGCTTCTCCACGGTGGTCGGGGCCCGCCCCACAATAGCACAAACAGGAGGCGAGGAGGACGCGGCTGAGGGGTCCCTGGCGCAGAAATGGTGAGTGGGTGGAAGGGGGGGGGGGAATTGCCGCGGCTGCCAGAAAGGGACAGAGAGAGAAAGCGTAGGAAGAGCCACATGGTGGTGGTGGAGGGGGGGGGGACAAATGGGAAAGCCCCGGAGGGAGTACCCCTCTTTTAGTTTCGGATTTTGGAGTCTTGGCTTAACTGCTTCCTATTTTGTCCCTCCCGATCTGTCACTAATGCGGATCTTGCCTTATTGGTCTCCAGCAAACGGGCGAAGATGTACGTCTCTGGGTGTTGGGGAAAGGGATTTTGCTAAGCTTTACTCGGCCTAATAGGGTAAACAAATGGGGGGTAAGGGGGTCCTGTGGTACCTGACCCCCTCCCTGCCCGATGCCCTTAACTACGGATCCAGTGGAATGAGAATCGTGGTAGAAATTTGTGATGGTGGCTTTTAGAAGCGATTGGAATGTGCAGCAGCTATTGGATTCCATCATGGCAAAGTGTACATCTGCCTATATATCCCAAAATTCTGGATGGCCACTGAAAAGGCGGCAAACACATCCCACTGTGTCATCTAGTGGTTGTTTGGATTTTTGCAGCCCAGAGACCTTAGCTCTAAGTAAGATGTATCTCATGCTCAAGTCAGGGGAACCTATCCTTGAGCTCTGTTTGGGCCAGCAGACAGCTCCCTTCCATTACTACATAATTCTATTTACAAATGCTAATGGGAATTGGAATCTGAATTTCTCATATAGTCTTGCATTGAAACACAAGGGAAAAGACATGCGTTCTTTTTTCACTGTGACTATGAGAACAGCTTGTTGGTCTACCTTCAGAAATTTATAAAAATCACCAGGAATTATTAAACCCACTTAATATAATGTATATATGTACTGTACATTACATATACAGGTGTATAATGATGTACTTAATGAAGTTAAGATACCTGAATCGTGGAAAGAAGCAACAATCACATTGATTCCCAAGGAAAATTCCAATTTGGCTTATATTAAAAATTATAGACCAATATCCCTACTAAATTCGGATTATAAAATCTTTATGACAATTATGGCAGACAGACTAAAGAAAATTTTAGAGAATTTCATTCATACTGATCAAAATGGTTTTCTTCCCGGAAGGCATATAAAGAGAACAGGTTGTTAAATTATAACGAGTAGTATTCTAGATTGTTTATAACATTTAGTTAGGTAGGATGGCTGTAAGTGTGGCAGAAATTGATACAGTATAGTTTTAGGTAATAGGAATCCCTATGCAGTAAGAAAATAATTGTCAGCCTTACTTGTGTGTATATGAGAGAGATGGACAGAGCCGTAGAATAGATGGAAAGGCAAAAATGGTTCATGCAATATAGAAAATCCAAGGTTTGCAGCTGTAGGGAAACCTTTTGTGTGAAACTCATATAAACCAGTAAGTTGCATACAGTATAACCTACTATATAATTTCAATTTTATTAGATATAAGAAATAGGGAAAACTCTGTAATATTTGATGAGATATCTCTTTTTCTGTAACTCCTAAACTTATAAGAACACTGTCCTCCTTTGGTTGGGTTTGGCCAAGTTATGATGATTTTTCAGTCTAATCCATCCATTATATATCTGGTGTTTGATGTGAATGGTAGTTTGAGTTAGGCTTTGAGCACTACAAGCTGAGCATTCATAAAAGTACAGCAAAATGCCTGCATTTACTTTAAGAATGTCTTGTAAGCTTTTACACATCTGCCATACCCCTGAAAAACAACAATGAACAATAGAAATCAGAATGTAGTTTTGGTGTGAGAAAACAAGAATGTTCAGCACACGTGTCTTAGTATAAAAGCTGGATTAATTTTCTGGTGTATGTTTACCTGTAGAATAGTTCTTCCAGTGTGATTTTTAGTGTTTAAAAAAAAAGCTGCAGTATTATGGCATTATGGAATGCAAGTGATTTTATTCACATGACCCATAAATATCAAATTGATTCTGGAATAACCTTATCCAAAAAAAGAGAGTATCCATTGTGTTCTAGGATGAATATATTGATTATCTGCTGAGATTTATAACCTTAAAAGGTTGTTTATAATTGCCTTCCTAAATATTTAAAAATACACTCTGCAGTATGTAATAAATAGGCTTACAATCTTAAAAATAGACAAAGGAAAGAAAGATGTATTTAAAAAGACATAGGAGTAATTAATGCTAAGTTAAAATCTCAGCAAATTAAGAAAAGGCTAGAAGAAGAGATATCTGAGGAATTTCTAGAAAAACACAAAACCTTATTCAAGAGTCTTGACGGCAATTAGTAGATAAAATGATACAAAAGACTTTAGATAGGGTTAAGAGAAAATCCATGCAATTTATTATCTAATATATTGGAGATTCTGAAAGGAATAGAAAACGTAGTGAAAGAAAGGGTTGAAATAGAGAAATGAACACATAAAAACAACCATTTGGGTTTATGTATAGACATCAGTCCAATATATACCTATTTTAGTCTAGCTTTTGGTAGAGGCCAGTCAGGGAACAATGGAAGATGGAGACATACATCTCTCCCATTGGATATATCTCTTACTTGTAAGATATAATATATCTTATTGTTCCCACCAGTCTAGGAGTAACACAAATCTTCAAGATTAATAGTACTTGATCAACTTGTTCTCCATGAACTAATCAAATCCCATTTTAAGCCATTTAAATTAGAAGCCATCACTTGTGTCAATAAACTAATTATCTGTTATGTGATTTTATTTTTATTTATCCATTTTTGTTTGTTCTAAATCTCCTGCAGTCAGTATTAAACCCTGGTCCTGGTTTTGAGACATGAAGAATATTTTCTCTTGCCCACCTTTTACATGTTCTGCCTATAAAAATATATCATTAGTTGCTGTCCATTGATATTGCATAGCAAATAGTGAGGCAAACACTTCACATTGAACATTTCCAAAGATTTGTTCTCAGAGCTTTTGTGAAAGTACATTTATCATTCCAAGACAGCTTTTCCTGCCTGGTTCTATTCAGTTGGGTAGAAGAACAACGCTGAATGTAATTCCAGCATATCTGGTAGATGCCAGAGGGAGGGAAGAAGTTTTTTAACTTCCACTTTGTGGTGCACAGGTGCCACAGGTGGCACACGGACCCATATTGGTGGGCATGCGAACATTGCCCTAGTTCAGCTCCAGCGCACAAGTGCACGCCAGCCAGCTGATTTTTGGGCCTTCTCGGCCCACAGGAAGTTGGGAAACAGATCATTTCCCACTTCCAGAGGGCCTTCGGGACGGTGGGGAAGGCCATTTTCATCCTCCCCAGGCTCCTAGAAAGGCTCTGGAGCCTGGGGAGAGCGAAAAAAGGGCTTTCCGGTCCCACCGGAAGTCGACAAACGGGCTGTTTCCGGCCTCTGGAGGGCCTCCGGGAGGATGGAGAAGGCCGTTTTCGTCCTCCCCAGGCTCCAAGAAAGCTTCTGGAGCCTGGGGAAGGCAAAAAATTGGCCTACCAGGCCCACTGTGCCATTGTATGCCAAAAGCGGGGGGAGTACGAGGCAAAAAAATTAGCTATCACTGTCTTAGACCAACAAGGTCTCTTTACTGTATTATAGCAACGTAAATTTGTTCTGTGCTTTACATTTTCTACATGAAATTCCACTATAGGACAAGCACTAAATGTCTGATTTTCCCATTTAAATTTTCTGAAAAAGGAATATTCCTAGTTCATTTCCAAGCTATATGTAAGAAATGGGCCAAGAATACCTTTTCACACAGACAATTATTAATGACCTAGTTTTTGTTGGATTTTTGAAGTAGAAAACACTCTTATGAGTAAGTAATGAGTAAATGTTATGAGTAAGATGTTAAGGGAGCAAAACTTTTTTCTCTTGATTCACTCTGACAATAACTTTTAATCCATCTTGTTGACTTTATTTATATTTTATCTAGGAAAAATACTGATAGTGGGGGTTCACATATGTTACTGCTGCATAGCTGTTTGGTCTATATGTATGGTCTCCAGATTGCAAGCTGTTTTAATGCCATCTGTGTGCTTTACAATGATAGTAACAATAATTCAAAGTAAGCCATTACTGTACAATTAGCAGGATAGTAATAAGAACTGCATCCTCCCCTTTTCCATATTTTATTCTCTAGTTTCTGCTTAATAGTATTTTTTGGAAGAATGATTAGTCTTAAGTCTTAAGAATTAGATGTGTCAAATTCAATTACATATGTATAATTGAGAGAATGAACTAGGTGTTGCATATGCAGTTCTTTATGCTTTTTGCGAAGCCCGGATGCATTTTATTTTAGCTCATTTGAATTTTAAGACAAGCTTGCATGAGGCAGATAAATGAGGCAAAATCTTATATAAAATTTCAAGCTGAAATAAAAGAGAAATGCTAGTCTTGAGCCACACTGGTACATTGGCTTGGAATTCAATTTTTTAGTTAAAAAATAATTGGTACAGCTATTTTTAAATTTTTCGGTAGGAGTGTACAGCTTGCTTGCTTTTGTCTGCATTAGGTATGAGTCACAATATTTGTGTTACCCTGTAAGCTACTGAAAACTAAATTATGGAAAATGACAGACTTGTATGTAGATATAGGAAGAAAACAAAGGGAAAATACCTGGATAATTTGAATAAGAAGTCTATGTGTTTTAGTTCATGAATACTTGGTTATTATAAATTATGAACTGTACATGTTTTGCAATATGTTACCATAACAACATGAACCAGTGCAGAAGAGACAAGGATAACCCCAAAACAGTTATTGTTCAGTGTCCTTTATGTCCATTCTAACATGTTTCTTCAGCATGCGGAATAAAATTATAGGACTCTTCCCAAATCCACAATCTGACACTGAAATCAACTTCCTACTGTGTAATACAAGAAATACAGACTTGAAAAATGATCTATCAAATCCACCTTAAAAACATAAGAGTAGTAATGCTGTTCAGCCAGTTTTGTTGAACATATTACTCTTGCTTGATGATTCAGGATTTTACTTAATAAGAAAAGGGTATATTTGCATTAGTTTGTATGCTTAAACATCATTTTAGGTGCCATTCTTAAGTAATGGCCAGAGTTGTTAAAATTAGCTAGACATTGTTTATTCATTTGTTGATTCTCTAATTTTTTATATGATACAATAATACCTATATTAATTAGTCATAAGTTAGCTTACCTACTTGAAAAAAATGAAATTTAATGAGCTCTTCTCCCTCTAGATATCAAGCATTTTTGTGTCTGTATGTGTACTACAACATGAATCTGTTAGTGAATGGTGGGTGAGCTTATAGGAAATAAATTACCTAATACAGAGAAACTACAATTCTTGGGGAATAAAACTGGATTTAAATAGTGTAATGCATGTCAAAAAGGAGAAACTGTATCACCAAAAAGAGGCCAGAGTATCATCAAATATGGATAATTTATATGTGGAGATACAGTTTTGAGATAATTACTGTAATTTAAATTGAAAGGAGGGACCTGTCAAAGGAGATAATGGCTGGTTTACATTTCTGCATTAAACCATAATCTGATATGCTTGTTTTTAACAGAATACCAGAATAACAGAGTTGGAAGGGTTTTGTCTTAGCAGGATTGCATGCATTTAGCCATTGAGTATGGAATCCAGCCACTGTGGTTTATTTAACGTATCACAATGTATAACATCAAAGCTTAGTATCATGAGCGAATCAAGCCAATAATTAAAGAACTTCTGTATTTTTTTAATTAGCTGATACAGGTCATTGTTTGCAATAATGGTGAATATCTGTAGCTCGGGTGTAGGATGAGAGTGAAGGTTCATTTTCAGAACTTGTGAGTTGGTTTCGGAATATTTCATTACCAGGCTAGGTAACATCTTCAGCAGAGTTTAGGGGTCACAAAACCCCATCACAGGACTCTCACTGGTGACTTACACCCACACCCATCACAAGACCCTGATCTGAGGGGACCCTCACCTGATGTGACATCACATGATCTACTGACCACATGAAGCCCTTATAAACAGAAGAACACTGACATTGACATCCCCTAAACTCTGCTGAAGATGTTACCTAGCCTGGTAACTAAACGCTTAGAAACCAACCCACAAGCTCAGGGAATGAACCTTCTCCATCACAGGTCATTGTTTGCTATGCTTCCTTAGGGTTCTTTTTCTTTAAAATGGATTTGGAATAGACAGTTTTCAAACAGAAAGTAGTCCTTTGTAAAATGGGACACGTGTACACAAACACCCATGCCCACCAATGTTGCGCTAAGTCTAGTTTCCCCTCTTGTTCCATATGTATACTTTGAGATCTGAAACTGAAAGTAAACTAGTAGATACTATATCAATTTTGAGTACAGGTATATTCAGGCTTTGACACTTGTTTGACTCCACAAAATAGAGATCAGAGTAAGTGATACCATATTTGTAATCAGAAAAATTATTTCTTGCTCTCTTTCCTTTTAGGTCTATAATTTTACTTTGAAAATAAATTATCTTTAAGTCAATGATTTGTAATTACATGATTTCAGACAGCTACATACTTATGCAGTAAGATACTTATTACAGTATAGATTCTCACCACTGGCACAAAACGGCCTCTGGTACCAACTTCTACCCTCCAGGTTTTATTTTTAATGGTGATGAGAATTGCAAGTACAGTTCTCCCTCCCCGTTTTGTCAGTTAAACAGTGATAAATGCTGCCTTTTTGAATTTCAAATCTTAGACATTGGACTTCTTTCTGCAGGAAGAAGCTTCACCGTACTCTCTGCTTGACATCTGCTTAAACTACCTAACCTCTGACCTTGAGAAGTTTTGTACGGAAAGGCACGATGGGACATTATGTTTGCAAGAGCCTGGAATATTTCCACAAGAAGTGGCTGACCGATTGCTGCGGACAATGGCATTCCACGGTAAAATAAACCATCCAGATCTGGTAATTGGGGATTCCATTCAAGCATAAAGTGAGCCATCTTAGTTATTTAAACGGGGCTTGAATTTCTCTGCATTTGATTATGAACTCCCACTTGATTTGGCCTGGTTATTTTTAGCTGAAGCGATGCAAAATTGATGGCGTTAAGAATTAAATAGTATTCTGCACCAAGCAAATAGAACAGAATCAGAACATTCTCTTTCATCAACCATTCTAAATTACAGTACAGCATTTAATAGTATTTGAGGCATGGCAGTTTTTGTGCTATTGGAGAATGGAAGTGATACAATAAAAAAAAACCTAGTATAGAAATGCTTCAGAAATAGTGCCGGACAGAAGAGGAAAGAATAAGATGGTATTATAGCCGTCCAATTAAATCAGTTGGTTAAAATCAACTTACAAGACCAAAAAAAAAAAAAAAGCTGGGAATGGGAAGGAGAAAGAGGATGTTTGAGAGTAAGGAGTGCAATTGATTCCTATTTTCTCCTTTTCGAACTTGCTTTCTCCTTGTAATCTGGGCCTGAAGTGGAAATTCTCTGAGTTGTGATAGCTGGCTTGTTTTTCAGTTTTAAAACAGTGTATGTCATATATCTGGTATTCTTCCTTCCCTTTAGGACTGCTTAATGATGCAACAGTGGGGATTTTTCGAGGCAATCAGATGCGTTTGAAAAGAGCCTGCATCCGTAAAGCGAAAATTTCCGCGGTAGCTTTTTGGAAAGCATTCTGCCACCACAAGCTGGTAGAGCTTGATGCTACTGGTGTGAACGCAGACATCACAATCACAGATATCATCAGTGGACTTGGCAGTAATAAATGGATTCAGCAAAATCTTCAATGCCTTGTGCTGAACTCATTAACTCTTTCACTGGAAGATCCCTATGAAAGGTGCTTCAGTCAGCTGACTGGCCTTCGTGCTTTGAGCATCACCAATGTTCTCTTTTACAATGAAGATCTGGCTGACGTGGCTTCACTTCCAAGACTAGAAAGCCTGGATATCTCCAACACCTCAGTCACCGACATAACCGCAACCCTCGCCTGTAAGGATCGCCTCAAATCACTTACCATGCACCACCTGAAATGCTTGAAAATGACAACCACTCAGATTTTGGATGTAATACGAGAGTTAAAATTCCTGAATCACCTTGATATTTCAGATGATAAGCAGTTCACATCTGATATTGCACTTCGTTTGTTAGAACAGAAAGACATCTTGCCTAATCTGGTATCTTTGGACATCTCGGGGAGGAAGCACGTCACTGATGAAGCTGTGGAAACATTTGTAAAACAACGACCTTTAATGCAGTTTGTTGGGCTTCTCGCTACTGATGCTGGCTATTCATTATTTCTCACGGGAGAAGGGAATTTGAAGGTAGGCACCTGTTTGTTACAGTAGTTATTGCAGATCTGAATTATTTAATGAAAGCAATCAAACCTTGGTTATTGATGAATGGGCCAATTCTGATTGTTTGGGGTAAGAGAGGACATGGGGGTGTACTGTGATAATGGCAATCATAGATACTTATTGATACTTCAAAAACCACTCTCTTAACTCTAATAATATTCCCCTCTAAACTAATAATTCTATGGGGTGTTTTTTGTTTTTTTTTACAATAGCGAAATCAAATAACTACAACTACAACATTAGCAGAAGAAAATTCAGTAGTGGCTGTCCAGTGATCCATTACATATATTGTAATGATCAAATAAACTAAACATAGCAAAAAAAGAAAAGAAAAGAAAGAATAGAAACAAGTAAAAAAGGTGATGCGTATAATACCCATTTTATTTATTTATTTATTTATTTATTTAAATTTCTATACCGCCCTTCTCCAAAATAGGACTCAGGGTGGTGAACAGCCAGAGTAAAAAACAATACATACAAAATTTAAAAGCAATTTAAAATAATTAAATATTATTGGCCGTAAATTAAAATAACCCAATTTAAAATCAATTTAAAATTAACTCAAGCCAATTAACTCATTTTTATTAAATCTAGTTCATATGGAAATGTATTGCTTTCCCTTCTCACTTTTTGAGCATAAGGACTTTTCAAAATAGATAACAGATTCATATTCTTGAATCCAATACTTAATACCAGGAGCAGAAAGTTATTTCTTAGTAGAATTAAAAGTCCTTCATTAAATGACAAATTCTATATTTTAGGGATGTACAACCACTGTTTGTGGCTGTTTTGGTTAGCAAACATTCGTAAATATGACCGTAATAAACAGTTATAAAAGTGAATTTTCCAACTGGTGTGTGCCCTCATGACCAAACTTCTGTACCTGACAACAAATCATGTGTATATAAGTACTGTTGTGGCCTCCAGCAGCCAAATCAGAGGAGGAGGAGGTGTGGGTGTCAGGGTCAGCATCAAGGTACCCTGAGAGCTCCAAGGGGGAAGAGGGAATGGAGCAGGCAGAGAGAGACAGAGGTGGGGCCTGGGTCGTCTGTCAGCCCTCAGAATGAAGAGTCAAAAAGGAAAGTCTGGAGGTGGCTGATGAGGAGGAGGAGGAACAGCTGGGTCCAGTGCCTGACACACGGATGCGCAGAAGGCAGAGGAGAGGAGAGGAGAGCAGTGGAAATCCATGGGCCAATCCTTGGGAAGGAAGAGTTACCGCTGCTAGTGAAGCCCCACCTAGCTCTGGGGATAAAAGGTGGGGGGAGATGAATAGATGTGGCAGACAACTATTCATCTCCTGGCTGGCCGGACTTGTTAACCTCCAGTGAGAGAAAAACTTTTTGCCGGGCTGCTTGCGCTTCTAATAAAGGAATCTTTGAGTTAACTTCAAAGGTTTGTTGCTTTTGGGGAGCTGGGTCAGAACAAGTACATAATAATTTATGTGTATAAGAAAGGTTTATTTGAATGAGACAGTGATTCAATCAGTGATCTTTGCAGCATTTCTCTCCCTCCCTCTCTCTCTATCTTATGCTATGATTTGAAACCATGTTTTCACATTGAAAACAAGTGTATGGCTTGGCAACAACATGTGTCCCGCACATAACACTAAGATCATTTTTTTACTACCGTAGCTATATGGCCCCAATGAGCCTTTTGGATAGTTTATGATGAAAGAAAAGAAGGAAAAAGGAAGGGGAACCAGCAATATTAGGCTCCTTAAAGGATGGAGCACAGTGAAACCAATGATTTAGTTGGATAAATTAATTTAAAAAGAGAATTAAAGCTAGCGTTAAATACATACCTAATACCGGTACCAGTCTAGAAAAGACAAAGGATCTAGATTTTAAGAAACAAAACCTACTTATAATTTAAGAACAAAATTAATTTTCGGAAAACATTACTTCATGTCTATTAGATTCCAGAAAAAAATGGTTTAAAAGTGCAGGTGATTTTTTTTTGTGGGGCATTAAAAAAAAAAAGATTTTTTTAAAAATAACAATCCTTAGTATTGTTTTTTAAAAATTGCTATAAAACAATTGGAAAAATAGAAAGGATTGTAGGAATTTTCATTTTTAAAAAATCTGACTGTAAAACTTTATTATAACATGGAATATCTACTGCTTAGAGAATATTGGAGTTTCCTAAACATTATCTAGGTGTTTTAGGGAGGATTCAGAAAAACGGAATGGCTCCAGAGATAATGTCCCATGATCAACCTTGTATATCATAGCTTGTGAGTGGGTGATCCAAAAACCATGTTTATCTTTTTCTTTTTCTATTCCTCCATATGTTATTTGCTTTTTCCTTCAGTGTATACAATAAATCACTTTGCTCTTAAATCCCCAATATCGCAAGAGTGACAATAAGTTCCCTTCACTTTTTGTGTGGTTAGTTTGTTGCTCAGTTGTTGTTCTCGTCACTTCTAATGTGCAGAACAATGAGATGTAGATGGTGCTGCGCTTCTCTTTGCAAAGAACAGAGACATTCCTGCCAGCCAAACAATAGGGCTGATCTGTGAAACAGCAGTTCTCTAGTGAGGAATTGGTTTGGAGAGGTGATGGGAATTGTATTTTAGAGGCAGGCTATGCCCTGCAGTTCAGTAATTGTTCATGGCTGAGTTTTGTTGCTCTAAATGATAATGTAATTTGTTTGGTTTTGCTTTGGCATTTTGCATTTTGCATATATCAAGCTATAATATTATATGTCATGGTTTGTGGTTTAGTATTTATACAAAAAAAATGTACAATTCTGGTTACTGAAATAAATTATGTCAAACAATTAACTGCACAAAGCAGATCACAATGTTCTCTCCTGTTAGTTCTTTAATATTTTTAATATATTACACTGTACAGGTAGTCTTCGACTTACAACAGTTCGTTTAGTGACCGTTCAAAGTTACAATGGCACTGAAAAAGGTGACTTATGACCATTTTTCACATTTACAACTGTAGTAGCAGCCGCATGGTCACATGATCAAAATTCAGAGGCTTGGCAATTGACTCATATTTAGGATGGTTGCAATGTCCTGGGGTCATGTGATTTACCTTTCACAACCACCTGACAAGCAGAGTGAATGGGTAACCATAGTCACTTAACAAGCGTGTTACTAACTTAAATCCAATGATACACTTAACAAGTGTGGCAAGAAAGATAGTAAAATGGAGCAAAACTCACTTAACAAATGTCTCACTTAGCAACATAAATGTTGGGCTCAATTGTTTAGAATAGAATAACAGAGTTGGAAGGGACCTTGGGGGTCTTCTAGTCCAACCCCCTGCATAGGCAGGAAACCCTACACCACTTCAGACAAATTGTTATCTAATCTCTTCTTAAAAATGTCCAGCATTGGAGCATTCACAGCTTCTGTAGGCAAGTTGTTCCACTGATTAATTGTTCTAACTGTCAGGAAATTTCTCCTTCATTCTAAGTTGCTTCTCTCCTTGATTAGTTTCCACCCATTGCTTCTTGTCCTACCCTCAGGTCCTTTGGAGAATAGTTTGACCGCCTCTTCTTTGTGGCAACCCCTGAGATATCAGGACACTGCTATCATGTCACCCTTCTTTTCATAAGACTAGGCAGAACTAGATCCAGTTCCAGCAACCATTCTTTATATGCTTTATCCTCAAGTCCCCTAATCATCTTTGTTGTTCTTCTCTGGACTCTTTCTAGAGTCTTAACATCTTTTTTTTTACATTGTGGCAACCAAAATTGGATGCAGTATTTCAAGTGTGGCCTTAACAAGGCATTATAAAGTGGTATTAACACTTCACGTGATCTAGATTCTATCCCTCTGTTTATGCAGCCTAGAACTGTGTTGGCTTTTTTGGCAGCTGCAGCACACTTCTGGCTCATACCGTTATTTAATTGTGGTCATAAATCAAGGACTACCTGTATATGTTTAGTGTTTTAGAAATGTATATTGCTAGTGCTACAAATTTATATCAAGGAGTTCCTCCTTATAGGTCAGTAAACTTATGTTTCAGTCGCAGTTTTATTTATCAGAGAAGAGCAAAGTAAGCTTATATAAAGACACATGGAGACAATTTATTAATTGTCAGAGTTTAGGCAGTGTAACTAGTATTATGAGATAACCCCATGAGCAAAACACAGCACACAGCACACAGAGCCTTTAGATAAATAACAGTGGTTTACATCAGTGGTGAAATGTAAAATTTATTAGTACTGGTTTTGTGGGCATGGCTTGGTGGTGGTGGGGTAATGTGACTGGGTGGGCGTGGCCAACTTTTTTTTACCTTTTAAAACCATTTTTTCTACAACCTCTTCGGCTGAAGAGGTTGTAAAAAAATGTTTTTAAAAGCCTCTGACGATCCCAGCTGAGTTGCCTGATCGTCAGAGGCTTTTTTTCTTTTAAAAGCCTCTGACGATCCCAGCTGAGCCATGCGAGAGCCAGTAGTAAAAAAATGCTTAAAAAGTAAAAGAATAAAGTTCCGATGATCGGGAGTTGCTCAGCTGATCGTCGGAACTTTTTTTTTTTTACAGTTTTTTTACTACCAGTTCAGCGAACCAGTAGCATTTTTTACTACCGGTTCGGGTGAACTGGCCCATACCGGTAGCATTTCACCCCAGCTTACAGCTATTAAATCTGCATTACCTGACATTAATCAAATGCAATTAACTAAGAAGAAAAAGTTTGGCACTTGTTTACCATATTTAAGTTTCAAACTGCATAAAAAGCAGTTACCTATTCAATATAGGTTGCTTAAACAGTAATGCCATTCCTGGAGTTGTTGAATCTTTTAAAAATCTTTTAAAATAATTTATACTTGTGTTTCAGCACTTTCACAGTTCTTTCTAAACAATGCCTGTGTGGGCTAGGTTAGCACACCAAGCTATATTACATCTGGTTTTCAAATCACAATTGTTGAATTCACACATGGTAAGCTAATTGCAGACAAATGCAGTGTGTGAACCAGGTCATGAGATCATTCCTAAATGTAGCAGATAGGCCAACTCTACACATCTGTTCAGAAATAAACTCCACTGACCTTACAAGACTTTTGATGTAAATACATTGCTGTAATTGTATGTAGATCTGTTTCTATATGTATATATAAAGATACACATATACACAAATGTATATTTCTTTACTGAAATATGTACAGACCACTTCTTAGAAAAGCAATTTATTATAGAATTAAAGCATCAGTTAAAGAACTTTTAAAAGTCTGAAACAGGTTAACTTTGAGGATGCTTGATCTGATAGAAAAGTACTAATTATTTTGGGATATTCAGTGAATCTGTTGTTTGGCATCTGCATTTGTAATGTATTCTGCATACTAGAATTGTCTACTGGTCTAGAATCTGCAGCATGTTGGAAAGCAGACTTGCCAATACACAGTTTGTCCAGTTTATAGACAGCGTCATCGATATGTCTCATTAAATAGATGAGGATAAAACTGGCATGGAAAATAAATAAATAATTTTTTTAAAAAAGAAAATAAATACAAAAATAATATAAACACTTGAATATTGCTTGAAAAAAATTGATTATAGTTGAAAATAGTTCAAAGTTTAATTATTTATGAACAATATTAGAGGAGAATATCTGAAAAACCTAATATATTTTGGGAAAATTCTGTCAGCTTGGCAGAAGTTTAGCATTTATAAGAATAATTCAGAAAAAGTAAGTTAAATGTATATAATTTTTCAGCAGCATACATAACTTCCAGCCTTTTCTCTTGTAGTGAAATAAAAATAGATCATTTGCAAATATTTCTGTTACCTGTATTTTTTTTTTCTAATTGCAAACAGATAATGTTGTGTGTTCTATATTTTGAAGGTTTCTGGAGAAGCAAATGAAACTCAGATTTCGGAAGCTCTGCGGCGTTACAGCGAGCGGGCATTTTTTGTGAGGGAGGCACTGTTTCATCTGTTTAGCCTTACGCACTTTATGGAAAATACCAAACCAGAAATTCTGAAGGTAAAACTATTTAAACTGATAGGACATCTCTCTAATGGAATTACAAAATGTGATGGACTTTAGCAAAACAGAGATCATGGAATATGTGTACACTGGCAGATTTGGAGCAGTGAGAGAAAAGAGAAGCATTTTAGTAACAATTCAGAAGCTGTGGTCGTCATGTTTACATAAGTTATGCTAAATTTAGCATAGAAGAAGTAGGAGGCGTTGCCTGCATCCATAAAACATTGTAGAGCGCATATCTGTATTGTGGAGTAGGAATCTTATTCGTTCAGTAATTGTCAAATGAAATGATATCCAGTTAAATTGATTAGCTTTCCATGTTGTGAAGTGGCCAAAACGGTGAATAGAATTAGGGCCTGTAATTATGGATTGGTACAACACAGCAGCAAAGTAGCAAGGTAAGAAATAAGCATTTTCCTGAAAGGAAAATGTAGGAGAAAGAGCTTTCCCTTCAAAAAATAGGAGTGAGCTGCTCAGTTTTTTTATCTCTCCTCCAATGGTTCAGTTTAATTGCTAAACAAAATCAATAAAATTGACATAGTCCATATTATTTATATTGTAAAATAAATAGCAGTATACGCAGCTTCAGAGAGGTTTTCGTTTTTTGCACAAATTTGTGTGAGACTGTTCAAAGTTGTATTTCATAAGTTTGCCCCAGGCCAGAGATCTAGGTCTCTTTTTCGGCCCACTTTATTTAACATTAAAATGGAAGGAAACAACATGGAGGAGTGCAAAGGGCCGGGCCTTTTGACAAGTTGCCTCTAGTCATGAAAAGAAAAAGTTGGAAATAATCAAGGTAGATCTGTGAATTGGAGTGTAAGATACCTGCCAGCTAATTTAAAGAACTTTAGAAATACTAAACTAATTCTGCTTTGGATATGGTAGCTGTTTTCATTGTAGATGATAAGCAAGCCAGCTCACAATTTCCTCTCTTGATCCTTCCTTACAGCTTGTAGTTGTTGGCATGAGAAATCATCCTCTGAATTTGCCTGTGCAATTAGCAGCAAGTGCCTGTGTGTTTAACCTGACAAAACAAGATTTAGCTGCAGGCATGCCAGTTAGGCTCCTAGCAGATGTTACCCACTTACTCCTTAAAGCCATGGAGCATTTCCCCAACCACCAACAAGTAAGCCTTTCCACTTTTAATATTTTTTTTGAGGTAATGGACATAGCATTTCAAATGCAGAATCAGTGTATTGTTTTTTTTTAAATCCTTTGAGATGAATTCTTCCACTAGATACACAAAGTGCTTCATATATACTGTTAATTTTGATTATGTGTGGATAGGTGTTAAAACGGTTTTTTAAATGCTTGTATTTTATAACAGGAATATTGTGAAAGTGAATATTGTCTTTTTAGAAAAGTTGAGCTTCAGTGTAATATATTATGAATATATCCAATATTGGTTCATGACTGAAGAAACAATAGAGGAGAATATTGATAGCTCAGGATTGAAATGAGGGATCCTTGGTGCTCTCTGGGCTTGACTGGTTTCTTGCGGACATTTCATTACCCAAATTAGGTAACTTCATGAGTGATGATGTTACCTAGTTTGGATAATGAAACTTCTGCAAGAAAACAACCAAGCTCAGAGAGCAGCAAGGACTCCCTCATGACTGATGGATTTGCAGTTCTACTGTTGACATTGCATGTATCATAAAACAGAAACATTTTACAAATTAGCATTCAGTGGCAATTACTCTAAATGTTACGAAGTATGCACCACACCAGAAGTAGACAACTTTTTGGTGACTTGGAATCTCACTTCACATTTTTATTTTTTTAAAAAATTTTTAATAAATTTTATTAGAGCATTTTGTTATAGTTAAAAAAAAATCAAAAACAAATGTATAATAATTTTTCTATCATGGTGTAACATTGCCAAAATATCCATATCCATATATATATATACCAATAATCAGAGAGTAAAAATAGAAAATATTTACAGATTCTTGTATACAAATTTACCTTTCCAATACTTATTGATTACCATAAATATACCATAATCTATAATTATAATCTCTCTCCCATCGTTTCAATCATACCACATACTCCAACTACCATAAAAGTCTGAGTCTCTTTTACCCTTGATCAGTTTTGTAAGTCTATCGGACCCATAGGAAAATGGGTAGGCATTTTTGATGTTTTTTTTTTTAAATCTGTGTTTAAATTTACATAGGGCTACCATTAGTTTTCATTTATGTCCTGTCCCAAAATGGCATGAGGCTGGCCTGCCGATTTTTGATAATTCTGGTCATAGAAGGCTTTAAGAGAACCTTGAAGTAGAACTTTCACCTACATCTTGTACATTCTTTTCTGTTGTAATGCTTAACTATCTCCTGTTCCTCTGAATTCAGATATTCTCTTTTTATTCTTCATCATGGATAAGCCATTAATCCATGATGAATAATGATTATCATTAATAAGTCAGAAACTTCTCTTTAATATTAACCACAAAGTTAACTTTCATCCAAACCCTAAACTTTGGCCAGGCCTATGAGTCCTATGAGCGGTGGCTCAGTGGCTAAGACGCTGAGCTTGTCGATCGAAAGGTCAGAAGTTTGGAATCCCTAGTACCACGTAACGGGGTGAGCTCCTGTTACTTGTCCCAGCTTCTGCCAATCTAGCAGTTCGAAAGCACGTAAAAAATGCAAGTAGAAAAATTGGGACCATCTTTGGTGGGAAGGTAACAGCGTTCCGTGCTCCTTTGGCGTTTAGTCATGCTGGCCACATGACCACAGAGACATCTTTGGACAGCGCTGGCTCTTCGGCTTTGTAACGGAGATGAGCACCGCCCCCTAGAGTCGGGAACAACTAGCACATATGTGCGAGGGAAACCTTTACCTTTTATGAACTGTATGGTTTGTAGAAATAAAAGGGCTATTAAGGTATCATTTGAACTACCCTTTGTCCAGAGTCAAATGAGGTTGCAAGTTGTAGGCAATGAAAATTAGAAATTGGGATTGTCAAGATCATTCTTATGGTGATTACTTAGAAGAGACTGCAGTAGCTGCAGGTAGATTAAGTTTAGTGTATCTTACATAAAGAACCTAGATTGGGCTCAATTTTTTAACTCTACAATGAATTCAATTTACCCTATAAAGGAAACCTAATAGTCTCTTTTCCTTTTGTTAAGCATATTTTAATGCTTTGTTTCTTGAAACACACTTTTACCCTCTATCTTATTTGTAGATATCACAATATATGTTGCTACAGATGGATATTTATAAGCATCCTAAATACTGGTGTAGAAAATACAAATAAGAGATTCATATTTATGAATACATATGCACATTTTTATCATTTTTGTTCAATTTTATTTCAAAATAACTATGTTCATAAATGATATGAACTCATTAGAAGAAATGGCAAATTATCAATATGTTACAAGATTCATTTGTGAGAAATAAAATCCTGTCCTAGATATGAAATATTTTTGCTGTGTTTTTTTCCATCTTACAGCTGCAAAAGAACTGTCTTTTATCATTGTGCAGCGATAGGATACTTCAGGATGTTCCATTTAACAGGTTTGTTTTTATTTTTCAAATTATGAAGACAAGGAAAAGGAATTTTAAGATTGCTGTCTAAATGCAGTTGATCACTCTATCTCACTACTGAATAATTTTAAATAATTCTCCTTATTCATAGCTAATGGATAGAAGGATTTTCTGTCTATCCGTCCATCCATCCATTCATTCACCCACCTACTTATCTGAAATGCCAACTTTTTTCTAAGCATATATTAAGACAGAAGTTGGTAATTTATTCATTTATCATTTTTAAATGTTGCATATTCAAGCAACTCAAGATGCTAACCATAGTCCTAATAACAGGTAAATAAATGCTCTGATAATTTGTAAAGGAACCTATGAACATTGGTGAAAAAAGACTTGGAAACCAGAAGGGGCTGCTTATGTTCTCTAATAGTTATAGACATTGAACAACCTCTTGGCTATGCTTCAGTGACTGCAGTTTGCTATTGCTTGGAACTAATACAACCTCTTTTATAAACTATGCTCTTAGTACGTGCATGAGTGCATGTTGTGTTGCAGGATAGAGAAAGTTCATCCTGGAACCATCAGCCAATGATGAATTGGCATCTATAGCAGTCTCTGCCCAGTACTAAAATCTAGATCTTGAAAATAAAAAATGGACAGACAGAAAGACATATTACTGGCCCAAAGTGGCCAATCATTCTTAAACTCTGTCAAGAAGTAGAAATTGTTTTGCTCTCTTTAAATAGCTGACGCCAGCTGAAGGTTTTATTATAGTTCTGTTGTACATTGCTATATTCCTTTGGGCTGAAATATGGTAGCTGGAGTTTTTATTTGCCCATTGTCAAGATTTTCTGCCTATGGTTTTTTTCCCCCAGGTTTGAAGCAGCTAAACTTGTCATGCAATGGCTATGTAATCATGAAGATCAAAACATGCAGAGGATGGCAGTGGCTATTATTTCCATTCTTGCTGCAAAGGTGTGAGATTTTGGTGCTTCACCATTTTAGCCTTAATTTCCAAGTCTTACCAACAGCAATCTGACATTTCTCTGTGTTTGTTTTCTCTGTTTGTTTGTTTGTTTGTTTGTTTGTTACTTAAAGCTTTCAACAGAACAAACAGCTCAGCTTGGGGCAGAGCTCTTCATTGTCAGGGTAAGCAATTAGAACGATTTGAAATGACTGAAATGCTAATATTAACTGAGTTGGCATAATAAAAGAATGTGGTTTATTTGATTTGGGATGGGATGTTACACAAACTGTTATAAATTATTTATACAGCTTATGCATTCTATACATAAATAAACCCAGCCACTGTGCCTTTCAAATCATGTTTTGCCTCAATAATGTGTGAACTCAAGTCTCTGTCTGTAATAGTGTTAAGTGGAAATGCTCAATGTTCCTCTCCTTGAAGGGTTTGTTTGTTTTTTTACAAAAAATCTTGCTACTTTGGCATACACAACTGTTGTGCCTCCTTTCCCCCAAATATTGAAGCATTAATGTGCCCTGTTACTTTCAAATTCAAGAGAGGAAAGAAATCATTTGATTTTAATTTTTTTTTGATCACATGCTCTTACACAGCCATCCTAAGTACTATAGTGCATCACAGGTGTACATCACTCGCATACTTCATACACAAACAATGATCTTTCACACAAAAAATTAAACTCACTGTGATAATAGAATGGATAAAAAGTGGTTAGTAATGGTCCTTTGGTTGGAGATCTTTATTTTATTCATTTTAAATAAATAAGCAAACTTTCTGGCCAAATTGCAATAAAATATACTTTAGCGATGTTTGTATTATATGTGTATGTAATACACCTTGCCTAATTATGTATAAAGTTGAGAGTGATTTAATTTTAGGACAAAAGGAACCTTTCTTTTTTATGCCAGTATTTTTCAAATCTGAATTGCCCAGCATCGGTTAAGACCACATGATTTAAATTTGCCAAGTTTTAAAAACACTATTTTTAGACTATGACAGTAGTAGGTTTAAAGAAACGTTCTCATTGTGACTGTTATGCCATTAAGTATCTGAGATTTGAAAAGAGTGACTTAACAATATCAATTGCTTTATTCCTTTCCCCCTCCCCCCCAGCAACTTCTTCAAATTGTGAAGCAAAAAACAAATCAGAACGTAGTGGACACTACACTTAAGTTTACGCTGAGTGCACTTTGGAATCTCACTGATGAGTCTCCAACCACGTGTCGGCACTTTATTGAAAATCAAGGGCTGGAACTCTTCATGAAAGTTTTGGAGGTGGGAACTGAAAGATATATGTCAACATCCGTCAGATACATATTATTGTATCTGTTTACTTCAGTTTCCTAATAGAGATAATGAGCTTTGTAATTTTGAAGTCATGCTGTATACTTGTGATAGGCTTCTTATTTTCACAAGCAGCAGTCCTCAAACCAATTACAGGTAGTCCTTGGCATAGGACCCCAATTGAGCCCAAAATTTCTGTTGCTAAGTGAGACAGTTGTTAAGTGAATTTTGTCCCATTTTACTACCTTTCTTGGCACAATTGTTAAGTGAATCACTGCAGTTGTTGAATTAGTAACAGGGTTGTTAAGCGAATCTGGCTTCCCCATTGACTTTGCTTGTCAGAAGGTTGCAAAAGGTGATCATGTGACTCAGTGGTGGGTTTCAAATTTTTTTACTACTGGTTCTGTGGGTGTGGCTTGGTGGGTATGGCAGGGGAAGGATATTGTAAAATCTCTATCCCCTCCCCAATCCAGGGGACGGTTACTGCAAAATCTCCATTTCCTCCCGATCAGCTGTGATTTGGGAGGCAGAGAATAGATGGGGGCGGGGCCAGTCAGAATTTTACTACCGGTTCTCCAAACTACTCAAAATTTCCGCTACCGGTTCTCCAGAACTGGTCGGAACCTGCTGAAACCCACCTCTGATGTGACTCCAGAACATGCAACCATCATAAATATGAGTCAGTTGCCAAGCATCTGAATTTTGAACATGTGACCATGGGGATGCTGCAATGGTCGTAAGAGTGAAAAATGGTCATTATAGTCACTTTTTTCATTGCTGTTGTAACTTCGAATGGTCACTAAATAAACTGTTGTAAGTCAAGGACTATCTATAACTAAGATTGTCCATAGAAATCTTGACTCTTCTCTCAGGTCAGCTCACAAAACAATGTGCCTTGTCTCTTGTTGAAAGAATTAAAAAGTCCTTTCGTATACTTCCTCTGACTCAATCATCCTGCTTTGGATAGCAGTGACTGAAAGTTGATCCTGTACTGCCAAAATAATTATTTAATTTTGTAGACTTCTCTGAGAATGTAATCTGCTTGTTATCCAATATTAGCAAAATATTATTACTTACTAATGGTTGTCTATTCTTTTAATTTACAGTCTTTTCCTTCAGAGTCTTCTATCCAACAGAAGGTTCTTGGTCTTTTGGTAAGATGAAAATAATAGTATTTTTTAACCTGGATGTCGGCAATGTTTGTTTTCACTATTATCTTTTTTTCCTGCTCCCTCTAACATTCTTCACTACTGTACTTGGAATACATTATTTTTAATTCCATTCTATTAACTTTTGGCCCAGTCAGACCAACCCTGTTCCTTCACAATCTCTGTTTATTTCAGCTTAAGGGTTAGCATTAGAACACAACTTTGACTCAATAAATAGATTAATCTAGACTAACATCCTATTTCCATCAATATCAGGGCAGCTTTGAGGACAGTCTTCTCCAACCCATTGTCCTCAAAATGCAATACAGTAGATTGGAATTCAATCAGCATACCCAGTCTAATGACTTATATGTTGAGAAAACTGTTCTAGAAAGTAGGACAGAAAATGAAAGGCCATGTCTGCAGTAGTAGTTTTTCAGAAACATCTGGAAAAGCATCTTAATTAGTTAGGACCGTTTGTACTAAAATTTCTTCTTCTTTTTTTACTTAGAACAATATTGCAGAGGTTAAAGAACTCCATTCTGAGCTAATGTGGGAAGACTTCATAGACCACATCAGCAAGTTGTTGCACAGTGTTGAGGTGGAAGTCAGTTACTTTGCAGCTGGGATTATTGCTCATTTAATATCCCGAGGAGAACAAGCCTGGACATTAAGTCGCAACCAGAGAGCCTCACTCCTTGATGAACTGGTATAGATGTGACTGAAAAATATTTCCTCCTTTTCTCTGAGTTACTTTGTAAACCTTTGCAATAACATTTCTTTCTTTGTTTTATAGCATTCTGCCATTTTGAATTGGCCTACACCAGAATGTGAAATGGTGGCATACAGGTAACTATGGATTTGAAATAAACTCTTCAAAAAATATTAATACAAGTTAGTATTAATAGTTAGTTTGTT
Organism: Pantherophis guttatus; assembly: GCF_059756535.1. Taxonomy (NCBI): domain Eukaryota; kingdom Metazoa; phylum Chordata; class Lepidosauria; order Squamata; family Colubridae; genus Pantherophis; species Pantherophis guttatus. The sequence goes on from NC_142065.1 coordinate 63,352,431, forward strand.
GCACATAAGACTATTTTTTCCAGAAGTATGTATAGTCTGCCTATCGTGACAAAATCATGTTTCTGATTTTCCAAGATACAATTGAAAGACATTTTAGGTTATAATCCCGCATACCTATTAATGAATAAATCCATTGAATTCAGCGGGATATTCTTAGTATACATGTGTTGGATTGCTTTGTTGATCTGCCATATTCTTAATGTGTTCAGTGGACTTAACATTGATTTATCCTTCATTTTAAATCTGAAGCCAGTAGTACTGCTGCTAAGGAAGAAAACTGAAGTAGTTTTCGAATTAAAACTGATGCAAAAGATGTATTTTCATGCAGGTTTATAATTAGTCTATTCGACTCCAGTGCTAAAACAGGTTGAAACCTTCAGATGGGGGCAGATTTGTTATGAATGAATAAGTAAATGTTATACGATCGGAGCGCTACTTCTGGGTATTGTGCTTCTATTGTCTAATTATCACTTTCTATCCAAACCTCTCCCAATTATGAAAAATTTAAATAGCTTTTACCTTCTTCCCCACACATTCTAGTAGACAGAAAATTTGTAGGGTTTGTCGAATGTCATGGTTTCCTGTTAGGAATTGCTTGTATTCCAGTAATGAGGAGCTGTATTGCCATGATACATCCTTTTATACTAGTATTTCAGATGTATCCTACCAGCTCTAGGAAGAAAGCAATGACAAATCACTTCAGAAAATGATGTAACAGAGCAGCATGGACTTGACCATGTAGTATCCCAGAATCAAGAGTGACTTGAAAGGACCAAAAAATGTGTGTGTGCATAAATGCTGTACTCACAATTAAAATCTCAGAATGTTGGACTTTTCCTTTTTCTCTTCATGAATAGGTCTTTCAACCCTTTTTTCCCCTTGCTTGGTTGCTTCATGACTCCTGGGGTGCAGCTCTGGGCTGTATGGGCTATGCAGCATGTTTGCAGCAAAAATCGTATGTATTGACAAAAAAAAAAGCTTCTTTATATTAAACAATTCTTTCAACATAAGAGTAATTAGTAGGCACTAGATAATTCTTGTGATATCTAGCAATACAGATTTGAAATATTTTTTGGGGGAAATGGGGAATGGAAATAATCTTGTAGCAATTCTGTCACAGTTAAAAGGCAAGCTATGCGAGTAGGTAAATTGTAAATGTTTTCGATTTTAGCAGCTAATGATGATGCAGTGGGTGGCATTTTGAACTTGCAAACAGATCTAGCTTGGTCTTTGTTCAACTGATAAGTCAGTCTATGTCTAACAAATGTAACAAGATACTTGTTATCCTCTTCCTCTTACTTAATTAAAGTGCTCTCCATCCAT